>NC_090370.1:2836039-4036039 GCF_035084215.1 Heptranchias perlo | reverse complement strand
GGACCCCTGTGGTAGATAACTTTTGTTTTTGTTTGGAACAGGCAAATATTTGGATGCCTCAGTTGTCAAGTTGGGATATACAGGTGTGAGATCATCAGAGTCCATACTAACTCCACATTTCAAACATAACACTAACCTGCCTATTTCACAAAAACGAGTCCAACAACAAAAGAAAATAGTGGTTTCAAAACAGTTTAATACCAAGGTAAGACTGCATGGAATCTCTTCCTGGAAAAAAGATTGGGCTTCTGTCATAAAGCCTATTTTATATTTTCTCTCACTCCCTGTGAGAGCTCTATAATGAGTCATGTAGATCAATATCCATGTTGGAGAAGGTTAGTTCTGGTTATGTACTCATCCATTATTGACTTTTTCTGAATCAGGCACCTGCCTGTTGGCATCTGGGAATGTTTATTTTCCCCATAATTTTCTTTTCCTCTCCCCTCCAGCTGTTGATTCCCTCACTAACACATGGCTTCATAGGCTGCAGTCACCCTCCAGTACGCCAGTGTTATTTATGTGTGAGCCTCGACATTGAGTATTGGTAGGCTATTTGACCACAGGAGGAGAATTGCAGCTTACCCTGATTCTATCCTCACCAGATGTGCATGCTCATGCAGGGTCTTGGATAGAAATCAGGAACAGGCTAATAGTTGCACCCTTACCACCACTGCAGCTGAGAGGAGCAGGTAACAGCACAAACTGGGGATCAAACCTGGGACCCATCAGGTCTCCATGACTCAGATCCATGCTGGATAAACTCACTCAGCTGTTGGGGGGGCGGTTCCAGAACTGTTCAGAACACAGAGTTAGATTCACACCTCTGTGCCTGCTTCTATTAAACAATCAGGTAACAGTGGATTTGTGGAGCCAGGTGGTGTATTTGTCTTTCTGATGTTCTGTGCTACATGTGGGTTTTCCCTTATGATTCCCCACTTGGTGAGGGAGGAGATGGAACAGAGGCTGGCCACTCATTCATAGGAGAGAACAGAGCCCACTGCGGTTAGATAAAGGTCTACTTGCCCCACTAAGCCAGGGAATGGCACGGCAACAAACCCAAATAATGTTAGATTAGTAAGTCCACTCCCAGTGGTGCAGTGACTGAATGCACTCCCGTTTTGGCCAGATTCAATCTGTGGTTTGTAATGATCTCAGTTGGTGCAGCAGTGGTATTACTACAGCTTGTCTCAGTGGTCCCTGGTAAGGGGATTAACTTAATGAGCAAACAAAAAAAATCACAGTGAAGACGGTACATTGTGCTCAAAGAACACGTTTATACATGTAGCTGGAATGTACATCTGCAGTACGGAAAGGGTCAACTAAAGATTGGTACAGTGAAGCAGATAGAGCCCCTCCCAGTACAGGGGGGGGGGGGACACATTACCCATCTCACCTGGGAGCCCCTTGTTGGCCAATCACGTAGCAGCAGCAGTCTTACTGCCCCACCCGCTTATCTGAAGGGGGAACTGGCCGCCTGGTGAGGAGGGAGAGCGGCGCAGCACAAAATAATGAGGTGACTTTTGCTGCACAGTGATACTTTCATTTTAATCGTATCATATATTGACCAACGAAAAGGGAGAAAATAGCTTTCCAAGCATTTTTTTAAACCAAGGATGTGGCCCCTTTAAGTAATTTTACACCGAGAGGAGTGCTCTTGTGAGACTGAAGAGGAAAACAAATGAGCATGCGTGGTCACTACGCTTTATACGTTATGCTTGTGTAAGTGTGAGCCCGAAAGTTCACAAGCACCAGGGACAGAAGTGAATTCCAAATGGTTTTCCCTCTGGGGTGGGAAGCGGGTTGCCGACCGCCTCGCAGATAGCGGCCACGAATCTAATCAAGGAGCTTTCGATGTCGGAGCTCACGGTGTACAGGCTCGCTGAACTTCGAGATTAGAAAAGCATCCTTGGAGTTGAGGGCTACAATATGGTTCGAGTTTCATTGGGCGTTTTATAGTGCGGGTCAGGTTCATGCGGCACTTTGTTGCACCAGACACCAACTGCTAGAGTGAGCGCGCCACATCCTTGATAATATCAATACAAAAGACAGCAAACGATCGCAGCACCTCACAGGAACGGGTTTACACCAATCAATATGATTTAATATATACATATATTTTAAAAATTGCATCTGTGTCCGTCACACTTCAGCTGTCACACTCGCTAATCTGACCTCCAGTTGACCGAGGACCTGCTGAGAGCAATCAGCCAGGAAGGTACAAAAAAATTCCACCTGAACCCTTAAAGGGACACACCACATTATACACAGCTGCACTTTAGCAGCAGAATAATGCGCTGTGCGTTGCATGGAATAGTGCTGTCGTGCTTCTAATACAGTGCATCCTCTGCCCTACGGGAGGGTTGGCTAGTTTTACATCGTGATGTGGAGATGCCGGTGATGGACTGGGGTTGACAATTGTAAACAATTTTACAACACCAAGTTATAGTCCAGCAATTTTTGGAATTGCTGGACTATAACTTGGTGTTGTAAAATTGCTGGACTATAACTTGGTGTTGTAAAATTGTTTACAATAGTTTTACATCGTGAGGTAGCAGGGGCATAACATACTTTGACCAATATTGGCCAGGGAACAAAGAAAAACATTCTCCCATAAACAATCCTTTTTTTTAAAAATAGGATCATAGAATCAGAACAGAAGGGGGCCATTCGGCCCATTGAACCTGTACCAGCACTTTGTAAGAGCAATCTAGTTAGTCCCATTCCCCTGCTCTTTCCCCATAGCCCTGCAAATTTTTTCCCTTCAACTATTTATCCAATTCCTTTTTGAAAGCCACAATTGAATCTGCTTCCACCGCCCTTTCAGGCAACACAGTCCAGATTGTAAATACTATCTAAATAGGGTTTTCTTTTTTGTAATTGAATAGTGACAGCCATGAAAGGGGCACTTGAAACACAAAGCAGTTACTGAGAAACAATCGTCTACATTCTCCTCATTTTAATTCACAGTTCTTTAATTCAAATCATCTGATAATTCAATTTTTTTTTAAACACTAAATTCTCGCTTTGCTGCTATTTATGTTGCTTAATTCAAATAATTATTGGATAACTCATTCTTTTAGTGCAAAAGATGACATTGAATTATCAGGCGACAGTGTGTAGCAGCTTCCATTTTATTTTAACACTTATTATTGGATTGTAGGGAAAAAAATCCATTTCATTCTGGCTATGCAGCTTTTTGACAACAGTATTAAGCATCTGTGTAAAATTCAACCTAGCCAGGCAGTGAGGAGGCACCAGTCCTACAGCTCCAGTAATCCCAAGAACTTTATTAGAATTTACTGTATGCACTCTTAAAGTGACCATGCAATAATCTGCAAAATAGCTTCCATGTAGAAATGAGTTCCATTCTAGAATAAGGAATCTCCAGGTGACAAAAGCAATTGTCTTGCACTTTAATTAGCAACTCATCCCACATTCCAGTACAGATCTGCAGCAGTCACACTGTAAAAGCAGAAGATTTAAATGGGAGAAATGCAGATCGTGGTTTGAAAGAAGTCAGCACTTGTGGGATATCATTAAAGAAATTCAGAAGCTGTGTGTTTTTAGACTTAAAATCAGGGAGTGCAGCTTTTCCTCTGTTCTCTGAACATTGACCAGCACTGTCCCTACCCACGATTGCCTCAGGTTTGGCATGCAGCCTTTTAACCTTTAATAAGATCTGACTGACTAACTCATCAGCAGTCCTCTGCAACAAATCCCGAGCACATGTGGAGAATATCAAGTTTGGGTATTGATTGGAAAATAAGCAGGGAGGTAGGGGAGGAAAGAAAACATTTAAATTGAAGGACATTAGGGCCTTTATTAAACACAAGGCCTTTAGTGCAGAACATGCATCTTCATCAGCAGCTTTTGGTTTAATGTAAATGGTAGTTTACTGTTGGCTAAATGTAGGAACATAGGACATTACAAAACCAGAAAAGACACCGCAATCCATCTCACCAGGCCCAAAAACTAATCCCTGTCAATCACCCCACTCCTTCAAATATCTTCCAATTCTCCCTTAAATGGTCCTACACTAACTGCCTCCCTGGGCAGCCTGTTTTAAACATTCACCACCCTGTGGAAAGTAACTAAATCTACACACTCTGTTCTCCTTCGCTCCTCTAAGTTTCAGCCCCGTCCCCAGCTTCAAGACTTTTTGGCAATCTCATGTTATTGAGGTTCAATTTATCAATTCCCTCAATAATCTCTCCCACACCTTCTCTTCTCCAGAGTAAACAATCCCTGACTCTTCACCCTGGCCTCAGATGCCTCGTTAGTTTGGTTGCCCTTTTCTGCGTTGCATCCATGCCTGGGTATCTTTGCTGCAGTTGTTCCAGCTGTGGCTGTGCCAGTGCCTTGTACAGACTCATTACCCCCCTCTGGGATGTGTCCTCTGTCCCTCTGGCTACACATCCCAAGAGCCAGTTCGCTTTCCTTACCGTTGCACACTGCGCTGTTGATTACAGTGAGCGACCCACCACAACGAGCCTAGGGTCATTTAGTTTATATTCCACTGATGGCTTTCCCTTCCCTAGTCTCATTACTGTACATTTATCCACATTAAATGCCATTTGCCACTTATCAGCCCAACTTCCCAAATCCCTTTGTATTTGTATAGTGCCGTCTGCAAACTTGGAGAGTTTCATTTCTGATCCTAGCTCCAAATCACTGTATTGACTGGGACCGAGTGGATGGACTGCAGTGGTCTTTTCCAAGCCCGTCCATTTCTATATACACTGTAAACAATAATGGCCCCAAAACTGGTCACCACTAGGGAACCCTTGACACAATGATCATTCAAAATGGTTGGTTAATCACAGTGTTCCAGTGAGCAGGTGATCAGAACTCCAGCCTCTACATACTGGAGTCAACATCCAGCAGGGGTGGACTGATGATCCCGACCGACCCCCCCACCCCCCCCCAAAAAAACACATCTAACCTGTCCCGAGTCAGGCTAAGGACCTGGTCATATAAAAAGAAACTTTGATAAGGAAACAGACCCAGAGCACGATCTGCTGGATGTAAAGCAGTGGAAGAAATGAGTTATCTCATGAGTCACTAGACAGAAAGACTTGCATTTATATAGCTTCCTTCACAACCTCCGGACATTCCAAAGTACTTTACAGCCAATGAAGTACTTTTTGAAGTGTAGTCACTGTGGTAATGTAGGAAACGCGGCAGCCAATTTGCGCACAGCAAGCTCCCACCAACAGCAATGTGATAAATGACCAGATAATCTGTTTTAGTGATGTTGGTTGAGGGATAAATATTGGCCAGGACACCGGGGATAACTCCCCTGCTCTTCTTCGAAATAGTGCCGTGGGATCTTTTACGTCCACCCGAGAGGGCAGACGGAACCTCGGTTTAACGTCTCATCCAAAAGACGGCACCTCTGACAATGCAACACTCCCTCAGTTCTGCACAGAAGTGTCAGCCTAGATTATGTGCTCAAGTCTCTGGAGTGGGACTTGAACCCACGACCTTCTGGCTCTGAGACACAGAAGAGAAACACCAGAGTTAACCATGGTGAGAACGATCCAAGGGCTGTTCACTAAAGGGGAGCAGAGCTTATAGTGAAGAGTTGAGGTGCTGGGTAATCTCCCTTCTTTTGCTTTGCGCCTAGTTTAACGTAGAACCCAGTCGGTAACATTTTCACACAACAGAAACCAGACTCATGTCTGAGAAAGTCAACTTTGCAATAGTGGTTCAAAGGGTGAGAGCCTTTATTTAAAAGAAACGTTTTGCAGTGTTTGCCAGCCGCTGAACTCAATGTTGCAATTTGCGTCAAGACAACAATTTTGCGACACAACGGATGCATTGCGATGGAAATGGTGCAGAGGTGTTTGTGCGCTTTCATGCCTGGATACGTTCTGAGGGCAGACTGTGACCCCTTTACATTTAGGGGAGGGGGTGGGGTGGAGAAGAGAGAGAACAGGAAAAGGATTACAACCAACACAGAATAACAAGGCAGAACAGTCGGAAAGAAGCAACTCAGATCTGAACCAGTTTGCATTTGTTCACATAACATCAATTCTTGTTGGTCAGTTTATAAGCATTCTGCTGATGCCCATCCTGCATTACTATTACAGGCTGGTTGTCAAATTATATCTCCAACACTACAGTCGTTTGCAGGACGGTCACACGGTGGCAGCTGGCGTTAAAACACATACTTTGAAGCAACTCATTTCAGGAACATTTTAAAAGAGAGGACTTCCAGCAAGGCCACATCCAGCCCCCTGAAACCCAACACTCAATTCACACCCTGCGGCCTGCAGGTTTTTACACTGAATTTACTGTAATAAATTTTCTTTTTTGTTCTCTACATACAAGCAACTGGTACAATGTGGAAGATTGTTACTAAAAAAAAAACTATGTTAGCAACTTATACACTCGCTTTACAGTGGTTTCTGGTGCAGGGCTCCTTGGATGTAGGGCAAGTAATCTGGCATGGTGCAAAATTCCACAGATTTCTACATTATAGCGTGTAGCACAGTTTGCTGCCTTAGTAGCGCAATTTTTGCATTAAAAAGTCCCAGGGGCGATGAGAATGCCGGGTTCTGAGCGATACGTCACTTTCTCTACACATCCACTAAAAAACACTCCAGACTCCTGGCCCCAACACCAGTTCGAAACGGTGCAGCTGTTGTATGACTGGGAAGCAGCGTTTCTAAATACCTCAGATCGGCCTTCCATCAAGTTTTGAATCATGATGCACAATAAACACAATTCAAAATAGAAAACCAAGTATTCACGGCTGTATAATGTCAGGAGGAATCTGGAGATTCATTCTGGAAGCCACCCTGCTAAAGTCCTGTAGTGTAAAACAAAGTGGCTTCAAGTTAATGCAGAAGGAATTTCAATCTGTGTTGCTGCACAATGAGGCTTGTGAACTTGCAGACTTACTCATTCACCAATCACTTGCCTTCACGTCTTTTTTTGGGTCATCTCCTTAAAGACTTCCAAGCTAGAAGATGATCTTTTGTCTCAACGACTTTCACCCCAGTATGAAGAAAGATTGTAATGTTGATTTCCCCCTTATGAGGGCAGCAATGGGAACCATTCCATTATATACAGAACCATTTGCACTAATCGGGTCACAGGGCCACTTACAAAGTGCAACAGTGACATCTGTTGGCAGAAAACCATATTACACGAATTCCCCTTTTCCTTTTACATCATTTGTTTAACAGAAAAGGACAATGCAACACCATTCCCTTGGAAGAGGACTGGAAAATCAATTCCGATGTTTGCTCATCATTAAATCACTGGAAGAGTGTTCTTGCACTTTTTCAAATACCCAGTGCTAGGGAATAGAACATTTTCCACTTTGAGCACCAGGTATTAGTATCAAGCACTCCCAAATTAGGTATAACAGAGATTAAATGCAGGATCAAAATTCCTCGACTGTATCCTAACAAGATACTTTAATTCCAGCCTCAGAACAACTGCACCAATGTGACGTTTTCCAATTTCCCCACATACGCCATCCCTATGGCCTTCAAGTGACTAGGCCCCCCAGCCGGTCCTGTTTTTTGGCCAGTCAGATTTATTTTTCACCCATCTGTTCTTCTCCTCCCCCTCCCCCTCCCCCACTTGTAAACCAGACAGCAAAAGTCCACTCTCCATCTGACTTTCAAGGCCACGCAACTTGGCTATATTTAGCTGCACTCAATTCACACTTTTCCCTCTCAAACATGGCACCTGTTCAGCTTTAACATGATCATGTGATCACACATGCATTTTTTAAAATCATGATCCTACAGTTATACTCACTACACTTAAAACAGAGCCCCACACTCTCAGCTGTATCTAACATTGCCTTATAATGGGGCAGCCCTCACTGGTGATCAACAAGTGACCCCTGGGCATGTCAAGTTTTGTTTTAAAAAATGTGTTTTGATATTTAATTCACTAAACTCACAAATATTTAAATAAATAACCTCACTGCCCACATCTGGTTTTCCAAAGTGCTTTTCAAAAAAGAATCACTGGCAGGTTGGACTCCACACATGTGGTTAACATCAGGGCACCTCCCTTAAGAGTCAATAATGTAAAATAATAATTAAACAGGATCATGTGTGACGCTGATTTACATTGAACATTTGTTTTGAACTACACACATTTGGGAGGGATTGGGTGAAACATCTGGGACTTATTTTTTTAGACTGACAGCAAGACCAGACACAAGCCCTGCCCCCTATCCAGTTCTGAATAGTCAGAAGATGGCAGCCCTTCCAACCATGCAGTGTAAATCCTTTCTGGGCAGGTTTCTGCTGTACGTCTGCACCCATTGGGAATTGGACTAAAATTAGTCAAACTAATGTCACCTACGACCCTTAAAGTAGGCAGAGAGGAGACAAATTCCATTCGTCTTAGCAGGTTGCAATCCCATAACGGAAGGGCTGTGCACTAAATGCTCTACACCACCCAGCCCTCAACCACCACACATCTCAAACTGTCCTGACATCAGGCAGCAGATCTCTCTGTAAAGGGGCACATCACAGGTGATTCAGTGGCAGCACATTAACACCTCATAGTCCTGATGGGATGGAGATTGACGTCCACAATTCTTGCTGTGGCAGAGGCTCAACTATGGCACTGTACAATGGCACTGAAAATTTACACTCCAAGGGGAGGAGGAAAGAAAAAGAACCCTAGTATCTCAAACTGATGTCGTTCACCTAGCGGAAGTCCATTTTTTATGAAATGAAATGGCATCTTTTTAAAAGCTAGGGCAGAAGTTGAAGAAACATATTGCATTTTTAAAAAATGAAAACATTTATATAGCTGTTTAAAATTAATATGGAACATGTTTAATCATAACGCAGATTAATTCTAATCTCTGCTATAAACTAGCTAACCAGTAGATCATCAGGGCAAGAGATTGTCCTGGGGTAGGGGGTGGGGAGAAAGGGACATTTTATTACATGTGATGGTAACATTAGTCAGTATTTCTGCATAGACAGGTCACTGCAAAACTGTACGTCTGAGCACGCTCACTTATCATTCACACAAAAACTATTAAAATCCAATTTTTTAAAAATCGACAACCCCCAATTCTGATACGAGAGCGCATAAAACATCCACCTTGGAAACCAACTGCTTTGAACCAGTCAGGGTTATGTAAAGGTTAAAGTAAATGTGAAGGTACATATAATTCAGAAATTACACTTACAAGCGTGCTCCGATCAACAGGCTAATCCCCTGAAATGAAAGACATTTCACAGAAAGCATACCAGTCCTCCAGGGTTCCAGCCCGTCCAGGCGACAGATAGACAGACACAGACAGACAGACAGACAGAAGCAACTGCACGCCCACTTCAAAACCGAAAAAATTAAAGATAAATTAATTTTTTTTTTAAAACGCCTTTCTGATTCTACCCCAGAATGAATTTAAAAACAATCTCAATTCACAATGATTTTTTTTCAAGTGATCACTTACAAAACCAAAATAATACACTGTTCTATCACCTCACACTTCTATCAAAGTTTTGTTTTGCAGGCATCAAAGTTGGACTGGATTTAAGAGTTTACGTTTGTTTCTGCATCCAGGGCAGTAGGAGGTGTGGGCAGAACCAATCTAAAGAGTTCTGGGAGTGAGGGATTTCTACTGCCAATGTTACTTTCTCGTTTGGTAGGCCCTCCCAAAGCTAACTGGTTTTCGAAGCTAAAAGTTGATTTGGTACACACAGACTATCCTGGGTTAGAACCAGGTGTACAAAGACTTCTCACACACACCATCCTGGGTTAGAACCAGACTTCCCAAAAGCCATTGGCAAAGTTCGACATGAAAGGCAGCTACTTGAACTTATCGTGATGGGATTAAGGTAAAACCTAGGAATGGATAAACAGTTGGTTGAAGGGTAGGAAGCAGTCGGTACTTGTTAAGGAAATGATGTCAGGGTTGGGGGGAGGAGTGGAAAGAGTGCTGAGTGCAATGCCCCAGGGACCAGTGTTGAGATCCCTGATTCTAATTCACATCAACACAAAGAGAATGCTGAACCGCAGAGCCAACACAGTGGAGTCCAAGTCAGAGAAAGTAGTGACCAAATCGTATAGGCCTCTGGTCAGTCCATACATCGAGTACTGTGTCCTGTTTTGATCACCAAGAAACCAGGGAGATATTCAAGTGCTGGAGAGAAGAGCCACAAGTTTGATGACAGAGTTCTCAGAAAAGACTGGAGAAACTTGGGCTTTTCATCTTTGATATGAAGTGACTAAGAGGGGACCTCCTAGATATGCAAGTGGTAAATCCACAGTACTTCTTCACAGTGAGGATATTATCGAAACCCCAGCTTATTTTAAAGCTTCTGACTTGTCTGACTGCAGATAGCTCAGCTCAGCAGGTACCTCAGCTACAACTTTCACGTTCCTTACTGGATGATTAGAGGTTACATTCCTGAAACGCTGGCATTACTTTGCCTCTGATTACTCTCAACTTTTTTTTTTAAATAGTCTTGTTTTGGGGGAGGAGGAAGAGCAGGAAAAGGCCGATTCCGGTTCAGGCAGCACAGGCCCAGGACAGAGATAAGTTGTACAGAACAGTTAAAACATTACAGCTAATATGCAAGATAATATCAAGGGGTCAATGTATGCAGTCCAGGGTCAGGTGGCAATGTATTTTCTACTTCAAAAAAAATTTGTGGGCAACTTTCTTCTTTTTCCTCGGGTGAGCAACCTACTCCCAAGACTTGCACTGATACCATGGTGACCTGCATATTCCGAGGCACAAGTGAGCAGGGGAGACCTCTCTCTCTCACACCTACACAGATTCCCCCTCCCTGTGGAAAACAGCAGGCCTGTGCCAGAGAAACGCCCCAAACACTGCATCACACTGCCTGAACTCGTGGTCCCCAATTCCACACACAATTGTCCTCCTTAAACACACACACGAGTGTGAGTTAATGGTCACTTCATCCTCTAGTTTTAACTTAAGATTGATCAGATTTGACATTTTTACATGGGTAAGGGAGGATACATTTCGCCGATAGACTGAGATGGGGCTGCAGGGACAGGCTCTCTTTCATAAGGTGCTTTTTGACGAACGACCACTCATCCAGATTCACAAAAGTGCACCTTACACAAGGTGTACAGGAAACAGCTTAAACCACAAGCTGAAACCCGAGTGGTTGATAAGGCCACCTGAACCCAAAGGTGGACTTGTATCCTATTTCACACAGGCTTGTATTCGACATACTGCAAAGATAGTTGTTACAGAATCTGTAGTTTGGGGAATGCGCAAATTATTATTTTTTAAACAATAAGTCAGAAGTGGCAGAAAAAAAATATCAAGCATGTGATATGAATATTCTCATCAATCCCCCCCTCCCCTCAAAGAACAGGTTTAGAGTACTTTGTATATTCTGATTTCACTAAAGCAGACCAGTGAGGAGGAATGCGGCACATATGTGGATATGTATCTAGGTACAGTGCAACTAAAAGGGTAAACCCAATTCAAAGGGGGCACTATCTTTATGAAAAAGGTTCATGAACAAAAAAACCTTCACCAAATACACAACACGACAAATGATGTCAAAACACATTACGGCACTCGGACAAAATTTGATATTAGTGGCTCTTCCCTCCCTCCCTCCCAAAAAATGTTGCCAAATATTTTTCATAAAGACAATGCCCCTTTAATCTGAATGCAATGTGGAAACAAGTAACCAATAGGAAGTGTAGTAAGATTAAGGTGATTTGTGTAAGGGCCAACCTCTGTAAAGCTTGGAGTGATTGGTGGTGTATTGAACATGGGAACAACCATACCCAGGATTCATTAAGAAAAGCAAGCAGTTCACGGTTACTGCAGGACCGCACAGCTCCTGCTATTTTGGACACCCCAAATTGGCCCCATATTTAGAGCTGCCAGTCTTTGCCTTGCAAGATTTCAGTCCAAGACTACACATCCCCTTTGGGGAAACATCTACTCAAATTACTAAACCAGCCTCGGAGCCTAGAACAATGCAGGCTCTATCTGAGGCCACAGCCTACACAGGGTATGTAATACCACAGGAATACTAGAGATTGCACTGATGGAGGAAAGCTGGTGGAGTCAGGGTTAATGGCTTTGAAATACTAACACAAAATGGAGTCTGAAGTATTCCCTCCACAGAAGTTAACCGCTGCTCTGTTGTGCACATGGCTATGCAACAAAGGGGCAGTTGTAGTTTTAAAAAGATTAAAACGTTTAGTTTTTTTTTAAAAAGGCCAAAATGTTAATATTGATTCTGCCCCAAAAACTAGAAATTAAGCTGTTGTGGCCTAAAATTATTTCCTCCATCAGGTAGGTCCATAGCCAGAAAGATGTGACTTTTTTTTCCCCCTCAGATCGTATAAATCTTTCACCTTTTTTCAGCCCTAACTTCAGTCTTCAGCTACAAGATTTTTTTTTTGTAATTTTTGTGTTTTACTACAAAAACAACCTAAATAAATAGACATTTAATCAGCAAAAAGCTACAGGCAATTGTGCAAACTAGCTGCAGAAATGCATTACATAGTTACTGGGTTTACTGCAGGGGCTCCCTCTGGGGACCTCTGGCCTTCAGACTGGGAACACACATTCTCTACAGTCGGCTCAGGCACACAAAGGTCACCATCAGAGGCCCCGGGGCAGCCATCTTGAAGCCTTGAATGCAACTGGAACTCCTGCTTAGGATTTTCAGTGTACACATTAGTACCATCATTTACTGAAGAATCGCCATCTTCTATTGAGGGAAATTGTACATCACAATATTTAGAGGTCCCTGTGTTTTCAGAAAAGTGCTCTGTGACAGGCACGTAAGGTGCCAAGGAGCTATTGGTAGCAGCAATTAAATTTTCTACAGTATTTTCCTTCGTGTAATTGGATTCTAATCCTGCTTCCACATAATTGACCTCCCTATCACTGCAGTTCATATCTACAGCACAGCTCTGGTCTATTTGATAATATAACACTGTGGAGTTGCTTAAATATGTCTGTTCCTCAGGCGTCGAGTTATCCTGAACAGTACTGTCAGCAAAACACAACACGGGAGAAACAGGAGTCACTTCTGCTTGGATCACAACAGGTGTTGCTAGGCCTTCACAGGCCTCATCAGGTCCAGCCACTGGATCTCCTAATATACAGACTTCTAGGCTTTCTACACTGGTATCCATGGTTACACTAGAACTGGTTAAATCATCCTCTTCCTCCTTTTTTCTGTCCATCTCCTCAGCAGACTGTAAGTGCATAACCGCAGTTTCATTCTCCAAGTCATAATTTTCTGCAGTAAATTCCTGGTAGTCCTGTACCTCCGTGTGTCCATCATTGGAGCAGTGGGAGACAGCAGGTGATGGCTGCTGGTGATGGTCCTGCTGTTTGTTTTCCAGTTCCAGCTTCATGATAGTGTGCAAGTAATGAGTCCGTACGCGGATAGGGTTAAATTCAATTCGGCCTGCCGCGTTGGCGCAGCCATCTTTGGAGCACCCACAGGGAAAGGACATCCTATCCACCTTAAAGAGAAGAGATTGATGTTAGTATAGTCCAGAGGACAACATTGTGACTTGTTATAATCGGTTTGCCATCACCCTACCAGAACAGATAGCCTGCCTCAACGTGGGGGACCAGGCCATGGACTACAATTATCTGCACTACTCATGGTCATTTGGATAACTTACAATGGGAGATGTTACCAGCAGCCAGCGGGAGCGGTGTTACCGGCGGGAGTTACCTCACATGTTGCCTAGCAATATAGTTAAACATGGAGCAACTGGTCACTCCATTCACCACCACTCCCGAGTTCCAGAAGTTGGGGGTTCCAGCAGGGTTCGGAGAAGGGACATTTAATCGAGGATCGTATCCTCCAGGATAGAAGGAATGCACAGGATTTCTGTACATTACTCTGGGTTCTCCTCAAATCCTACAGTGGCTGAGCAGCCATGTGGATATTTAGATCAGTGTTACAGTTGGAAGGGCAGTACCAACTTTGGGTGCCCATGGATGTGTTACTGCTGGAGGTCATCCAGCTACCACCTGCCAGGAAGAGAAATGTCCCATAGTTGCAAAGTTATTCAATTAGCTGTGCTGGGGCTTAGACAAGAAGCTCTAGTCGAAGGGTCAAGCTTTTGTGGTCATTTAACATAATGCTCGTGTTGTCCTATGTTCAATATAGGAAGGAGGGAATGAAGGTATTGGGTTAACACCTGTATTTGAAGGGTTGTGGGAGTTAGTGTCATGCCTAAGGACCTGCTTTAAAAATAGTTGTACAAAGAATGAGACAAACTGAACATTTCCTATGGCCTCTCACACTCTCATTTCTTTTACATGATTAGCTGCAAGCAGCAATATTCAACACATTTATGAGGAGACCTGCACTATTCCTATAACTGGTTTTAATGTTTAACCATTTAAAGAAGTCTGCTTACTGGAGTGCAGATAACAACCTGATGTACTTAATGAAGCAACATTACCTCTAACCCATGCAGCTCAAGTCTTAAAAAAAAATCAGCTTTAAAACCCTCAAGTGCGTTACTTCTGAAGTCACTTTCCCTGACCAGATGTGAACTCCCTTCAGAAGACAGCGAAAGTGTAGCCAACAGCGTCTCCAAAGCATCAGGTCAACTTGTGAGAACATTCACTACTGAAGGACCATAGCTTGTCCACAATCCAACGCAGAGCTGGTGATTAAAATTCATTATTGGCGGCAGTGTGCTAACAACCATCACACAGGGTTAAAGTTGGGCCTGTCCTGATCAAGACTGGAAGTATGAACAAGGACCACTGAAACCTGGTTCATAGCTGGAGGTACTTTGTCTAATTGTACTCCAAGCATCAGAGACTAGACCAGAGCTACTCAACTTTCACTCGAGACAGCAGGCAGTGTAAATGGACGGTGTTTAGACCATGTTTACCAGACAGCAAAGCCCAGAGTTGCCAACACTGCCACTCTGGTGGCTATATGGCCTCAGTATATAGTGAGGGGCTGCTTAGAAATTACTTGAGACCTGCACAGGAATCCCATTCAGACTGCCCCTGGTCAGATGTGAAGCCAGAATTGAACCCATGTTCCTTTTTCTTTTCATGCAACCAAATAAACTGCCTGGTGCTGATACTGGAGATTTAAAAATGAGAGAAAAGTTTTCACTGTAAGCGAGGCCTGACGAGAGGAGACTAAACCTCCAGTTTACAAAAGCCAATTCTTTTCAATAATTGTTGCTCGCAGTTAAATTCTTATCTTGTAGAATTTATTAGAAGTTTTATTATATCCTTGATCTGTGCTAAGTTAGCACAATAGCAGTGGAGACTCTACAATTGCCTATTGTGTTCCCAGGCCATAGAGGGGAGGACAGGGCTCCTGATCACTATTCAGTGGGCCCTGCTGGAAAACACAAATGCATGGACGTCAGATGAGATGAGGATCAGACTCCGTTGTAATGCCCTGGCATGGTGAAAAACGCTGCCAACACTCACTGTCTACGCTCACAGAAGAGAAATGAGCCTGCTGCCCAAGATACCAGAACTGTAGCCCAGCGAGAGTGAAACTGGTCACCGCCAGGACCACAAAACTGATAGCCAATCGGCAGCCTGCTTTACACCATACCAGATTTTCCTTTCTGTCGAGTTTGGTCCGTTTTGGAGGTGTCAATTTCACACCCGGTGTCTTCAGGAGAGGAGACAAATCAAAATTTTGATTGCTGCAAAGGAGAATGGGGCGAGAATTCCACAGAAGACAAGCAATTCCACTGTGGAAGTATTATTTAAGGGGTACACCCCAAATATTAGCACAACCAAAGGGATTTTTGTTCTGCTAATGATTAAGTGAACACAGGTGTTAAACAATGTGCAGCCACCGAGTTCCCCTTCCAGACAGAGAATTTAAATTTGTGCTGTACTCTAAGAATTTATTATTTGGACAATCAGTATCAGCCATATTATAATCTTCTCAACACAAAGGTTTACATAAAACACAAGCTGAATGGATCTCCTGGAGTTGTATAATAGTCATTTCTATTGGCCATAAACTTTGACCTTACCTGGCATTTGATTCCCGCTTTGCTACAGGGGCACACTTCAGGATCACAGTAAAACCTACAGTCGCACCCGCATTCTTCCCTGGACGAGCGAATGGCTCGCAGTTCATGTTTTTCCTCTGTATCAATCCTGTTGACGCCCGATGCACGTAATAAAGCTCTTCGCCTTTTTGTGGGTAGTGGTTGTAAAAAGAAATAGTCATCTACCTCAATACTGTCCACATCAATGTCATCGTCAGAAACGTCATCAATGGTGAGTACATTGGCTTCCTCCGACTCAACTGTACCGTTCTTGGTTAACTGTCGAGAAAAGATTAGAATGGTTTATAGTCAGGTATCTGCAGTACAAATACCAAGACCCACACCATTATATGTACTGGTGCAGGACCTCCACCAGCCCTTTCACATCGTTCTGCACTGCCCACTGTGCCCATAACGCATGCTATGGCATCCATTACCAAGCAAATTCACTGAACTAATTGCTGAGGTATCGGTAACTGTACTGCTGCAGCACTAGATTCCCAACCACAGAACCCAGGTTTGAAACCTCATCAAGAACTGAACTGTGCTACTTTCTAGGAGAGAGGTTTGATCATTCTTGGGATAGGCCACTAGACAGAATGGGTGAGGACTCAAATCTCCGGTAAAAGCGTGGAGAAGTGATAGAGACCTGGCCCTCTCTATTCAGGGCGCCCCCCCTGTCGGCAGATATTAGTATCATTGAGAGGTCTCACAATGAATCCACTGGTGAGGAAGGGGCAGGAAGAAGTTCTACCTACATCACCTAGGGATGTGCACAGTGCACCATGAGACTTCAGGCCTCCATCTTTGAGTCTGCAATCATTCAGGCCTCCAAAATCAAAATGACTCCATCCATCTCATTCAAGTTTAGGATGGAAAGCAGGAAGGCAGAGGTGAAGTTACAATGCTTATTACAAAATGCTTATAAAACAAAAGTCTGCGAGAAAAGGCACACACACACACACCCCCACACACAAAAAGAGGTTTATTCAACATCTCCATAAACTGCTGAATAAGCATTTCAGAATTTTCCAATGAAAACTGAGCACTGACTGCAATTTTCAGTCAGATTAGTGAAGTAGTCATCTTTTTGCCATTGTCAGCCTAATCACTAAACCGTCTGCAGGAAGCAACAATCAACAGAAAAAGACAATTACTCAAGGGATGATGCAATGCTGTAACCTTTGACCAAAGACTGTCGACTTAAGTGCAAGGCCAATGGGTTATGCAAGTGATTCACAATGGACTGCACCCAAAGAGCATAGTAACACATGGGCTGAGCTTCTCTGCAACTGTTACAATATTGCAATGAAACGGATGAAGTGTGGACGGACACCTTTCGTGGTCTTGGCTGGGGGAGGGGTTTGTAACATGCAAGCTGCACTGGTGAGCAGATAACAATGGGGCTTGCAACTTTAAACAACATCACAAGAAATGAATTACAGGGCATATGTAGATGGATAGAACAAATTACACACCCGCATCTTCTGTGGTGTTACCCATGGTCAATTGGGAGTATGTGATGAGGAAAGTGTGACTAGGCAGGTTTTACAGGAAGTGTACTACACACAAGACATGTTACATATTAGATTTTGTTTTCTTTAAGTTATTAGAATGTTGTTATGCATGAAGCATAAAGACAGCCAGGGGTCCTTAAAGGAAAGCCTAGAGTTAGAGGGCGCGTGGTCCTCGACCCCCTATGATGGTTGATACTCCACAGTATCCAGCACACTTGTACCTCCATTACTCAAATTTGGCCAGTCTTTTCCATGGTCCCATCTGTATAGAAAGCATCATGTTCCAAGGTATGTCAGTCTCTGCTTATCCCTTCAATCTTCACTCTCATTCCTAACTAGCTCCTTTTGAAGGGATTAAATCGAAAAATCCTCAATGACTTCTGCTGGGATTCGGTTCCACATTTTCACTACTCAAAAGGGGAAAAAAAGATTCTTCTAATCTGCAGTTTCATTTGGGAATGAAGAATGTTGTAGCTGGGGTCCTCTGGGCCTGCACTCGCTGTTTACATTAAATAACCTGTTTCCATCTGCATCATCTGTGCCCCTCATCATTAAGAGCTGCATCAGAACCCTCCTTCCCCACAGCAACCCCCATGTTTTTTCCTTTAATGAAAACCAGCTCAGTTTTGAACTTCTTACAACTTTGAAATACAAGTGCCTGAATCATTCCTATTGCTCGAAGCCAGGGGTTTACCAAATCACACACATTCCAAATGTGGTTTCATCAGTGATCCGCACCAAGTTGAACTTGCTTTGGCTTACGATCAAATGCCCTCGAGACCCATCCCAGCGCAGTATTTGATTAGTCTCGTTGATATAAAGGTTGCCACTTTTTTGTTAAGTCAAAAAAGCACAAACCTGGCAGGAGGTGGGATGAATGCATCAGGTTTGGATGTTTTCTTTGCCGATGGAAATTTATTGGAAACCTTAATATATCCACAGCAACCAAGAGACCGAGCAAAAGCTGACTGACTGCATCAAAAAAAGCTGACCCAGCCCCCAAAAAGCTGACAACTCAAGAACAGCCTCGACTGTAAACCCATGACATGTGAGAACAAGTAGTTACACTGACTTGTACCATAAGCTCTAAGTATACACAACATTCCCTCACTAGTATTGGGGGGGAGAAACACAAAAGTACACAACAGGCTGAAGGGGGAAATACAAATGTCGAAAGCACTAAATTTATTTTCCAAGGGAGTCTGCAGGAAAGCTCTCCCTGGAAAATACAGGTTTCTGACACTATCTGGTGCATCCTCCAGTATTTTAGGGTCCACAATGAACATGGGCATTGCATTTTCTTTTACATTTGCTGAATTTTATTGAAAACTACTTGCTATTTACCATTTTGGAATGAATTATTTTTCTTTACATCTTAAAGCTTCTTTCTCCCTGTATAACCGAAAAAAAGCTGGAATTCTTCTTTCTTCTAATCACAAAAATTGTACATCAAGGCTCTGACCTCCAGTCAGGGTTGTAAGCGATTAATTTATAATGTGCACACCAGGTCTAAATGCTGCCTCACTATGCACACAAGTGCTGGTACATTTCTAAGGGTGGGGGTGTGAATTTATTACATTGAAAGTGACACATCCTAGTTAATTTTAAACCTTTTTTTTAAACTACACAATTGATCAATTTTTACTCTTCATAAAAACCCAAGAAAAACAAAGTGGCATTTGAGTTTTCAACAGACCAGCCAAACCATAATTTCCCCCAAAATTCTCTCGACACTCACTCCACCCCCTCCGTCCGCACCACAGACCAGGCACTGTACCCACACCAGCTCCCCAGTCTATTTACACAGACGCACTCCTCCCGCCACCCTCCCAGTTCAAGCTGGTACTTTTATTCAATTCCCCTCCTCCACATCATTCAAACTGACATTCTCCCCCCCCCCCCCCACCCCAATTCAGCTGGCCCTCTTCTCCTCCGACCCCCCTCCCTCTCAGTTCAAGCTGGCTCTCTTCCTCCCCTCTCCCCCAGTTCATGCTGGCACCTTCCATGTTCCCCCACCACAAAGCACTGCTCCCAGTTTCTCCCCTCTTCCCTTTCCTTCTTTATTTCCCCCCTTTCGGATGAGACGTTAAACCAAGGCCCCGTCCGCCCTCTCAGCTGGACGTAAAAGATCCCATGGCACTATTTCAAAGAGCAGAGGAGTTCTCCCCTGGCTTCTCCTCTGAGGGGATGGAGGGAAATTGGTAAGGCTTGGGGCTCGTGTCAAGAGTAAACAGAGAGTGTGAGGTAACTAAGATTTGGTAATCTGAGACAGTGTTGATTTTAAAAGTTCTGTTAAGATTTGGAGAACCTTAACTGATGTAGAACAATCAGAACATCCTACCAGACACTGGGAGTCTCAGACATCCTTACAAAGAGAAGCTGCCATTACTCATTTGTTCCCAAGGTGCTTACAGGGAATGGCTCTTCCATCTTTGTAGGACACCAAAGAGTAACAGTCATTTTAAAAGGGACCCAGAGCATGTAGAAATAGGAAAGTACATCAGAAAGTGAGATTGAGGCATTGTAATGGGACAATGTGCTGATGGGTTCAGCTCCTTGAAGTCAGCTATTACACAAAATGACCTGAGTGGATCAGCTCTATGTTCCATCTGCTACGTGCGGTTGTAACATTTTGTTCAGTACACATAGCATCACTATGGAAAAGAACAATCAGGCCAAGGCAAAATGAGCAGCAGACCTGCCAAGTTCTCACTGAAAAATATCCAAAAGTCTCCTGTTTGATGCTTGGACCTGCAGCCTCATTATATAACTGGATTTTCTGCAGTACTCCATGTCCTAAATTAATTTACATATTTACTGGTGAAATCAACCACGGATCAGAAATGTGAGCATCCAATCACCTGTCAGAACTCCAGCAACATACACTTACACCTCACTCTACCTTTCAAGGTTGAAAACAGAGGCCTTTCATTCCCCTCACAGGGAATGAGGGAAGAGCCTTGAGAGCCCATGGGAGCTGTAGGTGCTGTGCAAAGGGGGGTTTCATTTTTGGGAGGATGTTGTGATTCACCCTGGTCTGAATCTCAGCGAAGTTCATTTCTGGAAAAGGTCTGGAGATGGATGTACTTCGGAGACTAAACTGTGACAAGTAATTTTGAAGAACAGTTCATTCATAGGAACATGTGCCGGCATTTACCCTCCACACAAGCAAATAGTCCTGTTCCCGTATCTCTTTATCCCCCTTCTCCTTCATCCACCTATCCAATCTAATCTTGAATGTTGATATCGTTTCTGCCTCAACCACTAACCCTCGGAGTGAATTCCACAGTCTCACCACTCATTCACAGCCAGTGGTAATATGAAGAAGTGCCATTTTGCCCTCTTCAGACACAAATATTTTCAACACATCCTGTGTCGGCCAAGGCACTTAAAATATCTGAGATATAAGGGAAACCAATCTCCCACAGCAATACCATGATAACATTCTCCATTAGAGGGCCATCTCTTTGTCCCAGTGTGGAATAGGACTGCTAGCATTAAGTAAGCCCAGTTCACCTCAAAAAGGGAGACGGGGCTGGTGGAGTTTGAGGGCATTTGCATTCAATTTAAAAACACTTTGAACATCAAATAATGAAGGTAGACAATGCAGTGGCGTCATGCTGCCTGGAGTCACTCAGTTTCTAGACATTGTTGAATATCTGGTAACAGAACCTTCAGAGTTCTGGGAGAGGGGCTGCGAGACACCATTTAATCCAAAGTTACATTTAGGTATGGTGTATGGAATTGATCCTGTGACCTGTAATCATCTTTCATTCTATTCAAAAGGATAACAAGTTATTCAGATGGAACATACATTGGAGGGAACGCAGCGCAGAGTGAGAGAAGGAAACACCCACCCAGCCACAACCATTGGCACCAGCCTCCAACGGACAAGACCTTTACCTTCATTTTGCGCGCGGTGAGTTTCTCCTCCTTCAGGTGATCGCGGAGCATTTCCCGATGAAGGTGCTCCTGCTCCTGCGCAAACTCGCACAGCGTGTACCTACGCACGCAGTTGTGGCGCCTGGCCATGCCCAGGGAGCTGCCACCCTGGCTCGGCACGCTGGTGAACCCTTGGCGGCGTGTGAAGTAGTAGACGGTGACCTGGTCAAAGCGAACGTTCTTGGATCTCAGCCGCTTCTGCTTCTTCAGGATTGAAGTTGCTGAAACGGAGTTCAAAAGTAGTCAATAACCATGCACGGCATTGCGATCAGAACAAGTAGAGACCAGAGCACTCACTCATTTACAGGAACATTACTTGAAGGGTGTGCACTGAGCGTGTTAAGTATTTGCCTACAGATCACTTATTGCAGCCTAATCTTCCATTTTTAAACTCAAAAGTTTTGTTTTGAGTTCGGGTATTTATTTTTCAACAAACTCTAGGAGGCTGGAAACAGCTGACCAGACCTCTGCTTAAGCTGCTCTACCTCAGTTATGAGGTCATAAAATAATACAGCACAGAAGGAGGCCATTCAGCCCATCGTGCCTCTACGGCTCTTTGAAAGAGCAATCCAATTAGTCCCATTCTCCTGCTCTTTCCCCATTGCCCTGCAAATTTTTCCCCTTCAAGTATTTATCCAATTCCCTTTTGAAAGTTATTATTGAATCTGCTTCAACCACTCTTTCAGGCAGTGCATTCCAGATCATCACAACTCGCTGTGTAAAAATAATTCTCATTTCCCCTCTGATTCTTTTGCCAATTATCTTAAATCTGTGTGCTTTGATTACCGACCCTTTTGCCAGTGGGAACAGTTTCTCCTTATTTAGTCTATCAAAACCCTTCATAATCCTCATAATAACCCCTATTAAATCTCCCCTTAACCTTCTCTGCTCTAAGGAGAACAACCCCAGCTTCTCCAGTCTCTCCATTGTCAGAGTTCCCACAGGACAACTTGCCCCTTTGATTAACTTGCTCACTTTGTCTCTTCACAGCAAAATGGAGGGCACAGAAAACAAGAGCTACCACTTATACTGTTCAAGTGTGCCCCCTGCTGGTTTCAATAAGAAACACCATTGACAACAACAATGTAAATATCTATAGCGTAACGATCTTCCAACTGAGAAAAGTCAATTGGGGAGGGGAGAGGTCTTTTTAAAAAAAAGTTTTAATTGTAAATGTTTTTAAACAGGCATTAAAGGCAGTTTAGACAAGTGGAGGTCTCTTCAGGTTTGGAATTTAGATATACTTCCACAAGGCAAACTATCGAAGTAGGAGGTCCTGAGCCCTGGAGCACCAACTCAGTGCCATAGAGTGGGCGGACACAAGCTTAGTCCCTCACTCTACTCAGTTCCCAAAGAGGCGATTGGTACAATTGAGTGTCAGCCGTGGCTCAGTAGGTTGCAATCCTGCCTTGGAGTCAGAATGTTGTGGGTTCAAGTCCCACTCCAGAGACTTGAGCACAAAATCTAGGCTGACATTCCAGTGCAGCACTGTCGGAGGTGCCGTCTTTCAGACGAGAGGTTAAACCGAGGCCCCATCTACCCTCTCAGGCGGATGTAAAAGATCCCACGGCACGATTCAAACCGGGTGCCGCATTTCCTACATTACAACAGTCACTATACTTCAAAAAAAAAAGTACTTCATTAGCTGTAAAGTGCTTTGGGAGATCGTGAAAGACGCTAGATAAATGCAAGTCTTTTTTTTTAAATTGAAGTGTGAGGGTAGCATTAGCAGAGTCAGAAATCCAGGCGAGCTTTCAAGGCTCCGATGTGATATCACTCCTTAAAGTTATGTAGATTTTACTGTGAAGAGAACGCGGGTTACTGATCGTTAAAAGTCCACCACCATTAAACTTCTCCAAATGATGGAGGGAAAAAAGCTTTCAGTCAAATAGCAACCATGAACCCAAAGGTCAGCGTCAGCACAACCAGTTCTTCAGGGTCCATCAATCATTTCAAGCACTAAGGAAGGATTACATCAAAATAAAGTGGCTTGTCCCTTTGTGAAAAACAGACAGTGTCTGACCAAGGGAAATCATCTGTGAAATGTGGTTAAAACTGAACAGAGCCTTTCACTGAAATGGGAAAGCAGTGTTTATGGGAGTACGATGCCCAACATTCCCACATTCAGGAAACAAACACATCACCTCACCAGTTTAATGTTAGTTATTCATGTAGAAGATGATATAGGGCTGTGGGGAGAAGGTGGGGCAGGGGATTAGTTTTGAATTGGTCTAGCAAAGAGCCAGCACAGACTATGATACACTGAATGGCCTCCTCAGTGTACCAGCTATCCTTGTGGCCAATTGAGTGCCAAACTAAATGGGTGGGGGTAAAGTTCACGATCAGGTGCTACCATTGATAAAGTGGTTTTGACTCAATGTGAAAAGCAATATTCAGTGGACGAACGGAGAACTAGGCCGCAGCCAGACCCTTCTGCTTCTTAAGGTGGTTTGGCTGTTCACAGAGCAGCCCAGTAAGGATGTGATGCATGACGTTCCATCAACTGGAAAATACTGAACATTAATTTACTTCAATCAGTTTTCTTCCACCTCTCGGCTATCAAAGGACCAAGTTTTGATAACGCTACAGATGAGAATAAGCACAGCAGATAACATGACAACACTTGAGGGCCTATTAGTTGTCTTCCATTAATCCTTTAACATGGGGGTTAGTTAAAACAGCCTGAGGAGCTCAGTGGTTTCGAATCCAGGTACAGCTGCAAATAGTTTCTTGCATAGGGAACCATAGCAGGAGAAGAAGTCGTCATTTTGAAGTTTGGTTAGAATCAGCTGATACCTGTGGAAAGGCCGATAGTCCCCGCTGCCTTCTAACATGCTGCTGCAGTATAAAGAGTTAGTGCAACACAAAGGTGCATTTTGCTTCCAGTCACATCTTCAGCTGTCCTACCTATCAGTTGTCAAGTCGATATCTCTGTAGGGAATTGAAGTACTTTCAGTATTGTGTAAGCTGTCGTTATTCTCCCATATTTGAAGATTAAATAAAAACAAAATCCCAGCAAAAAGGTCAAACAGGGTCAAGGTTGTATGAAGGTGGGAAGGTTTTCTGGTCTGCTAAATATTGGCTTCAGATTTTTTTTTAAATTTATTTAAAATCTGTCAAACAGCAGCTGTAATCCCCACATCTCACTGGGCTTCGATGTCCAGTCACACAAATGCGGTCCAAAAATGCTGAAGCTTTAATGTTTAACGTGCATTTCCCACTCCTCTCCTGAGGGTCTTCACTCTTGCGATGGTACAGTCCAATGGATGGCAGTCACCCACCGGATACTCATCCAAGTGGTCATCCTTCATGCGTAAGCCTACATGTTTCGAATGTAGCCAGGCCATTTAACCGTGGGGGCATCACAGATGACCCAATACTGTCCTCACCTGATGCACTTTGCAGCAGGATAACCATCAGGAGTAGCAGCCCTGCTGTACTTTTCCCCTCTCTGGTCCAAAGGGTGTCGAGGCCAATTGTAGCCACCCTTCCTCCCCAGCCCTGCTAAGATCAACAACTAAACGCTAACCAGAATCTCCGACCTGCCAGGCTCAGGTGTGCTCGTACCACTTGAGCCATTAGAGGATGGCTGAGCTCGAATGTTTCCATCAGTGGTAGGTTGACTAAACACAATAGTAAGCACGGCACAGGAAGATTGCCTGAGACCAGCTATGCTGTAGTAAATCATAACTCATGTGCTGGAAAATTAGTGGGATTTAGTATTTTGCTACCTGGGCCTAGAGTTGTTGGGGGGAGGAGCAGGGGAAGAAACACAGATTAGTGATTCAGACCGAGTTTCATTGTGGAGTTGCCAACATGAAGGAATGACCCTGACGTAGGTCAGTGTTCCTTGGCCAGGTTACAGTAAACGGAGATTGAAATGCTCTGTCCTACAGAGTGTGCATTGTCTCGGGTACAGCTGCCAATATACAGCTTGGGAACCCAAATTGATTCTGTAGTTTTTGTTACAAATGCTGACTCAGACCCAGCTTTCAACCTCTTTACATAACAAAATAAAAATGGGCCTGTATCCCGACATGGATTTCATTCTGCCACATTTCATTACACCCATCTGTAAAACTGTTGAGTGAGTTCCCTCCGGGACTACACTAAGGACATCAATTACATGCAATGTTTCTTTTTCTATCCCCTCAATTATCAACACAAATCTCTTGCTTAACAGGAACTGCTTTCACACTGGCACTCGGTCAGATTGAATTCCAGGAGACCAGTGTCCAAGAGTTGACTGCCGGTGTTTACATTGCTAAATCCAAATCCCTCATCCCAGCAAACTCGGACCCACAAAAGAAACTGAGCTCAGGAGTCGACTGGTAAGGAAGCGAGATTTAGTCCTGGGACTGCCCTTACCATATTTATCTGAAAGCAGCAAGTACATCGCCAGCAATGGTTTCCCTCCCTCCCAACACCATTCCCTCAAGACTGAAAATCGACAAAAAAAATAAAAGACGTCCTTATGTCAAAATCCTGGCCTTGGTGTCAGACGGCGGTCCAACAGCACAGATTCGGCTGAGGAGTGGAGCTGAGTATCACCAGTCTACATGTGGAAGCTGACCCCATGCCTGCCGATGATGTCACTTGAGGGGCAGTAAGTGGATGAGGAAGTAGAAGGGGCTTTTCAGTCTGACAGGCTGGTCTCAGTCAGACCAGTGGAGGGGGGGGGTCGCTGCAGGTAGGCTTGTTGGGCCTGGGGGAAGCGCTCCTGCTCCTCCGAGCCCACAAGCTGTGCTATAAAGGCACTTACCTGCAGTTTGGGGCCTTCTTGCCTCCTCTCATGCGGTGTAAAGGAGCAGGCCCGGGAATCCCCTCCCCCAGGAGTTGCAATCGCAAAATCTGAATAAATGGAGGCCCGCAGCCTCCTTGAAAGGTTTTAGTGACCAACCCGCCTCCTGGGAGTGAGTTGGTCGCCCACCCATCGTCCCGCCTCTGGTGAAAAACGGAAATGGGCGGGTTGGAGGTGGGTCTGAAACTGTTGCTATTTTCAATGCCCCTCCGCCCCCAACCCACCAGTTTTTCCACAGTTGAAATCCTGTCCCAAGTCTTAGATGAGTTGCAGCTTCTGTCAGCTGAACAGCAGGAAGACCAGTCATTTTCAGTCCGAGCTACAAACTCTGTTCCCTTACCACTGACTCCATTCCCCTCCCCGGCCACTCGCTGAGGCTGAACCAAACCTGTTCAACTCACACTCACTCGCTCCCCCCCCCCGTTCCCACGCTCGCTCCCCCCCCGTTCCCACGCTCGCTCCCCCCCCGTTCCCACGCTCGCTCCCCCCCCCCGTTCCCACGCTCGCTCCCCCCCCCCCGTTCCCACGCTCGCTCCCCCCCCCCGTTCCCACGCTCGCTCCCCCCCCCCGTTCCCACGCTCGCTCCCCCCCCGTTCCCACGCTCGCTCCCCCCCCCCGTTCCCACGCTCGCTCCCCCCCCCGTTCCCACGCTCGCTCCCCCCCCCGTTCCCACGCTCGCTCCCCCCCCCGTTCCCACGCTCGCTCCCCCCCCCCGTTCCCACGCTCGCTCCCCCCCCGTTCCCACGCTCGCTCCCCCCCCCGTTCCCACGCTCGCTCCCCCCCCCGTTCCCACGCTCGCTCCCCCCCCCGTTCCCACGCTCGCTCCCCCCCCCGTTCCCACACTCTCTCCACCCCCCCCCGTTCCCACGCTCGCTCCCCCCCCCGTTCCCACACTCTCTCCACCGCCCCCCTCCATTCCCACACTCTCTCCACCCCCCTCCATTCCCACATTCTCTCCACCCCCCCCCTCCATTCCCACACTCTCTCCACCCCCCCCCCATTCCCACACTCTCTCCACCCCCCCCCCATTCCCACACTCTCTCCACCGCCCCCCCCCATTCCCACACTCTCTCCACCGCCCCCCCCCATTCCCACACTCTCTCCACCCCCCCCCCCCATTCCCACACTCTCTCCACCCCCCCCCCCCATTCCCACACTCTCTCCACCCCCCCCCCCCCATTCCCACACTCTCTCCACCGCCCCCCTCCATTCCCACACTCTCTCCACCGCCCCCCTCCATTCCCACACTCTCTCCACCCCCCCCCCCCATTCCCACACTCTCTCCACCCCCCCCCCCCATTCCCACACTCTCTCCACCGCCCCCCCCCATTCCCACACTCTCTCCACCGCCCCCCTCCATTCCCACACTCTCTCCACCGCCCCCCTCCATTCCCACACTCTCTCCACCCCCCCCCCCATTCCCACACTCTCTCCACCGCCCCCCTCCATTCCCACACTCTCTCCACCGCCCCCCTCCATTCCCACACTCTCTCCACCCCCCCCCCATTCCCACACTCTCTCCACCCCCCCCCCATTCCCACACTCTCTCCACCGCCCCCCCCCATTCCCACACTCTCTCCACCGCCCCCCTCCATTCCCACACTCTCTCCACCGCCCCCCCCCATTCCCACACTCTCTCCACCGCCCCCCTCCATTCCCACACTCTCTCCACCGCCCCCCCCCATTCCCACACTCTCTCCACCCCCCCCCCATTCCCACACTCTCTCCACCGCCCCCCTCCATTCCCACACTCTCTCCACCCCCCCCCCATTCCCACACTCTCTCCACCGCCCCCCCCCATTCCCACACTCTCTCCACCGCCCCCCCCCATTCCCACACTCTCTCCACCCCCCCCCCATTCCCACACTCTCTCCACCACGCCCCCATTCCCACACTCTCTCCACCGCCCCCCCCCATTCCCACACTCTCTCCACCCCCCCCCCATTCCCACACTCTCTCCACCACGCCCCTCCATTCCTAAATGGAGGGAAAAAAAATGATGGCATTCGGAATATCTCAATACAATGACCACATGGTTTCCTGATTAGAGCAGTGAACGGGTGAGAAGCAGACAGTAATCAATTGGAGACACCTGCACCTAGTGTAACACAAGAAACTTCACCACTGGGGGGTTGGTCCCCTTTAACAGCACTTTCCCAGATCATCGCGGGACGATTTTCTTTCTCCTCTAAAGGTTACATGTAATAAATTATCCTTTCGCTCCTTTTCCGTGACATAGTTGCAATTCCAAAATGAAGGCCTGTCACTTTAAGTGCTTTCGACACTTACGGCTCAGCTCCCTGGAGGTGGGAGAGTTGATGCTGTCACAGCTGTCTGCACTATCGCTGCTCGAAATGTCATCATCCGATTCCTTGGGTGAAGAACACAACGACGAACCATCCACCTCTTCGAATTTTCGCTTTAGGCTCCCACTGACAGCCATCTCCATTTCTCACCCTGTGAACGAGAACGAGAACGTGACTGGAAACGTCAATTACAGTTATTACTTCAAAAAGACTCAATACTTCCCTCGGACTACCTACATCCCTGCTGTATAAAATGAAGGAAAACTAACTGCACTTCAATCACTATCTTCCCAGCTCCCCCCTCCATTACCATAACCTCCCAAAGTAAAAGAAAAATAACTTGCATTTATATAGCGCCTTTCACAACCCCAGGGCGTCTCAAAGCACTTTACAGCCAAGTAAATACTTTTCGAAGTGTAGTCACTGTTGTAATGCAGCAGCCAATTTACACACAGCAAGATTCTAAGAACAACGAAATAATGACCAATCTGTTTTTAGTGGTGTTGGTTGAGGGATAAACACTGGCCGTGACACCAGGGAGAACTCCCCTGCTCTTCTTCGAAATAGTGCTAAGGGATCTTAGCCTGAGAGGACAGACAGGTCCTCAGTTTAACGTCTCATCCGAAAGACAGCCCCTCCGCCAGCGCGGCGCTCCCTCGGCACCGCCCCTCCGCCAGCGCGGCGCTCTCTCGGCACCGCCCCTCCGCCAGCGCGGCGCTCCCTCGGCACCGCCCCTCCGCCAGCGCGGCGCTCCCTCGGCACCGCCCCTCCGCCAGCGCGGCGCTCCCTCGGCATTGCACTGGAAGTATCAACAATAGCTCAGCACTGATGTACTGAATGATAAATGGAGATATTCTTTTTATTTCATTGAATCTTCAGGGTCTCCCAGGCCTTTTGGGTAACAGGGTTCCTCTGTACCTTGTAGCACTGTCTGGCCCCAATGTTCTCATCTAAACACACCCCTGCTCAAAGGCTTCTCACAGACAGCTGCTAGGAGTGTGAAACGTGAGAACTCTACAAATCATTTGTTAATCCTTTGTTCTCGCCAAAACAAATCGGTGCATGTTAAAAAAAAAAATCCACCAGTAAGTTAGTTTATCCCCCTCCTCAAACACCAGTACCCCCTCTGGAATGCAGGCTCGAACTGATCACTCAGTACCTGCAAGTCACCTCGGGTGATGTCACCTTTTCTTTCTCTCTCGTTCTTCCCCTCTCCCCCCCCCCACCCCAAACAAAACAGCAACTCTCCTCCATCTCAGAGGATCTTACTGGCTCAGTTGGTAGCACAGGACACCATCCAGGACAAAGCAGCCCGCTTGATTGGCACCCCATCCACCAACCTAAACATTCACTCCCTTCACCACCGGCGCACTGTGGCTGCAGTGTGTACCATCCACAGGATGCACTGCAGTAACTCACCAAGGCTTCTTCGACAGCACCTCCCAAACCCACGACCTCTAGAAAGACAAGAGCAGTAGGTACATGGGAACAACACCACCTGCACGTTCCCCTCCAAGTCACACAACATCTCGACTTGGAAATATATCACCGTTCCTTCATCGTCGCTGGGTCAAAATCCTGGAACTCCCTTCCTAACAGCACTGTGGGAGAACCGTCACCACACGGACTGCAGCGGTTCAAGAAGGCGGCTCACCACCACCTTCTCAAGGGGCAATTAGGGATGGGCAATAAATGCCGGCCTCGCCAGCGACACCCACATCCCATGAACGAATAAAAAAAAGATCACTCAAGTCAGAAGGTTGTGAGGTGACACCCCACTCCAGAACAAGCACACAATCGAGGGAGACACTTCAGCGCAGTACAGAGGGAGCGCTGGATTGTCAAAAGTGCCGTCTTTTGATGAGATGTTAAGCCGAAGCCCCATCTGCCTGTTCTGATGGATGTACGAGATCCTGTCACACTATTTGAATGGTGTTCTCCCACTTTCCTGGCCAACATTCCTCAGCCACCACCACAAAATACAGATGAACCAGCTGTTCATCTCACTGCTGTTTGTGGGATCTTGTTGCACACAAAATAGCTGCCACAATTGCCAGTAAGTTTTGGTAAGCACAATGCTCCTGTCCTCCCCGAATAGTCACACCTGCTCTTTCCAGCAGGGGTCACTAAATAGCAATCAGGCGTGGGAGACCTCCCTGATTTTCCCTCCCAGTTATGGTGCCCAACCCACTGCTCCAGTTAAGGATTTTAAGAGGCATTTTCGGTTGCCTGGTTCTGTCACCCCATGATTCAGTGCAGAGAATACAACTCAGAAATGTTTGGAATTGTACTGCAGCCCAATCAATGCACGAAACTCGGCGGTTTTGGTTTGCCCAATGCCAATTTAGGAATGCGCCACAGTCTTGGTCCCATTTCAGCCAAAACCCTGGAGGCATTTTAATACAGCAAGTATAAATGAGGTTTCAAGATCCAGCCCTAGTTTTGACTCTCTCCACTCCCTTTGGAGGAATTCTCCACGTAGAACAAAAAACAACTTTTAAATTGCTTAGTATTTTTCTTTTATTTGAACTGCAGACAGCCATTTGGACCAAATTTTCATTTTCTTGGCAAGAAAAATGGTTACAAATTGCAACTCAATCATGGAGAAACTAGAACAGGATTCAAAAATCGGTGACCTGAGACAATGCTGCATGTGTATCAACAATACCATTTGAGGCAAAATGGAGGGGCACGGGGAGAAAAAGAGCAGGAAAATTAGTTTTCCCAGGGAACAGTTCAACTCAGTTTATTCCACCAATGAAGTCATCTGTGCTGGGGTCAATTCTTTCACTGAAAAACAATCTGCACTTCAAGGGTTATTAGCTCACCGGCAATTTGTCCAGTTTACTGGTATTCCCCAGATGGAGCATTCTGTCCCTACATCTTGAATATGGACAACATGGCTGCCACTTTCCTCTCCTCCCCTCCCCCCCCCATAATGGGGTAACTTCAAGGCATTCAAACAGAACTGTCTCGAAACAGGGCCTGGCCTCAGACGGTTACAATTAAGATTAAAGTCAACTTATTTTCTCCATTACAGGTGTAATTGATTCAAAAGGAGTCTTAATGACTCATTAGTTTAGCAACACTGCTCACTATTGACCACCAGTAGACAACTCTTAGAATTTTTTTTGCAAGATCCATTTTCCTTCATGCTTGTCCTTATGTTCTTCACCGTTGCCAGCATTCGTGTTTTACGTTTGGCTGACACACAATAATAAACCAATCTGTTTCCTCTCTTCACTCGATGTGTCCTTGGGCATCTGCTCCAAACAGATGTTATTAGCTTTGTGATGTTGGGAATGGGTGCACCTAGCAACCAGATCACATGCTTCTCAACACCAGTCAATCGTGATGTGTTCTGTGCTTAAAGGCCACTTCAGAACCTACTGCTGAATACAGATTTAATGAATACATATGCAGGTCTATGCCTGAAAATATATGAGCTTTGTTGAGGAGTTTGCGTTCCTGACATTCCATCAACTTGCATAATTTAAGCAACTACTGACAAGCCGAAGTACAGAACAGCAGAAGGAAGGACAGATACCGAGACTAAAGACAGAAGCTATGGGGCTGGACCTTTAATCTAGTTGCCCATCCTTAGTTCCAACCTACTGAAAGGGGAGGGAGCGACTACAGATCCATTCGCGCTCTTCAAGGAGTTTTGTTTTGTAGCCCAGTCAGTCGTGTGATGCACTCCTGTAACATGCTCTGACTGGCTCTGAAAAAGCACAAGGTTTAATTTTCAATGAATTAGAATTTGTAAGTCCTACGTATAGCACCGTTAACCAGTGCAGCCCTGCAATCACCCCAAGATTCTCCATTTTTATTGAATTGAATCAGCTCCCAAATGTGGGGAAATGCAGAACAATCTTTCATTCTGTTCCAAGAGTTCACCTGGACTGAATTTTAATTGCTACTCGTCCTCTCAAAAGATGGAAAACTCCATGAATTTGAATCGAAAGTTGTGTTCAAACAGGTGAATCTGGATGTAGACAGATATTAGACTAAGACCTTTAATAAAAGGAAAAGACGGAGTCTCGAGGCTGTAATCAGCGGGGGAGGTGGAAGTACTACATTTTTGCATTTATTCAGGGAGCTGTTTGTAAATCAGTAATTTCGAGCTCTCTTGTAGACGGGCAGTCATTGGCTGCAGAGACACAGGAAACAATAAGAATCCTTTCATATACTGAATGTGTAGGTGGGCAATGTTCCATTTATAGCAGCGTCGTCCAGTCAAAATCGCTGACTAGCCACAGGTGCGGCTACAACGTCACCGTTTTAGCCACATGTGTTCATTTTAGTAGAAAACGCCTCGCACACACTCAAAATGCAGGTAAATGTACTTCACATGTGTATATTTACTTAAACATCTGCTGCCATTCAGTAACCACAGAAGTAAAGCAGTCACAATGATCAAAAAACACTCACACTCTGCGTTTCATCTTACCATTTTACCAACAAACGCACAAAAAGGTTAAAGTTCACATGCACAAGCCGTGCGATTACAAGCATTGAGATCATATGCACAACGACTGTGTCTAGTCCTCAATTTTTACTTACTAAACCAGAAATGCAATTAGACACATCTGGATTCCCAATTAGCCACATGTAGCTAGAGCTATTTACTAAAAGTAATCTGTGGAATCAATGGTTGGAGGGTTATGTATTGAAGAGTGGGTAAAGGAAGTGGTGGATAAGGTGGAATGGCAAATCCCCTTTAGCTGAATCAGCTTCCAGTACTTCCATTATTGCCCCACCCACCCCCTTCCAAGGCTCCGACTTGTGCTGGGACATGTTTTCATGGGCACAGGCTGTCTCCAGTACCATATCCAAGAGGACATTCTTCACAGCTGAGCCCAATAGCTTTGTGGGAAAGGGGGAAGGAAGATGGCAGGACAATAACTAGGTGCTCCTCAGGATGGAGTGAAGGGGAAATAAGAGGGAAAGATAAACATGGTATGAGGGCTCGGGAGGTTCCTACTCAACACAGAGCACCTCCTAGTGGCTGGTTGCAGTATGTCATCAGCAGAGAGCTACCCTTCGGCAGGTGGCAGAAGGGAAAAGAGCCTATAAACAATGGAGAAAGTAAGAGGAGATGTAGATTATATAAAATATCAAACACGAAGTTGGCCGAAGCATCCTGTACAGGCACTGCACAATCTCACAAAAAGATCCAAAGTCATTTTAACAGTCCGGCACAATGTCACGTGGTACTAGCCTTCAGCTGCCTAGGCCCGAAGCTATAGAATTCCCTAAACCCCTCTGCCTCTCCACTCCTCTCCTCCTTAAAACCTACCTCTTTGACCAAGCCTTTAGTTACCTGTCCTAATATCTCTTCATGTGGCTTGGTGTCAAATTTTGTTTGATAATCGCTCCTGTGAAGCACCTTGGGCCATTTTACAACGTTAAAGGCGCTATATAAATGCAAGTAGTTGTTGTTGTACTGTATTTCCTAGCGTGCAACAGAATGTAGCTTTTCTAAAGGTCACAGGAGTGGTGGTTAAAGCAGCCTTGAATTGCAACAGCTTGAACGCCACCTTCCCCATGGTAACCCAGTCCATAAGTGATGTGGTATTCTAGTTAAGCTTTATCTAGCCAGTGGTCCTTGTAACTAACCTTCACATCACAAGCTGTGTGATCACTGTTGTAAACAAGCACCAGAAGCTGGACGAGAAGCAGCAGAATGTCAAGTTAATTTCCCCAAGAACTCCCAATGGATGTGACGAGCTGCCCACCCCCACCAGGAGCAGCAGCGTCCCTTTGGGAAGTACAAGGAGCTTTCCATAAATGTTTGGCTGCACTTTGTCCCCTGAAAATGGCACGGAGTGGAATTTGTATATTCCAGGTCAAAGGTTCAAACCGATCTGAACAGGACTTACTCAAGGTAGTGTGTGTTCCTGTACAAATAATTTCCTCACCTGCTGAATGTCACAATCATATTTGGCTCCCTCTAGGCCTTAGCTTCTTGAATTATCTGAGAAATTCCCATTTGTGGCCTTGGTCTGATACAAGTCTATTTTAATCGGGCCTTGCTGCCTGGTAAAGTCTCTTGACATACTTTGCACCAGGTAGTACTGCCATCTGTGGCACTATATTTGCATATGAACTACTCACTTCTGAACAAAGAATCTTCTGTAGTGGCAAGGCAAATAGTTCCATGGCTCTATCGTTTAACATGGAAATCAGTGCCACATCTGAGAAGCAGGAGGACATGAGAAGTCCAGCCTTTCCTTCTGAACCAACCTCCTAGGCAAAGGAGGAAACAGCAAAGAAAAAAACAAAGAGTGAGTGAGTAACCAGGAGGACTGAGCCCCATGGATCCCCCTCAGCAATCGAGGAAAGGCTGGACACGTCAAGGTTCCCATAGCCCATATAATCATCCCAGCCCCTCCACATCGATCACTCCAGCAGTAGGCGAAGGGTCTGCTATATACAGACATAAATTGCGGAGGGGCCTACCACATCAAGCACTGCCCAGCATCTGCTATTCCTCCTCCCCCATCCCAACCTCATTCATGTCATTGGATGAGACACCACATGGAGGCTGGACACTTTCCTACAGGAAGGCAAGCAGCCTAATATAGGTGTCAGCCGTGGCTCAGTGGGTACCACTCTCGCCTCCGAGACAGAAGGTCGTGGGTTCAAGTCTCACTCCAGAGATCAGAGTACAAAATCTAGACTGACACTCCCAGTGCAGCACTGAGGGAGTGCTGCACTATCGAAGGTGCCATCTTTCAGATGAGACGTTAAACCTGAGGGCACCCGTCTGCCCTCAGGTGGTTGTAAAAGACATGGCACTATTTCGAAGAAGAGCAGGAGATTTCTCCCCGGCGTCCTGGACCAATATTTCTCTCTCAATCGACACCTAAAAACAGATTATCTGGTCATTATCACATTGCTGTTTGTGGGATCTTGCTGTGCGCAAATTGGCTGCCGCGTTTCCTACATTACAACAGTGGCTACGCTTCAAAAGTACTTCATTGGCTATCAAGTGCTTTGTGATGTTCTGAGGTTGTGAAAGGTGCTATATAAATGCAAGTTCTTTCTCTTTTTTAAAAATTATGTATAAGCATGGTTACAGGAATAAAAAAGCCTTGAAAAATGCAAATGAGGGACAATGCTGTTCAGTCCTGTAATGATATTGGTGCAATTGTGTAAAGGAGAGACTGGAGGTCACTATGTTCCAGGATTGTTATGTTTCATTTAGCTGCTAAAATAGGCTATTCATATGCTTCAAGTACAACCAGTTAGAACCAGTTGTGAGACAGCTTGTGTGTATTTGGAAGAAATATCCAACAGTAAACAAACCTACTGAGTGAGCTGTAAATCAGAGACATCATTACATCCCTTCAGAAAGTAGGTTACTGGCGCACGCATTGGAAAGTGGCGTTTCGCCTGCCATGCCCCAGTGCAATCACCAAATCCTGCACCCAGATACTGCCAGTGTCAAGTTTAGGAGAACACAAGAAACTGGAAAGGTCATTTGACCCAACAGAGAGGCACCTAATGAAGTAACAAGTATAATTCTACCAATAGCATCTCATGAGTACTAAAAATCTACTTATTATTAGAGGAGAACAGTTGATAGAATATGAAGCCCCCAGTTCATTGCTGTTTGCATGGAAAATAATATATAATTTGTTTTCATTCTCGGGATGCATTTACTGCCCATCCGTAGTTGTCCTGAGAAGGGGTGGTAGGCCACCTTCTTGAACCACTCCAGTTGTGGTGGATTTTTTGGTACAACTGAGTGACTTGCTACTCCATTACAGAGGCAGTTAAGAGTCAACCACATTGGCGTGGGACTGGAGTCACATATAGGCCAGGACAGTGAAGGACGGCAGGTTTCTTTCCCTAAAGGACATTAATGAACCAGTTGGGTTCACGATTTAAGGGTGAAGGAGCCCACAGTTATTTAAATGGATAAAATTGTATAACACATACCCGACTAGAGATATTTCTTGAATGTTCCCTTCTAGTTGCACGTGTGGCTACGCGAGACGGTAGGGCCGAGGTCATTGCCTGGATGAGTGCAGCTCCAACAACACAAGAAGCTCGACACCATCCAGGACAAAGCAGCCCACTTGATTGGCACCCCATCCACCAACCTAAACATTCACTCCCTTCACCACCAGCGCACCGTGGCTGCAGTATGTGCCATCCACAGGATGCACTGCAGCAACTTGCCAAGGCTTCTTCGACAGCACCTCCCAAACCCGCGACCTCTACCACCTAGAAGGACAAGGGCAACAGGCACATGGGAACAACACCACCTGCACGTTCCCCTCCAAGTCACACACCATCCCGACTTGGAAATATATCGCCGTTCCTTCATCGTCGCTGGGTCAAAATCCTGGAACTCCCTTCCTAACAGCACTGTGGGAGAACCTTCACCACACAAACTGCAGCGGTTCAAGAAGGTGGCTCACCACCACCTTCTCAAGGGCAATTAGGGATGGGCAATAAATGCCGGCCTCGCCAGCGACGCCCACATCCCATGAACGAATAAAAAAAATTACATCTTGGGGAGTCCTGAACAGTGGAGAGGCTGATGGTTTTTATAGTGTGTGTGTGTGTGTGTGTGTGTGTGTGGTAAATGGAGATGGGTGTGACTGGATATAGTGACAATTACTGGTGTCTCAGTAGCAGACAGTTTATATGCAAAGTGTAGGTTCTTAATGACACTGTTTTGATAGTTGAGCAGCTTTCAATGAATATTTTTACTGGCTGGATTTAATTAAAAGGTGCAACATTGTTGCATTGAGTCAGTAGAGAAAGCTGCTCCAAAAACCGTGCTGTATGTCACTCCGGGTCAATAATTCTACAAAATCAACTTTTGGCAAAACAATTTTCCTTGTCTTCAAAACCAAAAATCCCTTTTCCTTGTTGCATCTCTCTGGGCACAGCACCATCGTGAGCTGCTTTAAGCTGGTTTCTTGCAGGTGCGCGAATGGCAGTCGGCCAGCTGTCTGCTTTAAATTTAGAAAGAAAAAGAAAGACTGACTTGCATTTATATAGCGGGTGGAACCCCGTGACATTTCACACGGCGAGTCCAGACCAAGCGTGGGGTGAGAGCACAAGGGATAATTGGACCAGGACACTCAGACACAATTCCGTCCTCATTCTAAAGTCATTAAATCAGTCTTTTAGTTTTATGTTTCCTTTATAAATTCCTATGTCCACGTTTATAATAGGGACTGCCGGTGTAAAATTATCACACTGTATTTACACTCGCACCTGGTGAGTGTAGTGTCTCCGCTGGTGGGAGGCTGTAATTTCAGCATGATAAGATTATGCACTCAGTTTCCATTATCAATGTGGAAATGGGAATTTATAATTAACAAAAGCTGACAGGCAGTGTATGCAGATTAATATTTATAATATTTAGATTGATATTCCAATACAACATAGGAAAAATTGCACTTAAACCAACACACCTCGTACTATTCTAAATTGACTAAATTGTACCCACTGGCACTTCAACTCTAGAATTATACAGCTCACAATTCTTTCTCCAAACAACTCCAGTTGGCTGGGTGTTTTTCCACGGTGAATGCGGAGATAAAGCAGTATGCAAATGACTGAAATCCAAGTTTAAAATCAAACTACTTTGCGCTTTGTGAAAATTCTGCTTTACTAAAATCCCACTCACGTTTGGTTTTAATCACACGTAATAAAACCTTTTCGTCAACAACAGTCACAACAAGCTCACAGCACTAGGCCTTTAAGCACTTCTGAATCACCTGTACGAGCAGAGGCCAGAATGGACCACAATCAAAAAACAAGGAGTGAGACATTTAAAAAAAAATCTATTTTTAAAACCCACGAGCAAAGCTGTAATTTGCTGAATGCAGACACAGCAGTAAACAGTCCAAGCAAGGGCTCCCAGACTGTTAGCATTCAATTACACAATGATTTATTAAAAAAAATCTATTCCAATATGCATAGTAGCCAGCCATTTCCTTCACTGGTAGAAAGTCTGTGGTCTGTTTATTTGCAGAGAGTTTCAAGCCCTGTTCACAGAAAGCAATTGTTCACTTGCTTCTGCAGCTGGTTGCAATTCGCCCATGAATTCAACTCCCTCTCACTGCAGACGTTTGTTGTTGGGAACAAGTCACTTGCCAAGAGTCTACCTGGAAAACTGGCACTCTGACAAGCTGTGAAGGACTGACGGGACGAAGACTTTCATTCTTTAGTGGGAAAACATATTCCCTTATCACCCCTCCCCGCCCCCCTTCCCATTTAGGCAGAGGAAGCTAGGAACAGGAGGCGGCCATTCAGCCCCTCGAGCCTATTCCGCAATTTTATTAGATCATGGCTGAACTGTACCTCAACCCATTTAACCGCCTTTTCTCCATATCCCTTGATACCCTTACTCGAAATACTTACCAGAATGTAACTTTTTATATAATAAAAGGGATTCAATAAATTTTGAGGGAGATCCTTGATGCATTGGATGTTAGCCCTGGATAATGGAACACCTTCCAGCTGGCAATCAAGTGTAGCATTGTCAGAGGTGTCATCCTTCAGATGAGTCATTAAACTGAGGCCCCATCTGCCTGTTCAGGTGGATGTTGAAGATCCCACAGTGCTATTCAAAGAAGAGCAGGGAGTTCTCCTTGTGCCCTGGGCCAACAATCTTCCCTCAATCAACACCACCAAAAACAGATCAACTGGTCACTCATCATTCGTGGAATCTTGAGTGCAGACATGCAGCTGCATATTTGTCTAAACATAACAGTCACCACACTTCAAGGCAATTCATCATATTTGAGATGTGATAAAGCCATATATAGAAAGAAATACTTGCATTTATATAGCACCTTTCCCAACCTCAAGACATCCCGAAGTGTTTTACAGTCAATGAAGTACTTTTGAAGTGTAGTCACCGTTTTAATGTAGGAAACGCAGCAGCCAAATTGCACACAAGTTCCCACAAACAGCAATGAGATAATGATCAGATAATCTGTTTTAGTGATGTTGGTTAAGGGATAAATATTGGCCAGGACACGGGAGAGAACTCCCCTGCCCTTCTTCAAAATAGTGTCATGGGATCTTTTACATCAACCTGAAAGGGCAGGCAGGGCCTCGGTTTAATGTCTTATTCGAAAGATGATAAAAGCAAGTCTTTCTTTCAGAGGAGATTGTTCTTAATACTGAGGGAGTGATTTGGAAAAATACAGTCAAGAGACCTAAGAGAAAGAGGACATCAGCCCAGTCAACCAGAACCTCTAGCACACACAGTCCGACCAAAAGCCACTCATTTACAATCATAATTATCCTCTGTGTGCAAAGAATTATTCAAATAGCTAATGGAAAATATGAAAATAAACCGGTTATGTATTCTGCTTGGATTTCACAACAAGACAGAAGAAGCCTATGGCCTCCCTTGTAGTGAGCTCCCTTCAGCACAGGCTCTGCAAACAAATGAATGTTACCATGGAAACACTGAGCCACAAACTATTTAAAAACCATGTCACATGCTTTCCATTCCAACTTCACTCCAGGTCAGGTCACTGTGTATAATTTACAAATGTTTGAAGTCCAACAATAATTATGTAAATCTATTTGGTTACTGTTTAAATTTGTCCGGTTTCAAACACTCCCTGACAATTTGGTAAATTTATAGTTTACCCACTGTCTTTCAAGTCTCTCATTTGAAAGCGAGACTCATTTGGTTTAAAAATGTGACATATTTTGACATATGTCACACTGAAAAAAATCAACACAGCTCCATACATTTAGATGTGTTTGCAATCTGTGCCACTATTTTTGATCTTCACACAATGTTGACAGCTTGGGTTGGACAGTGATCTTTCCACACAGGTGTGAATTAAAAAGACCCATCACCGAGGAGAAAGTGCTTTCAATGTAAAGTAACCTCAACCCCCTGGGAAGGATGCCTCTCTCCCACTCACTGCGATGGCAACCAACTCAAGATGTGCTCATTCATTATCAAAGTGGGTCTTTCCCAACAGGTGGAGTTATGTTGGGCACAAACGAAATGTCTTCTCTCGGGTGGGAGACAATATTCATCGTTGTAGATTTTAGGTCTTGTTGGGGGAGGGAGGATAGGATTTTACACAAAGTATTCCCCTCCAACCCTTTTAAAGATCATTTAAGAGCTCTTATTTGTATAAAACCACATTAAAAAAAAATCCAGTTATCATTCTTGTGGTATTAATTTGCGTTTTCATCTCTTTCCCCACATCGTTTTTACATTTCACCATCAACATGTTAACCATAAATTATGACAGTCATTTTGGGAACATTACACTCACATACTGGATGTGGCTGGCCTGGTCTCTTGGGAAGGCCAGTTTACAACACACAGTGTTAAGAGTGTGTTTTATACAGATATTTTTAGTAAAGAAGCTATATTGAGGCTACAAGTTATGGAGGTTGGATCTTTCCCTCGCTGTTTTAGATATAGTTTTACCACCACACAAGTTGGCAGGAAACTGGTCTCCTGTTTAGTGTTATTCGTAGAATCATAAGAGCACAGAAGGAGGCCATTCGGCCCATCGTGCCTGTGCCGGCTCTTTGAAAGAGCTATCCAATTCGTCCCACTCCCCCCTGCTCTTTCCCCACAGCCCTGCAAATTTTTCCTTTTCAAATATTTATCCAATTCCCTTTTGAAAGTTATTACAGAATCTGCTTCAACCACCCTTTCAGGCAGCGCATTCCAGATCAGAACAACTCGCTGCGTAAAAAAAATTCTCATCTCACCTCTGGTTCTTTTGCCAATTACCTTAAATTATCTGATTGACGATTGATCCTCATTTACACGCTCACCAGTCTAGGTTTTGCTGTGTTTGTCTGTTCTGCCCCCTCCTCCCCCAAATCAAACTATAGTTCCCCCTCCCAATGAGGAAGAAGTGACATTTTACGGCTAATTTATAAACCCCCAATTTAAGAATCATAGTTAACTAGGGATTCATTTTGTTTTAAATCACTGCAGTGTACCTTCAATCATCTGGCATCCTGAGTTAAAATTAAAATGTACTTTAAACATGAAGCCCGTCTCTTCCCATTCGCCACGCTGGAAGTGGCCACCCTTACTGTAATTACTGGGAGATTTAAACAATAATCTCTCCTTTCACCTGTGTGAAGCAATGGGCAGCTCAAATCAGTCGATGACTAGCCTAGGGTCAGAAAGTCCAGGGTTTCAACCCCAGCAAGATTCACTCAGCCTTTCTGAGTTGGATAAAATTAGTGCCCATATTTTAGATGTGTGGAGAAAGCAACAAAAAAAACTGCACAGTGTTTGCTTCCTATGAGGTCCTCGGACACCTCGCTTCTCGCCAAGGGGAATGGGGCTCAGCAGTGCACACAATAAAATGTGTTTAACAGAGATTATATATATATATATATACTCTTTCTGTCACCTACAAGACTCCACACAACCAGTCTGTCCCTCACACAACAGCAGATAACTCAATCAACCTGGTTTGCGGAGCAGCTTGGTAATGAATAAGATTGTTATCCCCTGTCATTTTCAGTTTACAGGGCCGCTATAATGGAAAGTGTAACAATGATTAACAAATATCTTGATCAATTGACTGGACCGTTCTGCTGCTAACCAGAATCACTGAAACCCAGTAAGGTGATGCTTTCTATCCAATGTACCCTGCAAATGTAACTACTGCCATTTTCCAAATCCCACATGCAAATTAATTCATTTTGAAAGAAATAAGCAACATGCAACAACAATTTGCATTTATATAGCATCTTATATAGTAAAACATCCAAGGCACTTCACAGGAGTGCAATCAGACAAAAATTGACACCAAGCCAAAGAAGGAGATATCAGGATGGGTGACTAAAAGCTCGGTCAAAGAGGTAGGTTTTAAAGGAGAGAGAGGCGCAGAGAAGTTTAGGGAGGGAATTCCAGAGCTTAGGGCCTATATGGCTGAAGGCATGGGGGGATACACAAGAGGCCAGAATTGGAGGTGTGCAGAGATCTCAGAGGGTTGTAGGGCGGGTGGATGTTACAGAGATAGGGAGGGGCGAGGCCACGGGGGGGATTTGAACATGAGGATGAGAATTTTAAAATCGAGGCGTTGCCAGACCGAGAGCCAATGTTGATCAGCGAGCACAGGGGTGATGGGTGAACGTGACTTGGTGCGAGTTAGGATACAGGCAGCAGAGTTTTGGACGAGCTCAAGTTTATGGAGAGTGGAAGATGGGAGGCCAGTCAGGAGAGCATTGGAATAGTCTAGTCTGGAGATACTGAAAGCATGGATGAGGGTGTCAGCAGCAAGGAATACAATAGCATAGATATAACAATGAAAGGGATAGATTTAGCACATGGAGACTGTGACAGGAACAGAGAGTGACAGTCACTTTCAATTACATTACACAGAATGTACAGCACAGAAACAGGCCATTTGGCCCAACTAGTCCATGCTGGTGTTTATACTCCACACGAGCCTCCTCCCACCCAACTTCATCTCACCCTATCAGCATATCCTTCTATTCCTTTCTCCCTCATGTGCTTATCTAGCTTCCCCTTAAATGCATCTCTGCTATTCGTCTCAACTACTCATTGTAGCGAGTTCCACAATCTAACCGTTCTCTGGGTAAAGATGTTTCTCCTGAATTCCCTATTGGATTTATTAGTGACTATCCCATCAAGCTGGACCATCAGCACATTAAGTTCAAATAAAAATATTCTACATAGATCAAAAAGAAAGATGGTCGATATTTAAAACCATTGACTCCAGTAATGCAGCATTCATTTGAAAGCACTTAAGGCCACAAATTTAAAATCAATTTTAAAAAATGCAAGTTCAGCTTCCAAGCCAAGTACTTTCTTATTTCTCGACCTCACTGCAAATGTATTGCTGTATCACTGTCAACATTTATTTCTCATTGCAGTTGGTCCACTGTAAATAGAAAGTATCAATTTTCAGTTTTGGTGGCCCATTAACTTCATAGACCACTGGACAGATTCCTGACTGAAGTTCAGAAGACAGCCGATAGAGAGATTGAAATCAGACAGCCCCTTCAGTGAGAGCATTGTGCTGCTGCCTTCAAGCCAGCATGATGGCGTGATTCAGGATTCAATGAGCACGCCACCCTGTGTGAAGACATGCAGCAGGAGCTGTAAAGACACACCCTCAGTCAGGTGATTATCAACTACCACAGCAGTCCAGAATGTCCCACCTATCTGCCTGGGTGAAGGAATGAATGTGGTATTGGACTGAGAGGATCCCAAATAAGGAAGGAAGGAAGGAAGGGAGGGTGAGTATGAGAGTGAGTGAGTGAGTGAGTATGAGAGTGAGTGAGTGAGTGAGTATGAGAGTGAGTGAGTGAGTATGAGAGTGAGTGAGTGAGTATGAGAGTGAGTGAGTGAGTGAGTGAGTGAGTGAGTGAGTGAGTGAGTGAGTGAGTGAGTGAGTGAGTGAGTGAGTGAGAGTGAGTGTGAGAGTGAGTGAGAGTGAGTGTGAGAGTGAGTGAGTGAGTGTGAGAGTGAGTGAGTGAGTGTGAGAGTGAGTGAGTGAGTGTGAGAGTGAGTGAGTGAGTGTGAGAGTGAGTGAGTGAGTGTGAGAGTGAGTGAGTGAGTGAGTGTGAGAGTGAGTGAGTGAGTGTGAGAGTGAGTGAGTGAGTGTGAGAGTGAGTGAGTGAGTGTGAGAGTGAGTGAGTGAGTGTGAGAGTGAGTGAGTGAGTGTGAGAGTGAGTGAGTGAGTGTGAGAGTGAGTGAGTGAGTGAGTGAGAGTGAGTGAGTGAGTGTGAGAGTGAGTGAGTGAGTATGAGAGTGAGTGAGTGAGTATGAGAGTGAGTGAGTGAGTATGAGAGTGAGTGAGTGAGTATGAGAGTGAGTGAGTGAGTATGAGAGTGAGTGAGTGAGTGTGAGAGTGAGTGAGTGAGTGTGAGAGTGAGTGAGTGAGTGTGAGAGTGAGTGAGTGAGTGAGTGAGAGTGAGTGAGTGAGTGTGAGAGTGAGTGAGTGAGTGAGTGAGAGTGAGTGAGTGAGTGTGAGAGTGAGTGAGTGAGTGTGAGAGTGAGTGAGTGAGTATGAGAGTGAGTGAGTGAGTATGAGAGTGAGTGAGTGAGTATGAGAGTGAGTGAGTGAGTATGAGAGTGAGTGAGTGAGTATGAGAGTGAGTGAGTGAGTATGAGAGTGAGTGAGTATGAGAGTGAGTGAGTATGAGAGTGAGTGAGTATGAGAGTGAGTGAGTATGAGAGTGAGTGAGTATGAGAGTGAGTGAGTATGAGAGTGAGTGAGTATGAGAGTGAGTGAGTATGAGAGTGAGTGCGTATGAGAGTGAGTGCGTATGAGAGTGAGTGCGTATGAGAGTGAGTGCGTATGAGAGTGAGTGAGTATGAGAGTGAGTGAGTATGAGAGTGAGTGAGTATGAGAGTGAGTGAGTATGAGAGTGAGTGAGTATGAGAGTGAGTGAGTGAGTATGAGAGTGAGTGAGTGAGTATGAGAGTGAGTGAGTGAGTATGAGAGTGAGTGAGTGAGTATGAGAGTGAGTGAGTGAGTATGAGAGTGAGTGAGTGAGTATGTGAGTGAGTGAGTGAGTATGTGAGTGAGTGAGTATGTGAGTGAGTGAGTATGTGAGTGAGTGAGTATGTGAGTGAGTGAGTATGTGAGTGAGTGAGTATGTGAGTGAGTGAGTATGTGAGTGAGTGAGTATGTGAGTGAGTATGTGAGTGAGTGAGTATGTGAGTGAGTGAGTATGTGAGTGAGTGAGTATGTGAGTGAGTGAGTATGTGAGTGAGTGAGTATGTGAGTGAGTATGTGAGTGAGTATGTGAGTGAGTATGTGAGTGAGTATGTGAGTGAGTATGTGAGTGAGTATGTGAGTGAGTATGTGAGTGAGTATGTGAGTGAGTATGTGAGTGAGTATGTGAGTGAGTATGTGAGTGAGTATGTGAGTGAGTATGTGAGTGAGTATGTGAGTGAGTATGTGAGTGAGTATGTGAGTGAGTATGTGAGTGAGTATGTGAGTGAGTATGTGAGTGAGTATGTGAGTATGTGAGTGAGTATGTGAGTGAGTGAGAGTGTGAGTGAGTGAGTATGTGAGTGAGTGAGTATGTGAGTGAGTGAGTATGTGAGTGAGTGAGTATGTGAGTGAGTGAGTATGTGAGTGAGTGAGTATGTGAGTGAGTGAGTATGTGAGTGAGTGAGTATGTGAGTGAGTGAGTATGTGAGTGAGTGAGTATGTGAGTGAGTGAGTATGTGAGTGAGTGAGTATGTGAGTGAGTGAGTATGTGAGTGAGTGAGTATGTGAGTGAGTGAGTATGTGAGTGAGTGAGTATGTGAGTGAGTGAGTATGTGAGTGAGTATGTGAGTGAGTGAGTATGTGAGTGAGTGAGTATGTGAGTGAGTGAGTATGTGAGTGAGTGAGTATGTGAGTGAGTGAGTATGTGAGTGAGTGAGTATGTGAGTGAGTGAGTATGTGAGTGAGTATGTGAGTGAGTATGTGAGTGAGTATGTGAGTGAGTATGTGAGTGAGTATGTGAGTGAGTATGTGAGTGAGTATGTGAGTGAGTATGTGAGTGAGTATGTGAGTGAGTATGTGAGTGAGTATGTGAGTGAGTATGTGAGTGAGTATGTGAGTGAGTATGTGAGTGAGTATGTGAGTGAGTATGTGAGTGAGTATGTGAGTGAGTATGTGAGTGAGTATGTGAGTGAGTATGTGAGTGAGTATGTGAGTGAGTGAGAGTGTGAGTGAGTGAGTATGTGAGTGAGTGAGTATGTGAGTGAGTGAGTATGTGAGTGAGTGAGTATGTGAGTGAGTGAGTATGTGAGTGAGTGAGTATGTGAGTGAGTGAGTATGTGAGTGAGTGAGTATGTGAGTGAGTGAGTATGTGAGTGAGTGAGTATGTGAGTGAGTGAGTATGTGAGTGAGTGAGTATGTGAGTGAGTGAGTATGTGAGTGAGTGAGTATGTGAGTGAGTGAGTATGTGAGTGAGTGAGTATGTGAGTGAGTGAGTATGTGAGTGAGTGAGTATGTGAGTGAGTGAGTATGTGAGTGAGTGAGTATGTGAGTGAGTGAGTATGTGAGTGAGTGAGTATGTGAGTGAGTGAGTATGTGAGTGAGTGAGTATGTGAGTGAGTGAGTATGTGAGTGAGTGAGTATGTGAGTGAGTGAGTATGTGAGTGAGTGAGTATGTGAGTGAGTGAGTATGTGAGTGAGTGAGTATGTGAGTGAGTGAGTATGTGAGTGAGTGAGTATGTGAGTGAGTGAGTATGTGAGTGAGTGAGTATGTGAGTGAGTGAGTATGTGAGTGAGTGAGTATGTGAGTGAGTGAGTATGTGAGTGAGTGAGTATGTGAGTGAGTGAGTATGTGAGTGAGTGAGTATGTGAGTGAGTGAGTATGTGAGTGAGTGAGTATGTGAGTGAGTGAGTATGTGAGTGAGTGAGTATGTGAGTGAGTGAGTATGTGAGTGAGTGAGTATGTGAGTGAGTGAGTATGTGAGTGAGTATGTGAGTGAGTGAGTATGTGAGTGAGTGAGTATGTGAGTGAGTGAGTATGTGAGTGAGTGAGTATGTGTGAGTGAGTGAGTGAGGTGAGTGAGTGAGAGAACATTTGTGTAAGTGAGTGAGTGTGAGTGAGAGAATATTTGTGTGAGTGAGTGTGAGTGAGAGAACATTTGTGTGAGTGTGTAAGTGAGAGTGAGAGAACATTTGTGTGAGTGTGTAAGTGTCTGCGTGCGTGTGTCCCCAGCACATTTGTGCAGCAAGTAACTGAAGCACACAGACTGGGATGGTCCTGGGTTTGACAGCCCCCCCCCACCCCTTCGTTTTTGCTGAGCTAGCTGATTTCAGAGGCTAGGGGAGCTACATTTGGCATCAACGCACTAAGGATAGGGTTCCTGCTCCCTGCTCCTTATTGAAAATGTCAGCATCATACTTTCCTGGTCAAGGCATTCAGTGCGATAATCTGTGTTGTCACTAGGAGTTCAGTGAAGTATATTGGTGGACTTGAACTGTGACAAACATCCAGCAGTGCTATTCTAGATTCTGTCCGTCCAATCCCACATTGGGTCTTAAGAGAACATAGTGCTGAATAACACTCGGGTGAAGCACTGGTATTTCAGCCACTTTTTATACTGACACTTGTTTATTTTGGATTCTAGGAAATAGTGTCTGTAAGCCAGCTCCCGGCATTCAGAACCACTAACCCCAGCTCACTTATACCGGAACCAGAATCACAGACCCAGTTTTTCGTAGGTCTAGGGTTCTACCGATTAAGGGAGCCGGATATAGCAGCATGAACACCAGGACCCCGGGACATGGATGCAAGTCTCCTGGACACTGAACTAATCATGTGCCAGAACGAGAGTGGCTATAGTTACAGGTGTGTCGTTGGTGATGGGAGCAATTTGAGGTGATAAAATTGAGGGGAAAAAAAGACTTGTGTTTATAGAGCACCTTTCACGACCTCAGGACATCGAAAAGCGCTTTACAATCAATGAAGTACAGTGAAGTCACTGTTGTAATGTAGAAAACGTGGCAGCCAATTGCGCACAGCAGGGACCCACAAACAGCAATGAGATAATGACCAGATAATCTGTATTAGTGATGTTGGTTGAGAGATTAAAATTAGCCCAGGACACCAGGGAGAACTCCCCTGTTCTTCTTTGAAATAGTAAAGAATCTTACAACACCAGGTTATAGTCCAACTGTTATTTGAAAATCACAAGCTTTCGGAGGCTTTCTCCTTCGTCAGGTGAGCGAGTGTGGGATTCCATAGAAGGTTACCGCATTATAAATGCGGTAACCTTCTATGGAATCCCACACTCGCTCACCTGACGAAGGAGAAAGCCTCCGAAAGCTTGTGATTTTCAAATAAAACAGTTGGACTATAACCTGGTGTTGTAAGATTCCTTACATTTGTCAACCCCAGTCCATCACCGGCATCTCCACATCTTTGAAATAGAGCTGTGGAATTATTACATCTACCTGAGAGTGCAGACAGGGCCTTGGTTTAACATCTCAACCAAAAGGCGGCACCTCCAACAGTGCTGCGCTCCCTCAGTACTGCATTGGGAGTGTCAGCCTGGATTATGTGCTCACTGGAGAGGAACGTAAGCCCATGGCCTTCTGACTCAGAAGCGAAAGTGCGACTATTGAGCACAAGAAACAAGTGTAATTTAAAAAAAACTGTAATGGATTGGTACCAATGAATTAAATAAGCCTCGTGACAATGCTGCTATAGTGAAGCTTCAGCAGTCAAAGCACATGTCTATCTCTCTGACTGTTCACTGTTATTTGAAAGGGCCAGATGGATCTGTGAACATGAGTCACTGTGTACGTCCCTGGTGATTTTAAGTGTGTTGTTGCTCTTGGCACTGCCAATTTTCTTGGAAAGGTATAAGGTCATTTTTGGGCTGCTTATCACAAAGCTCAGGCACTTCCTCAAGTCTGCGGAGACAAGATAACACTTAATCCTTTCAAGATCCAAGCAAGGTGAAAAATCTGTTCTCGTGCCGGTTTCGAGGAGCACAAATGCTTTATTTCTGGCATTGGCAGCAGCAACACGACCCATGACCTGAACCTGAGGGAAAAGGTCCGGGATGTGAACACCTCAGGAAATCTTAAATAGTTTAAATGTTTTTTTGTGGGGCGGGGGGGGGGGGGGAAAGAGAAAGAGAAGAACTTCCCACTTAATCAGATTGCAGAAGTGAAGCTCAGATGAATGACTACATATAGTTCAATTTGTTCTGTGGGCCTGGGCTACATTTTCACAGCCCCTAGTGGGGTTGGGGGGTGGGGTTGGGGTTTCTATACCAGTGGAAAATTAAAGCATTGCAACATGTGTTAAATTCCAACCTTGATGACCTGCTCCCACATAACAGCCCAATATCTGCACCTGGAGAAGGCACCTCAAAAGGAAAATCCTTCAGAATATGGGATGTTTTTAAACAAAAACACTACTCACATGCTTAGTTTTCTAGCTGAACACAAGAAAATTTACATGTTGCTATTAATAGGAGACAAAAGAAATCATTAGAAACCAGGTCCACTTTCACTTGACCTACTGCGATCAAACAGACAGTTTCGATGACCATTCATACCTCATAAGATTGGCTTTCTTTACAGCTTCACAGTGATGGGGATAAAGGACCTCCCATTTAATTGCCAAAATCTAAAGTCTACTCTTTCTGCTGCTTATTTGAATGCAGCCCTTGATGGTTTTCCTTCAGCCCTGCCCGTCATCAGCAGAACCATCAGTAAAAAAATAGCAGTACAAGTCAGCTGAGAATTGAAGAACTTCAATCTTTCAGTGCTGCCCACTTTGTGCCGCTCTCTTTCAATTCCTGTCGAACTGCATATAGAAAGTGAAAGGTAAAATCCCAAAGATTCAAATGCAACACAATATTCCCTCCCCCACTTTGTTCAATGGAGATTGCTTAATTACACAAGTCTCTGGCATTATTTAGCTGAGATTATACTATCAATCCACATCAGGCAAATTCAAACCAATTTTCTTTGGGCTGCATTTAGTGACACTACAAGCCCAGCCAGAATGGAGATGATGGGGGAATTACCCCGTCAATCACGTCTGGAGACTGCACTGCTGTAAGTGATTGGGATTGATTTTATGTGCATAATTTGTATTATGTAACTATCCTCCACAAACTGCATTTTGCTGGAGAAATAATCCTGCCTTTATCGGGAGACTCTGCTGTAGTTTCAGTCATGCGTTCTGTTTGCTGTAATTCGTAGAGATTCTGTTTAAATAGACTCTGTTTGCTGTAAATCCCACCCTGCCTTGAACTCATTGGCTGACACAGCAGTGTCAACACTCACTTCGTTTTTTTCTAAACACAATCCACGCAATGCAAGACATTCCAGACAAGATTTAAAACCCTAAAGCTCCCCCTCCCACCACTCCCCCAGAGAATATTCCACCTGGTAACTCCATGAAACAAAGAACTCTCGCACAAATGCCTTTCATAATGAGCCACCTTCACTTTCACCATCTCCTTGGAGGCAATTTCACTTCTTTGCTTTGTCAGTAACACAGAACCGGCCATGGTTAAGTTAATCCTATTACGCACAATACCCTGGAATGAAGAATAGAAGCTTCCTATAACTAGTGCAACCCATTACAGGATGGACCCCTCCAATATTTAAGGCATTTTATTGAATTCATAAATCTCAGCATAAATCTCAGCAAAACAAATAATGGTAAAACACACAATATAAAATGCATTCATGTTAAAATTCTGTGGTGATAGACGTAGTCATCAAAAATTAGGTACAGAATGTGACTAATTGTTCAATAAGTAACTATCTACCAGTCTCCTAAAGCCCTGAATAGAAAGGCCAGATATAGAATGTGCAATAGATTGAGGAAGGAAATTCCACACTGACAGCCCTCAGCTTTGGCATTGCATTAGCCAGTCTACAGTGTGTAAAGGGTTGCTTGCATTCCCTCTGAACACAACACTGCTCCACACAGCAAGTATCTCCCTTTTTAAAAAAAACTTTATTCAAGAGAGTCTCACCATCACTGTATTAAGAATCAAACCATCATTTAATGTAAACGAGGGAAGGCAGATGTAATTCCTCTCCACAACCTCAGATGTCTGCTTTGAGAGACAGATATGTTGATGGGGATCCCACTGCCTACTGTGACCGCAGCACATCTGTACCATTCTATCCACAAAATGCAAAGACAAAACCTATTTTATAAGATCAGAGCGGAACTTTGGGTAACTACAGTGCTAAACTGTTAAATAAAGAATAATTTTGCCATGTAATTTTATTCACTTAACCGTTCTATTCTTTTAGCCCTTTTAAATGAAGTGTCAAGTTTGGCAAGAAGCTGACAATGGAATGCAACTTGGATTGCAATTACAGTACCGTAAAAAACATCGATAAATTATAAGCATCACAAATTTTGAGCATTAGCACCTGATGAGGCGGTTTTCATACTTAAACAAAAACCACTTGTCAAATTAATTGACAAAAGGGCTTGGACCCAGCATCTGATGAGGTGAAAAAGACTCTGAAACATCACTGAATTGGTTACTAGGCGATTTTCACACCTAGATAAAAACACTTGTAAAAAGAGCTTCACCCAATGATTGGCAAAAAGGGCTTAACACATAGGCTTTAGTGAGGCAGTGCAACACTTGAATTAATATATCCAGACTTTCACAATTCATTTGAACGTTTTATTCATTTAACAGGGACAGCTATCATTTGAAAAGATTGAAAAGGGATGTGTATGGAGATTATTCTCTTAAATGTTTTATTCTTTTATCAGTTATTTATTGACTGTAATATTGATGGTACTTAACTATGGAGTCACCACTACTTCTTTTTGTTTATAGTCAGTGCTGGTGACACCAGGAGAACTGGACAGAGGCATCACTGAGCTTGAGAATGGCAGTCATTCTACAGACAGTAGAAGTGCCTGTTGTTGGAAGTGCCCTGAATTCATGACTAACTCTACTGGTGTTTATTCAACTCCCTCACACCACCAGGCTCAGCAATGCCTGCAAACCAGTCCTTGATGAAGTCATCAGTGCTTCCCTTTAAAAACCAAATGAGCTCCGAGATAAAATCAAGGTCTTTGAGCCCAGCAGATCAGGAACCAATATGTCCATCTATGTAATTCTATGTGATACTTCAGGCGCCACACGCTGTGCAATGCAAATTCTGTGTCATGCTTAGGGGGGGGGAATATAAAAGAACAAAGACAATCATTTGTAACGTAAAAACTCTCCAACAACAGAAAATACCAGAGCTACTTAAGCCTCATTATTGACCTTTGCATGAATAGACCAGTTTATTCAGTATCAATTAGACATTAAAGGGACACATACTATATGTGAATACTACATTGCGTTTTACATAGTATAATGTTTCTGTGCAGGGGTGACATTAGGACCGTGCAAAGAATTATTAGAATATGGATTACATATGGTTATTAAAGTCGAGTCAATGGGATTAGAACAGATAGTTCCAATGTGGAGCGAGCACCAGCACAAGCGTAGTGGTCTGAAAGTCCTCCCTCTGTTTGAAATTTCTACAATTCTGTTCTAGATGGTTTTCTAATTTTTTGGTTCCAGTCTCAGGAGACCTGCACATCTGCCCTCGGCTGCACCCTTCTGATGTAAAAGCCCCTTAAAAGGAAACGTTAAATGACTGTTTGAAAGGGAAGCAGAAGTAAAGAGATTCTCGCCTCCTTCTAAGTGCAGCACACAATAGGTCATCATCCTGTTCTACCATCACAGTCCTACTCACATCTTAGTCCAGGAATTTAATGCAAAACGTTTTAGAATCCTTACCCAGAAAATATGAGCAATAAATGGATTTCATTTGGAGCTTTATAAAATCGGCCATGCTGTTAGTAACCACCAATAGCACAATTGCACCCCTTACCAGGATCTAATGCATGAGGCAGCTCACTGCAAATAAATCCATGAACCACTTGCAAATTTGGTGATTTCTGCAGGTAGCGTGCACTACAATGATTGCACAGGTCGCCCCGTGTCCTCTTAAACATTAACTTTAAAAGCAACCCTTCAAATCCAAACAGGCGAAGCTGAAACAGGCATAAATATGGAGCTGCCGACTCGAGAGGTCTGTTCAGCAACCATGGTGAGGCCCACCAGGCCGCTCGTCGATTTCTCTCAATAGCTTGGCTTTCTCAGCTGTGGGTAGCTGACAGTACGAGCTCAGCACAAACAGCCAGGTGCTCCTCGGTGAGACAATGCACTGCAGGAACAATGAACCTGAAGCTGAATCACAAATGACTCACAGCCATGAACTGTTCAACGAAATAATCAAAAGGCTCAATTGGGCTCAGCGTTCACATGTGTCATCCCTGCGTGATTTATTTTGAGCTCTTTGGCTTTAAAAAGGGAGGCTGAAGTCATGTCGTCAAGGCTGCATTCGAGCCCATCGCTGGGGTCGGAGTTGAAAGCAGAATAGGTCCTTAAGTACCTGGCTGCAAGCTCCTTTTCTTGTTGTTTGTGGCTACGTTAACTGATTAAGGATGCATGAAAAGCCTAAGATAGTCTATTATTCAACAGGGCACATTTTAAGCTTCAAACTATTGATCCAATTTAGTACAGTCGATCTCTTTAGATAAATGACAATGTGCTGGTTTGTCCTTATTGATGATGCGTGGTACAATTTTGAGAAATACTGTGGTTCGATGTGATCTCCTGGACTGGTTCCGATCGCCTGAGGGGGTCAGAGATGGATTTTCCAGAGTATTTTCTTTTCCCATTATTGGCCCTGGGTTTTTCTCTGGTTCTTTTTGCCTCTCTCAGGAGATTACATGGCTGTGGAGACAGGGTAGGAAGTGTCTAGTCATGGTGCTCCAGCCATCATGAGGGCAACACAGGCTTGATGGGCCAGCCGGTCTTTTCCTGCCCGTCATTTTTGTATGTTTCATATGAGATCACCAATGGTCAATGACTGAAAGCGGTTGAGTGACAACAGGAGGTGGGTGTATCATTTTGCTTCAAGTTTTTAATCAAAGATGCCAGGAGGCGTTGGGTGTCCAAGGCTGCATCATTTGGTGGGGGGGGGGCTACATCTGCATTCTTTGGTATCTCCCCAGTTTTGTTTTTGAATAAAAAGAGTACAAGCAGATTTGCACCATCTTATTTTCAGGGTGCTCCAAACTCTTCCCCAATTACTAACTTATTAAGTTATCATGCAACTTCCCCAACCACTAAGCCAGTTGGTGTCATAATGGACCTTGCCGGTCATCACCTGCTGTGGTGGCTGAATTTGGAACTTAAAAAGGCCGCTCATTTTAACAAGCAACGCTGAAAAAAAAAATCAGGAAGCTTCAAGGGACAAGAATACAACACTCAACATGTTAGAAAGTTCTGACCCGTAAATCTGGTATTTTGTTCAAAGAGAGTCTGTAAAAGCAGGCGGTTATATTGGCATACATTGTCTTTATTCAGTAATCTTCTTAACTTAGTAGGTCAAGGGTCATGAATAATTTTCGAATGCTTCCTTGACTGTTATTCGTGACGCTTTTTGTGAAATGTTGACCTGTTGCAGTGGAATAGAATTGGTTTTCTTTTGTAAATTAATAGAATTTGAAACTATTTAAATGGCCAAAAGCTCATGTGGGGGAAGAGAGAGAGAAAAGAATCATCCCTGGCACAGCACATGAATTTAAACAGTCACTTGCTTGTGTTTATTGAAGCTTGTACATCTTGCAACACAATCTGTGGACTTTATCAAATGGATACAACCATTCACGACAGTCAGCAGGCCGAACAGCCAGTTAATGCATGCAGAATAAAGCATGTGATTGAGGGGAGAGCACAGCAAGGGCCTTTCCTCATCTGCCCAAAGTGGGTAAAAAGAAAGCTGTACATTTCATTTCCTGTATGAATAGTTTACTTCAGGTGATAGACAAACCAGATGCTTTGTATTTTAAACCAAATGGCTGCAGAGTGAAATTATCTTTTTCCTCTCTCAATGACATTCACTCAATGAATAGGTGTTAAACAAAGATTTTGAGAATACATTGATCCCTTTATCAGCTAGGTGCCAAGCTGCAAAAATGAACAAATCCTGCAAATGAACCAAAGACTGAACAAAGATTTTCTCTCTGCATTCAATCCAATACACACAGTACCATTTGCCTTTGTTAGTAATATGAACGGCATTGTGCCATATTTATTATTTTTGTATGAGGTGGTCGAACTGCCTCTTCCAGCGCTGCTTGAGCTCACCATTAGGAGATGCTCCAGAGCACCAATGGTATTGATGGGTCTCTAATTGTTCCTTCCTCCTGTGGCTCATGCCAGGACTCTGCTCTGCACCTCCATTGTGGCAGCATGGGCCAGGAAAATTGGCGAGCGAGTATTTGTTGGTGTGCACCCACATTCTCCTACTCTGCCACAGCACCAACACACTGTCGCTGTCTCATCTGAACAACATCACATTCTTAGTTCAAGACTTTGAAGATTTTTGTCTCTCCATTGCATTCACCAGCAATTGGATGGTGCAACCTTGAGCAACAGATTTCTCCTAACTGTCAGTGTTACCAAAAAGGTGCAATTCAAACTGGGCAATTTCTCCCATCACATCAACAGATGGGATGAATCCTTGTTGTGCAGGCTTCCCATCTACTGTAGGAACCCATTTGAGAATGGCCCCAGAGGAGCCCAATAATTTCAGCAATAGGCTGACCCAACTTCAAGCTCAACCGCCTTGCGCAGCCCCCACTCCTTTACCCAACCATTAGCGGCTGTGACTTCAGCCATCTAGGCCTGAAGCTCTCGAATTACCTCCCTAAACCCCTCTCCTCCTTCAAGACCCTCCTTAAAACCTACCTCTGACAAAGCTCACAATCACCTCTTCTAATATCTCCTTCTTTGGCTCTGACTATTTTTTGTTCCGTGATTCTGCTCGTGTGAAGCGCTTTGGGACGTTTTCCTACATTAAAGGCACAATATAAATGCCAGTTGTTGTTGTCGATTTGCAAGTGTTCAGCCAGCCATAGCTCATTATCCTTCTGGTTACACTCATTAACACAGAACTGTAATACCAGTAACAAGTCTACTCAACATAATTTTACTTGTACTATCTATATTTGGCCGTTAAGTCTGGAGGTTTAAAATACAGGCTAAGAGCTCCTTGATGCTGTAGCACATTGAAAAAAATATATTGTGCCACAGTTTTAGGAGGTGGATTAATATCTCGCAAAGTGAGATATCAATCTTATCTAGCCAAATGGGGAACCTGCTCCCTAGTGTCTCCCAAAGCCAGTTTGCAACAGAAGAGAAAGATGCATACGAGGAGCATTTGTTCTTGGGATGTGTGTGACGCTGGCATTTATTGCCCCTCACTAGTTACCCCAAGGTGGTGGGCCTTCTCCTTGAACTGCTGCAGTCCTTGTGGCAATGGTGCTCCCACAGCTGGCAGACAAACCTTCCCTTTTACGTACTCGTCTTTCAGTCAGAAAGATGGGAAGCCTTCTGGGTCCCCGGACAAGCCACAGCAACTTAGTAAAATGTTATTAATGGCCAGAAAGCGTTCACATGCAAGGTGACTGGTTTTCATTTTTCTCAGGAAAATGGATGGAATTACACAACATGATTCCCACAACACTGATCGTAAAAATCCCAGTTTCATGTAATAAAAACAGAATTTGATTCATTCAGTCACTGTAAACCAGTGGCCCCGATTATAAGGAATAGCAAGTTCTGTGTGTACATGTTTTCTGTTTTGATGGAAAAATGGAAGGAACTGCAGATATATGATCCCAAAAAAAGGCAGTAAAAATTCTGCAATACCATGTAATAACAACAGAATTTTACACTGTAAACCAGCAACCCTGGTCATATGTTTTGAAATCATGAAACCCAGAAATCTATGTGTACCAACTTCTCAAAATGGGGTTGTTCCCAAGCAGTCCTTCACTTTGGCAATTAAGCAACTCCAGTGTTATAGATGAATCTCTGATTAGTATTGTGTCCATTTTGTCTCCAGTAAGTGTTACAGCTGTATGCTGCCCTTGGGCAGGAATCCATTATAAACAAGCATAGCTAGTACTTCCAGCACAAAATCTCTTAATATATTGCACTTTTCCATCTAGTTTCGAGACACCTTAGTCAATTAAAACTCTCAAATGTTTAGCAGCAGCCTTGGTAAAATAACAGAAGGAAGAATATTTATTGCCATATTGTATTGGATAATATCTGACTAGAAATCATAAAAATGCATTCCTGAGACATTTTTAAAGTGGATAGTGCACTCCCCATTAACATTTTCTAGTTTTTAAATAGTTCCATAAAACAAGCAGATCCAAAGTAGCTTAACATTTAATTCATACAAGTGCCATTTCACATGTACAGTATCAGGAGGATGTTGAACTCCTGGATATTTACATTCCACCAAATTAACTATTGGTAAATCTACATGAGAATGGGGGAAGTTGTAAATTTCAATAATGGTAGAACAGAAAGAGGCTCCTAATGTACCGAGAAATATATAATGTGCGGAGACATGGAGAGTTTAGAAAGAAACATAGCAAGTATTAACCATATTGGGTGTAGTTGGTCGTTGACTGTTTCACCGTACCCTTTACTAGATGTCACTATAAGAATGCACACTACATTGCAGCTGACCTTACTGGAACTGTGGGCGAATTAGATTTTGACATTTTATTTGCTCAACTAATGAGTAAAGGACAACACCGCTCAAAAAGGTAAATAAGGAGCAATGAGAGTGAGGTGGCATTTAACATGTCATGATTCATCAACTGATCACTGGCTCTGACGAAGATTTACCGGCGACTATCCCGGAAACCGCATCATAAACGGTGTCAAGGCTTGTTTATAGCCAGCCCAACCATTAAACAGAAAATAGCGTTCTGCCATCCTCCTTATGACGGATCAATGATCGTGCACAAACAAAAATGCATTCCCCTACCTTAAATGTAGATTATAATCGTCAGTTTCCCTCCTATTTAAGTGCTGTACAGGGATTTAAATGGCGCTTGGCTGGGCGAGTCCTTTTTTTTCCACAGCAGTCTTTTATAAAATATATATTCAACCCCTTTTCCAAACAGATCCGTATTAATGAAAGTGTCCTTTTTTTGCCGGTTGAGGTGTTTGGGTTTGTTGCGATCAGAGTAGGGTTGGCAGGCGATGGCTGGGGGTTGGTGAAATCTGCTGGTGAAACTGACTTGCCGCAGCCCCTGCTCTGACCGGCTACAATGTAGCGACCTGTCTGTAACAATGGGCTCGGCGTTCCACAGCGCCGCTATTTATAGACATGACGCCGCCCAGGGAATCACAGCGCCTGCGTGGGTGTGCCCGCTGCATCCTGGGAGTTGTGGTCCGCCCTTCTTCGTTCTGTTCTTTCCATCAAGGTCCGAAATCCACTTTTTGCGCCCTCCTTGAAAAATAACCTTCATGTCGGTTTCAGCCTTCTGACCCCGCGTCATTCCATTGTCGACCCGTGTGAGCGGTGAAATCCGCACCGCCAAGATTTGCATACATTCCAACGTCGATGTCGATTTCCGACCAACCCCGACTCAAGAAAAGGCGGCGTCAAAACAGGTAAACAATCGTTCATTCATGACACGTGGCTAAAGGTGCGAAGAGACCAGTGTGAGATTTCGCCCCGCCCCTTCCACGATTCTGACGTGTTGGACTCTGCTTGGATGGGCAAAAAGATTGAGGGAAAGTTAAAAAAAATACCGGTTTTTGTAACAATTTGACGATTTTTGTTCTCAGTTGAATGCCTCATGGATAACAGAGAGGAGACAAGTGAGAGTACCATTCCGACACCTAAAGAAGGCGACAGTGACCTCTCCACCACAGTCAAACGGGCCATAGAAAAAATCGAGACAGCGCAGCTGGCGAGAGCAAGACAGGTAACAGCGCCTGTCGAAGAAATCAAGGCGCGAAATATGATCAGTTATCAAAAGAGAGGGTTACAACAATCATATGTTTTATAACAAAAATCATATCGAAATTAGAAGGACGCTCCCTGGTTGGGTGCTGTATATGTTTCTAATAACGTTTACATTCAATCAAACACCCAGTGTTGAAGTTAGAAGGTGCGGCAACATCATCCCACGCTGTTTTTCAGCACCAAGTGTCACTGTAACTTAAAGGAAATGGAGCAAAAAGGCATTATGATTCTGACCAAAGATCTATACCCGAAACGTTTTTTTTCTTTACAGAGGCTGACTGACCTGCTGTAGATTTTTTTTAGCATTTTCTGATTTTATTTTAGGTTTCCAGTGCCCTCTGTTTTTCAATTTCCCCCTCTACTTAAAGCTGGGACCGGAATATCAATAGAAACATTGTATTCCAAAGGAGCATTCCTTGACAGGAAGAAGGCAGATAAGATGTTTATTGTACCAGCGAGACTGCCCTGAAAGCTCACCAACCTTGACATTTATACCTCACAAGTTAATAAACAGGTTATCAGCCAGTGGCAAAGCGGCACTCGATGTTATAGCGCGAACACCCCACAAAGTGCGAACATGTCAATCCCTGATCTCGCCGCAGCCCTGGGGAGGATCAGGTAAATCAGCTGGAGGAGTCCTGTCTGGGCAGTACCTCCTGAGGCCTCCTAGTGGCTGCCTTGAGGCATATGAGCAGGGGTCGGGGAGCAGGCGACCTTCTTGGCAACAAAGGCATGAGTGCAGGCAGACTGGAGACATTATTGGATACAGAGGGGGGGAAATTTACAAATTAAAAAAAAGTATCCCTCTTCTTACCATCTTGTATTGAGGGTTATAGAGGTGTTCACAACACTGCTTGACTTTTATGGGAGCTAGGGGAAGGAACCCAGTGTACCTTAAAGTAGGGGATTAACAGGCAGTGTGATCTGAGTCCATGATAATCTGTCATGAACTCTGGATGGAGTGGACTTGTTGGGCAGAAAGACCTTTTCTCACTCCAGACTTTCTTATGTGTTCTTTTGGTCGACATAATTACCTGGGATCCAAAGGTTTTATTGAGGAACTTTGTGGTGTAATTCTGAGTTATTTTGATTTGCACAGAGGCAAACACACACAATGTTAGTGAATCCCAGAACCGAGATTTAAACTTGATGCTGGGACTTTATCTTTTCAATTCCTTCAATTGGAGCTATCTTTTTGGAGAAACAGGGATGTTTAGGGGAAATTATGGCCCATGGTTTTTAAACTTATGGAGACTGGGGTCGTCATTCCTGCAGCTGACAGAATTTCTCATTGTGTTCCCCAGATATCTGAAACTGACATTTTATTTTTTTTAAATGAGAATGACATACGTGGATACTGTTACCAGGGCAACGCTTCACATTCTAAAATTGCTATTATTCCAAATCTTATTGTCCGTGGCCATGGTGATCGTGTGTCACTGTGGCAGATTGTATTGAAGCAAAACACTGCAGTGTTTTTAACATGGTGGTTGATTTGGAATTTGTTTTATTATTATTCATTCTCAGGATGTGGCAAGGCCGGCATTTATTGCCCAACCCTAGTTGCCCAGAGAAATTGGTGGTGGGCTTTCTTCTTGAACCATGGATAGCGAGTGGCTTGCTAGGCCATGTGTGTGTATATATATATATGTATATGTGTGTGTATACATATGTGTATGCTGGATAGTGACGGTGTGCAAAGAATATACTACTGAATAAGGTCTCCCTGTGTGATGTAATTGCCATATGCACTCAGTTAGTCAGGATCTGTTCTTTAAATGTTATAAGAACATTTTAATTGCAAGAGCTTCCCCATTGGCTTCATGGTCAAATTCCCTACCAATTGTAATGTTCATAGAATAATACAGCATAGAAGGAGGTTATTCAGCCCATCATGTCTGTGCCAGCTCTTTGAAAGAGCTATCCAATTAGTCCCATTCCCCTGCTCTTTCCCCAAAGCCCTGCAATTTTTCCCCTTCAAGTATTTACCCAATTCCCTTTTGAAAGTTACTATTGAATCTGCTTCCATCACCCTTTCAGGCAGCGCATTCCAGATCATCACAACTCGCTGCGTAATAAATTTCTCCTCATCTCCCCTCTGGTTCTTTTGCCAATTATCTTAAATCTGTGTCCTCTAATTACAGACCCTCTTGCTTCTCAGTTTCTCATTATTTACTCTATCAAAACCCTTCATAATTTTGAACACCTCAATTAAATCTCCCCTTAACCTTCTCTGGTGTAAGGAGAACGATCCCAAATTCTCTAGCTGAGACATACAGACCAGGAAGATCCCAGGACTGATTTCTGGTCTGTACTGAGTTAGCTCATCTCAGGCAGTGTGGCAGCAGGTAGACGAGAGTTGATCTCAGCATCCTTTGAGTGAGGATCAAGACTTAGCCAGGGTGCCTGCTGCTGATCATTATCCAAAGACTGCTGCTGGACAGTGCAGGTGTCGATATTGGGTTGACAACACCATCAAATCAGCTGTGATGCCCTCTTGTGGTCAGATAGCTTTCTGACACTCACTGTCCAGGTCCATGCATGAAAAATGGCCACTTGGGCGAGGTAGTGGATGACTGCCGGTGTTCGTGCAATCACACCCCAGTATGAGCACCTTCAGGAGTGGAGCAGAAAAATTGTAAAAACACAAAATGTAACTGGATGTGGAAAGGTTTTGTTTTCTTGTACTACAGGATCCGATTGGATGACATTACTAAAAGGATCTATTTGAAGTGATACATTTCACATGCACCATATAGGAATATAGGTCAGAGGCTGGGTATTCTGCGGCGAGTGACTCACCTCCTGACTCCCCAGAGCCTTTCCACCATCTAGAAGGCACAAGGCCATCTATCAGGAGTGTGATGGAATACACTCCACTCGCCTGGATGAGTGCAGCTCCAACAACATTCAAGAAGCTCGACACCATCCAGGACAAAGCAGCCCGCTTGATTGGCACCCCATCCACCACCCTAAACATTCACTCCCTTCACCACCGGCGCACTGTGGCTGCAGTGTGTACCATCCACAGGATGCACTGCAGCAACTCGCCAAGGCTTCTTCGACAGCACCTCCCAAACCGCGACCTCTACCACCTAGAAGGACAAGGGCAGCAGGCACATGGGAACAACACCACCTGCACGTTCCCCTCCAAGTCACACACCATCCCGACTTGGAAATATATCGCCGTTCCTTCATCATCGCTGGGTCAAAATCCTGGAACTCCCTTCCTAACAGCACTGTGGGAGAACCTTCACCACACGGACTGCAGCGGTTCAAGAAGGCGGCTCACCACCACCTTCTCAAGGGCAATTAGGGATGGGCAATAAATGCCGGCCTCGCCAGCGACGCCCACATCCCATGAACGAATATTAAAAAAAAGGAACAGGCGTAGGCCATTCAGTCCCTCTGCCATTCAATTAGATCATGGATGGTCTGTATCAGTCCTGGCCAATATTTATCCCCCAACCAACATCACTAAAATACAGATTATCAGGTCATTTATTTCATTGCCGTTTGTTGGATCTTGCTGTGCGCAAATTGGCTGCAGCATTTCCCTACATCACAACAGGGACTACACTTCAAAAGCACTTTATTGGCTTTAAAGCACTATGAGACGGCCTGAGGTGATGAAAGGTGCTGTATAAATACAAGTTCTTTTTTACTTTATTGAAGTACAGTTATTTTTTCTTCATTTTATACAGCATGGAAGTAGGTAGTCCGAGGGAAATGATGTGTATCTTTTGGAAATAATAACTGTAATTGACGTTTCCAAAAAAAAAGTCTGCAATTTTTGAAGCTGCTATTTGCTTGAATAGTTTACCTCCTTTTGATCTTTTCTTTCAATATTTGCCAACAGGAAGTTGCTGAACGCTTGAGGGACATTCTAGACAAAGTGAATCTTGCTCTGAGCCACGCAAGGTTTGAACACCAGCAAGTGCCAAAAATCAACTTTACCCCTGAAAGAAAGGAAAGGGAGTGGTTGATAGATGCAATCACTGAGTTTGCAACCGGCAGCAGCACCAAAGAGGAAATCTTAAAATTTATTCTGCAATGGCTATCAGACAGCAGTACGTAGTTTATTATAAACTAGTTGATCTCTGGCGGTATTAGCCTTCAAGTGAAGCGTGGTTAGAAGGCGGGAAATAATTGGAGCAGGGTGTGCAGATGTAACTCAGTCCTCATTTTAAAATCATACATTCTGTCCTAATGTTGATAGAATACTTTGATTTTATATTATTTGTAGTTAAATAACAAATCTTCTGCAAATTGGGAAGTCTCGTTGCTTGGAGCATAGGACTTTCACTGCAGTGCAAGCTGAGGAACTGGGCGACCCAAAAATGTGATGCTTCAGTGCCACAGCTGGTGGAAGGGTGTAATTACAGCATGACAAGTTTACATAGGCAGTTTCCATTATAAATGTGGACATAGGAATTTATAATGGAAAAGGTGGACACAAAAGTGTAACAAAAATATGACAAGGAAATAAGGTTTTGTAGACTGGAAGTGTGCATAGGTGTAAGATTTTTAATATATTATGGATTGTGTGTTGAACATAGAATAGTAGGGACTCAATAATTTGCATGTCCTAAGAGGAATGTAGGCAAGAGAAGAGGGCTTCCAGGTCATCCCATCATTCAGGTCCTGTTTCAGGACCCAATGCAACCATTTATATTAATTTTTCAACCCAATTCATTTGCTCTCTGCTGGATATGGGCTGGATCTAATTTGAATGCTTCAACTGAGTCAGTATTTACTGCATGAGGTGACTGTCTAATCCACAGGGCAACACTCAAACAGTGAAAATTATGCTTATCTGATTGACCAGTGGGTAAAGGCACCGTAGTACTAAGATATGCAGACTAGAAGGCACCAGGTTCAACTCCTGGTCTGTGCGGAATTATCTCAGGGCAGGTACAGCATGGGTTAGATACAGAGTAAATCTCCCTCTACACTGTCCCATCAAACACTCCCAGGGCAGGTACAGGGTTAGATACAGAGTAAAGCTCCCTCTACACTGTCCCATCAAACACTCCCAGGGCAGGTACAGGGTTAGATACAGAGTAAATCTCCCTCTACACTGTCCCATCAAACACTCCCAGGGGCAGGTACAGGGTTAGATACAGAGTAAAGCTCTCTCTACACTGTCCCATCAAATACTCCCAGGGGCAGGTACAGGGTGAGATACAGAGTAAAGCTCTCTCTACACCGTCCCATCAAACACTCCCAGGGCAGGTACAGGGTTAGATACAGAGGAAAGCTCCCTCTACACTGTCCCATCAAACACTCCCAGGGGCAGGTACAGGGTTAGATACAGAGTAAAGCTCTCTCTACACCGTCCCATCAAACACTCCCAGGGCAGGTACAGGGTTAGATACAGAGTAAAGCTCCCTCTACACTGTCCCATCAAACACTCCCAGGGCAGGTACAGGGTTAGATACAGAGTAAAGCTCCCTCTACACCGTCCCATCAAACACTCCCAGGGCAGGTACAGGGTTAGATACAGAGTAAAGCTCCCTCTACACTGTCCCATCAAACACTCCCAGGGCAGGTACAGCACGGGTTAGATACAGAGTAAAGCTCTCTCTACACTGTCCCATCAAACACTCCCAGGGCAGGTACAGCATGGGTTAGATACAGAGTAAATCTCCCTCTACACTGTCCCATCAAACACTCCCAGGGCAGGTACAGCACGGGTTAGATACAGAGTAAAGCTCCCTCTACACTGTCCCATCAAACACTCCCAGGGCAGGTACAGGGTTAGATACAGAGTAAAGCTCTCTCTACACCGTCCCATCAAACACTCCCAGGGCAGGTACAGCACGGGTTAGATACAGAGTAAAGCTCCCTCTACACTGTCCCATCAAACACTCCCAGGGCAGGTACAGGGTTAGATACAGAGTAAAGCTCCCTCTACACCGTCCCATCAAATACTCCCAGGGCAGGTACAGCATGGGTTAGATACAGAGTAAAGCTCCCTCTACACTGTCCCATCAAACACTCCCAGGGCAGGTACAGGGTTAGATACAGAGTAAAGCTCCCTCTACACCGTCCCATCAAATACTCCCAGGGCAGGTACAGCACGGGTTAGATACAGAGTAAAGCTCCCTCTACACTGTCCCATCAAACTCTCCCAGGGCAGGTAGAGCACGGGTTAGATACAGAGTAAAGCTCCCTCTACACTGTCCCATCAAACACTCCCAGGGCAGGTACAGCACGGGTTAGATACAGAGTAAAGCTCCCTCTACACTGTCCCATCAAACTCTCCCAGGGCAGGTACAGCAGGGGTTAGATACAGAGTAAAGCTCCCTCTACACTGTCCCATCAAACACTCCCATCTCAGGGATCCAGTCTCATGATTTCAAAGCATATGACCAGGGCCAATGGTTTATGATGACCGAATAAGTCAAATTCCGTTCTTATTACATGGGATTGATGATTTGTTATTGCCTTTCTTAGGGATCACATTCCTTCCATTTCTCCTGGTGTTCTGGCCAACATTTATCCCTCAACCAACATTACTAAAACAGATGACCTGGTCATTTATTTCATTGCTGTTTGTGGGACCTTGCTGTGCACAAACAGGCTGCTGTGTTTCCTACATTACAACAGTGACTAAAATTCAAAAGTACTTCATTGGTTGTGAAGCGCTTTGGGATGTCCTGAGGTCGGGATATAAATGCGAGTTCTTTTTTTTCTTTCTAATGAGACTGCCACCCACATCCCAACATTTCCATTCAGGATGTCACTGGAGTGGAACTTCATAATATGGCATCAGTGGGATCTCAGGGCAGATAGCTGACTCAAAGCTACATCTAACATCATATTATACCTGCCTTTATAACATTCAGGGCCTAGTATTGATTCAGTAAATTATCCCGTACAGTGAGAAATTGTGTTGTTATAATCTGGTTGAGCAATGTGAATGCACATTACAGTAATGTGAAACTATACAAAAATACTTAATTTAAATTTTTAAGAAATTGGTAAGTAATTCGCCTTCTTGAAACAATCCCTGGGTAATTGTAAGGGCATATTCTGGCCGACTGCCCCTGGGAGTGTTTGATGGGACAGTGTAGAGGGAGCTTTACTCTGTATCTAACCCTGTACCTCCCGTGCTGTACCTGCTCCTAGGAGTGTTTGATGGGACAGTGTAGAGGGAGCTTTACTCTGTATCTAACCCTGTACCTGCCCTGGGAGTGTTTGATGGGACAGTGTAGAGGGAGCTTTACTCTGTATCTAACCCTGTACCTGCTCCTGGGAGTGTTTGATGGGACAGTGTAGAGGGAGCTTTACTCTGTATCTAACCCTGTACCTGCCCTGGGAGTGTTTGATGGGACAGTGTAGAGGGAGCTTTACTCTGTATCTAACCCATGCTGTACCTGTCCTGGGAGTGTTTGATGGGACAGTGTAGAGGGAGCTTTACTCTGTATCTAACTCGTGCTGTACCTGCCCTGGGAGTGTTTGATGGGACAGTGTAGAGGGAGCTTTACTCTCTATCTAACCCATGCTTTGCCTGCCCTGGGAGTGCTCAATGCTGACAGTGAGCGCTTATAATGGAAAGTGTTTTACTTACCAGCACTAAATTCTTCACCTTGATGGCACAAAAAAATGTAATATTTGCTCCTAAAACAGGAACAGTTTCTTATAAGGCTGCATAGGCTGTTTGAATGTAACTTAGAGACATTCCTTTATGTTATTCATGTATTGTGCAGATCAAATACTAATCGATGAAGAAGACTTGGAGGAGGATGAAGAAGTTGAAAAAAGGTCAGCAGAATGGATTGAGGAAGTTAACGTGAAAGTGCAAACAAGCCTGGCTTCGTCCCAAGCATGTATAGACAATCTCTATAAACTGTCTAACACCCTGTTTGGTCTTCAACATGAGCGTATAAAGCCAAAATCACCAGGTAAATTTGAAAAGTATTAGATTCTGCCATGTGTGCTAGTGTCCAAATTGACAGATCCAGGGAAAGAATGAGTTTGAGTTGGAGATGGTGTGGTGAGTGTTGATTTCAACACAATTATAAGATGTGGGGAAGAGAAAGAGAATATGGGACAGCAAATTATGAGCTTAGAAGTTTTTTTTTCCAGTGTATATAAGAATTCCTGTTTGAAATTGCCCTGGGCATGCTAAAATGTTGTCACTGACAACCTCAGCAAAGCACTAAGATCTCCAGACTTCTGTACATCAGACACCCAGAACTTAGCAAGGATGTAACTTTAATATTTAAGAACTCTAAGAAGTGATTCCAGTGTCATGGGGATGTGGAGTCAATGCAGGAAATAGCCACGGATGTGAACAGGGACACGATTGAAACTCAAGTCACCATAAAACAAAATGAAAATTGGACCAGAGAGCATCTTCTGCAGAGTGCCTTCATTCAGTTGAAAACCATTTTCATTGAGGCTGCCCCACTGTAGGCTGTTTAGAGCAGGCTAAATATCAGACTAATAATAAACTGGAGCACATGACCTTGAAGACTGTACAAGATGGAAAATGTGAAGAGGCGTCCCAGGAAACCATGACATGCAATCTGATGACAGTGAAGCAGGTTCTCTGTATGCTGTACTGCAGCTAATTTTGCTGAAAGTGATGAAGAAACTAAACTCAGATATGTGACTGATTTCATGAAGAATTTGCGTAATACTGAACGAAACTTTTCACAAGTGTTAAGATTTTGATACAGTTGATCCCAGTGATGCAGGCAAGGAACACAGTTGATGAATGCTTGTTCAATGCCTTGAGACTCTTTAAAAATAATCTCTGCTCAGGCATGACACAAGAGTGACTGAACCAACTTATGTTTCTTCACTGCCACAAGACTATGGCAAATGGACTTATTGTTAAACTTTATTATGGGTGCATATTCTGATTGTTTTATATTGATTAATTTTTATGGAGGTGGGTTGATTGCTGTTCAGTTTTGATCGGGTAAACTTGCAGTCTAGTGAGACAGTCGATGACATGGACATACCACATCCAAAATGCTACGTACGGGCCTGGGTGTGGTTGGATTTCTGCCGATTCTTTGCCCTACCTTAACCTGTATAGTAAGCTTCATTAACATGATATAAAATCAGAAAATGCTGGAAACACTCAGCAGGTCAGGCAGCATCTGTGGAGAGAGAAACAGAGTTAATGTTTCAGATCGATGACCTGTCATTAACGTGATGCTGGCTGGAAGGCAAGCATGAGCAAATCTGCATGTTTGATTGGTGCCCTTAACAAGCCCTTAAAATGCTATTGCAGGCTCTGTTAATCCAAATTACTCCCTAGAGTAACTTTAGGAACATGGTCACAAAGGGGCTAATACTCCATTAATGCTAACATACCAAATTACCACACATAAATGGAGAGAATAATTTCACCTCCCGTAATTCGGCTCAACTCCTATCAAAGAAAGGCCTTTTTTAAAAATTCATTCTCAGGATGTGGGCATCGCTGGCAAGGCCGGCACTTATTGCCCATCCCTTGTCGCCCTGAGAAGGTGGTGGTGGGCCTTCTACTTCAACCGCTGGTAGCGGTTTGATACAACTGAGTGGCTCGCTAGGCCACTTCAGAGGACAGTTAAATGGCAACCACTTTGGGGTGGGACTGGAGTCACATATAGCTCAGACCGGGTAAGGACGGCAGGTTCCTTTCCCTGAAGGTCATTAGTTGGATTTTTATGCCAATTCGACAGCTTCATGGTCACTTTTACTGATACCAGCTTTTTATTTCCAGATTTTTTTAAAAAACTGAATTCAAATTCTGGAACTGCCATGATGCGATTTGCACTCTCATCATTAGTCCAGGCCTCTAGATTACTAGTCCATAACATGACCACCACACTATCGTACCTGGTTGCATTTATATAGTGCCTTTCACGTCCTCAAGATGTCCCAAAGTGCTTCACAGCCAATTATCTATTTCTGGTGCAGTCAAACTTGGCAGCCACTTTGTACACAGACAGCAATGAGATAAATGACCAGCTAATCTGTTTTGATGATGTTGGTTGAGGGATAAATGTTAGCCTGGATACCAGGAAAATTCCCCTGCTCTTACTTCAAATAGTGTCATGGAATATTTTACACCCACCTGAATGGACAGATGGGGCTTCAGTTTAATGTCTCACCTTAAAGCTAGCACCTTCAACAATGCAGCAGTCCCTCGGTACTGACCTTATAGATCGGCCTAGATTAGATGCTCAAGTCCTGAAATGGAGTTTGAAGTGCCACTAAGCCAAGCTGACATTTAGATAGTTAAATCATTCAGAGTACAGTGTTTAAATCATTCAGAGTACAGATTGCCATGAAATTACACAATATGCAATTTTGATTGAAAGAAAAAGACTTGCATTTATATAGCACCTTAAGCACTGTCAAAATGTCTCAGCGCATAATACATAATAAAGTGCACAATGATTGGTCTTACATTGTGATTCTTTGCAGGACCTGCTGGTAAAGATACCATTTGGAAATGGTGGAGGGAGAAAAAGATGGATCCCAAAACACTCATGCATCTTCTGGCTATGCAGCCAATGAGTACAACGAAAATGGTGGAGCCGAATGTTGAGAAACAGTTGGACGCAGCAGTGGGAGAGATTGATATGATACTAACAGACATCGCAAAATATCTTCCTTGCAAGAAAGCCCAGACAATTGCCTTCAGATACATCAGGAAATTCATAGAGAATCTTCACAAGGCATTTCACGTTCGGTCACTGGAATATTTTGAGGTGGAAAATGTACTAAGAAAGTCAGACTCATTTGGCTCCCAGGATGCTGAAGGTAATCTGGTGAATGAGCTGAAACATCTTCAAGAACACAATAGAGCACTTAAAACGCGCGCTGAACTCGCGGAATGTCATTACAGGGAAGCACGTAGTGCGAACTACAACCTGGAAAACGCCATTAAACTTTTGAGGTCCAAAATTGTGCAGCTACAAAATGCTAGCAAAACCCTCTCTAGCGAGAAAGTCACTTCTGAAGAAATCTCTCCATCTGCCGATTTGCAAGTCAGACCAAAGCAGGCACCCGAAATAAAAAAAAGTAAGACACTTGTGAAAAAATCAAAGGATAAAATCAATCCTGTAGAACGTTTCAGAGGAAAATGTCCTTTCAATGAGGAGCACAAAAATATTCATGCTGATGGGCATGATAAACCTGAGAAACAAAGGACTATCCTTGTAGAATCCAAGGAAGAAAATATTCCCATTGGAGAACCTGAGGAACAAAGGACTGTCCTAGAAATATTCAAGGAAGAAAATATTCCCATTGGAGAACCTGAGGAACAAAGGACTGTCCTAGAAATACTCAAGGAAGAAAATATTCCCATTGGAGAACCTGAGGAACAAAGGAGTGTCCTAGAAATACTCAAGGAAGAAAATATTCCCATTGGAGAACCTGAGGAACAAAGGAGTGTCCTAGAAATACTAAAGGAAGAAAATATTCCCATTGGAGAACCTGAGGAACAAAAAAATATTCCCATTGGAGAACCTGAGGAACAAAGGAGTGTCCTAGAAATATTCAAGGAAAAAAATATTCCCATTGGAGAACCTGAGGAACAAAGGAGTGTCCTAGAAATATTCAAGGAAAAAAATATTCCCATTGGAGAACCTGAGGAACAAAGGAGTGTCCTAGAAATATTCAAGGAAAAAAATATTCCCATTGGAGAACCTGAGGAACAAAGGAGTGTCCTAGAAATATTCAAGGAAAAAAATATTCCCATTGGAGAACCTGAGGAACAAAGCAGTGTCCTAGAAATATTCAAGGAAAAAAATATTCCCATTGGAGAACCTGAAGAACAAAGGAGTGTCCTTGAAATATTCAAGGAAAAAAATATTCCCATTGGAGAACCTGAGGAACAAAGGAGTGTCCTAGAAATATTCAAGGAAAAAAATATTCCCATTGGAGAACCTGAGGAACAAAGGACTGTCCTAGAAATATTCAAGGAAGAAAATATTCCCATTGGAGAACCTGAAAGGGAAAATATTCCCACAGAAGTGTCCAATGGAAGGATTACTCCCACAACTCAGCCCAAATTGGAGGCAATTCTTACTGAAGCAGTGAAGGGTAAGATGCTTAAATCTGACACAAATACAACAAAGAAACCGAGGGCATCAGCTTGGAAAGAAGAAGCTGTAAAGACCAAGGCTAAGCAGATGGCTGTGGACTTGCTTACAGATTTTCAAACTGCTGTTTTGTATTCACTGGATCATGGATTGAGCAGTGGAAAAGAACTTTCGCCGGATGACGTCTGTAAGGTCCAAGCTCTTCTGAAGTCTGCTGAATTAAAAAATCTTTATGGAGTGATTGAGAAAACAATCAAAGAAATCTTTGCAAAACCAGTGCAGAAGTCCAAGCAAGAGTTTAGTGAGCAACCTATCCAAGTATTAAAGCCATCAAAGGAAAAACAACCTGAACTTACATCTTTTGCTGAACTTCTTGAAGAAATTTCCAGATTCAGTATTATTCAAGAGATCGCACTTCATGAATTAAGTGCCCAAATTCAGTATTTGATTGAGGAGGCCAAACAGGACCAAAGCCGGTCCCAGCAAGAAAATGGCTTCCATGAAAAGACCCTGGAAGCCTTAGACACAATTCTAACGCTTGAGAAAAAGTCCTCTCGGGCTGGAATGGATCAGTTAATCAGGATTCGAGAAGCAACCAATAATCTATACTCTATCAACAGCGTCCTTGGGCTTAAAGGAAAGGAAATGAAACTACAGGCAGAGCATTATAAGAAGGAAGAAGTTCCTCTGCCCAATACTGCAGCAGAGACAATGGAAAGAACAATACAACCCAGAGAAAATGCCTTCCAGGCTGCTGCTGGCGAGGAAATTGTGGACAGTTCATATATTGTGAATGTGACATACCTAAGAACAAATTATAAAACTTTGGACCAAGCAGTGTATAATGGTATCATTTCAAGACAACTCCATGCCATAGCAACACACCTTATTCATCAAACGTTAACGACAGTTCAGCTTCGACTGGCTTACCTGTTCAGAAAGTACATCGCTTTCCGTCATATCCAAACCCTTAGGTAGGTATAGCTGTCATTATTTGCCAATATTACCCTAGAAAAGAGCAGCTGATGCCAGCCTGACCAGTCGATTGTATCTTTCGCTAAAAATTCTTGTTGAATTAAATGAGCACTAATTCAAAATAAATATCAGTACAAATGATTTTGCACTCCTCCAATTCTTGCCTCTTGTGCAGCCCCGATTTTAATCGCTCCACCATTGGCGGCCGTGCCTTCAGCTGCCTAGGCCCTAAGCTCTGGAATTCCCTCCCTAAACCTCTCCACCTCTCTCTCTCCTCCTTTAAGATGCTCCTTAAAACCTACTTCTTTGACCAAGCTTTTGGTCACCTGTCCCTAATATCTCCTTATGTGGCTCGGTGTCAATTTTTTTTTGATAATCGCTCCTGTGAAGGGCCTTGGGACGTTTCACTACGCTAAAGGCGCTATAGAAATGCAAGTTGTTGTTGAGGAAGAAGAATTGAATGTTCAGCCAAGCCCTGTCACTCTGGCACCAACCTAATTGTGGTACAAGAAGAGAGCTAGGAACAGACCAATCAGAGAATGGTGGCACAGAAGCGCCTAAAGTGAGGGAACGGATTAATTTATTCATCTTTTTTATGTCTTTCTTTCTCCTTTAAGAAATAATTTGAACAGCAGGATGTCTGATGTTAGTGATAAGGATGAAGAGGTTGCTCAGGATCTGTACAGATTTGCCAACAGACTTGAAGCGCGTGTAAAAACTAACATGCAGCACTGGGATGCAAGACAGCAACTGGTTAATCAGAGTCGCCAAAGGCACTTGAATCGAATGACCGACTTGTTCAATCAGGTATGTTCTGATTTTAAGAAGATGTATATTTAGTGTAGTCTGTTTTGTTTAATTCATGAGTTTTGTTTCTCGTTCTTAACCCCACTAATATCCCTTGTTGGTTTTGTGAAGGCAACAGTCTCTCTTTTTTCAGTTATTCTCACCCTTTCTGCCCAATTGCGCCTCCCCGGGCTACACAGCCTCCCCAGCTGAAAGGGCTGCGAGGTGGACTCCTTCCCAGATCCAAGCCTTTGTGAAAACAGACACAAGGAAGTAAACAATTCAGGGATGATTCTCCCTCTGATATTCCCTCATGGCCTTTGCACAATGCTTCATTGCAGTAAGGAGGCTGAAATGGGGAACGCAGGAAGATCTAATATGATTATGATCGCATTAAATGGTGGAACAGGGTCGAAGGGTTAAATGATCTACTCCTGTTCCTATGTATAGATGCCAAGTGAGGACGACCTGGGGCATAGTTGTGATGTGGTGTTATCTACCCCTCCTCTGGCCTCAGTTGCTCACTAAAATGACTGCTTAGGCGAGGCACTAGAGGGCAGCTGGAAACCATGCAATCGTAACCCAGCAATAGTCACTACTTTGAGGAGAAGGTAAAAAAAAAATCGATTACCATTGTATTTGTATTCTTTTTAAAGCTTAATCATCGTACTGGCCTACACTTGTTCAGTCCATTTCTGGCCACCAAACCGCCAAATGCAAGGACTCGGATGCAGTTCAGGTCCCCCCTTCAGCCGACGTTTTTTGTGACATCCAAGAGACCATCTTATCTTCGTGGACAGGGCAACTGCACGTCTTCAGCTTTTCTTCGAATGAGGTACGAGTTCAGTGTTAATGGTTCTGAGCATTTCAGCTGAATAATGCTCAATAGGCCTCACCTTTCTTATGGGAAAAGGCAACAGAGTAGGTTAGGACACTTTAAGATTCTCTGTGATGGCTGTTCATGATTGTAAGTAACATTTTAGGTTTTGTCAATCAGGTTTCCAGTGCAAATGAGCCCACAGGACAAAAGTGACCTTGGATTGGCATTGCTTCATTAAGTACACCCATGGCATGGACATGGTGTCTCCTGGTATGGTTTATACTGGGTGTTTTCAGGTTTCCTCCTTGAAGGCCACCACTTTGTGGGCAGTGTGCAGTGTCGTATGTAAACGAAAATCTGGAGAAAATTGAATGTACCTTAGTTTGCAAATGATAGCATAAACCGAGTATCAGAGAAGGCAGTTGATAACAAATGTGGCTAAGTATATCGTCACGTTGTTGTAAGGGAAGATCTGCATTGTGCTGAACCCTAACTGCGTTATCTAACCAAAGAGTGTTCAATACTTATGATTGCAGAGAGCAAAAAAGAGAGTCTGGTCCCAGGATTGTAAATTAATCCATTTACCAATGGTGAAATGCCAAGGAACAAGGATTAAACATGCCATTAAGCAGCTTACACAGCCAAACCAGAAGTCCTGCATTCCACAATAGAGGTTAAGAGATTCATTGCTTGAGCGCTGTTGGCTGGTTTATTCCTGTTCTGCTCCCTTATTATGACAGTGGACTTTCAGAGAAGAAAATAAGAGAGAAAAGCATTTTAGGGCCAATCCTGGTAGAATTTGATTGATGATCCAACACAGCCTGATGGGAGAAACCTGAGTACAATTGCAAATGCGATTTCAAATGTCACTCTTTTTGTTCCTGACTCTCCCAACTTAACAAACTGTAAGGCTGATGGGGGAAGAGGACAACAGGACCTGAGCTAAACCACTGACCATATTGTATCGTAGAAAGGGACAAAGAGAAAAGCATGCTTCAGGAAGGCTAAGTATGACTGCTTGCAGTACTTTTGTACTACCCACTGTGTGATTACCAGGGTCTAGGATCCTCTGATAGGGTCATGTTACCCAGAATGCTCCTCTATTTCCATTCGTATACAAGTTAATTGCGACCTAACGCAGCCTGCTCCATGCAGACTTCTACTGGAAGACAGTCTGTGTTACACCTGCACACATATCTTGTGGTAGTGATATGCTGATTTGACGTACGTACACAAGTCAAAATGGCAGCAGGTTATTACCTGTGTTCCTTAGTGCCCAGAGTAGCAATACACTGATTTAATACCGTCCAGTTTGTTGTCAATCCATGACTTGACAGTGCGGTAATAAGGGCTGTTAATATTTGCTCTTATTTTATGATTTTGGCTGCATAAATGATATCAAGTTCATGCCAGTCTATCTCAGATTACCTCAACAATAGTAACAGATTATCATCAGTGATACAATTGGAAAATAGCTTTGTGTGATATGCATAATCATCACTAGGCAAAGACATTGGAAAATCAGTCTGTAAGATTACAGCCTGTAGGAAAGTTTATCTCCTGGTGTGCCCTGATATCACACATAAACGCTGGTTGATTAAATGTTGTACTCCATTAATAATACACCTTGTCCTTTGTTAGGAACTCCCACACATGGTCCACAAATATTGTAGATGGGAGTGTACCAATAGCCAAAAAGGACCCTGCTATCCCAGCTTCATTTCCAGGGACTCCTAAATTATTGACACTGGACAGGTAATACTTCCATTTTGTTGCTTGTTATGCTGTTTGTCCCCTCCCTGAATTCTGTTCTCTATCTCATACTTTAAAGAGGGAGTCTCAATATCAGTATTAAAAAAATAAAGGATGCAGTTTGACGGCGATACCGAACTCCTGCCTTCATTCACAGAGCAGCTTCAGTGCTGGAGTGATGACACTCTGGAATTTGTCTTTCCCTTTATCCTACTTGATAATTAAAGAGGGGTTTGTGCATGACAATTGTCTGAAGGGATATACATGAAACAATCTGGGGAGATATACTTGCCAATAGTCTGGAGGATGTACATGGCAATGGCTTGGGGAACATGTACATGACAATAACCTCGGGATGAAAAGAGAAAGCTCATCAATCACAGGATGGAGTACCCACTTCTGAAGGGACCAAAAATAATAGCAACATTACTGGTCCTTTGCCTAAGTTTCATTACCTGATTTTCCTTTTCTTTCCCCCTCAATTTTCTCAGTGAGTCCTAGAAATTGGTTATGGCCCATTTTTGGGAGGCCCGAGGCAAGCCCGAAATTGGGCTTCGGGCTTCATTTTCATTATTTGGACAAGCTGCCACTGCTTGTGACGGCTCCACAGACAGCGGCCTGTGGTAAGCCCTGGGAAGGGGGGATAGAGTAGCAATGGCTGGGGGGGGGGGCGGGTGCAATCGCGTGTACTGTAGAGTCATGAGGAGCACTCCTGGAATGGTTTTTAAAAAGCTTACCTTTTGGTGGCAGTCGCTGCTTAGGCTGCAGAAACCACTTAAGAATCCTGAGTAGACCAAGCCCAGTTCATTGCAATCCAGTTTGGCTTAAAACAAACATTAGGCCTATCTTAAATTAGGCTTAAAGTTTGTTTTTGGCAGCCACCAGGGTGCCTGAAAAATAGCCCAACCCAACAGTAGGTCTTTCAGGTGTTCTTGGGGTGCAGATTGTTGGTCCCCAAAATTGGCCCTCATTGCACCCGTAAAACAGGCGCACAAGGTCCAATTTATCCCGCTGAGTTTTAGCAGGCTAATTGACAATGGGAATTAGAGGCATTAATCTTGACATCTTCTTGACCTTCTGACTGTCAGCTTGGCTCAGTACCACCCGCGGTGGTGCATTTACCCACTAAGCCATCAAGGACCTCTGATTTTCTTTTTTATTGCTGGAACCACTTCAAGGTCTTTAAAGATTTGTAAATACTCAACTGCTTTTTTTCCTGCAGTTTTGCTTAAACATGTTTCGATAATATTTCATTTTCTTTACCAGAAAGAATTCTTTTAGGCAGATGTTGGCGAAGACACAGATACGTATTGTAGGAGAGAGCCTGCAGATACCACCGAAGAGCCTTTCTATCCCACATGAATCACGTGTTCCTCTGTTTGCAGACAAAAATGTGACATTAGCTGTTACTACATCTGCAAACAAGTTTAATTTATTTCAGCAGAGGTAAAGTGTTTGCTGCAACATCAGTCATCCTTCCTCATAAATGTTGCGATTTGTACTCCTTGTTCTATTTTTTTTCTGTAGCTTTTTTTATTGTTTCAATAAAATCTGAGCAACATCTACAGATTTCAGCTCCTTGTTTCAGCTCTTTCAGCCAGACCTGGAGGCAGGGACTGTTTGAATTTTTCAGCTTCCTCTTTGTCTGTGATGACTAGTGTGTATAAATATCTGCTCTTACAAACTGGATAGCCAGGTGGTGAAGGATACAATACTAGAACATACATACGAATTAAGAGCAGGAGTAGGCCATTCGGCCCCTCGAGCCTGCTCTGCCATTTGATAAGATCATGGCTGATCTGATTGTGACCTCAAACCTACTTTCCCGTCTACCTACTATAACCTTTGACTCCCTTGTTAATCAGGAATCTATCTAATCAGCCTTAAAAATATTCAATGACCCTGCCTCCACCGCTCTCTGGGGAAGGGAGTTCCACAGACTCACGACCCTCTGAGAGAAAAAATTTCTCCTCATCTCCATCTTAAATGGGAGACCCCTTATATTTAAACGGTGGCCCCTAGTTCTAGTGTCTCCCACAAGGGGAAAAATGCCTCAGCATCTACCCCTCAGGATCTTATATGTTTCAATAAGATCACCTCTCATTCTTCTAAACTCCAGTGTACACAGGCCCAACTTGTCCAACCTTTCCTCATAAGGTAACCCCCTCATCCCTGGAATCAGTCGAGTGAACCTTCTCTGAACCGCCTCCAAAGCAATTATATCCTTTCTTAAATAAGGAGACCAAAACTGCACACAGTATTCTAGATGTGGTCTCACCAATGCCGTGTACAACTGGAGCAAAACATCTCTAATTTTATATTCCATTCCCCTTGCAATAAATGACAACATTCTATTTGCCTTCCTAATCACCTAATCACTAACATTTGTAGAGCCTGGTCTTCAGTTGCTTCTGGCCTTTACTCACAGAGTTTCCCATTCCCATTCCCACCACCACCACCACCACACCCGAGATCAGCTCTCATATAAATGGATAATTGATATAAATCACATCGATACAATTAATATCTGCTGCACCCTTCCTTGAATTTGACTCTATCCTTGTTATTGTGCCCACTTCGCGATCTTTAAAGATATGCAAATATTTCTCCATTTTTTTTGTTGCTACTTTTTCTGCCCATCTCGGTGAGGGATGTCATTGCTCGGTAATTGGACTCTTTTGTCACCCAGTGTAAGCACCATGCACATTCAGCTCAGATCTGTAGTACACCCAGCTGCTTTACTCTGCTCCAATAACATGCCTCTGTCTCAACCTCAGACGAGGACCCGATTCCTGCACCAGACATTTCCATTTCCCACACTAACCATCCTTACAATGTATCTGAGTGATATTGCAGATTTAGTTCCATTTAATGCTGAATTAGAGGTCGTTCGGTGCTGTGGGATCACACCCTCATAGGAAGATCGTCCAGGTTTATTTCACATAAGACTTTTATAACCAGAAGAAAGAACAGACTTTTATCTCATCAGTCTGGGCTGGATTCAAAACCCAAGTTTCTAAGTGAACAATCGGTGTGCTGACCTACTAACCCACCACCCCTGTGCTCGCTGACCTACATTGGCTCCCGGTCCAGCAACGCCTCGATTTTAAAATTCTCATCCTTGTTTTCAGATCCCTCCATGGCCTCCTCGCCCCTCCCTAACTCTGTAACCTCCACCAGCCCTACAACCCTCCGAGATCTCTGCGCTCCTCCAATTTTGGCCTCTTGCGCATCCCCGATTTCCTTCACTCCACTGTTGGCGGCCGTGCCTTCAGCTGCATAGGCCTTAAACTCTGGAATTGCCTCCCTAAACCTCTCTGCCTTTCCAGCTCTTTCTCTTCCTTTAATGCACTCCTTAAAACCTGCCTCTTTGACCCGAGCTTTTGGTCGCCTGTCCTAATATCTCCTTATGTGGCTCGGTGTCAAATTTTGTTTGACAATCGCTCCTGTGATGCGCCTCGGGACGTTTTACTACGTTAAAGGCGCTGTATCAATGCAGGTTGTAACAACAACTTGCATTTCAATAGCATCTTTAACATAAAGAAACGTCCCAAGGCATTTCACAAATAGGTGTAAAGGAGAGCCAGGAATGGAGATGAGAGCCAGGAATGGAGATCTATCACTGTCATATCTACAGGAGTATGAACCATGCACCTGGTGGGTGGTGTCCTCTCGTGTGATGGTGGTATCTGTGTCGATGATCTGGCATGTCTTGCAGAGGTTACCGTGGCAGGGCACGACACAACACCACACAACCCGTCCACGACACCACACAACCCTGCCACGGTAACCTCTGCAAGACATGCCAGATCATCGACACAGATACCACCATCACACGAGAGGACACCACCCACCAGGTACATGGTTCATACTCCTGTGACTCGGCCAACGTTGTCTACCTCATACGTTGCAGGAAAGGATGCCCCAGAGCATGGTACATTGGCGAGACCATGCAGACGCTGCGACAACGGATGAACGGACACCGCGCAACAATCGCCAGGCAGAAGGGTTCCCTCCCAGTCGGGGAACACTTCAGCAGTCAGGGACATTCAGCCACCGACCTTCGGGTAAGCATACTCCAAGGCGGCCTTCAAGACACACGACAACGCAAAATTGTCGAGCAGAAATTGATAGCCAAGTTCCGCACCCATGAGGACGGCCTCAACCGGGATCTTGGGTTCATGTCATGCTACACGTGAGCCCACCAGCGAACAAAAGCTATCTGTTTTTAATATAACGGGTCATTTGCTGGCTTTCTCTGCCTTACGGATGTTTCTGCCTCTTTCTGTTTTTTTTTCCTGTTTGTTTTTTTTTGTTGAATGTATATTCGGGGGTTCTGTAGGTAACACCTCTCTGTCTGAACACGGTGATTGCCTTGGCAACGGGCAGTTGCAAAGACTGTCTGTAATCACCATGTATTGTTCTGTGATTTATAAATGCGTAGGCTTCGAGGAGTTCCTGACATTTACCTGAGGAAGGAGGAAGCCTCCGAAAGCTTGTAAATTTCAAATAAAATCGTTGGATTATAACTTGGTGTTGTAAAATTGTTTACAATTGTCAACCCCAGTCCATCACCGGCATCTCCACATCATATCTACAAAGGCAGTGAATAACTCAGCATCTCACTGAAAAACACAACACAGTTCTACCTTTCTGTCACCACTCATGTAATGATGTATCATGTGTTTTGGTCATATCACAGATGCTTAAATTATGCACCCACTGACATCACTTGAGGTTTCACAGCACATTGACTGAAGGAGCCCTAAAACCAGAACCATTTAAATTAGCGATATGGCAGAATTAAAAATACTGAAACCTGTAACTATGTGATGTCTGGAACCTGCCTGAATAATCTGTGCTACAAAAAAAAGTATGTAACTAAGAATAATTAAAAATATCCACTTTAGGCTCAGTTGGTTCAGACAGTAAGTATCTGGCTCATACAACCTAAAAAGTCCCAGGTTCAATCCCTGGCCTGTGCTAAGTTAGCTGATCCCAGCTATGTGCACATTTATGAACATATCAACACCTCATTGGGAAAGTAAATTCTTCCTAATCTCATCTTTCTTGAGGCTTGTTAATTTTTTCGGTAATTTGGGGGGTGTTTCAATGGGCCTCAATGTCCCTGGATTAGGGAGCCCAGGGATTAGGATTGTCAAGTCGGATCATTATCTAGCTTGTGTAGGTATTGGACGAGGACAAGGACAGCAAATTCATTTGCGCAACTGTATTGGAATGGGAATGGACAATATTTTACATTGAAAGTGCCTCATCCTACACTTACCTTCTCCTTTAAACAATTTTAATACAGTGGTTTTATAGGGGAAAAATGGAACTTTTTGAATTTGTGAAACTAAAAATATTCTCAACAAGCTGCTAGAAAGATGCAACATACATTCCAAGGAGTGTTTGGAGTGACTCTTCTTTAAGAAAGAATGAAATTGCATTGATATAGCACCTTTCACATCCTCGGGACGTCTCAAAGCACTTCACAGCCAATGAATTACGTTTGAAGTGCAATTACTGTTGTTTTGTAGGCAAACACAGCAGCCAATTTGTGCACAACAAGCTCCCACAAACAGCAAATGAATGAATGACCAGTTAATCTGTTTTGGTGGTTTTGCATAACGGAGGAATGTTGGCCAAGACACCCGGAGAATTCCCTATTCTTCTTCTCATGGCTCCTCTTAAATTCATAATGGCAGTTGGAGGCGTTTATATCTACATTGCGAGCAAATTCTCTTGAGTGCTGGGTGGTAAAGTAGGTTATACATTGCCCATTTATCTCTGGGACTTGGGTTCAAATCCAGCCCAGACTGACAAAATGGAAATCTCTCTAGTTATCCAGAATGCTGTAGTCTCTGTTGTCACATGTACTCAGACCTGAAGCTCCATCACCCCTGTCCTTGTCAAACTCCACTGGGTTCCCAGAGATTTTTGTTCTCATGTTGAAATCCTGCCATGATCTCACCCCTCCCTAACTCTGTGATCTTTTCCAGTCAGATAGCCCTGTGAGCACCCTCTGGTCCTCTGACACTGGCCTACTTTTTGTTCCCCGATATCTGTTCCGCCATTGGCAGCTGCTCCATTAGCCACCTTGCCCCCAACCTCTAGTACCTCCTCCCTCACCATCTCTGCCTTGCTACCTCCCAATGCCAGAAACCCTTTGACAAGGCTGTTGTCCCCCCCCCCCCCCCCCCGCATGATTTTCTGTCTCTTTTCCTCCCTCCAGCTCAGTGCCCACTCACTATCCCTTTCTCGGTAAAGTATTGTGAGACATCTATCAGTGCGTGTTGAGCACTATGGAACTGTAAATTGTGTCCTGAAAGAGTAATCACCTTGTAAGCAGGTGACAGCATTAGGGGGAAGCTATTTAAACACATGAGGGAGAAAGGAATAGAAGGTTATCATAGAATCATAGAAAATTTACGGCGTAGAAGGAAGGCCATTCAGCCCACTGTGTCCCCACCGGCTGAAAATGAGCCATCCAGCCTAATCCCACTTTCCAGCACTTGGTCCGTAGCCCTGTAGGTTACTTCAGGTGCACATCCAGGTACTTTTTAAATGAGTTGAGGGTTTCTGCCTCTACCACCCTTTCAGTCAGTGAGTTCCAGACCCCTACCACCCTCTGGGTGAAAAAAATTTCTCCTCAGCTCCCGTCTAATCCTTCTACCAATGACTTTAAATCTATGCCCCCTGGTTATTGACCTCTCTGCTAAGGGAAATAGGTCCTTCCTATCCACTCTATCTAGGATCCTCATAATTTTGTACACCTCAATTAAATCACCCTTCAGCCTCCTCTGTTCCAAAGAGAACAACCCCAGCCTATCCAATCTTTTCTCATAGCTAAAATTCTCCAGTCCTGGCAACATCCTTATGAATCTCCTCTGCACCCTCTCTCATGCAATTACAAGCTCCCACAAGCAATTGTGTACTCCCTTGCCTTGTTTGCCCTCCCCAAATGTATTACCTCACATTTCTCCGGATTGAATTCCATTTGCCACTTTTCTGCCCACCTGACCAGTCCATTGATATCTTCCTGCAGTCTACAGCTTTCCTCCTCACTACCAACCACACAGCCAATTTTTGTATCATCTGCAAACTTCTTAATCATGCCCCCTGCATTTAAATCCAAATCATTGATATATACCACAAAAAGCAAGGGACCTAGTACTGAGCCCTACAGAACCCCACTGGAAACAGCCTTCCAGTCACAAAAACATCTGTTGACCATGACCCTTTGCTTCCTGCCACTGAGCCAATTTTGGATCCAACTTGCCACTTTCCCTTGGATCCCATGGGCTTGTACATTTTTGACCAGTCTGCCATGTGGGACCTTGTCAAAAGCCTTGCTAAAATCCATGTAGACGACATCAAACGTGCTTCCCTCATCGACCCTCCTTGTTACCTCCTCAAAAAATTCAATCAAGTTAGTTAGACATGACACAACAAATCCATGCTGACTGTCCTTGATTAACCCATGCCTTTCTAAATGACGGTTTATCTTGATAGGGTTAGATGAAGAGGGGCGAGAGAAGGCTCGTGTGGAGCATGGACCAGTTGGGCAGAATGACCGTTTCTGTGCTGCAGGTTCTATGTCATTATTATGACATAGGCCTCTTTCCCTCCTCAAAATGGGGAGCAATGCAATGATTTTGTATTGAAAGTGCAACACTATAAAAAAAACAATGCTACTGAAATCCAGCAGATGGCACATTGACGAAAATATTGGAACATACGTGTCTCCCAATCCTGTAGATGGCATTGTTGTTAGAGGAGAAGGCATCGGTGAGACGATTGGTCTCTGGGCACAAATGCCAGCGGGTCTACTGCTGCACAACGCCCTCTGCAGGCTCGGAGGACTCGCAGGATGACGAAGACTCAGATTTTACGTGTTGAGGTCATTTGCTGGTGCGTGGCTTAAAAAATCGAGGCAGCCCGTCGGTCTGGGAAATTGGAACAGGGTAGTCAGTAGAGGCAGGTGCGTTGGCAAGGCTGTGCGGGGCAAGCTTTCTCTTCGTTGTAAGAGTTAAACTTTCGTTGACATTTGGAAAGCTGTCAGAGGAAGAACGTCTCAACAGGTGAGGAGAAAAATTCTAGCAAAGAAATGCATGGTGTGGATAAAATTGCCTTTCGAAAACTTTTTGGGCAGAGCGAGGAGCCGAGAAGGGTCAAGCTGTCCTCGCGCGCTCGCTCTCTCTCTGGGCTTGTGGTTAGAAGAAAATTAGACTCTTGTGTGTCTCTCAAGGACTTTGCTCTATTCAGAGTGATTTTTTAAAAAAATAAAAATTGTGTCTGGGTGTTTCTAAGTTGATATACTGATGTGTTTGTCTCATTTCTTTTCCTCTCCAGTTCTATAGATTTGTGCAAACGAATCCACCTGCTAAGGTGAGTTATTTTCCATTCAGATATGGATTGGGAGGTTGACTTTTAAATGATTTCTTTCAGCTTTATATTTTTTGCTCTTGGATTTTTAACTTAAAACAACTTGGAACGACTTGTAGATAAATTCTAAACTAAAGGGAGAAGATCCAAAACAAATGTCTTTTCACTCTCTCTGTTTTGTACTTATTGACAGTGGAAATGTTAATTAAATTTTAAAATTGTACTTTATGTTGACAGTTACTGTACTTCTAAATATCAGATTTGCTTTCCCAAACTCTTGTGTGACTTACCCATCCTCAAATCTTGTTAAGTAATGGTGAGCTAGATTGAGATAACAGTTGTCTATATGTAGTGAGGCACAGAAGTGAATTGTGGTCTGCCCCTGAAATAAATGTGTTTTACTAAAATGTTTGGATGTGATATAATCCATTTTATATATTTGCAGCTGAAATCAATTGTCTTGATCAAGTTCAGAAGATGCTACTTTTACTTTGTACTGTTAGTTGACTGGCACCTAATGTATTTGACTGGTGACTTCTTGAAACAAAATGTAGAGTAAAGGAGTTAAATCTGCCACGATTTTAAATGTGCCTTCCATTTTGTAAGTTTGATTCCAACTCCTTGTGGATGACCTGTGCATATACTGTTTTTACTTTGGTCCCTGGGAGGTATGCAACTTGCTGGTCATTGCTTGATGTCACTGTTCAACAGCTCTCCAGATGTCCTAGCCAAGATCAAATTTTTTGTACATGTGATTAAGATTCTATGTCCTGCCTTTATGTGCCAGTGTGTTGTGCTATGTCTGTTCTGTGAAACTTCTAATGTTCAGTCAAATATTGTAGGAAAAAATAATGCATAGACTTAATATCCTGGAATAACGAACAGAACACAGTAGGATATAAAAGTTTGCTAAATAACTTGAAGATGAGTTGTTTTAAGAAGAGATACAATATGGACTTTTGTTTCCACAACCAAATAGTTTCTTAAAACTTGAGAGCTGATACAGTGGAGCTTAGAGGTGTCACTATATTTACCCCCTTTATTGGGGAAAAAAGAACTTTTGTGAAGAACCCTGATTAATTGTACTTTTTAAAAAAATGGTTTTTAAAAAAAGAGTGGTCCCAGCAGATGGACTGGCTTGGAGGAGTTGCTGAATCTGATGGTGTAATGGATTAACACCAGTAGCTAAAGCTTTTCAGCTGTCCTAAATTCAGCTTCAAAACACTTATCGAGGTCAGGAACTCTTCCGAGCTGGTTTCCCCAATAATGTCATCAGCACTTGCTGTTTAAAAATAATACATTGTGCTTTGATTTATACTGAAGGGAAAAATCTGGTGGACCTGAATTAAAATGTATATTGTTGACTGGAAATCACTTCCACCTTTCCTGGTGAGTCAGTTTAGTGAATTGTGTGGTTAAGGAGGTATTGTACCAGATGTTTGAGTGAATGATGCCAAAATGTAATTTCAACTTTCTTTTGGGTGATCTGTTAAATTCTATTGACATGACTAATGGTGTAGCTGACCTCTGTGCTGCAATGAGTTCAAGCCCTACTCCAGGACTTGAGCACTTAATCTAGACTGACACTTCCGTGCCGTACTGAGGGAGTGCTGCGTTGTTGGGAGTTGCCATCCTTTTGATATGTTTAAACTTGGACCTATCTACCTGTTCAGATAGATGGAAAAAGATCCCATGGCACTAGATGATGGCGACCAAGGGAGTTCTGGTGTCCTAGCAAAATATTTCTCCCTGTGCCAACACCACCAAACACATTATGATCGATCATTCATTCACTGTTTGTGGGATCTTAGTGTGTGCAAACTGACTGGCACATTTGCCAACATAAGTGACTGCACTTCAAAAATAATTCATAGGTTCTCGGGTGTCCTGAGGGCATAAGGTATGATCTAAATGAAAGTTGGTTCATTCTTTGGGCTAGAGGAGGGGAGGAGGAAATCGGCTTGGCTTTCTCCCACTGATCCCTGCTGTAACGCTCATGGGGGTTGTCCGGTGAGGACAGAGTTGGGTTTAGCTGTGCTTTTTTGGTTCCTTTCTTCCTCCCCCCCCCCCCCCCCCCCCCCCCCACACACAGTTGAATTTCCTGCTGACACACATTGTCTAGGCAGTGGGATGAGAAACTACAGTATGAATTGCCATCTTTTAGGGATGAGTGAGGAAGTGGCTATGTTTTTTAAAAAAAATGCAACAAGATGGTCTAAGTAATGGATAGTGAGGTAGCCGAGCAAGCTGTTCTCATAGTTATGTTACTGCACACTTAAGGTTTGATTTGCTGATCTGCCAAAGATTGTTTCATAGTGTTGAAAAGTTTCTTTCGTTCAAGTTCATCAACAGCTGCTGTTCTCATTTTCCAGTTGTGTAACAGTGCAGCAAAACCAGTTTTTTTTTGTTTTGAAAGAAGACTGAAAAAAATTTTTCAGCTAAAAGTGACTTTCGCCAGACTGCCTTGAACCTGTTGTGCATTTAAAAAAAAATTCCTCCAGAACTGGCTGTTACTCAGGAAGTGAGAGGAACAATTTTCTTGGATTGTTTGTGCTTAGACAATGAACCATGTGAAGTTTTTTGGCACGTGGGTTGTCATGAGGTCTAACTTCGAAACCTGATTGGGATGGGTGGAAACCATTGAAATGCTATCACCAGTTCTTGCCACCTTCCTTTGTTGTCCCAGAATGTTTAATTACATTAACTCGCCTGCAACTATTTTTTTAAAGAGGAAAAAAAATCTTTGTTAGGACTCCAGCACTGTCAACTGGGGAATCACTGTCCCCTTCACTGGTATCGTGGTGGTAACACACTCACCTCTGACTGTCGTTGGTTCAAGCTCTGTTGAGACTAGAGTACATGATCTAGACTGACACCTCAGTGCAATAATGAGGAAGTGCTGCGTTGTTGGAGGTGCTGTCTTTTGGATGAAGCATTTAAACAGAGGCCCTGTCTACCTGCTCAGATGGATGCAAAAGATCCCATTGCACATCTGCAAGAAGAGCAGGGGAGTTCTCCCTGGTGTCCTGGCCAGCATTTATCCCTCAACCAACACCTAAAATAGATTATCTGGTCATTAATGTCACTTGCTGTTTGTGGGACCTTGCTGTGTGCAAATGTGTGCCTACATAACAGTGACTACAATTCAAAGGTAATTCATTACTTTTTGGGATGTCCTGAGGATATGAAAGGCACTATATAAATGTAAGTTCTTTCTGTATCTGATTTGCACTGCTGTGCCATCAGGGTTTTCCTGAGATGAGTGTATGTCGCTGAGTTATCCATTCATACTTTGGACACTTTTTTTCTAAATCAGCGTATCTGAGCAATGCCACAGGAGATCAGCTAATGTGTATGTTTCATGACAGATGGGTCAAACAGCCAGACCTCTGTCAGTGCCGCTCCATGATTAGCAAAAGTGGTCTGACTGAAGTGTTAGCCTGGATTATGTGCTCAAGTTCTGGTGGGTCGTGAACCCACAACCAGAGGTGAAACGACTGGAAATCTTGATGTCTTCTCTGTTTGTGCTAACTTTACCCCTATAGTTTTGAAGCTGTGTTCGGAATGTGCCTCAGGGTCCTAGTAAGGTGGAAACCAACCTGTTTTTTGCGATTTCCACAGCAGCTCAAACAGGAAGAACGAGGTGTAGTTGTTAAAGTTGCAGTTTGTGTCATTCTTTCTGGCACTTTTCCCTCTTGGCTGGGGGAAGGTGTGTGAACTGTGTGTTTGCTGGTCTCTACAGGGTTGGGTGAGCTGCTTAGCTGGCTGTGGGCCAGAAAACATGGCTGCCCATGAAAACCAGCTCCTTGGGGAGGGCCTCTGACACCTCCTGAGGCACTAGCATGACCTTGTGTACAGTACTGCTATTGGTAGTAGTGCAGTAAAGTAAATGCATTTGAATCCCTGCGAGTAGCCAGCTTGTAAAATTGTAAAGAGGCTGAGAGTGTCTGGAATTCTCACTCTCATGTATGATTATGGGTTCTTGTGACTCTTGAATTCATTTAAGTTTGAAGTGCTGAATACTGGGAATGCCTACAAAATGATAGGTGGAACCCAGAATAGCTGCTCCTGTATTCTTGCAGGATCGCTGACTTTTACAAAATGCAAGATTATTTTTTGGTAGGAGGGAACTAATATGGGTTTAAAAGGTTAATATCTAGTAGTTTTTGCTTTAATGAAGGGCGTGCCTTTGCTCTTTCCCATCCCCACCCTCATTTAAGGAGGACAATTTGCTAGCAGCTTATCCTGGTTAGTCACTTAGCTTAATGTGGGGTGGGGGGGAGAAAGAGAATGAAAATGAGGTGGACATCTCCACAGAAAGAAGTTGGAATGCTGTTTGATTCCTGGAAAATAAATAGTTTATATTCCTCACCAACTGCAAGCCCATAAATGAATTGGTTTCCCCCCCCCCCTTGCATACAACACTTAATTATACACATTTGGAGCAGCTTGTTATCTTTTATTATCCACCTGTTTAGGGTGTGTTTTTCTAGCAAAGGCCAACAAATATCTCAACTTTTTAAAAACTTAATTGCATTTTTTTCTTTACAAAATATTTCAGCGACAGTGCTTGGGTATTTAAGCAGAACCTTTTTGATATGTTTTCAGTTCAGGACTTTCCTCACATTTTGGAAGGTTTGAATGGTCCAGTCCATGCATGACTTAGAATGATACAGCACAGAAGGAGGCCATTTGGCCCATCATGCCTGTGCTGGCTCTTTGAAAGAGCTATCCAATTAGTCCCACTCCCCTGATCTTTGCCCCAGCCCTGCAAATTTTTCCTTTTACAAATGTCTTTTTTTTGGTTTGTTTTCTCCTCCTCCTCCCCCCCCCCCCCCCCGATTCTTTTGCCAATTACCTTAAATCTCTGTCCTCTGGTTACCGACCCTCCTGCCAGTGGAAACAGTTTCTCCCTATCAAAACCCCTCATAACTTGCTAACTGTTTATACAAAAAATAGTTTGTGAATACTGAGTATAAACAAAGACTTTGAATACATTACAAAATATAAAGATTCCACTTTGAAATCTAGCACTGTTTTAGAAGTTTCATTCATCATGTGTGTAAACCACTCTTTCAGTACAATAACTTGTTTATTTTTCAAGAAAAGTATCTTTCCTGCTTGTACCTTTTTTGTTTTTGGTGTTTTATACCACTCGCCCCAAAGTCCAGTTGTTTTTGTGTTGTAAAATTTATTTCCTTGGGACTTTGTTTTTGGCAGGTGTGAACCCAGATCAGGGAGTTGGAGCCACTTTTACAATAAATACAATTTTCAAAATGTAGGGGGTTCCTCTCTCCACAGATGCTGCCTGACCTCCTGAGTGTTGTCCAGCATTTTCTGTTTATTTTAGGGGTTTCCATGCTTCTGACTTGGTTGTATAGCTACTTGTTAACTTTGTTGTTCCATCAATAGGCCCTCCCCCTGCCATTGCTTTTTAACCTGGGAAGCCACCATGGCTTTCAGGCCAGGTGAAAATAAGTTTGCCACTGTCGAGAAGGATGAAGAGGCCCAAAAGGTAAATCAAACTTTCCTTTTTATGGGGCCAGGAGGAGCAGGAATGCTGCTTTGGCCCCCACAAAGAAAGTCACAGCCTTCCCTCCTGCAACATTAATTGTATTGGTGATTTATATCAATTAGTGCAGTTAGTGTTAATTGTATTCAGGTGGTGCATATTAATTGGGAACTCTCATCCATTTATAAGAGAGCTGATCTAGTGTGTGGTGTGGGTGTAATGTGGAGCTCCATGAATAAAGGCTTGGAAGCAACTGAAGACTAGGCTCTGGTATTCTGTCCTTCGCCACCTGGCTATCCAGTTTGGAATATGCAAGACCTTCCCAGAATCACTGCCACTTGTGTGGAAGCAAGTGGGCAGCCAAAAGTCGCTTGATCTTCGGCAACCTCGTTGGGCCCTCTGCAAGTATTTAAATGAGGCCCGGTGGTTAAAATCACTGTGGTCTCCTGCCAGTGGCGGGCGGGGAATTAACTCGACTCAGCAGCTTCCCGCCAGAATCCTGCTCTGTTTAAATTCTCCCTCTTTTCCCCCATCCCCAGTGGGAAAGCTGGAGAGGAACGGGCCATTGGCCTGGAGCTATATGGGTGGGATTTCTGAGTGTTCCGCCTCTAGGATGAGATAATTGTGCCCATAGTCACTTTCAACCAAGATGTGGAGATGCCGGTGATGGACTGGGGTTGACAATTGTAAACATTTACCTGAGGAAGGAGGAAGCCTCCGAAAGCTTGTGAATTTAAAATAAAATTGCTGGACTATAACTTGGTGTTGTAAAATTGTTTACAACTTTCAACCAAGGCCTTGGGACGTTTGCTGTTAATTGTAGCTTGCCTCCACCCCTACATAACCAACAGCCCACATTTCCCAAGTTAACTATGTACCTCCGCCACCCTTTGACTATAATCTTTGCTGTAAGATGTTTGGAACATTATTGATATCAACTTATTAATTGTGTGCAAAACAGAAGATCTATATTTTATTGACCTTTTTTATACAATTGTTAAATAAAAATGTTTGTTTTTTGGTATCCATTTCAGTCCAATTATGTCCCAAGAGTTAGTAAAATTAAAAGCAAGCTTAAATGAACAGTAAAGCTTCCCCAGAAGGTCCCATCCAACTTGTAACACGATGCTGTTCACTTGAAGAGCTCAGGAAGCCTGTCTGTTTGGATAAGTGAATAATTCAGATAACTGATTGCTTATTCCAGTGTTGTATTGCATTAAATATTCAGCACTGAAACATATATAGCATGATGAAATAATTGTGTGTACGGCATGCTGGGAGGTCTGACACTTTTTTTGGTTAATCATACAGTTTGAATCTGTACCTACTGGATAAGCAATATCGTACTAGGAACAGGAGGGACTGAATGGCCTACTCAAGCCTGTTCTGCCATTCAATGAGATCATGGCTGATCTGTATCCTAACTCCATCCACCCGCCTTGGCTCCCTATCACGTAATACCCTTGGCTAGCAAAAATCTATCGATCTCAGATTTAAAATGATTAATTGAGCTAGTATCTACTGCTCCTTGTGGGAGAGAGTTCCACACTTCTACCACCCATTGTGTGAAGAAATGTTTCCTAACTTCTCTCCTGAATGGCCTGGCTCTGATTTTAAGGTTATGTCCCCTTGTCCTAGACTCCCCCACCCCAGTGGGGAAAACATTTCTTAACCCTATCAATTCCTTTCAAAATCCTAAAAACCTCAATCAAATCACCCCTTAACCACCTTCTGTATTCCAGGGAATACAAGTCTAGTTTATGTAATCTAAATGCCCAAATTCTAAGCTGCCTCTAGTATAAGTGAACAAGATTATCAGCACTGTGATTAAAGATGACTTTTTGCTATCTCTAGAGATGTAAAGTTCTGTTTGCTCTTTGAAGTACAATAATCAAATAAGTAGAAAACCTGACAATCTGGGTGAAATATTTTAAAATGACTGTGTAGCCATCACAGTAGAAGCTTGGCAAATATCTGGACCTGCCAGAAAATGCATAAAACTGCATATCAAACAAATGCTATTAATTAAAACTAGCACTTGGAATATTTCATCCCCCACACTTTGAGACTTTTTTGAAATGGTACCAGTGAAATCCTCCTCCTTGGCCACTTTGCCCTTATCATAAAGGTGACTGGAATCTAGAATGTACAGCCTGTTTGACATTTCAATTTCCTCTTCAAATCAGGATTACTGAAAGACTGCAGATTTGAAATTGAAGGGAACTTTCAATCTTGGTGTCTCAAAACCAAATAGATGTATTGGAGCTGCTTGTTTCAGTGGATGGTCCTGACCACCATCTCTTGCAGATCTTGAATAAATTACACTCAAACAAAGGGAAATTAAATTTGCTGCAATAATTAAGAAGAATTGACCATGTAGAAGATGCCAAATTTGTTTTTTTTTGCATCCCACAAAACCCATGGCAACTGCAGAGAAGGAGGAATAAATCTGTAATGTCAAACTCGAGTTGCTATAGATTGCATAATCTCAACTAAACTACCAAGGGACGTGAATCAGATTTAAAGTGGAATTAGCACTCCACTTTTCAAGGAACGCATTGGTATAAACAGTTCCACTTTTGAAAACTCTAATTGGCCTGTGTCCAATGCAGCCTAGAAAAGCAGTGAGACCCTCGCGTTCATGCATCTGAAAGCAGGTTGATGGGGAGCAAAGTCATTCTCTCCCCTTGGTGGAAAGAAGAATGATGTAATCTGTTACCAGAGGAGCCAAGTTTGCTGAGAGCACATGTTGCCTATGAGCTGACTTCATTTTTTTTGTGCATTCCTAGTTGGCTTCTACAGAACCTGGAATATGCATACTGTGCAATAATTGTTTTGAGACGTTTGAGGTTGGAGCCAGCATTCATCCCAGCAGTCTATTGGTAGGGTTGGGGGCAAGTACTTTATCAAAGCTTCATAAAGTTCCACGTGTCACAATTAGTGCTTGAATATTCCAAGTACAGTAATGGTTTTGAAATTTTAACATGCCTTTTAACAAAAGGGGCAAATTATTCTAGAAATGTAGATTATTCTGCAACTCTCAGCAGTTATAATATTTAGTCACTCGGTGTGAATGTTGCATATTGCCTGTATGGAATGTTGTCACAGTTGACCAGCAACAGGTATCGTGCCAAGCCAAGGGAAAAATAGAAAACTTGAATCAAATAGTCATCTCTTGCCCCCCCCCCCCCCCCCCCCGCTTCACTGTATATTCGATAATAGTCATGTCCAAGTACTATTTCCTTCTGTTATGTCTTAATCATCTTCTGAATTCCTTGCTGAGATGGCACATGTGGGACTGTACACCAGCATCAGTCACTCCTTCATGTGAAGAAGGGAGAAAACAGAATCTGAACAGTCATTTCATAAGTAGCAAAGTTGGAATCTGTTCCTGAAAAGAAGTGCGGCTTTATCTTGCTTCTTAGTACATACATTAACTTTCTATAACAAGAATTTTTAAGGACACGAAAATCGCTACCCCTTTTTTTTGATGGACCAATCCCACCTACCTACTTTCTCACCTTATTCCTCAATCCCTTTTCTCCACAGAAATGCATCTAATTGCTTTTTTGAACCCTTTTATACTGTCTGCTTTTAATGGCCTTCCTACTCTATTACCAATTATGTTTTTCTTTTAATAGGTTCTACACAACTTCTTACTCCTAACCTCCTAGTTTTTGGCTTTATCTCCTGTGCCTCAATCAACTTTGTGAATTCCCCTCATAATCTTCAACTTTGATGTGGAGATGCCGGTGATGGACTGGGGTTGACAAATGTAAAGAATCTTACAACACCAGGTTATAGTTGGATTATAACCTGGTGTTGTAAGATTCTTTACAATCTTCAACTTCATTTGGGTCACCTTGAACTCTTCCTTTTCCTTTTTTTTCCAAAGCTAAATTCTTTATCCTTTCCTCACCACTTCCAGTATTAAAGAATTTTAAAATTCAAAGCTTCTATGGTTCCCTGATGGCTCGGTGTGTTTATCCAGGAGTAGTTGACTCATAGCCAGGAAAATCCTACGTTTGATTCCCAGTCCCTGCTGAGTTAGCTGAGCTCAACTGGCATGGTAGTAGGACACTGCCTTGGTGCCAGCCCTGGGTTAGGGAAGGCAAAATTGCCCACGGTGCCCACAGCTGATTGCTGTTAGCAGCCCCCTTGTAGGAGTGAGAGTATGGACGTGGGCTGAGAATAAGATTTGATTCAGTCACTCTAAAGGCTCACACATGAATAATGGCTACTTGGGTAAGGTGCCAGAAGAGGCTGTCTGTGCAACTGTACTCCAGCAAGGAGTTGATGTCTTCAGGGAAGAATTGTAAACAATTTTACAACACCAAGTTATAGTCCAGCAATTTTATTTTAAATTCACAAGCTTTCGGAGGCTTCCTCCTTCCTCGAGGATTTCATTTCCAACAACGTTCACCTGAGGAAGGAGGAAGCCTCCGAAAGCTTGTGAATTTAAAATAAAATTGCTGGACTATAACTTGGTGTTGTAAAATTGTTTACAATTGTCAACCCCAGTCCATCACCGGCATCTCCACTTCAAGGAAGAAGAGAGAGAATTGGGACGGGGGGTGGGAAGAGAGAAATGGACCCACCCAGGTCATCTGGGAAACTTTTTTTAAAAAAGACTTGTTCCAAAACAACATTTTATCACTCCTTGTTACCCCTTTTTCTAAAGTCTCCTTAAAACCTGTCTTTGATCTTGTCTTAATTCACCACCTCCTAACACTTCTCCCACTGCTGTTCAGTGTCTGGTTATTTTCACTTTGGGATGTTTTATTGCATTTAAAGGTGTTTCAAGTAGCCTTGTTTTTTGTTAAACAACTTTATGCTGTTCTCTTCTGGTTAACATTCACCTGTCTTTGGTTCCCTGTTGACATCAGTCAAAAATGTAGTAGGTTTTTAAATTGAGCTGTTCAATGCAACTGAACTTTGAATTCTTCCCACTTTATCAGCTTGAACTTGATCAAGAACTCCTCCCAGTCAATCGCTCGCCCTTAACACTCATTGTTCAAACAAAATGGCTCATAAAATCAATGAAGGCTGTGCCTGGGAGGGAAAAGGAAAGAAGGGTCTTAATGTGAATTTGTAAATGGTACTGATAGCATATTTGCATAACAAATCTGTTGTAAGGTTGTTTGTTACCCATAAGCAAATTACTTGATAAGAAAGCTTCAAGATAATGGCTGTTTTATTTAAGTTTTATGCTTCTCATAACTTGGCCTGCAAACCCAAACTCACTGGAAATTTATCTTTTTCGTTATTGCAGGGTATACTGGGGAAAGATGTTCTTTGGTATTTGCAGGATGCAGCACTAAGTATTTGGATCGGAAAGTCCCAAGTTGAATTCCTAGTCTGCGCTGAGTTGAGCTCAGCTTGGGCTGCAGTCGAGTGCTGTAATTTCCCTTGGTGGTCCTGGGTTTGCTGGGGTGGGGGGAATGGAATTGGTACCTCGTCCCACTCCCTTCGCCCCCCCCCACCCTGTTGGTGACTGGGCCTTTGGTTGTCTAGGCCCTAAGCTCTGGAAATACCTCCCTAAAAGTCTCTGCCTATCCACCTCTCTCTGCTCCTTTTTAAGACGCCCCTTAAGATCTACCTCTTTGATGAAGCTTTTGGTTACCTGCCCTAATTTTTTTTGGCTCGGTGTCATGAAGCACCTTGGGACGTTTAACTGCATTAAAGGTGCTATATAAATGCAAGTCGTCGTCATGCTGCTGCTGTGTTCGAATCACCTACTGACATTCATTGTCTAGGCTTGAATATGAAGAATAGCACTTTGGGGTACTAGAAGGCAGCTTTTTTTGTGGAACTGTACCCCAGCAAGGATCAGTGTCTTCAGGAGAGTTGGGGGGAGAAAACTGGCTAACAACTTTGATCCCAGACTTAGGCATGTTTCTGTAAATGCCCTTTGCAGTGTTGACTATCCAAGGTTGGTGAAGTGAATAGATTGGAGGTGGAGATTTGGCATGCGTAACATTTTGTTCTCCTTTATGTAGATGGAAGGTTTTAATTGCAGCTTGTAGCTGGGTGTGGATTGAAATAATTGAAAATGGGGCCAGCTGCAGAGTTATGTTTTTTTAAACTGTTGGCAAATGATGATGGAAATGTATTTCCACCCAGGTTTTGCGCCTGAGTTATTGTGCAGAGGGCCGGCTTTATGCCCTCCTCCATCATAACTGTCCTCGAGAGTTACAGCTGGGCACATATATTAACAATTCCATAATTCAACCCAACTGCCAGATGGAAAACTTGGGACCTGAGTTTTTTAATTCGAGCGGGGTGTTGTCATGAATTTTGAATTGCTTTGTTTCTAATTAAAGAAGCAGACCATGTTCTTTTGATCCTAGATCAGATTGTGGTTTGGTTTACATTGCAAAGTGGTCTGTTTTGTGGATGGAGTGGTTGATGGTTTGGTGGGGACTTGAGTAATTGGGGTTTGCACCTCTGCAGATATGTTTGCAGTTATTTTTGGATGGTGTATCAATATTACATGGCTCCCAACTGCATTTGTGTATGTAGCACTTGTCACAAATATAATGTGAAGCTTGTCTGAAAACGTGACTTCAAAAGGGGTTAACAGCAGTTCTCTCAAACAACATATTACAGTATCTTCAGAGTTCTGGTGTCTAGTCAGATCGAGTATTCCATACACAGAACAAATGAGTACATTGCATTATGCACATCGTATTCCAATCAAAATTATACTGAAAAATGATATGAGGATGAAAATGGGTGGAATTTATCAGGAGATGGAACTTTTTCCAGCAAGTATCAGACTTTGCTTCTTTATCTGAAGACATTGTTTAAGGGTATTTGACTCATTACAGATTGTCCTTTTACATTTGTTTCAAATGTTGCACAAAAGTTCAACAAATGCTAAAAGTATTAATTTTACTAATACTCATTTTGAGCTTCACTGAAGTGCCCACCTCAAAGAGCAGTTGGCGCTGCACTCCCCAAAACTCCTCTGCCTTTGGTCACCTGTCCTGTCCCATAATTCTTCTCCTCACTGCCAGGTAGTTGCTTCCTTCAACAAGTGCTTTTGGGTCGTTTATTACGTTAAAGATGCTGTAACGATATAAATTGTTACGGATCAGAATGGTAGTGGGCAGGTTTGGATTTGCCCAGATTTTGAAAAGTATCAAAAGGGCAATGAAGTTCTTTGTACTAAATTGGAAGATGACTGGCCAGGCTGAACAAATCTTGGGATTTTAGTGTTTTTTACATTCCATCCTTGTTTCCTGCTCCATCTGGCCTGAGGAAGGTGAGAGTTTGCAGACACACTTGCAAAACAGATTTTGGGAATTGAACATTCCATCAGCAATGTAAACATGTCATTTATTTGAATGTGTTTACTGTGTGTTGCCAGTGAGTCTTAGATTATTGTTACTGATGCTCTTTCATATGGGGGGGAGGAGGAGGAATGAATGGTGGGACCAAATGTTTGAATATTTTCCAAAACTACACAAGCCATTCTGTTTCCAGTGTGAGTTGGGTGTGTCTAGAGACTAGTCTTGCTGAACTGAGATCAGATTTTCTTTTTTCCCTCCATTAAACAAAACTGCCCCTTTCCAAAATTCCAATCACCAAGGTCCTGTCTGATTTATGACCTTCCATGCTGTAATGTCAATATGATACTGTCTCCTAAAAGACTCAGCTTGAATGAATTTGACATTTGAGACTTTGCCAGCATGGAAACATTCCCCTGATTCCTGTTTTTTAAATTCTTTTACTGACTGAAGTGCAATAACCTGAATAACCAGATCATGGAGCTTTGTTTGCCAGCATAATACTTGTTGGAGGTTTCATTTCAACTAGAATTATTTAAAACAATCTCAAGGAAACTCTGGGGAAATCCACATACAGTCCCTGCTTTTCCCGAACCAGAAAATTGAAATGGAAACCAACCCAAGTGGGGTTTGGAGTAACCACTTTCTTCAGGGTCACTGCCTTGCTGTACAATCTGTGCTGGAAACGACACTCAACAGTCCTGGAAAATTGCTAATTCAAGTCCATTCGCTGCTAATGAACTTTTTAGTTGCGTGGGGTAGTACTGCTCATCAAGTGGCACCAGTCACTTCAAGTCCTGCCATGCATACAACTGATTCCCAGAAATCCTTCAACAGTGTTTCAGTACTGCAGGAATATCTCTTGCCGGAGAGGGTTCAGGAAAATGGAGTAACCAAACTTTGTTTTTGTCTGGCCTTAATAGAATTTGACCCTTTTGTGGGGGGGGGGGGGGGTGGGGGTGGAGCTTTGTAAAGTGAATAAGCAAAACTGGTTATCTTTTTAAGACTGTCTAAACGGGGCAGTGTGATATGGCTTGCATCTAAATTATGGTGTTTGGTCAGACATGTTTATGCAGGGAGAATTTCACAAAAAACCATGAGTACAAATGTGGTCCAACATTTTACAACTATTCGGTTTTAAGTAACACTTGGGTTTCAGTGCTGTTAGAATGTAAACTTTGGGCAATATCAAGAGGAAGGGTGAAGTAAGTATTTACAAGTGTTGTGATCATACCCAGCGGTCTACTGTAGGATGCCTCACAGGGTTGAGGTTTGAAATTTATTTCTGCAAAAGCCAGGCCAGGTAACTTGTCACTTAAGTTACTAGATCCAGTTTAAGCATTAAAAAAAAAAATCATATCCTCCTGCCTTGTGTGGCATCTTCTGCTCATAGTGCTCATTCTAATCCTGTTGCCCTATCCACATTTTTTTAAGCTTATAATATGGTGGCTTAGTTCCTGCAGCCTGAAATATTAGTGGGAACTGGATTATAATGGGCCAGCATAATGGCCATTTTTAACTCTGGGACTTGTGTTCAAATCCAGCTTCAACTGATGGAAAGAAGGGCATGTTCCAATGGTTGATCCACTGCCATTGGGAATGACTTGGGAGCAGATTGTTTTTGTTCTCTTGCCCAGGTAAAGGTGAATGGTGCAGGCAGCTGGAATATTGTGCGCAGTTCTGGTCACCACATTACAGGAAGGACGTAATTGCTCTGGAAAGAGTGCAGAGAAGATTTACAAGAATGTTACCAGGGTTTGAAAATTGTAATTACAAGGAGAGATTGGATAGGCTGGGGTTGTTTTCCTTTAAGCAGAGGAGGCTGAGGGGTGACTTGATTGAGGTGTACAAAATTATGAGGGGGCCCAAATAGAGTAGACAAGTACCTGTTTCCCCTAGCGGAGAGCACAAGAACTAGAGGACATCGATTTAAGCTGATTGGCAGAAGGATTAGAGGGGACATGAGGAAAAACTTTTTACCCAGAGGGTGGTGGGTGTATGGGATTCGCTGCCTGATTTGGTGGTGGAGGTAGGGACCCTCAACTCTTTTTTAAAAAGTGCACCTAAAGTGCTGTAAGATGCAGGGCTATGGACCGGGTAGTGGAAGGTGGGATTAGAATGGGCACCTGGTTGTTCTCCGAGCCAGTGCAGACACGATGGGCCGAATGGCCCCCTTCTGTGCTGTATCTTTTCTATGGTTCTAAGTTTTTTAATGATTGGGATGAGCAGCAGTGTGATAAACAAATATTTAGCTTTGAACAAACAAGACAGTGACCTATTGGACAAATGTCTTAACCATTTTCTGAATATATTCAGCAATTTCAGAAAAGTGAAGCAAAATAGCTAATGTTTTTTATCCTATCCAGATAGGTGTATATTTAGACTGATTGATTTGTGCAGTATGATTCCCCTATACTTTGCCTGAGTAACTTTTCATGAGTGAGAGTAAGTAAAACTTGCCTGCTTTACCTAAAGTGCCATACCAGTCCTGGGCTTGTCCTCGATACCAGGATAGGTGGATACTTAGACGAAACACAATGAATGGCAGCAAAGGGATTTTCCACCTGAGATTGTCTTCAACAAAGTGATACTATAGTTGGAGCCTGCATCTGATTGATGGGTTGATGGTACTTTTTTTGAGGAGAGATGCGATGGTAGTTTTGAAGGGAAGGAGAACTATTCCTGCACGAAAGGAGCTATTAACAAGCAGTGGGACAAGAAAAGGTAGTTGGTTGCAAGAAACATGGAGGGAACAAGAAGTAAGTCTCTTGGAGGAGATGAACCTTAAGAGTGCTGGAGGGGTGGCGGTAGAGGAATAAGAGGGAGAAGCTCGAGTGATTTTAAGGGAGCAGGTCCGGAGTGATGGAGGGGTTGAAGGTCAGAGGAAAAGTGGGTTGATGAGGCAGCTATACATGTCGTTGCAGTCTTGGAGAGGAAAAAGTACATGAGCTCTTTGCATTTGCTAGTTGGTCATTGGGAAGAATAGTCTGGTGTTATCTTTGCCTACCTGGTGTAGTAGGAGGATTTGACCATGGAAAGGAAGGTGTAGTATTGCTAGATCTGGTAGTGGACAACCAGGCCAGTTATCTGCTTGAATCTCTAGCCTTCGGACTGGTGGGAGCAGAGGTGAGAAATGTACCAAGGGAATGGTGGGGCTAGGAGGACGGTGACTCGATGAGGACGTGGGGGTTGAAAGAAGAGCTATAGAAACTGAAGTAGGTCAACGGAGGCAGTGGTGGGTGGAAGGCCAGCAGAGAGTTGGAAAGCTGGTGGGAGGAGTTTTTTCCAGGGGCAAAAGGTGAGGATAGTAAGATGGGATCAGGCAGAAGATGTGGATGGTGAGGGAGACCAGGAAATCATCCACGATTGCCTTGTCAATGTTCAAAAGCTCTGAAGTAATAAAGCCTTGCATAATGGCCAGGTCAAGGGGGGAGGCCTTGGCTATGGATGGGGCAATTGATGTGTAGGATGAGATTGAGTGAAGACAGGAGGGCTGAGAAGTCAGAGGAAAGAAGCATTTCGGTAAATGTTGCGATCACTGAGGCTAAAGCGGGAGAAGTGTTCCTTGACTGACTGCAGAAATCACCCTGGGACTTGGGAAGGTGATGGGCAAAGAGGATGTCAAAGGAGAAGCTGGAGGAGTAGAAGAGGGTGAAGAGTTTGCATGAAATGAAGCTGCTAGATCAATAAGGGGGAGAGGCCAAGGTAGAACCTGGTGATGAGCTACAGCTATTTTTCTTAGTTTTTTTTCAATACATTTTTACTTTTTTAAAACAAAAAGCACTTTGGAAAAATAAATTCGCTTTTTGTGGTTTGCCTGAATTAATTTCTTGCCTAATTGCAGGCAGTGAAATATAATGAGGAATGAAATATAATGAGGAATAAAATGTACTTTGTGTGTGGATTGTAAACTACCCACAGTGGGATTGGGGAAAAAGCGACAGTAATGTTCCTCAAGTCATTCAGACTTGAGATGTAAAGTCACAAGCGTGCAGTGTAGCTACAAGGCTATGCAAGAGAGTTTTATTTTTTAATGGGTCAGATTATGGAAGAAAAAAGGCTAGTCCTAAACTGACCACACTCTTTTCTGGAGACGTCATGCATCCAGTTATGTCCCCTGGCAAAGGCTGCCAATTGCTGCCTCAAAATATAAATAAAATGCATGTAAAGATGCACCAGTGTCAAGAGTGTTAGGATGTGGTTTTAAATCTGTGACTTTACTCCCCTGCCCTGCTCAGCTCAAAGAAAAGCAAGAGGAGTGGTAGATCAGAGGATGGCACCTAGCGATCACCAAACGCTGCTGTAGTGTTCAGGTTCTGGGAGAGTTTGATCTTCATGGATGTCCTCTGTTTTGTGATCTGCCACTGCACTTGTTGAAGGCCTATTGGAGACCAGGTTTGAAAATGGAGACCACATATTGCACAGGTCTGCTGTTCTATTTTTGCGACTATGCGATTATGAACTTGAGTGCATCATGATATAGCAATGTTATGATTTTCAAGGATCCCCATTTTTCTCACTTCCTTGAGTAAGATGGCTGGCAGTCTTTCATGCAATATATTTGAAATCTCCTTGATGCAGGGTGGGTCTGGGAGTTGAAGCAGAGCTCATTCTGTACGTCTGATTGTGTCATGGTGCAATTATGCACATGGATGCAGTTGGCTCTCCACGTTAAGTACAGGAAGGTGCTGAATCAGACAGCAGCTCAAGACCCATGATGTGGGACTCTGCTATTGATGGAGCACTGCACTCCCACTCTTGATGGCTCTCGATCCACAGATGTTGTTGTTGTCAACTGTGGGGAGGTACAAAGTGGGTGTGTCTAAGACAGGGAGGAGGGCAAAATGAGTGGGTGGATCACCCCAGCTCACTCATGCTTCCTCCTATACCCAGCAGTATTGGTAGAAAGATAAGAGCCTAAAATGTTACTACTCGCTGGTGTACTGACATTTCCCACATTTTGTGGAGCTTTTTATAGCAAGTATGTGACCTTGTGAAATTTGTGCTGTTTAGTTAAATACACTTTTAAAAAAAAAAGTTCTTCCCAAACCAGGGCTAAAATTATGCCTTTTGTTTCCTACTCCAAAGGGGGTTAATTATTTAACTGGTTGAGTTATTGGACCAGTGCTTGGTGTAAATACCAGTTTGTGTGCATTTCACGTACCAATGGGAAGTGACTCTATAAATGGTCCAAGCTATTCCAATTCAGAATCAGGAAAATCTTTTGAAAGAAAGAACAAACTTTCATTTATGTTGTATCCTCAAGATGTCCCAAAGTGCTTTACAGCCAACAGATTATTTGAAAGTGTAGTCACTGCTTAGGCAAAAGTGGCAGCCAATTTGTGCGCACCAAGATCCCAGAAACACCAAAGTACTACATGATGAATAGTAGCCTAGCCATACTGTACCCTTTGGTAAATGAGTGGATGACTGATTAATTTTAGTTTTGGTGCTGGTTGAGGGGTGAATGTTGGCTGGGATACCTGGGAAAACCCCCTGTTTGTCTTTTGAATAGTGCTGCAGGATCTTTTTACATCCACCCAAATGGGGCCTTGGTTTAACTCTCCAAGGATGGCACCTCTGACACTGCACCACTCCCTCAGCCTGGAATATGTGCTCAAGTTGCAGTGTAGTATAAACCTGTGACCTTCTGATCTGGAGGTGTGTGTTCCAGCAACTGAGCCAAAGTACACTCTAATGATTTATTAATTTGATTATTGTTTAACATCAGACTCCAATGTGATTTTTTTTGTTGTTCGAACTGTCTAACTTGCGTGTGGAAGTGGCCATAAAGCTATAAAGTATTTCCATTGTATTTATATTACAAAACAAATCTTCCTTCAGATCATGGTAGACCCTATCTGCAGATTCTTTAGTTCATCCTTTTTAAAATTCAAGTTCTGACTCAAAAAAAAACTGAACATTTTTGGCTTGCATATTCCATATGAAACTTCCTACCTGAGATGACTTACCAAGGGGTATGGGATGTCTGGGCTGTTGTTCATATGGTGTCCTGGCCAATATTTATCCCTCACCCAACATCATTAAAACAGATTATCTGGCCATTATCACGTTGCTGTTTGTGGGAGCTTGCTGTGTGCAAATTGGCTGCCCCACTTCCTACATTACAACAGTGACTACTCTTCAAAAGTACTTAGTTGGCTGTAAAGCACTTTGGGATGTCCTGAGATCATGAAAGGCACCATATAAATGCAGGTCTGTCTTTCTTTATACATTACTTTGTTTTATTCTGAGAAGGGTTTGGGAGAGCCTGATCAACTTTGTTGTATGATGTGGAGATGCCGGTGATGGACTGGGGTGGGCAAATGTAAGGAATCTTACAACACCAGGTTATAGTCCAACAGTTTTATTTGAAAATCACAAGCTTTCAGAGCTTACCTCCTTCGTCAGGTGAGTGAGGGTTGTCTAATTGATATTTTGTTATTTTACTGGATTTTGTAAATACTTCATTAGTCGTTTCAACAAGTTGAATTTCCTGCTCTAATATTTTCTGTCTAACCAAATAGAGTGTTGGAGTGTAATGTGACTTTGTAATGAATTTAGTAGCAGTGCTGTGCCTGGGAGAATTGTTGATTGTAGGGCAATGCTCCACAGGGCTGGAAAGTGAAAATATGCAGATTTCAGATTGAGATACACAGGCCATTAAACAAAGACCTGAAATTATTGCCAGGTCTATTGCATGTTAAGTTTTCTTTTAAAAGCTGAGATGTAAACCAATAGTTAGCCTTGATTTATAGCTACATGTTTTATGTTCTGCTTGATCTGGCAGCCTCCTATTTGAATCAGAACTGCTTTGCCTGCATTCCTCTGCACAGTACATATATTTACATGTTTCTTTACTGTATGCGCCTAATGGTAGGTTGGGTCCAATAACACAACATTTCAGTATGCTGTACAGTCGATGATTGATTGTTTTACTCTATTATGGAACACTAGGTTTCAGTTCTACATCTAGAACAAATGGGTATAATTTTTTTTCAAAAAATATACTTTATTCATAAAATTTGCAGCAATACATACAATACAGTTCTCATATCACATTCCAAAACATACACAATACAGATTATACAATTTGCAGGTTACATCAACTGCAGTTCAATGAACACATTGGACATAATTACAGTTCTTGACACTCTCTCTGGTGTCTCATTGCATTACACTCAATACAGATTATTGATAACAGGTTCTTTACAGGTTCTTTACATCAATTAGAATTTTACATTCTGCCCGAGGGGTTTTCCCCTGATTGCAGCCCCTCGGTATACAATGGCGGGGAGGCTCTAAACGGTTGCCTTTCCCCACAGAGCCTTTGCGGCGGCCGTACCCATCCTCCGTGCGTCCCTGAGCACATAGTCCTGGACCTTGGAATGTGCCAGTCTGTAACACTCGGTCGAGGACAGCTCCTTGCACTGGAAGACCAGCAAGTTTCGGGCAGACCAAAGGGCGTCTTTCACTGAGTTGATGGTCTTCCAGCAGCAGTTGATGTCCGTCTCAGTGTGCGTCCCCGGGAACAGCCCATAGAGCACAGAATCCTGTGTTACGGAACTGCTCGGGATGAACCTGGACAGATACCACTGCATCTCTCTCCAGACCTTCTTTGCAAAGGCACATTCCAGAAGGAGATGGGTGACGGTCTCGTCTCCACCGCAGCCTCCTCGGGGACAGCGCACGGTGGGGCTGAGAGTCCGGGAGTGCATGAAGGATCTGACAGGAAGGGCCCTTCTCACCACCAGCTAAGCTATGTCATGGTGCTTGTTTGAAAGCTCTGGCGATGAGGTGTTCTGCCAAATGACATCGACCGTCTGCTCAGGGAACCAACTGACAGGATCCACCATCTCCTTTTCCCGCAGGGTCTCAAGGACGTTGCGTGTGGACCACTTGCTGATCGCCTTGTGGTCAAAGGTGTTTTTCTGCACAAACTTTTCCACGAAGGACAGGTGGGGCGGAACGGTCCAACTGGACGGAGCGTTGCGTGGCAGCGTGGCCAGGCCCATCCTTCTCAACACCGGGGACAGGTAGAACCTCAGCACTTAGTGACACTTTGTGTTTGCGTACCGAGGGTCTACGCACAGCCTGATGCAGCCGCACACAAAGGTACGTTGGGTACGCCTTTTCCCCCCTTTCTCCGGAGATTTGTACATAGTGACCCTGCGGACACGGTCCATTTTTGATCTCCAGACAAAGCGGAAGATGGCTCGGGTGACTGTCGCGGCGCAGGAGCGAGGTATGGGCCAGACATGCGCCACGTACAGCAACACCAAGAGCACCTCGCACCTGATGACCAGGTTCTTGCCCACGATCGAGAGGGATCGTCGATCCCACAGTCCCAGTTTCTGCTTAACCTTGGAAATACACTCCTCCCAGTTTTTGGTGCACGCCCCGGCCCCCCCCCGAGCCAGATCCCCAGCACCTTCAGGTAATCCGACCTGACGGTGAAGGGGACAAAGGATCGGTCGGTCCAGTTCCCAAAGAACATGGCCTCGCTCTTGCTACGATTTACCCTGGCCCCCGAGGCCAGTTCGAACTGGTCGCAGATGCTCAACAATCTGTGGACTGACAGCTGATCCGAGCAAAAGACGGCGACGTCGTCCATGTGCAGGGAGGCCTTGACCTGAGTGCCTCCGCTGCCTGGGATCGTCACCCCTCCTATGCCCGCGTCCCTCCTGATGGACTCGGCAAAGGGTTCTATGCAACACACGAACAAGACGGAGGAGAGAGGACAGCCCTGCCTGACTCCAGATTTGATCGGAAAGCTTTCTGATTCCCACCCGTTGATTGAAACGGCGCTACTGATGTCTGTGTAGAGCAGTTGGATCCAATTGCGGATTCCCTCCTCAAACCCCATTTTGGAGAGCACGTCCATGTACGTGTGGGATGTTCTGTCAAAGGCCTTCTCCTGGTCCAGGCTGATCAGGCAGGTGTTCACCCCTCCTGTCCTGTACGTAGGCGATCGTATCCCTGAGTAGCGCCAGGCTATCAGAGATCTTCTTGCCGGGTACAGAGCAGGTCTGATCGGGGTTGATCACCACCTCCAGGGCTGACTTGACCCGATTGGCGATGACCTTGGACAGAATTTTGTAGTCCACTTTAAGTAGTGAGATGGGTCGCCAATTTTTGATTTCTTCCCTCTTCCCCCTTCCGCTTGTCGATGAGGGTGATGATGCCTTTCCTCATGGAGTCTGACGTGCTGCCTGCCAGGAGCATACCCCTGTACACTTCCAGCAGGTCTGAGCCTATCCAGTCCCACAGAGCCGAGTACAACTCCACCGGTAAGCCGTCGCTTCCGGGAGTCTTACTCTTCTCGAAGGAACGGACGGCCTTTGTCAGTTCGTCCAGAGTTAGCGGGTGAACCAGACTCTCCCGCTTGCTGTCGTCTAGAACCTCCGTGATAGACGACAAGAAGGAGTGGGAGGCCGCGCTGTCTGTGGGCTTCGCGTCGTACAGTCCGGCATAAAAGGATTTGCAGATCCTCAGTATGTCGGGCTGCGAGGACGTGACCGAGCCGTTCTCTTCCTTCAGGCTGCTGATCACAGAGCTCTCTCTGTGCACCTTTTGGAAGAAGAAGCGCGAGCAAGTCTCGTCCTGCTCCACGGAGCGGACTCTGGACCGGAAAATGATCTTGGAGGCCTCGGAGGCAAAGAGCGAGGCTTGCTGGTCCTTCACCTCTCTGAGTTCCTCCCCGACATCGATCCCCATCGACTGCAGCAGGAGAAGATTCTGCATGCTTTTCTGGAGTCGGGATGTTTCCCTCTGCCTCTCTCTCGCCTTCTGAACACCTTTGAGGATGAAGAACCTCTTGATGTTCGCCTTGATGGCTTCCCACCAGTGCACTGGGGCATCAAAGAGGGGCTTTACAGTTCTCCAACCTTTGTAATCCCTCGTCAGTTCCTCAATGTTTCCCAGGGTCAACAGTTTCACGTTCAGCTTCCATGTCCCCCTGCCCACTCTCTGATCGTCCTGTAGGTGACAGTCGGCCAGGAGGAGGCAGTGGTCAGAGAAGAACACCGGTATAAATGCAAAACTTAGAGCCTCTGAACAGTTTAATGTTAGTTGTACTCAAACAATGCAATCTGGAAGTACTTGTATGAAAATCTAGTTGTTTGGGTGGTTGATTTGCATATCTAATCATACTCTTGACTCAATGTCCAGTTGTCAGGGTATTCTGATTTGAAAGAATAGAAGTGTCTGGTTAAGCACCTGCAAAATATATCCTACCACCTTGAGAATCCTGTGTAGTGGCTACAAACAATGGGGCCATGTTAATATTCCCTAATCACTCCCTCGATTCATGCATTATTCCATTTTTGTAGTGGTTTAAGCTTTCATATGCAGTGACTGGTATTGTAGATATTTGAGGTTTAAACTGAGTGCTGTGGGTTTCTTTTTTAAAAACCTTTAAAACTCTGGGACCAATATTTAGTTTGGTTTTGGATTGGCATTCTGTGAAATCTTTAACAAATGTTGGATAAATTTAAAGGTCTGTATTTTAGAGCATTTGACAGTTTTTAAAAATCCAAAACAACCATTTTCAAAAAAGTAATACTGATTTGTTGCAGGAAATCTTATCGAACAGAGCAGGCACATTGTCTATTGGTAACATGGTATGATTATTTAGCTATAAATATAGCCACAAAGTAACTTGTATAGTTCACAAACAATGAGGCTTTGTTGCACTCCTATTTCTCATTTAGTCTATTTCAATGCTTTTTATATTACTCCAATCTGATATTTTGTGACGTATGTGTCAATTTTGTGTAAGTTGATGTATGAATTTCTGTGGGTCTGTGATGTACACAAGAAAATTACCAGAGTTCTCCTGGTGGCTCGGCAAGTTTATCTAGTGAGTGGTTGAGCCACACAAGACACAGATGGATCCATTGGCACGATTGTGGGAACACCATCACACAAAGATTGCAAGCCTTCAAAAAGAAGGCCCACTGCCACCTCCAGGGTAATGAGATAGGCAACAAATGCTTGCCTTGCCAGCATCGCCCACATCCAGAGAAAAATGTATATTGGGTCTCTGGTTCAGTCCCTTGTCTGTGGATGTTGGGTGAGGACTGGGATGGGATTGGCTGTGGCTGTGATGCCTTCCATCCTCCCCCAACAGTCTGAGCCTGTCACCACTTGGTGTTGAGGCTTGCATAACAAGTTGTGTTTGTATAGTGCTCCTAAAGTACAGCAAGACATCTGAGTGCTTCAACGAGGAAAGGGATCTGAGGGTTTTGAAAATGAGGTGTTGAGGGAATTCCAGAGGGCAGGAATGTTGTATTGGCTGCTGGTTATGGTCGCAAGCTGATACGTTTACCGTTTGCTGTAGTTTCCAATGTCCATCAGACATAAGTACTTCCTGGTGTTTTCCAAACTAATACATTTTTGGAAAATTTTCTGCAGACTTTTAAATGGTGTCCAGATTGTCTTTTTTTAGTGTAGAAAGAAAATCTGACCACAACCATTGAAATACTTTTGACCTGTAAAGTGCTTTGGGATGTCCTGAGGTCATGAAAGGTGCTATATAGATGCAAGTTCTTTCCTTCTGTCTGTCCAACAGCTGAAAGAAACAAGGAGTTAAAACTCTCTTCAATGACAGTGTGAATTGACCTTTCTTTCAAACTGAGAGCACCACCTTGGAATTTGTTGGCAAAATATTTATTCTCCCTTATTTTCTCCCTTCAGTGATCAAATTAACATTCCACAATATCTCTTGGATAAAAATTTAGATTCCTGCCATAGTTCTAAATGTTCTGTAAAAGTTTGGTGCATAACAATTACAGAAATCTTCAGTGTTGGGACATTGATGTGTGTGTTTTACTGACTAGTGTGTTGCAGTTTAAAGGTGTGGCTATACTGTAGATAAGTGAAGTGGCTGACAACTAGTTGGCTATTGCTGCTTCTGACTAATGCTGCATCTATGGGCAAAGTTCAGCAATTCAACATCTCTTTTCTGTTTGGTTAAATATTGCCTCATTCTAACTTTTTGCCTGATCTCTGTTCCCATGAACTGGTGCAGAATTAATTGCTTCCATTTTGTGTAGTGCAGAAGCAAGGTCCTTTTCTGTCAATTTTGCCCTTCAAGGGGAACAGCCCATCCAAAGTCTACCCATGCATTTTCTAGCAGCTGATTTTGCTGATTGGCATTGGCCACGATCTTTGGGTAGGGCACTGCCTCACCTTTTTAGTTGGTAAATAGTGCATTAAACTTTTTTGCAGGGGAGCCCAATAAAAAGAAAACAGTAACTTATAAGTGACTTTAGGTAGGTACACAGAAGTTTTGATTAAAACAACCTGCAAAAAAAAAACTGACCAAGGTGGGGGTGGAAATATTGTTCACAATCTATCCTAAAACGGACTCAATCCACCAATGCAGGACGAAGACATTCTTTTAAGTGGATCCTCTTGGCTGACATCACTGAGGAAATGGAGGATAAATGGGCTCTTTAAATGTTGAATATTGTACCAACGATTGGTTTTAAAACCAAAGTGGGACCTGGAATGTATCTATGATTAGGTGCAGTCCATTGAAGTGTTTTCAATTGAAAATTGGATTTGTTACTGTTATCGTGCAATCCATTTCTTTGTCAGAGGTGCTCTGTTGCTGACAAACTAGTGCCACGTGACACAACTGAGAATATGCTTCAAGAGGAGACTCTTAAAACCTATGGGTTATATCTTTATCCATTTGCCATTAGTTTTTAAAAAGCAGAATCATTGTAAGCATGAAGTGAGGAAATGTGCTTTATGCTTACACTGACTTATTTGCCAACGTTTATAAGTGGAAGAAAATATGCTGTGGTTTTTAAGATTAATTTCAGTAACTGCTATTCCTCTATGCAAAAACTTGTTTGTAATTTGCATCAACGACTGACCCACGTACAGCTATTACTATTGTCTTGCACTTAGAAGCATTGCTAGGAAATGATGCCAGCATGCAGGGTGCTGAGGCTTCTAAGAATTACGAAGCAGCAATCGAAGCCTTGGTTTAGATGTCCAGTAACCTTCGTGGTGTGGATGGATGCTGTGAGTTTTCCTTCACTCTACGTATGAAATAGCAAAGTCCCATCTGCAATTGGGTTGTACTACTGCACTGTCGAGACAAATATTTGTACATTTTTTTTAAGTGAATATGCTAGAGATTACAGAACAGGCCAGTAAAATTGGCAAACCCTACCCAACATTTTCTTGGTTGAAGCATTTCAAACCTATGGGACTTGTACACAGAGGAGTTGCTGGCACAGGCACAATGGGCTGAATGGCGATCTCCTATGAGGGGTTCAAAAGGAACAAGTGTTTACGTTAGTGTATGGAGGGAGCAAAGCCCCCTGATAGCGGTGGGATATCATCAAGCTCTGATATTTGCTAACTATTATTGCATGAGCTCCTTCCTGTACTCCTAAATCACAGTTACAGCCATCTGTTCTGACACAAAACATTGAAGCAGGACTCTATTGGAAGAATGACAGAAATTGCTTGTAACAGAAGTTCATTTCCTTTTCTCTTTCCTTCTAAATCTCCTTTTTCCTTGACTCAGTTACGTCTCATACATCTGATGGATGACTTCAATAACTACTTGCATTTGCAGCGTCTTTAACGTAGTAAAAGCCCCAAGGCGCATCATGGAGCCTTCAGTTGGCAAAGCTGGCTGGTACAGGCTGTGGACTATCGCTATAGTTACCCATGATGCTCTGTGGTCAACTGTTGCATGAACTTGGGTGGTTCGTCAGTTTTAACTTAAACTCGACAGACTTGGCAACCCATTCCCCCAATTTTCTGTGTGTGTTGTGTCTCCAAGATATGCTTCTGTACCTTTTTCTGCTTCATGTGGAGATAGCATCTGGTGTCGTTAGAACATTGAATTTTCCCTTGGTGTTTTACCTGCAAGATGTAACCTAAATTTCCTGGGGAATTTTCTAGTTTTTAATCCAAGGGGGAAAGCAGGAGTAATGCTGACAGTGTTGTGCTCTTTTTTTTCTGCCAGCTAATTTCAGACAGTCTCGTTCCACGTCCACTGATATTAAATGTTGGCAAATGGTTCCTTTTTTTAAGTACAGCACTGTCTCCTTTCTTACTCTGTTAATGTTGTACATATACCCTATTGCATTCAATAAGCCCTGCCATGTGTCTCCCACCAGCCGCTGGGGTGGGACATAAAAAGGTACTGCTCGGCTTTTTCCACTTTCCCTTTTTCCTTCCCTCTTCCCCAGCGCCGTGTCATGTTCCTCTTGTGGGATGTGGGAATTCAGGGCTCCTTCCTGTATCCCTGATTCCTTCACCTGCGGGAAGTGTGTCCAGCTGCAGCTATTGTTTGACCGCTTGACGGCTCTGGAGCTGCGGATGGACTCACTTTGGAGCATCCGCGATGCTGAGAAAGTCGTGGATAGCACGTTCAGTGAGTTGGTCACACCGCAGATAAAAATTACTGAGGGAGATAGTGAATGGGTGACCAACAGACAGAGGAAGAGTAGGAAGGCAGTGCAGGGGTCCCCTGCGGTCATCTCCCTCCAAAACAGGTATACCGTTTTGGATACTGTTGGCGGAGATGGCTCACCAGGGGAAGGTGGCAGTGGCCAGGTTCATGGCACCGTGGCTGGCTCTGCTGCACAGGAGGGCAGGAAAAAGAGTGGCAGAGCTATAGTGATAGGGGACTCGATTGTAAGGGGAATAGACAGGCGTTTCTGCGGACGCAACCGAGACTCCAGGATGGTATGTTGCCTCCCTGGTGCAAGGGTCAAGGATGTCTCGGAGCGGCTGCAGGACATTCTGGAGGGGGAGGGTGAACAGCCAGTTGTCGTGGTGCATATAGGCACCAACGATATAGGTAAAAAACAGGATGAGGTCCTACAAGCTGAATTTAGGGAGTTAGGAGTTAAACTAAAGAGTAGGACCTCAAAGGTAGTAATCTCAGGATTGCTACCAGTGCCACGGGTTAGTCAGAGTAGGAATGACAGGATAGCTAAGATGAATACGTGGCTTGCGAGATGGTGCAAGAGGGAGGGATTCAAATTCCTGGGCCATTGGAACCGGTTCTGGGGGAGGTGGGACCAGTACAAATTGGACGGTCTGCATCTGGGCAGGACTGGAACCAATGTCCTAGGGGGAGTGTTTGCTAGTGCTGTTGGGGAGGGTTTAAACTAATGTGGCAGGGGGATGGGAACCGATGCAGGAAGTCAGTGGGAAATAAAGTGGTGACAGAAACAAAAGGCAGTAAGGGAGAGTGTACAGAACATGACCGGACAGATGGTCTGAGAAAGCAGGGCAAAGACCAAGGGAAGACTAGATTAAACTGCATTTATTTCAATGCAAGAAGTCTGATGGGCAAGGCAGATGAACTCAGGGCATGGATGGGTACATGGGACTGGGATGTTATAGCTATTACTGAAACATGGCTAAGGGAGGGGCAGGACTGGCAGCTCAATGTTCCAGGGTACAGATGCTATAGGAAAGATAGAGCAGGAGGTAAGAGAGGAGGGGGAGTTGCGTTCTTGATTAGGAAGAACATCACGGCAGTAGTGAGAGGGGATATATCCGAGGGTTCGCCCACTGAGTCCATATGGGTAGAACTGAAAAATAAGAAGGGAGAGATCACTTTGATAGGATTGTACCACAGACCCCCAAATCGTCAACGGGAAATTGAGGAGCAAATATGTAAGGAGATTACAGACAGCTGCAAGAAAAATAGGGTGGTAATAGTAGGGGACTTTAACTTTCCCAACATTGACTGGGACAGCCATAGCATTAGGGGCTTGGATGGAGAGAAATTTGTTGAGTGTATTCAGGAGGAATTTCTCATTCAGTATGTGGATGGCCCGACTAGAGAGGGGGCAAAACTTGACCACCTCTTGGGAAATAAGGAAGGGCAGGTGACAGAAGTGTTAGTGAGGGATCACTTTGGGACCAGTGATCATAATTCCATTAGTTTTAAGATAGCTATGGAGAAGGATAGGTCTGGCCCAAAAGTTAAAATTCTAAATTTGGGAAAGGCCAATTTTGATGGTATTAGACAGGAACTTTCAGAAGTTGATTGGGAGAGTCTGTTGGCAGGCAAAGGGACGTCTGGTAAGTGGGAGGCTTTCAAAAGTGTGTTAACCAGGGTTCAGTGTAAGCACATTCCTTATAAAGTGAAGGGCAAGGCTGGTAGAAGTAGGGAACCTTGGATGACTCGGGAGATTGAGGCACTAGTCAAAAATAAGAAGGAGGCATATGACATGCATAGGCAGCTGGGATCAAGTGGATCCCTTGAAGAGTATAGAGATTGCCGGAGTAGAGTTAAGAGAGAAATCAGGAGGGCAAAAAGGGGATATGAGATTGCTTTGGCAGATCAGGCAAAGGTGAATCCAAAGAGCTTCTACAAATACATAAAGGGCAAAAGGGTAACTAGGGAGAGAGTAGGGCCTCTTAAGGATCAACAAGGTCATCTATGTGCGGAACCACAAGAGATGGGTGAGATCCTGAATGAATATTTCACATCGGTATTTACGGTTGAGAAAGGCATGGATGTTAGGGAACTTGGGGAAATAAATAGTGATGTCTTGAGGAGTGTACATATTACAGAGAGGGAGGTGCTGGAAGTCTTAACGCGCATCAAGGTAGATAAATCTCCGGGACCTGATGAAATGTATCCCAGGACGTTATGGGAGGTTAGGGAGGAAATTGCGGGTCCCCTAGCAGAGATATTTGAATCATCCACCGCCACAGGTGAGGTGCCTGAAGATTGGAGGGTAGCAAATGTTGTGCCTTTGTTTAAGAAGGGCGGCAGGGAAAAGCCTGGGAACTACAGACCAGTGAGCCTGACATCTGTAGTGGGTAAGTTGTTAGAGGGTATTCTGAGGGACAGAATCTACAGGCATTTGGAGAGGCAGGGACTAATTAGGAACAGTCAGCATGGTTTTGTGAGAGGAAAATCATGTCTCACGAATTTGATTGAGTTTTTTGAAGGGGTAACCAAGAAGATAGATGAGGGCTGTGCAGTAGACGTGGTCTACATGGACTTCAGCAAAGCATTTGACAAGGTACCGCATGGTAGGTTGTTACATAAGGTTAAATCTCATGGGATCCAAGGTGAGGTAGCCAATTGGATACAAAATTGGCTTGACGACAGAAGACAGAGGGTGGTTGTCGAGGGTTGTTTTTCAAACTGGATGCCTGTGTCCAGCGGTGTGCCTCAGGGATCGGTGCTGGGTCCGCTGTTATTTGTTATTTATATTAATGATTTGGATGAGAATTTAGGAGGCATGGTTAGTAAGTTTGCAGATGACACCAAGATTGGTGGCATTGTGGACAGTGAAGAAGGTTATCTAGGATTGCAACGGGATCTTGATAAATTGGGCCAGTGGGCCGATGAATGGCAGATGGAGTTTAATTTAGATAAATGTGAGGTGATGCATTTTGGTAGATCGAATCGGGCCAGGACCTACTCCGTTAATGGTAGGGCGTTGGGGAGAGTTATAGAACAAAGAGATCTAGGAGTACAGATTCATAGCTCCTTGAAAGTGGAGTCACAGGTGGATAGGGTGGTGAAGAAGGCATTCAGCATGCTTGGTTTCATTGGTCAGAACATTGAATGCAGGAGTTGGGATGTCTTGTTGAAGTTGTACAGGGCATTGGTGAGGCCACACTTGGAGTACTGTGTACAGTTCTGGTCACCCTATTATAGAAAGGATATTATTAAACTAGAAAGAGTGCAGAAAAGATTTACTAGGATGCTACCGGGACTTGATGGTTTGACTTACAGGGAGAGGTTAGACAGACTGGGACTTTATTCCCTGGAGAGTAGGAGGTTAAGGGGTGATCTTATAGAAGTCTATAAAATAATGAGGGGCATAGATAAGGTCGATAGTCAAAATCTTTTCCCAAAGGTAGGGGAGTCTATAACGAGGGGGCACAGATTTAAGGTGAGAGGGGAGAGATACAAAAGGATCCAGAGGGGCAATTTTTTCACTCAAAGGGTGGTGAGTGTCTGGAACGAGCTGCCAGAGGCAGTAGTAGAGGCGGGTACAATTTTGTCTTTTAAAAAGCATTTGGACAGTTACATGGGGAAGATGGGTATCGAGGGATATGGGCCAAGTGCAGGCAATTGGGACTAGCTTAGTGGTATAAACTGGGCGACATGGACATGTTGGGCCGAAGGGCCTGTTTCCATGTTGTAACTTCTATGATTCTATGATTCTATGACTGTGTGCAGCTGCACATGCAAAATGTCCTCATTTTGCTGGACCTCAAATTTCCAAGATACTGTCAATCTTATCAATTGTACACTTGTTTACACAAGCTGTCCTTTCTCCACCTTGTTACGTGAGAGCTCTTTAAGGAAGAACTGTTTTTATGGGAGGTTTTAAATATAAAATTGCTTGCAAAATAACTAAATTGGGGGGGAAAAAATGTTATGTGCCAGTTTGTACTCTGTGTATAATGTGTGCACTTGCCAGCCGATAATCTGGTTTGGTTTTTATATGCATATTGATTTAATTTACAAATTGCAATTCATTGCAAAAAAAAATAAAGCTACTTGTTTTGATTTGTGCATTGGGTTGGCACACTTTTTTTCACCTCTGGTACCGGATATCGCCCAGACTAATGAGATACTTGCTGCCAGAAGATGAGGAGACGTGTCTCGAGTGAATTGACTTTGGGTGGTCTCTGTTCATTTCCAAGTGGAATTTGGGCACGAGCCCACAGTGCACAGATTTGAAGTATTGCTTGGTAAGGCTGGGAAAAGAAAAATTTACAACAGCACAATGGGTGTTAGTTTTCCAATTGGTCTTTTTTGTTTTTCCCTCCCTCCACTCCTGAAGGCATTGACTTGTGCTGAGATGTGGTACCATAATTGCTAGCAGGCCTGTGGTCTTGGCTAAATTGCCATTCATGTGCAAGCTTAGCTGATTATTCAACCATAGACAAGTTCTGCCTTCACGTGCAACTTTTATCAGGGGTTAGTGACTGGATTAGGAGCAGAGGCTTGACTTTTCTCCCTCCTCAGTCCAAGGGCATTTAGGCCAGTTGTATTGCCCCGCCATTGCTCCCGCTGAAGTTGGCTAACACGGACACTGGGCTCTCCCTAATCTGTTGCAGTACCACTGTACTCACTGGGGCAGCTGTGTGTTGGTCTGGTTGAGCCACATTGTTGGGTAATGTAGAGAGCTTTACATTCCATTTTGATCTGGATGAACATTGTGTTGACAGTGGCTGCAAAAAGTATGAGATGAATTTGGTGCTCTCTTCTTCTTGTGTCACATTCTGAAAAAGAACATTTCTCCTACTAATAGTTGCTGTTTCTCTCTTCTCCTCCCCCCCCCTCCCCCAACCACTCTGGCTCATTCTTCTTTGTCTTTGGTTTCTTTTCCTGCATCTCACATGTTGGGTTACTAGGGCCACCATCCACCAGCAGTAGCATTGTAAATGAGACATAAGGCTGCAGTTCAGTGTGGCTCATTATCTGAATTGCTTGACTGAGCTTCTGTCGTGCAACATGCTGCTACCCATCTGTTAGCCTGTGTACAGCATTAACCTATTGTAGGTATATGTTCTCTCCCACCTGTTAAATTCTCTTTGGTCTATGTACACCAGTTCATTACACCATTCAAACATCATGATGTATTGTGTGGAAAGACTCTTTAATTTCCAGGGCTTTGCCACTCAACAGTTTTTTAACACACTAAGCTCAGGACTGAATAGTCCTTTGTGAATATCTGCATGTATACAGGTGCCTATCTGTCATAGCCTTTTCATTTAATCCTATTAATAAAATTCTTGCATATGGTTTAAAAACTTCCTGTGCACCTTCCTGTCATGCTTTTATGATAACGGCCCTATTATAAAAGTGTATTCTCCTGATCTCTGTGGGTGATGACATGAAGATTTTTTTTCCTAATTTGCCTCCTTACTGTGCACAGCTGTATCTCTCTTTCACGAGTGTTTCCAACTCTGCTGTTTTAATATTTTGACGTACTTGCTGTGAATGGTTAGTTGTAGGGTTGCTAACCCCTCCAGGATTTCCTGGAATGGAAGATGAATCCCCTGGGCACTGCTACTAGCAACCCTGGAGAAAATGCACAAGTGGGGTCACAATGGTGCTTTGACCTCTAACCTGTATTCCTGTTGTCCAGCAATTGGCTGAAAAAGTTTTAAACGACCCAACAAGAGGAGAACCGACCTCTCCTTGCCTCTTACTTGAAGACGATAAACTTTGTTAGTGGATTATGATTAGTTAGAATGGCTTGGCAATGGCAGCAAGTTTATTTTGGGCTCTTTTCTCCCTCCCTGTGAAAAGTGGATTTCTGCAGTCCTGACATGGGTGTGAGCAGGCCCCAGACTGTCTGCCGGTTCTTAGTGACTGTATTGTAGCTGGAGGTTTGTTTCGTTTCGTTATTGTAATTAAGGATTTTAGAGTAATGGCCACATGTGTGGCTATAAACGTAAACTGCTGACTCAGTGTTTGCTATAGAGTTCCAGGTGAAGGTGCTGGTGTTTGAGGGGCTGTTCTGTGCACGTGGAACTTGCTCCATCGGTTTTAAATGTTTCTCCTCCACAGTTTAACCTAAAGTACTGTCAAGGTTGAAGCCTCCTCTGCATTGTTTTTGCATTTAGTCTGCATTGTCTTTGCATTAGTCTGCATGTGTTCTGAAAGATTTGTGAGCCATGTAAACAGTCAAAGAACCCTGGACCAGGAACTAAGTCCAAGAGAGCTGTCCACACCTGCTCCAATGAATAGGATGGTTTGGGCAGCAACTGGACCAGCTATGCAGCACAATAACATTTGCAAACTGCGGGCAAATGTTATGTGAGCAAACCGCCCAGGAATACATCCAACCAGAGTTGGCAACTCTAGTCAGTTGTATGTTTTGGACACTTAATGCTTGATGTATCTATAGAATTAAATGTTTTATCTTGGAACAATAGGTTAGATACCAGCCTTTGATTTGGGCATGTGTTCAAATCCAGCCCAGACTGATGGAAGGAAGGCCTCATCTGTCTGCTGGCTGTAAGGATTGGTCTTATTCCAGGTTTTTTGATCACTTTTTGTTTTCTCCAGAGGATTTTGGGACTTTTTTAAAGCATTGAATTTGTAGAGGCTTTAACAAAAGCTGCACATGTTGAAGAGGTGTAATAAAACCAGCTGGACCAGTATGTGGAATATCTCAAACAATACAATAAAGGGCCAATTCTCCCATCCTATGATGCCCCTTCATTGCGAACAGCAACAACTTGCATTTATATAGCGCCTTTAACGTAGTAAAATGTCCCAAGGCACTTCACAGGAGCGATTATCAAACAAAATTTGACACCAAGCCACATGAGATATTGGAACAGGTGACCAAAAGCTTGGTCAAAGAGGTAGGTTTTAAGGAGTGTCTTAGAGGGAGGTTTAGGGAGGGAATCCCAGATCTTGGGGCCTAGGCAGCTGAGAGTTTTCCTCCACCTTTTCTTGACCTTGCATTTTGAGCCACTGACTGTCATAAATTAAATGTAGTTCTATACACAAACACTCAACCAAAATCAATGCAGATAGCACGAATCTACCTTTTTTATCTTTTTAGAAATCCCTACAAAAACATTTCTCTGCACAAGCCTACCCTATCTCTCTGGGATGGGGCTGGAGTGTGATTAGGTTCCTGGTGCTTGTGGGCTTTCTTGCTGATTGCACCCTGTGATAGAAGGCGGTCTGTTTTAAAATCTTATTCCAACCTCTACTGCGTTAAATAAAATTGAAATTCCAGCAGTCGGACTTTGTCTGTAGTGACGACTTCAGATATAAATGGGCTGCACTGTAGTGCAGTTGACTAGCGGGATAATGTTTAGCGAACTAACGTAGACCCTGCTCGGGACTCTTAGGATTTACTGGGTAGTATTTGTAATAATTATTTGGAACCGGATAGGTGAACTAAATAAACAACTTTTTTTTTATTGCTGAGTTACCTCAGTTTGTTTTTTTAAAAAAAAATAATAATCACCAGAAGGAAAACTAACCTGCACAAACTCTGACTTTATTTCAGCAGTGACCTAAATGCCTCCCAGCTGCCAAGCCCCAAGAACCAAGCCGACCTATCTAAGGTTCTAGACTTGCTCCTTCTGAACAGGATGCATTTATAATACAGCAGTACACTGTATACAAGTAATAAAACCATAATATTGCCAATAAATACAGATACCACACACAAACATTGGTAATACAGCTGGAGCTGAATTTCTGCCCCAGGCTCCAATTTCCTATTATAATCCCAGACAAGCCCCCTTCCCTCCCTCCAGGCAAATGCAGCAAGATGATTACACCCTAGTTTCCCCGCACACCCAGAGAGAAACTGTGGGTATTGAGGTTTGGAGCCCCAGGTTTGCCTCCAGGCCTTCACAACAGGTAAGATGGAAAAGCATACACAAGGGGAGTATACGTGTGAAAGACATTGAATAGTAGACATAGAGAAAGAAAGACCAAAAAGACAAATGGAGATGTGCAGGAGAAGATTCGGATGAAGACAGATTTGCACAAAGGGAATGAGTGGAGACAATTCCCAGAGATAAAGGGGTGCCAAAGTGTGTGTTTTGCAAAGAGGGTGCTGGACAGATTTAGAAAATGGAAGTTAAGTGGAGATACAGTTACAGGAAGAGAATTGTTTAACTCTTGCCCTTGATCAATTCCATCGGTCAACTATGTTAAGTAAGACATTGTGTTTCCACGATGCGGCTCTCCTGTCTTTTTTATAAAACCACAAACATTTGATTTACTGCAAGCAATGTCATGGGGCTCAGTTAATTTCTAGAAAGGACATGGCCTTTTTATGGTGCTGCAGATATACACGTATGCTTAGAAAATTTCTTCCTACTTGAAAAGGGAATTTTAGTTTAAATCCTGGTGACTAATATTAAAAAACACCCATTTCAATCAAACGGGGGCTTTTATCACCTATTGTGGACTAGCAGGGAATATCCTGAATACATGTAATCTGTCATCATTCATTTAATTCTCATTTGTGATTTCACTTTCATATTGATGACAAAATCTGTTATGAACATTGGCAGACTATTCAAGTGCAGGTGGTGTCAGAACCAACACTGATCCAGCCTTCCCTTGCACAACATCTGCACATTTAACATTTTGTGCTGGAACTCTGGCTGTTTTTCTCCATGCACCCCTCACCCCAGGGAGGCCAACTGTTGCCCTGTCTGAGATTAATTACCTCAGCACAAACCAAGACTCAAACCTAGAACCTCCCTGACTTCTCCCACTGGACTAGGGTTGCCAACCCTCCAGGATTGCCCTGGAGCCTCCAGGAATTAAAGACTAATCTCCAGGACACTGCTGCAAGCAACCAGGGAGGGGCAATACAAAATTTTCTTTGAACACTTTTTTGTTTACTAACTAGTTATAAAAAATATTGGACATGGTGGGGGAAGGGGGCGGGGTTGCTGTTTGACTGACGAGTCAAGAATCATCTATTTGGGTAATGAATCTATTTGCTTTCCAATTGGCTGTGGTGAGGATGGGTATGTTGGGCAACCAGTGGAGGGAGTATGGGGTCAGGCAGTTGGAGGCAGGAGGTCATGTGGTGGAACCTCCAGGAATATATTCAAGTAGAGTTGGCAACCTTACACTGGACACAGGAACTTGCCAAACGAGCTATCCAGGAAGCTTCTGCATAAGTTTATAATTTTTTTTTAAAAATGTACACCTGTTAAGAAACTAGTTTCCTCAGAACCAGCTCACATTTGTGGGCAGGAGAAATTCTGTACTTTAAAAAAAAAGTTTTGACCAATAATTGCTCCAGTGTCAACAATACACACAAAACAATCACACAAATCATGGAATGGTCACAGCACGGAAGGAGGCCATTCGGCCTGTTGAGTTAGTGCTGGCTCTCTGATAGCCATCCCCCTGCCCTATCCCTGTAGCCCTGCAATTTTTTCTCTTCAAGTACTTATCCAGTTCCCTTTTGTAGGCCATGATTGAATCTGCCTTCACCACCCCCTCGGGCGGTGCATTCCAGATCATAACCACTCGCTGTGTAAAAAGGTTTTTTCTCATGTTGCCTTTGGTTCTTTTGCCAATCACCTTAAATCTGTGTCCTCTGGTTCTTGACCCCTCTGCCAATAGGAACAGTTTCACTCTATCTACTCTGTCTAGACCCTTCATGATTTTGAATACCTCTATCAAATCTCCTCTTAACCTTCTCTGCTCTGAGGAGAACTTCTCCAGTCTATGCACATAACTGAAGTCCCTCATCCCTGGAATCATTCCAGTAAATCTCTTCTGCACCCTCTCTAAGGCCCTCACATCCTTCCTAAAGTGTGGTGCCCAGAACTGGACACAATATTCCAGTTGTGGCTGCACCAGTGTTTTATAAAGGTTCATCATGACCTCCTTGCTTTTGTACTCTGCTTCTATTTATAAATCATCTCTGGTATTTTCCCAAAGGACAATTTGCTCTCCAAAAATTCCCACATCTACTCACTGTCCAGAATGAGTGCTAATAAAGTTAATTAGAAGACTGTACAAGGGGAAGTCAAAATTCTCAGTTTACTGTAAATAAACCAAGGAAATTTCTTGGAAGTCAAAAATCAACTACAACCAAAAAATCATGAACAGGTACCCTGAGTATGCTCACCGACATGCAAGTACTTTTCGAAGTACCTTACAATGTCAAAAGCTAAATGTTAAATTTTCATTTTTTTTCCTTTAAAAAAAAATCTTGCAACATCTGCCACACTGCTTATTATAAACTGCACTTTGTCCTAGAAAACTACAACACCCAAAAATAATCTGAGAATGTTGGATGCCGAGTTTAGCGATGAATACTACTTTCCACAACAAAAATGTGCATCTTTGGGAGGCGACAACACGTTCAAGGACTTCGGAGAGGAAAAGGAGGTTGGAGATGGGGCATTAGTTTGTAAGGACTGAGGGGTCAAGGATGGGTTTTTAAGAGTAGGGGGGTGATGGCGGATTTGAAAGGGAAGGGAACAGTAGCTGAGGTGAGGGAACCATTGACTGTCAGCTAGAGTATAAATTCTGTGGAGTAACAGCAGTTTTATTCCGCTTGTCTTACCATGACCTTTGCAAACAAAAAGTACATCATTACCAACACAGAAATACACGAATGTCCCCACTGAAGAGATAATGATTGACAGACTCAGCAGTTTGGTATACAGCTGTTTAAACTGGCAACCCTGATTTACCTTTTTTTATTAAAAAAAAATCTACAGCACATGTTTGGATTAAAAACACTGATCTCAAATGAATGTATGGACAGTTTTTTTTAATGAATGGGTAAAATATTGGAGGCCTAACAGTGTCCATGGAACTGTATCCCAGTATGAGTCAGTGCTTTTTTGAGAGGAAGGGAGAACATTTGAAGTGAATTTAATAAAGAATGTTTCCCTGAGGGGCGTTGGGAGCATTGTTAAGGCAGAAAGAGACAGAGAGCTTGTATAATGCTTTGTCATGTCAGGAATTCCTCAAGTGCTTTGCTACCAATGAATTACTTTGGAAGTGCAGTCACTCCTTTTGTAGGCAGAGGGGAGAAGAGGGAGCTTTTAATTCTGTATCTTGTTGTATTTAACCTGGGAGCACTTAACTGATGCTTGATGCCATTCTGTAGCAGCGACCACCTCCTATCAGGAGAAGCATTACATTTTTTTTTTAAATTCTGGGATAATGTTCCTTACACAGATTTGTTGCAAAAAAAAATCTTTTTTAAAAAGTCACTGTTCATTCAATTTTGAGCAGGTTTGTGAATAGAAGTTTATCCTTGATCAACATGTAGCTGGTGGCTTGAACATTTCCACTGCTCTTTTGCTACCAGTGACGGCTGCAAAATCAGCAGACTGGCCATGCGAGTGCAGCATGTGCTGCAAAGTGAGTACGTAGTGCCCAAAAGAGTTGGTTTTGACCTGTGCCTCTGGTGTTGCTGCCTCGAGTAGAATGAATGTGATGTCATGCACAGTCTGGGGTGGTCGTGTCTCTTTGGCTATTGGTGTGCTGAGCAGCTGATGTGTGCATTCCTGCCCCACACATCAGTGAGCAAAGTAGTTTTGTTCTTGCTGGTCTGTTAACTCGAACCTTCCTCAGCTTTTGGGCCTCCTTGAGAATGGTTCTTATTTGTGAATTTGAACTATAGTATTATAAAAACAGAAAATGCTGGAAATACTCAGCAAGTGAGGCAGCATCTGTGGAGAAAAAGTTAACAATTCAGGTCGATGACCTTTCATCAGAACTTGAACTCATATAGCGCCTTTCACAATCTCAGGACGTCCCAAAGCGCTTAACAGCCAATGAAGCACTTGAAGTGTAGTCACTGTTGTAATGTATGAATGAGTCTCGGGGTTCAGAACTGCTTCTGCAATACAAGTGCAGCACAAAATTAGCTCCTTTGCTTGAGAACATGGATAACAATGGAGATTCAGTCCCCACCATTTATAGTCAGCACTATTTCCCCAATATAGGTGGCTATCCAGGATAAGAATGGACGGTAAGTGGTGGGGACTGTATTGACTTTCCTCACAAAGGCATCAAGGAATATTCTAGCACTAAATGGTAACTCGGTGCTTCCTATTGGCAAACTGGTCACATTTCATGCTTCAGCCTTGATGTCAACAGCAGATTACTAATAAGTCAGGTGCTGTCTGAGAGCAATCACCTGGAAATCCCCCATTGATCAGCAGGTAGTGGAGTAAACAGGTAATAAAACCTGCAAATGCTATTGATTTTGAAACAGAAAATGTTGGAAATGCACAGATGAGTCAGCACCTGTAATGAGAAGACCGGTTTTGGGTGTGACCCTTTGCTAGAACTGAGAATCAGAAGATAAGCCTTTTCGTAGGACTGAGGGGGAGGGGCGGGGGGGGGGGGCGTTGGAGAGAGGACGGGAGAAACAATAGATACTCGAATCAGAAAGAGGAAGTTGACGAATTGAATGACCTGCTGAATAGAAAACTGGGGGAAAAAAATCACTACAGGCATTAAATGAACAAAAGACTATTTGAATAGCGAAGATAGTGGAAAAGACATCCAAGAGACAAAAGGAGTGGAATTAGAGAGAAAGAATAAACACAGTTGCAAGGGGTCTGAAATGAAATGCACACTAGGTCTGTTGTCCCCAAAAGTGGGGAGGAAACCAAATAATACCTTCAGTGAAGCCCCCCCCCCCAAAAAAAAAATCCTCAGGCTGCAACTGTGATATAAATAGTGTGCACATCTGAACTGTAAACTGGCCTTCCTTCTGCACCCCTGGACACTGATAGTCCCACCCCACATCACCTTCTGTTGTAAAGATAAATGGGGAGTTTAGCTAAGGTCTGAGTTACTAAAGTTAATTGTAAACAATTTTACAACACCAAGTTATAGTCCAGCAATTTTATTTTAAATTCACAAGCTTTCGGAGATTTTCTCCTTCCTCAGGCAAACATTTGCCTGAGGAAGGAGAAAATCTCCGAAAGCTTGTGAATTTAAAATAAAATTGCTGGACTATAACTTGGTGTTGTAAAATTGTTTACAATTGTCAACCCCAGTCCATCACCGGCATCTCCACATCATTACTAAAGTTAGTGTTCAGACTCGAAGGTGCATAAGAAAGAAGATTTGCATTTATACATTACAACAGTGACTACACTTCAAAAGTATTAATTGGCTGTAATGTGGTTTGGGATGTCCCAAATGTGTGAACGGCACTGTATAAATGCAAGTCTGTCTTTTTCTTTCCTTTCTATAGCACCTTTCACGACCTGGATGTCCCAAAGTGCTTTATAGCCAATGAAGTGCAATAAATGTCCAGGGGAAAGATGACTTGCTGTTTTGAAGGGCAGAAAACAGAGTCGGGATAAATGGGTCATTCTCAGGTTGGCAGACTGTAACTAGTGGGGTGCCGCAAGGATCGGTGCTTGGGCCTCAGCTATTTACAATCTATATTAATGACTTAGATGAAGGGACCGATTTGTAATGTATTCAAGTTTGCTGATGATACAAAGCTAGGTTTGGTGCACTGCAGCAACTCGCCAAGGCTTCTTCGACAGCACCTCCCAAACCCGCGACCTCTACCACCTAGAAGGACAAGGGCAGCAGGCGCATGGGAACAACACCACCTGCACGTTCCCCTCCAAGTCACATACCATCCCGACTTGGAAATATATCGCCGTTCCTTCATTGTCGCTGGGTCAAAATCCTGGAACTCCCTTCCTAACAGCACTGTGGGAGAACCGTCACCACACGGACTGCAGCGGTTCAAGAAGGCGGCTCACCACCACCTTCTCGAGGGCAATTAGGGATGGGCAATAAATGCCGGCCTTGCCAGCGACGCCCACATCCCGTGAACGAATAAAAAAAAAGGTGGGAAAGTAAGCTGTGAGGAGGACACAGTCTGCAAAGGGTTACAGACACGATAAGTAAGTGGGCAAGAATGTGGCAGATGGAGTATAATGTGGGGAAATGTGAAGTTATTCATTTTGCTAGGAAAATAGAAAAGCAGAATACTTTTTAAATGGTGAGAAACTATTAAATGTTGGTGTTCAGAGAGACTTGTCCTCGTACAAGAAACCGTTAGTATGCAGGTACAGCAAGCAATTAGGAAAGCAAATGGCATGTTGACCTTTATTGCAAAGGGGTTGGAGTACAAGAGTAAGGAAGTCTTACTACAGTTGTATAGGGCTTTGAGACCTCACCTGGAGTACTGCGTACAGTTTTGGTCTCCTTATCTAAGGAAGGATATACTTGCCTTCGAGGTGGTACAACAGAGGTTCACTAGATTAATTCCTGGGATAAGAGGGTTGTCCTATGAGGTGAGGTTGAGAAGAATGAGCCTATACTCTCGAGTTTAGAAGAATGAGAGGTGATCTCATTGAAACATACAAGATTTTGAGGGGGCTGGACAGGGTAGATGCTGAGATTGTTTCCCCTGGCTAGAGTCTAGAACTGGGGGGTATAGTCGCAGGATAAAGGGTCAGCCATTTAGAACTGAGATGAGGAATTTCTTCATGCAGAGGGTTATGAATCTTTGGAATTCTCTACCCCAGAGGGCTGTGGATGCTGAGCCATTGAAAATATTCAAGGCCGAGTTAGATAGATTTTTGGCGTCTAGGGGAATCGAGGGATATGGGGATCAGGCGGGAAAGTGGAGTTGAGGTAGAAGAGCAGCTATGATCTGATTGGTGGAGCAGGGTCAAGGGGCCGTATGGCCTACTCCTGCTCCTGTTTCTTATGTTTGTATGTTGTGTTGAGCCTAGTTGGAACAATGCAAGAGGTCATAGTGGGAATAGGAGGGAGAGTTAGTGGCGGGCCACAGGAACGTCAAGGTCACACTTGGGGCAAAGGGGGCATTTGGCAAAGTGCTCACCTAAATGCCTTTGGTCTTTTCAATGTAGAAGAAACAGAACTCCTGAGCAGTAAATATAATATAGTTTGGAAAACGTACATGTAAATTGCCTTGCATAGAAGGTATTTGGTGTGTTGGACAGTGGCAAATGAACAAGGTGGGAGGAGGAGAAAGAGTAGTCAAGGTAAGAGGAAATTAGTTAGTGGGGCAGGAGCAGGCTGAAACATTTTGTCCACTGTGTCTTGGGGAGGCCTGTGCAGGGATTGGGAAATGAGGGGGGGCTGATGGTAAGATCTCTAACAGTCTGAGAGGGAGATGGGTGTTGAGATATTTTGGATGTTGCATGTGCCTGTCTGTTTGTTTTTGGTTTTTTTATTATTCGTTCATGGGATGTGGGTGTTGCTGGCAAGGTCAGCATTTATTGCCCATCCCTAATTGCCCTTGAGAATGTGGAATTAGCTCATGGGTGGGGCCTCCATCTGATTTGGAAGTTCTCCAAGAAGTAGAGATATGATTGGTAGAGGAATGTGTTAACAATTACCACGGAAGTGACCAAACCAGTAAGCAACTGATTTCATTGCACATTTTATTTCTGCATTGGACATCTCTTACAGACTCGGGTCTATTTCTGCAGGCACTTTCAGAACAAGTGCTGTCACTGACATTGCAGTTTTGGGGAAAATAAGCTTTTGCTCAGAAGTTTTGTTTGGATTTCAAAAACTCTAAGATTTTTCTTCCCCCTTCTGGGTGGTTTGGGATTAAAACACTTGGGGTAAGGGTGTTGTAAACTTCCTGGAACACCGCAAGTCTCATCTAATTTTGTTTTAATTATCTTGCCAGTTTTAAACACTACAATTCAAGATTCCTGTCGGTGTTTTCAAGTTTCCACTCTGTCTCTCTTCCCCCTCCCCAGGAAGTGGAGATGCCGGTGATGGACTGGGGTTGACAATTGTAAACAATTTTACAACACCAAGTTATAGTCCAACAAATTTATTTTAAATTTCACAAGCTTTCGGAGGCTTCCTCCTTCCTCAGGTGAATGTTGTGGAAATGAAATCCTCAATGAAATCGCATTTATAAATCACAGAACAATGCTTGGTGATTACAGACAGTTTTTTCAACTGCCCGTTGCCAAGGCAATCAGTGTGCAGACAGACAGGTGTTACCTACAAGGTCTCCGAATATACAAATCACCAAAAAAAAAGAGATAGAGAGGTAGAAACATAGAAAAGACAGCAACTGACCAGTTATATTAAAAACAGATAACATTTGTTCGCTGGTGGGGTAACGTGTAGCGTGACATGAACCCAAGATCCCGGTTGAGGCCGTCCTCATGGGTGCGGAACTTGGCTATCAATTTCTGCTCGACGATTTTGCGTTGTCGTGTGTCTCGAAGGCCGCCTTGGAGTACGCTTACGGGAAGGTCGGTGGCTGAATGTCCATGACTGCTGAAGTGTTCCCCGACTGGGAGGGAACCCTCCTGTCTGGCGATTGTTGCGCGGTGTCCGTTCATCCGTTGTCGCAGCGTCTGCATGGTCTCGCCAATGTACCATGCTCTGGAGCATCCTTTCCTGCAACGTATGAGGTAGACAACGTTGGCCGAGTCACAGGAGTATGCACCTGGTGGGTGGTGTCATCTCGTGTGATGGTGGTATCTGTGTCGATGAACTGGCATGTCTTGCAGAGGTTACCGTGGCAGGGTTGTGTGGTGTCGTGGATGCTGTTCTCCTGAAAGCTGGGTAATTTGCTGCGAACGATGGTCTGTTTGAGGTTGGGTGGCTGTTTAAAGGCGAGTAGTGGAGGTGTGGGGATGGCCATAGCGAGGTGTTCGTCATCATTGATGACATGTTGAAGGCTGCGGAGAACATGGCGTAGTTTCTCCGCTCCGGGGAAGTACTGGATGACAAAGGGTACTCTGTTGGTTGCGTCCCGTGTTTGTCTCCTGAGGAGGTCTATGCAATTTTTCGCTGTGGCCCGTCTGAACTGTCGATCGATGAGTCAAGCGTCATATCCCGTTCTTACTAGGGCGTCTTTCAGCGTCTGTAGGTGTCCATCGCGTTCCTCCTCGTCTGAGCAGACCCTGTGTATTCGCAGGGCCTGTCCATAGGGGATGGCCTCTTTGACGTGGTTAGGGTGGAAGCTGGAAAAGTGGAGCATCGTGAGGTTGTCCGTGGGCTTGCGGTAGAGTGAGGTGCTGAGTTGCCCGTCTTTGATGGAGATTCGTGTGTCCAAGAAAGAAACTGATTCTGAGGAGTAGTCCATGGTGAGCTTGATGGTGGGATGGAACTTGTTGATGTTATCGTGTAGTCTCTTTAGTGATTCCTCACCGTGGGTCCATAGAAAGAAAATGTCGTCTGAGCGGAGAAACTACGCCATGTTCTCCGCAGCCTTCAACATGTCATCAATGACGACAACACCTCGCTATGGCCATCCCCACACCTCCACTACTCTCCTTTAAACAGCCACCCAACCTCAAACAAACCATCGTTCGCAGCAAATTACCCAGCCTTCAGGAGAACAGCGTCCACGACACCACACAACCCTGCCACGGTAACTTCTGCAAGACATGCCAGATCATCGACACAGATACCACCATCACACGAGAGGACACCACCCACCAGGTGCACGGTTCATACTCCTGTGACTCGGCCAACGTTGTCTACCTCATACATTGCAGGAAAGGATGCCCCGGAGCATGGTACATTGGCGAGACCATGCAGACGCTGCGACAACGGATGAACGGACACCGTGCAACAATCGCCAGACAGGAGGGTTCCCTCCCAGTCGGGGAACATTTCAGCAGTCAAGGACATTCGCCACCGACCTTCGGGAAAGCGTACTCCAAGGCGGCCTTCGAGACACACGACAACGCAAAATCGTCGAGCAGAAATTGATAGCCAAGTTCTGCACCCATGAGGATGGCCTCAACCGGGATCTTGGGTTCATGTCACGCTACACGTAACCCCACCAGCGAACAAATGTTATCTGTTTTTAATATAACGGGTCATTTGCTGTCTTCCTTCCATATGTCTCTGCCTATCTCTTTTTTGGGGGGGTTTGTATATTCGGTGGCCTTGTAGGTGACACCTCTCTGTCTGCTCACTGTGATTGCCTTGGCAACGGGCAGTAGTCACCAGGCATTGTTCTGTGATTTATAAATGCGTAGGATTTGAAGATTTCATTTCCACAACATTCACCTGAGGAAGGAGGAAGCCTCCGAAAGCTTGTGAAATTTAAAATAAATTTGTTGGACTATAACTTGGTGTTGTAAAATTGTTTACGATTGTCCTCCCCAGGAAGGCAGCAACTCATGCTGGGTATAGTTCTGCATGTAGCACTCGTCCAAGTCGCTGCTCTTCACAAGGTTGGATATTGGAGTATGAGCTCCATTGCTGCTCGACCTGACTCTGATGTCTACTTCCATCAAGGGTCATCAAATAGTGATCACAAGTACAAGCCTTTTTGTAACCTGTGGGTGCTGAGGCCGTATCTTAACCGCCATGGGTAAAAACATGGCCTCAGTGATTAGCTACAGAGATTGGCAACGAGATCAAACCCGAGACATTCCTGATCTGTATGACCCAGCACCATACCACATTTACCCACTTTTGACTGATTATATTATTTTTGCCATATAGTCATACGGATTCAGTGTTCACAGCATTTCACACCCATTTTATATTTTAGAAGATTAATGATTACATATCAATGTTCTGCCTTCTAACTGGTTTATTGCTGCAGTGAGACTATAAGTTGGAGGTTTTTGACAAATGGACAATACTCCAGTTGCTTTGTTTGATCCCTGAAGAGGGTTTTCTGGTAGCTACTGATATGTTAAAATTGAGTTTCTACTTGCTGGCTATAATGGTGTGAACTGATGGTATTTGATAGAAAAATGTTTCTCTGTGATGTATGAAACATGCACGATAAGCACTCCATTTGGCTGCCTTTTTTTCTGCCCAATTTCATCCCCTCTGGTTGGCATGTGGTTCCATGGATGGTAGCAGCCTGCTGACATCTTGCCCAGATGCCTGCTCTTAATGCATGAGCCATGTCTTTTTTTCACTGCAGGTTTGAGTGTGGGACTCACTAATGTTTGTACTGATGGAGCTTTGTATTTGGAAATTTTTAAACAAAATCCACTGAAATGGGTCTGTCCTGATTTTTCTCTAAATTAGCAATGTTTGGGACCAGAATCAGTTGTCTTTTTTTGTGGGGGGAGGGTGAAGATTTTTGCTTCAATTGGATATGTTGATAGGGTGAGATGAAGTAAGGTGGGAGGAGGCTCGTGTGGAGCATAAACACCGGCATAGACATGTTAGGCTGAATGGCCTGTTTGTGCTGTAAATACTCTGTAATTTGATGTAATTTCAAATGAAGGTACTTTTATCTCTACTTGCCTTGCTGAATGAACAGGAAATCTGCCTGTAACTAATACTCAATGCATCAAGCATGCTGAAGGAATGATGCTTGCTACTATTGTAGATAAATGGACCGGCTACCCAAATGGTATTGAGGTTAAAACCTGAAGTGTTCAAATTCATTTGTGTGGATTGAAAGTTCACTTGTATTATTCAAATGTTCTTTCTGTGAATAGTTTGGCAGTGGATAGGAGACTTAAGCAAGAATGCAACTACACCAGCTACAGTGGTAGATACTATTGTATTGAAGCTTGTAGGACAGTGAAGCTGGAGTCATTATGCTGTTATGAGACCAGATTTAACCTGCCAGTTTTTGTGTAGTCTTTTGACTTTGAATCGATTACGTACATTGCTACTAAACAGGCTGACTGTTGTTTAGCACTCCTTCGAGGGAGGGTGAGAATGTTGTACTATGGGACTATATTACAGTAAATAATGCAGTAGGTGAGAGCAGTGAAACTATATCCTTGTGCTATCCCTTTTCTGTTGGTGTTGACTTGCATTTGATTTGTATGTGATCCTTTTCATCTACTCTAGCCTGAATTGGATGATTGTGGCCTCAAGGTGGCAGTAGTAGTGTAGGGCAGGCTTTCTTTGTCGTTCAAATGCTGTGGACCTGAGACCACCCTTAAAATGTGTAGCATTCAATTTTTCACATTTTTGACTATTGTACAAAACCAGACAAGAATGAATACTGTTTCAATAAAACCGAACCTATTGGGAATTTGATGTTAGTGGAACCTTAAGTTTAATTTCCTTTTGCTATTTCTGCCATTGCATTTTTCAGTTTTATTAACTAGAAATTATACTGAATGAACTCTTGCCAGCTTTATTGCAGACAGTTGCTCTGAATTGGATCGTTTTTCCCAGCATGAGCCAAATTTACAAAATCAATCCTACATACCATGACCATTTTATTTTGTGCATTACAGTAAAAGATGTATCTTTCTCTGGTACCATATCTGACCCCAACATGAGTCCTGGATCTGTTTGTGTACATAGTGCAAAGATGATTAATGCTTGGAAGAAGGAAAAGTGATATATCTGACCAGGATTTTAGTTTTCGGTAGGGGTCATGTACTTGATTCTTAGTTTTGTATGATTATCAAACTAGTTCTGTTTGTCTTGGCTGCTGATGCTTTGGTATCCAGATTTCAGCACACCAGTGGCAATGGCTAAACTGCACTTGCAGTTAAATTGAAAGTTGCAATTGTGACTTTATGGTTCCAGACATTCCCTGGTAGCTGGGAAAGGTTTGTGCAGGTAACTGATGTGGAAACTGCATTACTGGCCTATACAATCATAGCCTCTTTCCATGCTGTCATTTCTATTTGGCTCATCACACCTGTGCTAGCTCTTCAAGTGCAGTAAACTATTCTAATCATATTCCACTGCCCTTTTCCTTGTATCCTTTTAGATTTTTTCAAATAATTATCTAGTTCCCTTTTTAAAATAATCTCTCCTAAATAGCTACTTGTGTTTGAGCATTCCATGTTTTAATAAATGCAAGTGTGTGGAAAAATTTCTCCTAATTTTCACCTTTGTTTTTCCAGTGATCCTCAATCTATGCCCTCTTACATAGGAACAGGAGTAGGCCATTCAGCCCTTCAAGTCTGTTGAGGGTAATTGGAGTAGAGTTACAGATCAGCTATGATCTAATTAAATGGCGGAGCAGGCTCGAGGGGCTGAATGGCCTACCTCTGTTCCTAATTTTGAAAATCTCCTAAGGTCTCTTCTTGGGTGCCAGTGAAAATACCACAATTCTTTTTGACCCTTTCTTAACTATAGTCTCTCACTCTTGGTGTCCATCTAGTGAACCTTCTAATGGTGTGCTCAGAACTGCACATAAATACTCCAACTGCGGCCTTACAAATGTCCTGGGACATTTTGCTACATTAAAGATGCTGTATAAATGGAGGTGGTGGTTGTCTTGCACAAATTCAACATAACTTGCCTTTAATATTCAATTCCAATATATATCCCAGAATCCCATTTGTCTTTTTCTGGGGTCTCCTTCCACTAGCACCCTTTTAAAGATGTGCACATGGACTGTGCACACAGCCCACCTGCACATAGCTGCTGATGGATGGATGAGAGGGGAGGGGGGGGAAAGAAAATGAACCCCCACCCCTTGAGGTGTTCTGTGCAACTGTAAACAGCTGAACTGACTGATTTATACACCAGTGCTGCTGCTGAAATAAGTACTCGTGCTACTGCTAGTGGATAAACGCAGCTGAAGTAAAGGCAGTTATATAGCATTCGATGGGTGGGGAGCTGTTGCCTTGCTACTTTTTGGCTCTGGTCTTCGAAGAGTAGCCCATTTGTCATCGGGTGCTGTTTTTCCACAAGTCTGGTGGGCTTTGATCATACACATTCAGAGGTGTGCAGGATTTGGCTTTGTACATTCCTATTGCTGCAGCAGGAGATGCTTCATCTGATGGCGGATTTGTAGATTCTCCTTTTCCTGGGTATATGATGCTGGTTTTCTCTTGATTTGGTTGTTTATAACTTGCATGTGCAGCCAACAGGGAAGAACCATGCATCTGCATGTTACTTCCCTCAAATCTAAAAGCACCATAATTGCATGTTCAGTGCTAATGATCAATAGAGGAATGTCAAGTAAAGTGCTGCAGTCTGATCTGATTAGGGTCAATGGCTAAAGCTGCTTTGATGTTGGCTTTAGTGGGACGATGCTGCTATTATTAACCAAATCTTCCCAGTAGTTGGCCTTAGTGAATCTGGCACGCTTACTCTGGCTTCTGCCAGCTGTGAGAAGTGTTTTGGGAGCTGGAAGTCACTTAACACGAAGAAATGCAACATAAAAATGGGTTTCAGTTTGATTTGCAGATAAGTCATAGTTTTGGGGAAAACCTAAAAGAGGGAAGGGAAATCTGAATTACCTCATCCCAGCTGCTAGCTACCCATTCTAGGTTCATTGTCAGAACTCGAATGGGAACAGTGACCTATCATGGTCGGGGACTGGTGGTGCTGTGTAGAGATGTAAAGAGGGAAAACCAGATTTAAAACCTTTTTTTCTAGGCTTAGTGAAATTGTAATTTATTACAAATTCCACTTCTTTTTGTTTTGCTCTCTTCTTTCTCTTCCTTATTCCCCCCCCCCCCCCCCCCAAAACCACTGATTTCATCCTGGTATACAGTTTTTAGGTGCTGGTAGCCCTTTGGTGCCTTGCAGGAGTAGTAATTCTTAATGTGAGCAGTTAGTTAGATGTGTCTGATCCTGCAGTTGCCTGATGTACCACTACCTAGCACTAGATGGCAATCAGGAGCAGGAGCACTCACTGACTTTATTTTTCCTTTCATCACCTAGGGGTGCTGAAACTAATTGTAGCTACCACTGGCTGAGGTCCATGAACTCTGCACAGACCAGGGATCAAACCTGGACTCTTGCTCACTTTTTCATGGAGTTTATAAATTTTTATAGTATGGCAGCTTGAACCATGACACACACAGCAATACAATTCTAGATTCTTTCATTTCCAAACTTCAGTTTTCTATGGAGAAAGCATGAGCTGTACAAAACTGATCAAATACTGATTGGTGCAGTCTGTCTCTGGTGGGCAGCTTGGGATGATCTAAAAGGATTAGGCAAGAAGTCTTTGACAGAACATTAGTGTATTAGCTTAGTGTCTTTTTGTCACTTCCCCCTGTAGCATACCAATACACTAAATAAGCTTAATGACAGTTTTGAATGAGAGGATTTTGTGTACCAAAGCAGCAAAATTCTTACCAGCCTGAATTTAGTTGCTTAGATCAACATGGCTGCCCAGCCCCCAAGATTGCTTGGGTTCATGGAGTATTTTCATTTTTCATATAATTGCTTTGTTTGGAGTTTTGCTTTATATATGAACAGGGCAGGAACACTTGCTACCTGTGCTCATTTCCCAGTAACCCTGATCGCAGAACTGTAAAGTGACTGCACGTTTTTTTTCTCCCTACACTCCTGATGACACTGATTCATGTTTATGGTATGAATCCATGGGTGCTGGCTGTATCAGACTGTAATGAAATGGAGTTTGGTTGTATCAGTACGTTCAATGCATTAGCACAGTGACTATATTTTGATTAATGTAAGGAACCTTGCAACACCAGGTTATAGTCCAACAGTTTTATTTGAAAATCACAAGCTTTCGGAGGCTTTCTCCTTCGTCACCTGACTAGGGAGAAAGCTTGTGATTTTCAAATAAAACTGTTGGACTATAACCTGGTGTTGCAAGATTCCTGACATTTGTCCACCCCAGTCCATCACCGGCATCTCCACATCATATTTTGATTAAAGCAGAGGGTTAACTGAGATCTATACGAGTGCATTTTGCTAATCAGCAATGCTGTTTACTCTAATGACCAGCACTTGGCAAAATGTTAGGGCAGATAAGATTGTTGACCTATGCCCTGTTTTACTGTTGCCAGGGTGATGCATGTTATAGTAATGTATCCAGACTGTCTTTTTCTCTCTCATGCTCTTGCTCTCACACTTTCGCTCGCCCGCCTGCCCACCCACCCACTTACCTACCTAGGCAGGAAGTCTTGACTACAGGAAAATGAGTCATGGATTTGCAGTAACCACTTTTTTTTAATCTATCAAAGACCAGTTATTTATGTCACTGCCCCCCTAAATTAGAAAAATTGCTTGGTGTGTAGCCTCTAGTACATTGCCTAAGTGGCAATTCTTATTGTGAACCTAGAAAGTGAATGTCAGCAGGTGATTTGACTGCAGTGAGATCACAGCCAAGCTGACCCTGTCTTCATCTAACACCCATGTATGCTGGCTGGCCATCAGGAGGGGAGTCTGGACAATGATCAGGGGGTGTGCTGAGGCCATTTGTAGCACAGAGTTGGGGAAACTTGGGAAGTAGATCAGGGAGTGGATGAGAGCAGAAGCAGTGAGTAATTGGAGAGAGATCTTGGGATGATGTATGAGTGAAGTGCCCCAGGGATACGTGCTGAGGCTCCTGTGTTTCTGATTTACATAAATGATCTGGATTCAGATACTCTATGCAAGTTGGTCACATTTGCAGGTGACACTAAACTATAGGGGCAGTAGAGTCCAATGGAGCAGCTGACGTATTGCAGAATAGAAGTTGCAATTGGGCAGAAATACAGTAGATGAAATTCAATACTGATGAAATTCAAGGTAGTGTTCATTATAAGAAAAAGTGAGGGACTGTGCTTAATAGTGTTGAATGAGCTAGGGCAGAGGTTGAAAAATCTGGGTGTGATAGACTCTACACTGTCTAATTTTATTGCTAAATTAGCAGGTTATAGGTTTGAGGCTTTCCTACTGAAGCTGTACAGTGCTCTGATTAGGCCACAGCTTGACTACTGCATTTGGCTCTGGACACCAGGGCACAGAGGAACATCTGAACCCTGGAGGAGTGCAATGAGGGGCAATGAAGCTGAGGACTGAGTTGTGAGGAAAAACTAGACTCTTCAGACTTGAAACGAGGTGTGAAGCAGACCTGAGGTATACAAGAGACTAAGTGAAGTAGAAAAGGTTAATCCTGAGCACTGTTTCAAGTTGCAGGACAAGGAACACTGGGGCAAATTGGTAGAACATTTCACAGTGATTGATTTTTAATACATGTCAGCAACTTCACCAGCCGCCTTCCTGTCCCACTCGCCCCATCCAGCACTGTTCGCTTGGACCCTGCCAGTGGGTCAACCATTAACTTGCAAACGAGGCCCTTGCCATCGACAACCTTATTGTGGATGATTGCATTGACCTCATGGCTTTGACTGAAAATTGGCTCATGGGTGGTGACTGAAGCCTCCCTGCCTGGCTATACCTTTCACCACCTGCCCTGCCCAAACTGCTGCAGTGGTGGTATGTATCTTGTCACCAAATCATACCTTGGTCTCTTCCCCCTGTAGTACCTACTCCTTCAAGCACCTCACCTTGTTCCACCTGGCACGCCCCTCTCCATTTAAAATCATCCTTGTTTACTTCCCCACCCTGAGTTTGAGAGAGACCCTCAGTCTAAGCAGTGACTTATCCATGGTGATTTCAAATCTTCTCCAGTTCTCCTTGCCCCCTGTCCTTTTGAATTCACTACCCAGCTGTCCTCTAAATCTCTCCCTACATATAAACACTCTAACCCATCTTATGGCTACTTCCTTGATCTTGCTATATCCAGTAGCCTCTCAATCCTAACAGGTCATAAGGATGTGGGAATTGCAAAAATGTTAATTGCTGCAGTAGTAGGTGCTCTTCTGGGGTGGGATTGAAGGCACAAAGATGCAAAGTAAGGTCCCACTACTCTGCCCAGATCATGCTGACCTGGGAATGCTTGCTAATGGTGTTCTGTTTCCCAATGCCAACATTCCTTTTCTTGACTACAAAGAATCTGTGTTTATAAAGTACCACTTTTCAAACCTTCAGCATGAAATAGGTGTGTCTCTGTATTCAGTATCCATGTATGTAATGGAATGTTTAGATAATAGGCACCCTTCCCTTTGTATCTTAGCGAGACTCTCGCTAGAGAGTGGTGCTCAACTGGACACTTGGGATCTCCGTACACTGCCCTCCCCAACTTATCTTTGCTTCTTCCTCTGCTCCTAATCGAGGCCTATGAACTTGCAAGAAAGTGGAAACTTCAGGACAGATTATGGGTTGCATGAAAATGTGGATCTCTCTGATGCAGTCAGGTTCATGGTGGACCACTATTTACATACTTGATCAAAAGCAAAATACTGCAGATGCTGGAAATCTGAAATAAAACACAAAATGCTGGAGAAGCTCAGCAAGTCAGACTGAGCTTCTCCAGCATTTTGTGTTTTATTTCAGATTTCCAGCATCTGCAGTATTTTGCTTTCGATTGTGTTTGATTCACTGCCACTTCTCTTCCAGGAATGCCCTACCTAGAAGTTCTGCTCTTCTCTCTGGGATTTCCGTTTGTGTCTCTTACCTTGTTTACCTTCTTTGTTTTCTGTTTCCCTTACTGCCTGACTTGCTGAGCTTTTACATATTTGAGATTAGTTTGATGGCATTGTTTAAAGGGCCCCTGTTCTTTGTCCCACCTGTGTCTAATTAGTAACATTGTAAAGTGGGTGGACTGGAGTTCAAGCATAGAAATGCCAAGTGCACTCTTGGGATTTTTGGAATTCTGAACTAATTTGGGCTGGGTCAGGATTGATAGAATTGAAAAGGAGCTGATGAACATAAGAAATAGGAGCAGACCTTACAGCCCCTCGAGCCTGCTCCACCATTGAATCAGATCATGGCTGATCTTCAACCTCAACTCCATTTTCCCGCCCGATCCCCATATCCCTTGATTCCCTTAGACTCCAAAAATCTGTCGATCTCTGCCTTGAATATACTCAATGACTCAGCATCCACAGCTCTCTGGGGTAGAGAATTCCAAAGATTCACAACCCTGAGTGAAGAAATTCCTCTTCATCTCAGTCTTGAATGGCCGACCCCTTATCCTGAGACCATGCCCCCCCAAGTTCTAGACTCTCCAGCCAGGGGAAACAACCTCTCGGCATCTACCCTGTCGAGCTCCCTCAGAATCTTATATATTTTAATGAGGTCATCTCATTCTTCTAAACTCGAGAGTATAGGCCCATTCTACTCAACCTCTCCTCATAGGACAACCCTCTCATCCCAGGAATTAATCTAGTGAACCTTCATTGCATCACCTCGAAGGCAAGTATATCCTTCCTTGGATAAGGAGACCAAAACTCTACGCAGTACTCCAGGTGAGGTCTCACTCAAGCCCTGTACAACTGTAATAAGACTTCCTTACTCCTGTATGCCAACATGCCATTTGCCTTCCTAATTGCTTGCTGTACCTGCATGCTAACTTTGTTTCTTGTACAAGGACACCCAAGTCTCTTGGAACACCAACACTTAATAGTTTCTCACCATTTTTTAAATATTCTGTTTTTCTATTCTTCCTACCAAAGTGAATAACCTCACATTTCCCCACATTATACCCCATCTGCCACCGCCTTGCCTACTCACTTAACCTGTCTATATCCCTTTGCAGACTGTCGTCTCCTCACAGCTTACTCCCAGATGTGGGATATCAGTGTTGTAAAATCCTGAAGAGATTCTCTTGTATCATCCTTAACCACTTCTGAGATGTAATGACTTCTTTCCAGATTTACAGATTGTGATTTGATGGTAGTGGAGCACAGTTGATTTTTAAAAAAATTATATCTATCTATCTATACTTGACTACACTTCAAAAGTACATAACTGGCTGTAAAGCACGTTGGAACATCCTGAGGTTGTGAAAGGTGCTGTATAAATGCAAGTCTGTCTTTCCTTTTAAAGTGCAAAAAGAAGCTTTTTCAGGACTTTCCCTCTGGATGTAGATTGCATTACAACAACTTATATAGCGCCTTTAACATAGTAAAACATCCCAAGTTGCTTCACGGGTGCGTTATCAGACAAAATTTGACATCGAGCCACCTATTAGGACAGGTGGTCAAAAGAGAGGTTTTAAGGAGTGCCTTAAAGGAGGAGAGAGGGGTGAAGAGGTTTAGGGAGGGAATTCGAGCTTATATGTGTTAGCAATATCTCCCCAATTGGTTCAGCAGGTTTTTTACCTAGCTTGTCAGCTGTACAGACCAGGAAGGTCCTGGGTTTTTTTTTAGTCTGTTCTGCTGAGGTGGCAATAAAGTCATTACAATTGGCTGTGGTGCCCTTGGGTTGGTATGGGGAACATTGGCCCAATATCCCATTTCTAATTGCCATTTAGTGGCCCTGCTACAAATGTCGTTTGCCAACATTGAGGCTCAGGCTCTGCTGTGATGCCCTTCTGGGTAAAATAGCCTGCCAACACATGAATCATGACCCTTGGACACAATGAAGGGTGACTGCTGCCTGTGACACTAACCCAGCAAGGCGTGGACAATGGCATGCACTGACGACAAAGCAAAATGTAGTGGGACACTTCAGAGGAGCTGACTGAACATAACAAAATTAGGAGAAAGTTAAGGAAGGTGGCTGAAGGGGTAGTTTTACTGCAGCAATGTGGATGCCACCAAGCTGACCGACCGAAGTGTTTTTACTCCTCTGCATGTGGCCTGAGACTGCATTTCTGTTCTGGGTCTGTCTGGACCTTCCCTGGTCACTGGGGAAAAGTAATGGCTTGCCAGGAAGTAGCAAACATTAATTTCATAAGTCTCAAAAGCCCTAAGGGTAAAATATTGGGTGGGTCCTCCTAACTGTGTGAACATTACTTTGCATAACTTCAGGTTGTACGTGTCTGAACTTGATATTAATTGAAGATTATGGGCATTGCTTCACCTGTATGATTTTTGCATTTAGTACTTTGACTAAATTGTATGGGTAAGCTGGACTGAAGCATTTATTGACCCTGTACCTCCTTATCGCTTTATAATGAAAGAGAATAACTGCAGTTTTTTAAAACACTAATTTATAGGCATCGGTTGTGTTTTCAGTTGAATCCTTTATTGTTCCAACCAGATGAGGAATAGGAGAGTGATTGCTTCACATGTGTGACAGCCAGACCATCAACATGTTGAAATTTGCAGCTATAATCCCAGTAAATGGATGTACTCAACACTAAAGAATGTTTTCTGTAATGTTTCCTGTTGCTATAATACAGGTTACTTAACACTTGCTCTGCTGAATAGTGCAGGGTGTTAATCCAATCCTTGGTTTAATTTAGGTCAACCGTAAAATGTTTGTCCAACAGTTACCCCTCCAAATGCTGACCCATGGGGTTAAGTTGATGCTTGTGGGGTGTGGTATCAAGGTATTGGGGAAGTATGTGTATAACCAATAACAAGTTATAGTCCAGCAATTTTAAGTTATAGTCCAGCAACTATAACTTGGTGTTGTAAAATTGTTTACAATTGTCAACCCCAGTCCATCACCGGCATCTCCACATTATAACCAATAAGTTCATTCTACATAAAATCTATTTATACTGCAAGTTCAACCGCAAATAACTGCTTGATAGGAAATTAAACCAAACCAATTGGCAGCATTGTGCCACAAGTGGTTCGAAACCAGTTCATGCCTGAAATATCCCCACTAAGTGTGCTTTTATACTGGATTCCAGGAGACCAGTGTCCATGCACTGACTACTGGTGTTTGCAGTAAATCTGGCTCCCTCATCCTGATGGTAGACTTAGACCCATGCAAAAACTGGATATGCGAGTCTGCTGCCATGTATAAAGAAGCTGGATTCAGTCACTTTAAGTGCTGGGAGTCAGCTCTCCTCCACTGCTTACCCACATTCTGACATGCCAGTATAAAAACAATGTTGGCTGTGCTTTCATGGGGAATCTGAGCTGAGACCAAGTGTTTCCTCAAGGAGAATGATTTTCTTTGGCAGCTGTTGTGTACCTCTCAAGTGACTGGTTATAAAAAGGGACAGAGACCTTGGGAGTACATTACCTGGCTATTGACTAGTAATTGGGGAGTGGCTTGGGGATAGGGATACCTGTGGAAGAGAAGGGGATAGAAAAGAAATCAAATTCAGTACATCTGTGTTAAAGCTGTGCTTTGTGTGCTAGTTTCCTGGGTTGTAATTAGTATTTACATATTTCATAAAATTATGTAACTATCCCCATTGACGAGGTGGAGAATTTGACTTTTTCCCAGTTAAAGGGTGGAACAGTTGGTCAGCAACAGTGGTAGAACAAGAAACTGTTTGGGGTTCGGGTGGGGGGCGGGGTCATAAAGGAATGAGACAAATTTCTGTTGACTATTAGGATTCGGGGTAAGATTTTAGAAATGCTTCAAAGTAATCTAGTGGGATGAGTTGGCTATATAGACCAATGGTCTACTACTTGAAAATGTTAGCATGATTTTTATAAAATTCAAGTGTTGAAGAACTGTTAGTATGTTGAATGTTCCTTCATTTCATATCGCAGTAGGGTGGCTCTGTTCATTGGGTAAATGTCTGAAGTTGTACTGAGCCATTCAGATCAGCAAGGTTCCATTAAACTCTCTGCTGTAACCAATTTGCTAGTGACAACTAGTTTCTCCTGTCTTATTTGTATAGTGGTATCAATGCTATGTATTTCATTACACACGTTTCCCTTTATGCAGGCAAACCTAGTGAACATGGAGCGATCACCATTCAGCAGAGGGCAATGGGCCTCGCACTCCCTGCGGGTTACTGCCAAAGAGCTATCCATAGTTGGATCAGCAGCCCTCCGGGAACGTTTTTCTAAGTGAGTACATTCTACATTCACCTGGTAAAATAAATCTGTTTTACTAGCTTTTTAGGTGCACAAACCAATGGCTATTTCCATTCTCATTGTGTGCCACGTGACGTTGTGCCTCTTGGCTACCTTGGGAGCCTGATTGGTGGAGTGGGTGAGCACATTTGTCTTTGAACTTGTGGGTTCAAATCTGGCTTAAACTGAAGGGATCCAGTAGTCCAAGTTGGATAGTCCCAACTCAGATCCCAGTGATCAAGTCTGCACACAAAGGGTACATAGAATTTTGCACTGAGTTGCCACCCATATGCACGGCTAGAGTTGGCATTGGAAAAGTAGACTGTTATCGAGTTGGGAATTAGTGCACGGGTTGGGGCAATATAAAGAGAGCTTTACCATCTTGACTTTTCCTTTCATCCTGGCTGGGTGCAAAAAGGAAAAATTTGTCATTACTTAGTAGTGTCGTCCCTCACCTTGATGAGCGCAATACTACACACCATTGCCAAGATAATAGTCGGCTGCTTCCTTTTGGGAACCCGTGGTGCTTGTGTTTTTGACATAAGTAATGTAATGTAGAATGTGTAATGTCTGAGCTTGCATGCAACATGTAGCCTGTCCAGATTTTGAAATGGGTTTTGATAATGTTTCCTACAACAAAATTCCCATAGTAAGTCTTCCCTTTTTAAGGAAGCAAATCATATTGGTCCCTGAGGCAGCAGACTTTTTCATGAATCTAAATTGTTTCGGGTTTTTAAAACCATGGTAGTCCCCTTATGTGTTTTGTTTCTTCTGTCCATTTATTTTTTTCCCCTTTCCCTCCACTCCTGAAGATGTGGCTTCCTTGCAGCAGTCAACCATTAATACCTTGCCTAAGTGTCCATTATTCATGGTTAAGCCTTGATGGTGTGTGCTGGCTGGCTATTGGACTGTGGAGGGCATGACTTTGTTATTTTTGCTGCCTAATGTCTAAATGTATGAGCAATTTCCAGCATGTCACTGGATAGGCAGTGGGACCCCAGCCAATGACTCACCACACCACCACTCCTCTTTTCTCCTCCCCTCCCTCACCCCCCCCCCCCCCCCCAAAAAATCCTTGAGGCCAACACAGACCGAGATCAAACCTGGGAACTTCCTGGTCAAACGGTGACTTTACCTAAGACATCCAGTTAGCCCTGTAAGCTTTGGTTGTAGAGCAGCCTCCTACTTGACCGAACATCAGCATTGTCACTCAGATGTTAGTTGAGCGCAATGGGCATGATGTGAAATTTTCAAGCATCTGCACCTTTAGGCTTTTTTAAAACTAGGGTTTCAATAAAGTATAAAGGTACATGAACTTTTCAAAGTGTATCCAGTTGAATTGTGAAAAACACTCAGCGGTACAATTAATAAATTTTTATCTTCCAAACTTTGGTTGCATTAGAGGAGAACATTTTGAGCTGTATAATACGGGAGTGAAGTTCTGACTGGTACAAGTATATAGTCACAGGAGCAATTTGCTGATTTGATTAACTAGTGTATGGTCACATGTATTTTTTCCTATAATATATTGGTGTTACCAGGCTTATTTAGCACAGTGGTAACAACATTGATTAACTTGTTTGTAGAGAAAGGTGAGAAATTCATGTTGGCAAAAGCTGTTAAACACATGTTGTTGGAATTCTATGCACATATGAAATCCAACACTAAGCAAGGAGGGTGGTTTTTTTGGGATATAGGTACTAGGCAGTTCCTCAGTCAAGTTGTCCATGAGAGAGCATGGACAGCAATGTCAAGGGACATCACTGAGCTTGGTCCTGTTCCTGCTTGTTGCCCACACGGGAGCAATGTTGAACCAGAGCAATCAGCAGCAGGAACCTGGATTCATTCCTCCCCTCCCCCACTCCAAAGCCTAGGGACACGAAAGCCCAATTGTAGCAATCCCCAACTGAGAGCCAACTCAGCACAGAGTAGGGATTGACCGTGGGATCTTTGATTTGAATCTATCTATTCTCTTTTACCGCCCCCCCCCCCCCCCCCCAAATTTTTTTCAGTTGTACTCAATAGCTGTCAAAAGCAGCCAATAAAAGAGGGGGGGGGGGGGAGAAAGAGACTCTGAAGACTATGGTGTGGCTGTTGCTTTTGAGCTGATTTGTGCAGCTAGCGCATCAAATCCCGCCCCATTAGACCAATGTTCTGTTTTGTCTGAATCCAAGCTCTTTCTTGACTTGTCCCATAGTAATCCCAGTCTTTGTCATTAGGTATCAGAAGGCAGCAGAGGAAGCAAGCGGTGACCGGAAAAAAGGGGTAGGTGTATCTTCAGATTGATCAAGGGGTTTATTTCTGCTCCTTTGTGTGCAGAGGACGTATACATTTGCTATCCAAAAACAAACAAATGTATTTGGACTGGAGCAGAGTTGGACATTACTTTCATTTTGGTAAGTTCTCAAAATGCAGAAGCATTTAATGTGGACACTGGATGCCTGAAGTGAGAGAATTTTCTATTCCATTGGACTAATCACTTGTGCATAAAAACGTGTTAATTTGTTAAAACACTGCAGGACAACTTTTTTATAATAATTAATAAAATGTGAAGTGTGATATTTTGGAGATGAAATTAACTTGCTGTAATCAGGAATTATAATGGGCATCGCCAGTGAGTGGTTCTTCAGAGAAGTCCACTAGTGTAAGTCGTCCTGTTCTTCCTATATATTTTCCTTGTAACCTTTTTCACATGTTCTGGCGGCATTTGATTTAGATGTGCACATGTCAGTCTCTATCAATTTCTCCAGAGTGTTTACTGAAATTTTTACCTATGGGTCAATAAAAAGACACTTGCATTTATGTAGCACCTTTCACGACCTCAAGACGTCCCAAAGCATTTTACAGCCAATGAAGTACTTTTGAACTGTAGTCACTGTTGTAATGTAGGGAAACATTAGCACCTAATGCAGAGAAACTGAACAATATAACTTCCTTCTCAAAAATAACTACTGTACGCCCTCAGCACAAAACTCCTCCAGAGACTGGTTCTGTGCTAATCAACTACATTGGGACTGTCAAAATATCCTGTAGAATCTAAATGTCTTTGTTACAATGAGAACCTAGTCCTATGTTAGAGTAGGATTTTTCTTTCTGGGTATATCTTTTTTGAAAACAAACACTGGGAGGGGAAAAGGTTGTGGAGTTCACTTCTGGCTTCATAAATCAGGCTCCGAGATTGTCAATCAGTGAGTAGCTGAGCCATACACGCCAGGACGGACCCAGATTTGATTCTTGGGCTGTGCGGAGTTAACTGCTCTAGCTGAGGTGGTAGTTTGAGGTGCTACAATTGGTCTTGGGCCTGCTGAATTAGGAAGGGGAAAATTGACCAGTATTCCTGCTGGCTATCCAGTGACTCCTGTTAGAAGTGTGGATGTTTGGTGAAGACTGGATCAAGCTCAGTTGAGATGCCCACTGCAGTCAGTGGCCTGTTGAACTCACTCGCACACAAGAATGGCCAATTGGACAGTGTGACTTGCACATGTGGAACTGTAGCCCCTCTTTTTAAGGGGGAAAATTGGCAGAGGAGAGACGTTTAATAGCTTTAAATTATTTTTAGATTATAAAAATGTTTATATACTGGAGAAGCACATAGAAAATGTTAAGCAAGCAAAAATTGTTGGCTGTTAGGAAATCGCATGGTTCAGTAAATATCTTCAGTTTTCAGGTTTTAAAAAAAAAATCAGTTTTAAAAGATTTTTGGTGAAAATGGTTGGAAAATGAAGAGCCAATTTGAGGTCAGTCATGCTCCCATTTAGCATGTGTTCCCCTTTCTCCCACCAAGCCCCATCCCTATGCAACATAAATCCATCCATTAGTTCGTGCTAAGTGTAAATGTTTTGTCTGGACCTTCTGTTGAATTCAGGATATTAGCTGTAACAATTCACAAGATTAAGTGGCCATTTGGATTTGAAGAGTTAAATTTGTGAGGTGGGTCTCAATCCCAGTTTATCCAATAATTCCTACAGGCTTTATCTGGCTATTTTTCTCTCAAATAGTTTGTGTGGTAAAATAAGGAGTGTAAGCACCTGGTGTTAATGAATGGCAAGCAGGTACAGTTCTTGCTGTTCAATTGTGAGTTTGTTTACCTTGTTGAGGATTGAAATTATGTTTAAAAGACAGCATCACGTCAAAGTCAAGAAATGTATCTGATTTAAATTATTAATCGAACAGCAATCACAGCAGCTACTGGGATTACCTATTATGTTCTTGACATTCATCTTTTTAATAGATATAGCAAGCATAATTTAATAAAGAAACCGGGAATGCATAGAAAAAAAAGGACACTGTATAGGTTGAACTGTTGAAGCAAGTTTGTTTTGGTATCTTACAGTAACATGGTTATTGTTTAAGAACACAGTATTGGCAATCAGCAAGCAAAGCCAGACTATAATGTCCAAGATCTGTAAGTTTACTATTGTGATGAGGACATTTAGACTTGGTGTTTTTTTTGTCCTCCCATTTTTCTTTTTTCCCCCAATTTATTGGTTAGGCTACATGGCACCAAGGCGGGTAAATTGAGTTAAGATACAGATCCGCCATAATCTAATTGAATGGTGGACCATGGAATCAAGGGACTGACTGGCCTACTCCTGTTTTTATGGGTCTGTAGTTGCCAGGTATGGTTGTTGCCTTTCTTTAGTACTGAATCAACATTTGCCTATTTTTCAGTCTCCGAAGCTCCCAATGTACACTTTAATTCTGGCTCAATCAATTCTGCTGGAATGTGTAATGGGTTGTTGGGTGATGACAGTGTTGTGATGTTTCCCCATCCCACCCCCTTTCGCAAGACTTGCTGTCTAGGCTTGTGCACGAAGACTAGCCATTTGGGCGATGTACTGAGACTGCTAGTGGAACCGTACCCTGCATGAGTGGTGCCTTCAGAAGGGGGCGAAAGATGTTTCTCTAAAATAGCTAAGATCAACTTTGCAATATCTGTATGCAATCCAGCACCCAACCCCCACCACACACATGTGCCCCAGCACAGCATTGATGTATTGTCAATGGCCTTAACTGTTCCACTTGAGCAACTCTACTCAATCAGCGCAGGGCGCCGCTGGTTGAATCCTGCTGTGTTAACACTGTGCTTACTGTACATCCATTATGTAATGGAGATGTGATTAGGAAATGAGTCACCCAAGTATAAAGCATAGCTGTAACTACCAAATTTTACATCTAGGTCAGTTTTCTTTACATCTCTGGGATTACGCTAGTTTGAATTTGTTGCTGCTGTAGATAACTTGTGTGGTGTTACTGTGGTTCTGTTTGCTGGTACAGCCTAGATAGGAGAGGGAGTCCTTTGCATTACATTGGACAAATCTAAAGAGAAGGTTTTGGGAAAGACATGACTGTGTACAAGATCCCCTGAGAGCTAAACAAACTATGCTAGCAAGAAGCTTGCTGTGGAGATTGAGAAACAATGTGTAACATTGTTGGAGCAGGATGGCATAAGCGATGTATATTATACTAGTCTTTTACAGTGAGGGTTAGCATGTTATAAAGATCCAGTGGGCCAGCTGAGAGACCAGAGCAGATGCTAATGTCTGGTCATGGTATTCTGCATTTAGAAGAATTTATTATTCTCTCGCACAGTATAGCATAAATAAAACTAATTGTACAAAAGAACTAACTTTGATATAAATTGTATGGGGGGAGGGGGGGGAATATGCCCATGATTCTTGGTGAGTGTTGGCAGGCTATTCAAATATCCTCTCACAACATCCACACGAGCGTTACTAGATAGCAATTGAGCAGGAAAGCTGGCTGCCTTCCGTAACTAGGGAGGGTTGGTGTTGAGACCAATTGTACCTTTCTGTTGCCCAGCTACCTCAACAGACTAGGATTGAATCTTAGCCTTTGCTGAGCTGTTGGGGAAGCCCCTATTATATAGTGCAACAGAGTTGTGTATCTAGTAGAAATGGGAGAAAGTTCAACTGCAAGCTTTGACCATGTATACAATTGAAGTATATTGTAAGCTATAAAAGTAGTTCTTGCTTTTCAAGAGTTAGTGTAGCCTTTTGACCGAATCGGGTACCTGTTCAAAATTTATTGCAGTGCTTTGGATGTTGCATGTTACACTGCAAGAGGGATGCATCAAAGATGACCACAATAATTTGCAATGTCAAATATGAGGCCTGGATGGTGTCTCCTTCCTCTCTTCCCCCTGCGCTCTGCGCCCCCCCCCCCCCCCCCCCCCAACAATACCCTTCTCTAGCTCTTGCTGGGGTATGATTCAGTGGACATCAGCTGTCCCCCTGGTATTCCACCCAAGTGGCCATTCTTCAGGAGAGCCTAGATGTCGGCAAGCTATTTTACTGTGGAGACAGATAAAAACAGAAAATGGTGGAAACACTGGTCAGGCAGCATCTGTGGAGAGAGTGTTAAAGTTTCAATCTTTACACTTGCTTTGCAGCAGGAGTTGCTAAATAACTACTTAAGCACTGGAATCCCTCCTGATTTTCTCCTTCCTAGCCCAGGCGTGCCAAGGCCAACTGTGGCACCCCAACTGCTGCCTTGGTTGAAATCGCAGCACAGCTGAGGACTGAACCTGCAAACTTCGGATTTCTGTGATCTAGTACTATACCTGCTGGTGCCTTTACTCACTGAGCCATTGGGATGCTCAATTTCAAATTGATGCAGCTGTATCTTTTCATAAAATCATACAGCACAGAAGGAGGCCCTTTGGTCCACAGTGTCTGTGCCAGCTGTTTGAAAGAGCTATCCAATTAGTCCCAATCCCCTGTTCTCTTCCCTCATAGTCCTGCTATTTTTCCTTTTCATGTACATGTCCAATTCCCTTTTGAAAGTTACTATTGAATCTGCTTCCACCTGTTCAGGCAATGCAGTCCAGATTTTTTTTTAAAACTCTGCAGTGATGTACATTTTACACACAGTTTACATTTTTAAAGACAAGATGGGGGTGATGAAAATCGAAGTATTTTCTTCCATTCTCCTAGATCCGTACGCACGGGCAGGGGAAATTTTCCTGTGCTCTTGATAAGTCGGAACCGAATCTAATTTCTCCTCCTGGTAGATTGATTGTTAAAATCCAACTGGTTCATTTAATACCTCTGAGTCAGATGGTTGAGAGTTCAAGTCCCACTCCAGAGACTTGAGCCCATAATCCAGGCTGACACTCCCAGCGCCCGTAATGAGGGAGTGCTGCACTGCCGGAGTTGCTGTCTTTCGGATTAGATGTTAAACAGAGATCGTGTCCGCCCTTTGGACAGAAAAGATCCTATGGTACTATTTCGAAGAGCAGGGGACTTCTCCCTGGTGTGCTGGCCGATATTTATCCCTCAACCAACACCTTAAAAACAGATTATCTGGTCTTTAGCTCGTTGCTGTTTGTGGGAGCTTGCTGTGTGCAAATAGGCTGCCCCGTTTCTTGCATTACAACAGTGACTACACTTCATTGGCTGTGAAGTGCTTTGGGATGTCCTGAGCTAGTGAAAAGTACAATACAAATGCAAGTTTATTCTTTCCTTTCAAGGAAGGGAACCTACTACCCCTACCTGGTCTGACCTACACGTGGCTCCAGTCCAACATGATGTGGTTAACTCTTAATATAAAAAGGCAGCCCACCACCACCTCCTTGGGGCAACTCGGGATGAGCAATAAATGGCTCCTTGCCAGTGACTCTCATCCTGGGAAGAACTTTTTTTAAAAAGAAAAGACTTCCTCAGTCAACCAGCCTTATATCTCATTTGTATTAGTTTCCCCCAGATGGTAAAGTGAAGCCTTCTGTGCAGGTTGTTTTCTGACCGCTGACTACACTAGAAAATCTAAAAAATTAACTTGTCCAGCAGCAACACAATCTTTTTTTGTGTGTAGGTCTTGTGACCTGCTGCTGGATACATTGGCTCCACTTTTTTGCTTGGTATCTGGAGAACGGTTCTAGGTAAGGATATGAAGTGGGGAGAGCAGCATGAGTAGAACACTGCTCTCCAAAATCAATACTGCAAAGCTAAAACCATCATTCATTGAAACCAGGTCATCCCAGTGCTCCCACATCTCCCTAGAATACAATTTCTTTAGTTTAGATTGCACTGAGTAAAACCTTGTTTTATGTACTAATTTTATAAGTGAAATCCTTAACAATTCCCTTCATTGTTCTTCCTTTTTTCCTTATAAGGAAGCCCTGCTGTTTTATCATTTCCTGCTTCAGTTTCCTGACTTTCTGTTACACCCTGAGGGATGAAATGCCTGTACAAGTTGTAACACTAAATGGTTGCAGCTGCCTATGTAACTCGAAGCACTGGTGACACGTATGTGTGTGCACTATTTCCTGTTTGCAAAGCAGCAACAAAACTTTCAACCCATGCTGTGGGCATTCCTTTTTGGTAACTGGTTTTAAATTTGTGTTTTCTCGCAGAACACTGAAAATCTCCCTCTAAAACTGAGGAAGGGGACACTGAGCATCTTGAAACAGAAGTGGGAAAGTCAAGAAAAATCCACAGCACAGCCAGTACCTCAAAAGCCGCCTGTCAGAAGTAATCGTGCAGATTCCCGGCCCCAGGTCAGTGCTGTCAGCCCAAAAGCAGACGTCAGCTTTGTGCCTCTAAGTGAGTCGGATCAGAATTCCGAGGCCACCATCACCACAAGAGTCACGTCTCCCAAGAGCCCAGGGGTCTTGAGCATATTTCATTCTCCTGGTGCAGAGTGTGAAAGCCAGGCTGAGTTAAAGATGCAATCTGAGAGCTGGAAGATGGACAGTGTGCTTTCAAAAGAGGGGAGTGAAGTGGAGAATGGAACAGTGCAGGATTTGACAATCTCCCCTAAAATTGAGAAGTTTAATGTCCCACTGAACAGTTTGAAGATGATGTTTGAGAAGGGGGAAGTAAATGTTCAGTCCAAGAGCAAACAGCATGAAATCCCAGTCAAGGTAAGCATTTGCCACAAGTCATTTGTTTGAATTAAAGCAACGTATCCTTCACACTTTTTTTAATCATTCGAAAATTGTTTCTCTGAGCTGTTCAAGTACTTGTTGCCTCCAAGTAAAATAGTTACATGGAGATCTCTTGTGGCTCAGTACTTTTTAGAATTTGTGTATAGGTTAAATGTCATTTTAAATGCACCATTTTGTGTTGCTTGGATTTAAGTTTTTCTGAAATTTATGATCTAGTTAACAAAAACCATGATCAGCTCTGTCTTGTTGGATTTTTCTTTATTTCTTGAAGAGAAGAACGGAGAGGAGCCTTGTACAGCCAGCCTGGGCCTTTTTAAAAAAAAAAAGGCATGATACAACACTGCCTGGAAGTCCCACATTTGAATTCTAGCTATAGTTGGCATTAGTTCAATTGTTTTTAATTTTCAAAATTGGAAAGGGGGAAAAGGATCTTTTCTCGTCCCCCAAAAAAAATGAGGTGTACAGCCCACCACGGTCCCAGGATCAATCCTCTATCCGTGCTGGGTTAGCTGATCTCATCTACAATTGCTGGTGTTTATAGGTTGGGAGGAGGGGGTTGAAGATAACCCAGGGTCCTCTATCTTGGTAGCTATCTGGTGACCGTGGCTGGAAAGTGTCCATGTGCAGATGTTTGTTGAAGATAGGATTGGGCTCGGCGGTGATGTTTTCCTCAACAGTGAAATAGCCTGTACGTACTTGCTGTTAAGGATCACACGTCCTCTTGTGTAACATATGGGAGGGCTGCTGGTGCCTGTGGAACAGAAATGCCATGATGAGTTGCCACTTCTTAGGATAGAAAATATTTTCTGGATTACTGATGCAAACAGACAGGAACTGTTTTCCCCCATATCTTTTATCCTTTTCACTCTTTCCACATTGCTGGGTTATAGTTTATGAACATGGGTTGTCCCCTCCCTTGACCTTGCTCTAGATAGCTGATTTTTCTCCTGTGTAGTCCAGGAGAGCTGAGGTCAATTGTTGTGCCCTTGCCACAACCCAGCTGAGATCAGATAACTCGGCACCAACTGAGAATTGAACCATCCTGGTCTTGGCAGCTTGGTTCCAGATTGTCCAAGCTTTTTGTCATCTTAAATACATACAATAGGGTCTTGTGGGCCATATTTGAAATTTAAATGTAAGTTGCCATTAATTTGCATCGCCAGCCACTGATCTTGGTGTTTTAATTTAAGATTTTTGTACCAATAAGGCAATAGTGCGAACCCAGCTCTTAAACTGCCAGCCCACGAAACAAGCTGGTGAGTAAGAAATATAAGCACAGAGCAGAGTTGCTTGGACTAGTGGGCTGGGTTATCAGGGCTCGCAGGCTGCACCTTGGGCACTCCTGGCTTGATCGCATGCTATAAACTTGCTAAGCCAAAGGGAAAGGCCCAAGTGGCCATCCTATGAGCCTATTGGCAGACCATTTAACTGGTGGATGAGGAAATGGTTGGTGAGGAGTAAGGGATAGAGAGGGTCCCAGGTTTGATTCCTGAGTTACCTGATCTAAGCTGGGGCTGGAGCAGTGGTTGGAGGTGCTACAATTGGTCTCGGCCTTGCTGAATTGGGATGGGGAGAGTTGACCATTATTTCTGCTGGCTATCCAGTGAACCCTGTTGGAGATGTGGCTATTTGGTGAAGATGGAATCTAGTTCAGTTATGATGCCCCCTCAGTCAATAGCCTATTGGTACTCATCTCTGCTCAAAGAATATCGCTTCACTCCCTCTTGATAAATGGGAACCTCGTCTCATCTCTGCTCCTGACTTGTCGTAAACTCCCAACTGGATGTTTGGAAAGTTGTCTACATATGCGGGCTATATCTTTATGATGGCAAAGTTGGCCTGCGGGAGGAGGAGCAGGAAGCTGACTAAGGGTTTTAGCATGCGAGTCTGTTGCTAGTTTCTGCTCGCTGCATCTGAATCGTCTATCATGAGATTGGCTCCAAGTGGGTTCTGTTTACCTATATAGTGATAACTGGAGGCTGGGTTTTGGAATGATTGATTCCCACTTGCTACTATATACACAACTTAAAAGCCCAGTGCTGTTTTGTAGTTTAGTGGAAATTCAGTTATCAGCACTTTCATTATACATAGTCTCACATATCTCTGAATTTTTGCAAGACTCAGGAGACCAGTGGACTGGAGAGGGGAGAGAGGAGTGCACTGATGAGCTGTTCTGGGAGTGTAGGGACCCCTCTTATATCGCTCTCTACACAATTTCTCTCTCCAATGAGTTGCTCTTGAGTTGACTGATACGAGAACCATATGTAATGGGGATTGGAGGGCAATGACAGAAATTTGGCAGATTGTGGAAGGGAACGGACACGAGTGCAAGAGTGAACGAGGGAAGCGCACGGATCAACTGTTCTATGTTCCCTTACAGATTTTTCGATGTGGCCTCCCATTATATTCTGTATCAAATCCTTGCTCAACTAATTCAAACCTGAAAAGAAACAAAACATGAGGGCCACATATAAAGGGCTTCTGCTTTTCCCCTGAGAAGCTGACAACTGTGCCCCTCGTTTCAGAAGGTCCATGGGTTTCCTCCATTATGGCTGATTATTTGAGGCTCCACTGCACTAATATTGTTGAAGTATTTAAGTTACTAACACCAAATAATTTGTTAATGGAACAACTTGACCACCTTTGTGCTCTGTAGGGGATAATATTTGTTACAACATAACTGTCAAAGAGCATTTTTTTATAAAAAAAATTGTTTCAATGCTGCTTTTTATTAAACCTATTATCCTAATTATAGGTTTTGTAAGTTGAAACAAAATTAAGCCCTCTTTTTAAAAAGAAACTTTTTAAAATGAATCTATGCTGATCTTTGTCAGCCAACGTTATGACCTAGCTGTGTTCCTTTTGTGTAATACAGTTCACTCAACTTCATTAGTAGTCTAGTCACTCGTGCAAGGAATGCTGCTTTTAAGAAGTGAGCGTTTGATTAGTTAGAGCAACCTGATGTTGGATATAGAAAGCTAACATCTATATCCCAGCCTTTGATATACAGAGTTGGTGGATCTGAGCAGTACCCTGAATGGAATGGTTCCCAGTTGCAGAGAGCCCCCTCTTTTGGAAGAGAAAGTGTTGCCATAAGTGGCCTGTTTCTCCCTGGTAACTGCACCTCCTGTTAGTGACAGTGTTGTTGTGCCTTGTGCATGCAGTGTTGGGCACAGTTTGTGTCTGACTTCCCACATTGCAAGTTCTGGTCTCAGTAGTGCCATCAAGTGATCTGCTAAGCAGAGGCTGGGCACTTGCCTGCATAAGCCGGGGTGGGGGGGGGCAGGAACGCGGAGGGAAAGAGGGAGAATAATTGTGTGAAGCTTTGAGACATTGCCATGTGAAGAAATGCTCTTAAATACAAAGTATTATTGCTTGATCACTAATTGTCCTCACAACCCCCTCACTGAGACTCCTTGGACTGCTTTTCTGTGCTGGTTGAAGTGCCAGCCTGTAGGCAGATCATCTGCATGCCCCCTGATCTATGGAAACAATGTTTTCTTAGAGACTAGGAAGCAAAACTTAGCTCTACAGAGTAGAAACAGTGGCTTTGAAAGAGTCCATAGCTCTGACTGATCTGTCTGATAAACTGCATGGAAGACAGTAAGTTAAAAGCTGTTGAGGGGATAAAGTTTTTTTTTAACTTTTTAAAAAAAAAGTCAAATGATTCACATGATACATGTAGTCATACAATGAAACACTGGACTCTCTGTCTGCTCATCTCAAGCACATGATTTGGGTTTTCAGTTATTCCTTTCTACTGGCTCATCTTTTCTAACTTTTTTCCTTTTGGGTGAGGGAAGAGGAACCACCTTTTCAAACTGCACAGCAAAGCTGGGTCAGTGCATTTAGTCTTTTGATATTTGTCACGTCAGGTGACAATACAGTGTTCTTGTACGCTTGGTATTCAGTATCTTTTCAAAGTGGTACCCAGCTGACACCAAGGTCGGCTAGATGCCCTGAGGCAATTCATTGCCCTGATTTGGTGTCCGTCACCAACAGTTCATATAAGGAGGATACGAAAGTTGGGGATAAGACGGGTCTGTTTTGCTGGCAAACCTTCATCCCTGTGTTTTGTGTCTTGAAATAATGTAACACTTTTTCTGCAAGGAATACCTTTGCAAAGATTAAGGAATCTTACAACACCAGGTTATAGTCCAACAAATTTATTTTAAAATCACAAGCTTTCGGAGATTATCTCCTTCGTCAGATGAATGAGTGAAAAGGTTCTCAAATCGCATATCTTATACTATGTTGGGACAGCATCACACCAATCAAAAAGTGTCGTTGTTATTCAAACAGGCCAGTCACGGAGAACAGCACGTCCCAGTACACTAGATATACATTGTGTCGATTACACAGGCAGGCAGAAAGAAACTCAAAATGGCAGAGAGAGAGAGAATTAAAAAAAACATATTATTTTTTTTCCCCCTTTTTGCTGGTGGGGTTACGTGTAGCGTGACATGAACCCAAGATCCCGGTTGAGGCCGTCCTCATGGGTGCGGAACTTGGCTATCAATTTCTGCTCGACGATTTTGCGTTGTCGTGTGTCTCGAAGGCCGCCTTGGAGAACGCTTACCCAAGGCGGCCTTCGAGACACACGACAACGCAAAATCGTCGAGCAGAAGTTGATAGCCAAGTTCCGCACCCATGAGGACGGCCTCAACCGGGATCTTGGGTTCATGTCACGCTACACGTAACCCCACCAGCAAAAAGGGGGAAAAAAATTATATGTTTTTTTAAATTCTCTCTCGCTCACTCGCACTCGCTCACTCGCACTCGCTCACTCGCTCTCGCTCTCGCTCTCGCTCTCGCTCTCTCGCTCTCTCGCTCTCTCGCGCTCTCGCTCTCGCGCTCTCGCTCTCGCGCTCTCTCGCTCTCGCGCTCTCTCGCTCTCGCGCTCTCTCGCTCTCTCGCTCTCTCGCTCTCTCGCTCTCTCGCGCTCTCGCTCTCTCGCGCTCTCGCTCTCTCGCGCTCTCGCTCTCTCTCTCGCGCTCTGCCATTTTGAGTTTCTTTCTGCCTGCCTGTGTAATCGACACAATGTATATCTAGTGTACTGGGACGTGCTGTTCTCCGTGACTGGCCTGTTTGAATAACAACGACACTTGTTGATTGGTGTGATGCTGTCCCAACATAGTATAAGATATGTGATTTGAGAACCTTTTCACTCATTCATCTGACGAAGGAGATAATCTCCGAAAGCTTGTGATTTTAAAATAAATTTGTTGGACTATAACCTGGTGTTGTAAGATTCCTTACATTTGTCCACCCCAGTCCATCACCGGCATCTCCACATCTTTGCAAAGATTAGCACCGTTTTTAAAATAAAAATTTACTGCAGACCCCTAAAATCTCACTTCAGCAGCCTTGCATCCAGAGCCAACAATCCCAGTCTCCTGCATCCCGAACTATTTTAAGTACTCTAAGCCAAAGCAACCCCCCCCTCCCAATAACCTGGTTGGTAATTGTGCCACGTTAGATACTCAGTCATACAGACCACAGGTCCCAGGTTCAGTTCTTAGTTTTTGCTGTATTAAGTGATCCCCACAGGCCACTACAATAGCAAGGAGGGGGATTAAATTATCCACCGTTCCCATCCTGATTGCTATGCAGTGACTACACCTGCCAGTCAGTATACGTGGACGTCAAGTGAGGACAGAATTGGACTTGGCTGGGATGTCCTCGGCCACTAGCTAATCACAGTGACATTTGTTGTGCAAGCTGCAAAAGAAAAATTGTCCTGCTCTGGCTCCCAGTTCTTGCCTGATGCTCCTACTGCTGCAGGGGTTGAACACTGCTGTATCCTGTGGCTCTGAGCTCGTCGAATTGCGAAAGGAGTGAAACTGGGAAAATGGCCAGTATGAACGGGGGGGGAGGAGGATTGGTGGAAGACCATAGTGAACAGGAGGGGTAATTAATTAATGAACATTTAGTGGCAAAAGTCTACCAGTACAGTGTTACTTTTAAACAGAATGTGTGTTTGCTTTTGTCATCAGCGCTGTGGAATTTGCCCAGCAATATTCATGTGACAAATTCCACATCACCAGCATTCCCATTGTGTTTCTTTCATAAGAACATAAGAAATAAGAGTAGGCCATACGGCCCCTTGAGCCTGCTCTGCCATTTAATAAGATCATGGCTAACCTTCGACCTCCATTCCACTTTCCCGCCCGATCCCCATGTCCCTTGATTCCCCAAGAGCCCAAAAATCTATCAATCTCAGCCTTGAATATATTCAATGACTCAGCATCCACAGCCCTCTGGGGTAGAGAATTCGAGATTCACCGCCGTCCTGAGTGTAGAAATTTCTCCTCATCCCAGTCCTCTCTCTTATCCTGAGACTATGTCCCCTAGTTCTAGACTCTCCAGCCTGGGAAGCATCCTCTCAGCATCTATCTTGTCAAGCCCCCTCAGAATCTTGTTTCAATGAGATCACCTCTTATTCTTTCAAACTCCCAAGAGGATAGGTTCATTCTACTCCATCTCTCCTCGGAGGACAACCCTCTCATCCCAGGAATTAATCTAGTGTACCTTCGTTGCACCGCCTCTAAGGCAAGTATATCCTTCCTTGGGTAAGGAGACCAAAATTGTACACAGTACTCCAGGTGAGGTCTCACCAAAGCCCTGTAATATTGCAGTAAGACTTCCTCGCTCTTGTACTCCAACCCCCTTGCAATAAAGGCCATCATACCATTCGCCTTCCTAATTGCTTGCCGCATCCGCATGTTAACTTTGTTTCGTGTACAAGGACACCCAAATCCCTCAACACCAACATTTAATAGTCTCTCTCCATTTTAAAAAAAAAATTAATTTTTCCGAGCAAAGTGAATAACCTCACATTTCCCCACATTATACTCAATCAGCCACCTTCTTGCCCACTCACTTAACCTGTCTATATCCCTTTGCAGACTCTGTCCTCCTCGCCGCTTACTTTCCCATCTACCTTTTGTATTATCAGCCAACTTGGATACATTACACTCGGTCTCTTCACCTAAGTTAATATAGATTGTAAATAGCTGAGGCCCAAGCATCCATCCCTGTTGCACCCCACTAGTTACAACCTGCCAACCCAAAAATGACCCATTTATTCTTACTGCTTTCTGTCTGTTAACCAATCCTCAATCCATGATATATTACCCCCAATCCCATGAGCCCTAATCTTGTGTAACAACCTCTTGTGTGGCGCCTTATTGAATGCCTTTTGAAAATCCAAATATACTACATCCACTGGTTTTTATCTACCCTGCTAGTTACACCCTCAAAAAAAAACCATAGATAGATTTGTCAAAAACTATTTCCCTTTCATAAAACTGTGTTGACTCTGCCTAGGAAATTATGATTTTCTGAGTGCCCTGTTACTCCATCCTTATTAGATTCTAGCATTTTCCCAACTAATGCCAGGCTAACTGGTCTGTAGTTCCCTATTTTCTCCCTCCTTTCTTGAATAGCGGGGTTACATTTGCCACCTTCCAATCCATGGGGACCGTTCTCAAATCTAGAATTCTGGAAGATCACAACCAATGCATCCACTATCCCTGCAGCCACCTCTTTTTTAGAATCCTCGGATGTAGGCCATCAAGTCCAGGGGATTTGTCAGCTTTTAGTCCTATTAATTTTTCTAATACCTTTTCTTTACTAACCTTAATTACTTTTAAGTTCCTCCCTCTTATTAGACCATTGGTTCCCCATTATTTCTGGTATTTTTTTGTTTTCTACTGTGAAGACAGATACAAAATATTTAAAATTTTTAATGGGGAATAAGGAAATGGCAGAGACCATTTTAATAATTGTGTCTGCCATTTCCTTATTCCCCGTTATAATTTCTCCTGTGTCTGCCTCTAAGGGACCCACATTTACTTTCGCTAATCTCAATGCAGCATAAGTACCACTTAAGGACATCAGCAACATTCCAGCAGCTTTATTCCCACCTGATAGTTGAGTGTAGAATGCTGATAAAACAATTAACACAACACCAACTGCTTTTTTAAAAAATGTCGTTGTATAGCTGTTACATTCGTAATCAGTGCTGGATTGCCAGACGGCATTGACAATTACATAAACTGCAACGACTGTGATTTAAGGCACTTTTACATTTGAAATGTGCACTCACAAATCTGCTGACTGGATAGAGGGGAGCCAGTGTTGGTGATGGAAAAAGATGGGAGCCAGTGAATCGACTTGCTTTCACTCCATCCAGACTGCAGAAACAGCAAATGTAAAAGTGCCTACCTATCATCGTAGTCAGTAACTCTAGCCTAGGGGGTCCTTAATGCAACGTAGAAACTAGCATAGCAAACTGCACTCGAATCAATGCATTATTTAGCTTTATGCCACCATAAATTACAAAATTTTCAACATTAACTTTCAAAAGTTAATGTTGAAAGTCCGTGGTGCCAGATTCTCAGTTTCACAGTTTGCATTTGCAGCTGCCATTTATAGCAATAGGATAGTGGGCAAAAAAACATGGTTACTGACTGCCCAAAGCCCCCTCATTCTCCTGTGTACTGGTCGTGTAATTGGTTTGGTGGCACCTGCAGATATGTTGTGTAGTTGGCTCTAGGTCATTTTGGGGGGGGAGGTGGAGAAGAGGAAAGAGAATCACTTTTTAAAAAAAATAAATAAACATGAAAGTCTTGTCCATAGAAGATGTATGCCCAGCAGCTTTACATGCAAAGTTCCTAGTACATCAAAGTTTGAGAAGTTTTAAGAGAGGCACTGCATTAGTAAGCATGACCAAAAGTGCCACACTATTGGTATGAGAAGGACTGGCAAAGGGCCATGTGTTTTGGCCATTTTTGTCCCTCCCTATAGTAAAGCTGCCCACATAGTAAATAGGGTGCTTTTATCAGTAGTTTGGCAATACCCTGGATGTGCAGACCAGCATTTGAAAATTGCTCTGTATCCTAAATTGGGTACAAGATTGATGATTGATATGTACGTACTTGCCGATAGCTTTTAAGTGTTACAAAAATGCCTACATTTTTGGTAAAAGCAACACTGGCTTTTTTGAGGGGAAGGGGGTGGTTGATTAGGCAAACCACTGATCTGGATGTTTAGAAAATTTCATAAACCTTAAACTGGGTGGTTTAAATTCATGCTGCGTGTTAAGAATCCTGATGTCTCTGCTCCCAGCTTGGTCTTACTGTTCCACAATCATCCAGACAATCAAGGTCTTCCTGATTTCCCATCATTTTATGGTAGCAGGGACTGTGTATGGTTGCTGCAGACTCTAAGTTTGTAGACATTGTTCTATTTTATGTCGTATCTGACAGCCTTTTTACACTCAAGGCTGCAGTCAGGGATTGTACCAACGTCTGATTTTTGGTCTTGGCAAAAGGTGGCAACTCTAATTTTAACTTTGCTGATTGTGTGGATTTAAAATTAATGAAGTCCATCTAACAAATGTCCAGCATGGTTTTCAAAACGACAGAATTTAAACCTTGTCTGTATTTAAGATCATCGAGCACAATCTTAAAATATAGCTTGATGTGAGTTGTTCTTGGCTTTTTATTGATCTGTAACCTTTTAATCTATGCCCATTGATCAAACATCTAACAATGAAACTGAGAAGATATTTTGGGAGACCGGAAAGTTTCCAGGTTTAATCCCTTTTTCCTCCACTTTTACCTCATTTGAAGCATCAGTCAGGGCACGACAATTGACCTCTGCTCCCCTAGACGAGAGAGAGAGAGGCGGGGGGGGGGGGGGGGAGGTGAAGAGAGGGTTTCCTCTTGAATACAATCCAATGACCCCTATTGGAAATTGTGGATGTGTGGCTGTCTGGTGAGGACAAGATCAGGTTCAACTGAGATGCCGTAATGGTTATATAGCTTGACTAAACTTACTGTCTTAGCTCAAACATGAAGAACAACCACTTGACCGAAGTACTGGAAGGCTGCTGACACCTGTGGAACTGGACTTCATAATTTAATACCTCAAAGGGAAGGGTCAAGTTTGAGGGGTGTGGGAGATACAAAATCTATTGAGCCTGGTGCAGTAATGCCTACATTTGATCAAAATCTTAAGTACAACTTGCATCACAGCCAAGTGTGTGTGAGGTGAAAATGATCACTGAGCAATACTGGGTAAATTGGGGGAAATGACTCCAAGACATGGTGAAAAAGGTAGAATTTGGGAAGGTTTTTAAAGGTGGGGAGAGGGGAAGCAGGGCTTTAGGGAAGAGGGTTTGTGTAAGGTCAAAACAACTAAAAGCTGTGCCACAGTGGAACTGAGGAAAGGGGGATGCAAAGTAGGCCAGAGTCAGATAAGTGGAGGGCATATGCTTGGGAAATAGGGCTGGAGGAAATTGCAGAGCTAGGGTGGGATGAAGGTTGTGGAAAAATATTTATAAATAAGGATGAGGACTTTGAATTCAGTGCCTTGGGGGGTGGGGAATCATTGGAGGTTGGTGAGGTGGGGGGTGATGAGGAAGTGGGATAGGATATGAGCAGTAGAATTTTGGACAAAATGGGAGTATGGTGTTTGATGGATGGATGCTGGCAGCATGGTGGAGTTATTCACCTGAGCAATTGATGCTACATATACATTGCCCAGAAAATGTAATCCTGATGAGATGAGGTTTGTTGATCATGAGAAAACTAGACCATAGCGCACAGGCATGTTTTGAACTGGAAGTGGACCTGCTTCTTTCAGTTCATGTATCTGGATATTCAGTTGCTAAAACAGGTGACTGAATATTTACTTAAGCTGTCAGCGGTACATATATCATAAAATGTCGCCATACTCTGAAGCATTTGCCTCTCTGGGTGGGGATTACAGATTGAGATCGAGCATTTCCTACAGTCTTAACCAAGATAATATGATGCAGATGTTTTTGCAGTGAGCACCTGTTTTCCCCTTCCTAGTCTGTATGGCTCAGCCTTCTGGATGTATGGATTTCCATCTGAGTTTGTCGAGTTATCTGCACAATTCACAACCAGAAATCTGATTTGTAACAAAGATATTTTGTTAAATTGTGACCTTGCTTTAAAGGAATAAATTATAAAATAAGAATGTGTTGTGCTCCTAAAGGGGGTGCAAGTGTAGCCTTGACTTTACACACATGATCTAATCTTGAAGTACAGCTTAAGGGTACATTAAAAATATTTCACCAAATTGATCTTAATTTTGCATTTTATTTCTTTCACAAGTTATGGTGTTTCCTCCAGTATTTCTCCTTACTCCTGATATACTGTCTGAAGTAGAGTTCAACTTTATCTAAATCTTATCTACAAAAGACAGGGCCCTATCTTTTGTAGCCTCAGTTTTTTAAAAAACTAAAGATTTCTTAAGTGGTGTCTTGATTTTCATTTTTCCCTTGCTTAGCTTAAAAGAACTGATTTTCCAAAGTTGGGGGCGGGGGGGGGTGCAGGGGGGAGGGTGTGCGGAAGAAGTAAAGGAGCCTCTCTAGTTCCTCATTCAAATACTTGCCAGATTACATTGAATACTGAGCTTTTTGCCTTATGTCGACAGGTCTGCTATTGTATAGTGGGGTGGGGACAACTTGTGTGATATGCCCTCACTGGACTTTTACCAACTCTTGAGATTTTTGAGAGAATACATTTTTCAACTTATTTCTACATTGTCCTTAAGAATTTGAGCAAGGCACGAAGTGCTGTCTGTGGAGCTGTACTCCAGCATGAGTCACCACTCAAAAGGTGCAAGTTGGTTGCGCCGAGAAGGGATTCAGTGATATAACTGCTTCTGTGGACTTCCGAAATCTTCTAGTGGCCACTTTACATTAGCAGAATCACTTGCTGTCTCTGCAGTGGGGCTCAGGGTTGTCTGCTGAACAGTTGTTTCTGCAATGCGTAACCCTGTGCTCCCTGTCACTTGCAATTTCAATTCTCTCTCCCATTCTCACTCCAGCCTCCGACAATGTTCCAATGAAACTCATGGTAAGCTCAAGGAACAGCACTTCATCTTTCTACTCAGCACATCGCAGCCCTCTGGCCTTTTAATATTGACTTTAACAACTTCAGACCTTAACTCCAGCTCTCATTTTCTCTCCAGTAGGAGGTACTGGCAATGTGGGATGGGTGCACTGGTTTTTCTGGGGATGGGGGTAGAGGGAGAAAAGGGGAGGGGCGGGGAGAAAGGGGAGCGGGTTTGGTGGGGGGGGGGGGGGTGGAGTAAGAGGAGCGGGTTTGGGGTGGGGGGGTGGAAAGGGAGAAGTGGGTTGGTGCTTGGGTGGGGATCCCCACTGTCAGAACTCCGTGCTGGTGAGGAGGTGTGGACCTGCTTCTTACCTCTACCAGGCTCCTGGGCCACCGAAGCCTGCTCCACTTTACCACTTTTTCTACCTGCCTACCCTCCACCACGTTCAGCTTCTCACACACTGTGTCTCGTGCATGCCATTTAATTTTTTTTCATAAAATATACTTTATTCATAAAATTTGCAGCAATACATACAATACAGTTCTCATATCACATTCCAAACGTACACAATACAGATTATACAATTTGCAGGTTACATCAAGTACAGTTCAATGAACACATTGTACATAATTACAGTTCATGACACTCTATGGTGCCTCATTGCATTATACTCAATACAGATTATTGATTACAGATTCATTACAGGTACATTACAGCAATTTGAATTTTACATTCTGCCCGAGGGGTTTTCCCCTGATTGCAGCCCCTCGGTATACAATGGCGGGGAGGCTCTAAACGGTTGCCTTTCCCCACAGAGCCTTTGCAGCGGCCGCACCCAGCCTCAATGCGTCCCTGAGCACGTAGTCCTGGACCTTGGAATGTGCCAGTCTGCAACACTCGGTCGAGGACAGCTCCGTGCACTGGAAGACCAGCAGGTTTCGGGCAGACCAAAGGGCGTCTTTCACCGAGTTGATGGTCTTCCAGCAGCAGTTGATGTCTGTCTCGGTGTGCGTCCCCGGGAACAGCCCGTAGAGCACAGAGTCCTGTGTTACGGAACTGCTCGGGATGAACCTGGACAGATATCACTGCATCTCTCTCCAGACCTTCTTTGCAAAAGCACGTTCCAGAAGGAGATGGGTGACGGTCTCGTCTCCACCGCAGCCTCCTCGGGGACAGTGTGCGGTGGTGCTGAGACTCCGTGAGCGCATGAAGGATCTGACTGGAAGGGCCCTTCTCACCACCAGCCAAGCTAGGTCTTGGTGCTTGTTTGAAAGCTCTGGCGATGAGGTGTTCTGCCAAATGACATCGACGGTCTGCTCAGGGAAACAACCGACAGGATCCACCGTCTCCTTTTTCCCTCGGCCTTGAGGATGTTACGTGCGGACCACTCGCTGATCGCTTTGTGGCGCTTTGTGGTCAAAGGTTTTTTTTGTATAAACTTTTTGACGAAGGACAGGTGGGGCAGAACGGTCCAGCTGGACGGAGTGTTCCGTGGCAGTGTGGCCAGGCCCATCCTGCTCAACACCGGGGACAGGTAGAACCTCGGCACGTAGTGATTTGATTTTTCTCATTGTCTCTTTTTTTCCTCATGCTAATATCACTTCTGGCATTTAATCATCTCCTGTTCTCCACTTAAGCACTTTACAGCTATGGGTCGCACTCTTGCCTGAGTCAGAAGGTTGTGGGTTCAAGCCCCACTCCAGGGACTTTGGCACAAAATCCAGGCTGACACTCCCAGTGCAGTACTGAGTGAGTGTTGCAATGTTGGAGGTGCTGTCTTTCGGATGTCACGTTAAACAGAGCCACCTCAGGTGGACGTAAAAGATCCCACTGCCACTATTTTGAAGAAGAGCAGGGGAGTTCTCCCCAGTGTCCTGGTCAATATTTATCCCTCAACCAACATCACTTTTTAAAAAAAAAAATAACCTGGTCATGATCACATTGCTGTTTGTGGGACCTTGCTGTACGCAAATTGGCTGCTGTGTTTCCTACGCTACAACGGTGACTACACTTCAAAAATACTTTCTGTAAAGTGCTTTGTGACGTCCTGAGGTCGTGAAAGGCGCTATTATAAATACAAGTCCTTTCCTTTACAGGTCATTCTATTTAATTTCCTGTTTTTTTAAATTCCCCCTTCTTGTTCTGTTCCTTTTTAAAATGCTGGTCGTTTATAATATCTTAGAGTTCTGATGAAGGGTCTTCGTCTGAAATGAAAGACCCAATTATAGATTTCCATCCTTCCAGATTATACAAAGAGTATTTTAAACACTTCAAACTGAAGGTGACGTACTAATGGTTACAGTTCTGTTAGGCGTAGTGACTATCTGAGGCAGCATCTTTTGGCTGAGATGTTAAACCGAGGCCATTTCTTGCCTGTTCATGTGGACATAAAAGATTCCTTGGCATTATTCCAAGAAGACCATGGAGTTTAGTGTCCTGGCCAAAACTCCCTCCTCGACCAACAGCATCATATTATCTGTTCGTTCATTCATTTGCTATTTATGGGACCTTGCTGTGTGCAAATTGCCTGCTGTGTTTGCACTTTAATGTGGAGATGCCGGTGATGGACTGGGGTTGACAATTGTAAACAATTTTACAACACCAAGTTATAGTCCAGCAATTTTATTTTAAATTCACAAGCTTTCGGAGGCTTCCTCCTTCCTCAGGTGAACCACATCGTTCACCTGAGGAAGGAGGAAGCCTCCGAAAGCTTGTGAATTTAAAATAAAATTGCTGGACTATAACTTGGTGTTGTAAAATTGTTTACAATTTGCACTTTAATACATTGGTTGTAAAGTGCTTTAGGATGGCCTGAGCATTTGCTAAGATGCTGTCTATATGCAAGTTCGTTCTTTCATTCATTCTTTAAAACATATTGGCTGAATTCCAATATGCCAAATAAGCCCCATAACATTGATGGAAAACAAGGAAATGACGGAGGAATTGAACAGATATTTTGTATCTGTCTTCACAGTAGAAGACACTAATAATATACCAATAATAGAAAATCAAGGGGCAAAAGGGAGGGAGGAACTAAAAACAATCACTATCGCTAGAGGAAAAAGTACTTGGTAAACTAATGGGTCTAAAGGCTGACACGTCCCCTGGACCTGATAGCTTGCATCCAAGGGTCTTAAAGGAAGTGGCTACAGAGATAGTGGATGCATTGGTTGAAATCTTCCAGAATTCACTAGATTCTGGAAAGGTCCCAGTGGATTGGAAAACCGCAAATGTAACACCCCTATTCAAGAAGGGAGTGAGACAGAAAGCAGTTAACTATAGACCAATTAGCCTAACATCTGTCATTGGGAAAATGCTAGAATCCATTATTAAGGAAGTAGTAGCAGGACATTTGGAGACTCAAAATACAATCAAGGAGAGTCAACATGGTTTTATGAAAGGGAAATAGTGTCTGACAAATTTATTAGAGTTCTTTGAGGAAGTAACGGGCAGGGTGGATGCAGTATATTTGGATTTCTAAAAGGCATTCGATAAGGTGCCACATAAAAGATTACTGCTCAAGATAAGAGCTCATGGTGTTGAGGGTAATATACTGGCACGGATAGAGGATTGGCTAACTAACAGAAAACAAAGAGTCAGGATAAAAGGGTCATTTTCAAAATGGCAATCTAACTAGTGGGGTGCCGCAGGGCTCAGTGCTGGGGCCTCAACTATTTACAATATATATCATGGATGAAGGAACAGAGTGTCTTGTGGCCAAATTTGATGATACAAAGATAGGTGGAAAAGCAAGTTGCGATGAGGACACAAAGTGTCTGCAAAGGGATATTGACAGGTTAAGTGGGCAAAAATTTGGTAGATGGAATATAATGTGGGGAAATGTGAAGTCATCCACTTTGGGAGGAAAAATAAAAAAGCAAAATATTATTTGAATGAAGAAATACTACAAAATGCTGCGGTACAGAGGGATCTGGGTGTCCTCGTACATGAAATACAAAAAGTCAACCTACAGGTGCAGCAGGTAATCCGGAAGGCAAACGGAATATTGGCCTTTACTTCTAGGGGGATGGAGAATAAAAGCAGGGAAGTCATGCTACAACTGTACAGAGTGCTGGTGAGACCACACCTGGAGTACTGCGTACAGTTCTGGTGCTCTTATTTAAGGAAGGACATACTTGCATTGGAGGCAGTTCAGAGAAGGTTCACTAGGTTGATTCTGGGTATGGAAGGGTTGTCTTATGAGGAAAGATTGAACAGGTTGGGTCTATACTCATTGGAGTTTAGAAGAATGAGAGGAGACCTTATTGAAACATACAAGATTCTGAGGGGACTCGATAGGGTAGATGCTGAGAGGATATTACCCCTCGTGGGGGAATCTAAAACTAGGGGGCATAGTCTCAGAATAAGGGGTCACCCATTTAAGACGGAAATGAGGAGGAATTTCTTCTCCCAGAGGGTCGTGATTCTTTGGAATTCTTCACCCCAAAAAGCCATGGAGGCCGAGTCATTGAATACATTCAAGGCTGAGTTGGACAAATTTTTGATCAGCAAGGGAGTCAAAGGATATGGGGAAAGGGCGGGAAAGTGGAGTTGAGGTAAAAATCAGATCAGCCATGATCTCATTAAATGGTCGAGCTGGCTCGAGGGGCTGAATGGCCTACTCTGCTCCTATCTCTTATGGTCTAATGTGAATGTTATAAACAAAAGGGTACTTTTTTAAATTTAAAAAACAATTACCATATTTGTATAGGATAAGAAATCCCAATAAAGCATAGCAAACATGGTACAAGAGACAATAATCTCAACTGACCAAGTTTAGTCTTGGACTGGTCCATTCTGTCACTGGGTTAATGCTGATAGCAGTGAAGAGCATGTTTCATGGGCTGCAGATAGCTCAGTGGGTTAAATGCACTGCTCTGTGGAATTAAACCATTCAGATTAGAAAGGGCCCAGGTTCAATCGCTGGCCTCTGCTGAGCTGCCCAGTTTCAGTGCTCTGGGTGAGGAAAGGAACAAATCAGCCATTCTTGATAATCATCCTGTGACTCTGCTGGAAAGTGCAGATGTGCGCAATAGAATTGGGCTTGGCTGTGATGCCCACTAATGTTGAATAGCCCACCAGACTTGCTATCTAGGTTCAATGTGTAAAATGGCCACTTGGGTAAGTTAATAGAGTGTGGAATTGTGACATGACAGTAGCCTGCTTTTCAGGAGAAACTGGGAGAAAATGAGGGAGGGTGGAAGGAATGGTTTTTCTTGTGTAAAACAAATGAGAATGCGATACAAACAGATGTGCCTTTTTGATGTGCAGTGTGTTTTTGGAATTGGAGCAACTGAAGCAAATCTTTCTGCTGTCTGTCCTGAAGCTGCTAAAGATGGCATATGTAAAGGTACAATAGAGCTGGGTAACTGACCTTTCCAAGTGTTTAGTTTGTTGATACTGAAATGTATACACCAGCAAAAGATTTTTTTCAAACGATTGCTTCTGGCAAAATATAGGTAATTCAATTACTAAGCTGCGTATTGAGTTGCAAATGAACATAGGTACCAGTCATTTTTTATTCACCATCTGGAAATGGGATTAAAGGGGCCCTGTGATCAGTGCAGATGGGATCAGTCTTGTCCACAAGCGCTGCAAGGGTTTTGAACTCTGCTAATCCAGATGGCAGTACAGTGCTCTCATTAGCAGAGTGTAGGTTTATTAAGGCTTGTGATGTGATCATATGGGTCTGAACCTGGGGCAGACGGGCCTCAAAACATTCAGTTCATTGTCTTGAGTTTTTTTTGCCATGTAGGGATTTAGGTGCTAATTAAGTCTGGTGGTGTCTTTCAGCCGGGCAATATACTAATCACGACTGTTTTAAATGGGCAGACAAAGACTATTTGATTAAATAAGTGATGCGCTTTCTTCAACAAAAGATAATGTGATGAGCAAGTTGATTGCTTTCAGCTGTAATTGATAGCCAAATCATGCACTCTGCTTCATTTAATGAGAGATGTGAAGATTGAACGAGAATTATCTGAAGTGCTTCCTCTCCGATAAATGCTCAGGGTTGAACATGCTGTGTTTTTGTTTTTACAGGCTACCCGAGATCAGCACCTCAAGTCTGATGTTTCCAAGAAGTGGTTAGACAAGACTATGGAAGGCAGCTGCCCGATTGAAGGCGTGAAGAACAAAGCAAGAGAGGGAAGCACAAGTGGTTTAAAATCGGATGATTTTGGTAAGGATTGTTTTTAAAACTGGGAGAGGAGGAGGAGGGATTATAGTTATGTTCTTGCCTTTGCCATGTTCCCTAAATCATTCTAGTGTTTGTGGAAGGTATAGTTTTCAAGTTTGGGGAGGTATTAGTAGTAAGTTTCCTTTTAAATTGTGCATTCATTAAATGAGCACTGATGAAATGTTTGAGTCATCAGCCTTGGATAGTGTAAATTATTTAGCACATGCATACTTCAAAGAATGTAGATGTGCTTACTCCTTTCAGGAGACTGCTGTGTCGTTTAATGTTGCATTTATAGTGCAGAGAGCAGCTTAAAGTGGTTCTGTCATACTCACCACTGTAGAAAGTGCCCTGTTTATATTGCAGAATTGTTTCCACAGCAGCCAGAAGCACTTAAGCCTCTTGGCCCCGTGACCAGCTGTTTCAAGTGTTATACTGCTGTTGGACTGAAACCAGCTCTTAGCAATACTTGCAGTCTTGGGTGGCATGAGTGCCACTTTGTTTATGTTGCCAGTTCACTACTGACTTTGGAGTGGTCAGTGTAACGTTGGAGTGATTCTCATGTTCTGTTTTCTAAAACCAGCCTTGTTGTCAACTGAGACTTGCTGTATGAAGTGACCCAAATGAACATTTTGGGAAATAAACCTGAATGTCCCCTGAGCATCAGTGTCTCTTTCCCTCTTGAGTTATAGTATTCTTACTAATGATCCCATTAACATTTTAAAGGCATGTGTGCTTTAGAACTGACTTCCCTATAGTGAATTGCTTAGATCACAGCAGAACATATTATTCAGTCACATTAAGTGAAATCATTTGACAAAGGGATGCCATTTTTCTGAAGAGTAGACTATTGTTTTACCAGCTTTTTAGAGTAACTATGATTCCCTTTGCTTGCAGCAGAATGCAGTGGTTACTGGTTATTTATTGGATAACTGCATAGTCCAGGGTTGCCAAGTTTCTCAAATTTCATTAGTAATTGCTTGCTGATCACAAGACTGCATCTGATCAATCTGATTCATTGCATCACTGGCTGTTGCAGCATTTTGGGGTAAATCTGCTGGGATTGTCTAAGATTCGCTATGGCAATTAAATCTGTTAAACTGATGGAGTGAGAGATCAGGAATCGTATTGGGCTTTGCCAGTGGATGTTCTTGGCAAAATAAGCTTTCTACGGTTTCTATTTTTTTTTAAATAAATAAATGTACCTGCATGTTATACTGTTGAGGTTGACTTGGCTAGGTTCTTGTATCCAATGTGTGCCGTATTGCCACCTACAGTTCAGGTGGGTTCATTTGTTTCGGTGTAAATGATAAATGATCCCCACCTTCAGGACTGGTTTCAGAGCAGTGCTGATAAAATCTTGCCAAGTGTAATCGAGGCAGCTTCACTAATCGTCCTTCAGCATTTCCTGGAATACAGCACTGGCTCAGTATCGTTTCAAGGTATGATTTTTTTTTAAAATATATGCCAAACTCATGAGTATACAGTCATTTATTCCTACTGCCTTTTGACTTTCCTGAATGTCTCATTGCTTGGGAATCATGTATGTCATTCCCACCCCCCCCCCCCCCCCCCCCATTTCAAATCATACCATTTGAGTCCCTCAATGTTGTAAATTTGAATGCCTTATAAACTTTTTTAAACTGCTCTGTTGCAGTCTGAAAATTTTCCAGCTGAATTGCTGTTTGCTCTTTGAAGTCTGACACTTGCCTTGCAGCTGTATTTTATCCATGTATTTGTGGCTGAACCATATCTTGTAGCTTTTAATGTTGCACCAGACATTTTGATGTGAAGGGTTATGTTATGTTTGGGTTGAGGAGGAAAAAGTGGGTATGAGGGGCCCATGTGTGCTCTTCCCTCATCTTTTAGCTTATTTATTTGCTGTACCAACCATCCCTTTTTCCCCTGATGAATCAACAGGTAGAAGTCCAGGGTCATGAATGCTGACTCCTGTCAGTCGAACGGTGAGCAAACCGGTTTTGTGAAAAGTGCACAAGTCTCTGCATTTGCCAGGTCATCATCCACCATTTCTCCCCATTGTGTGATCCCACCGCCAAGCAAATCTTCCCTTGTCTCCCTACCATTTTCTGGAGGGACTGTTCCTTCTGGGATACCATCATTCATTCATTCATCACCCTGACTTCCAGCTGCCCTTCTCGTGGCACTTTCCCAACACAGATGCAACATCTGTTCATCCAGCTCTTCACACACCATTGCCCAGGACACCCCCACACATTGAGATGGCAATTTTGTGCACTTCCTCTAATCTAGTATACTGTGTTTGCTGCTTAAGCTACAGTGGTATCTACATTGTTTACATTTCAGTACACAATGTAGATACCACATCTGGCTTATGAGGGCTCACCTATCTATTAAATTGCAACTACATGTACCACCTCTAGTAGTAATGCCTAGAGGAGGCAAAAACCTATAGCAAATTTCAGGAAAACGTCGTGAAACTATTCCCAGATTCCCAAAGTCAGTCAAGTTAGATCCAGGCAAACCTGATTACCCATGATGCATCACTGGACACACTTAACTAAGACCCCTCATGACCCTCTTCTCCCCCCCCCCCCCCCCCCAAACATAAATGCTTAGGAACATAGAACTGTATCCTTCAATATCCTGGTCAGCTGAACATTTGTCCATTGCTCTTTTTTTATAACATCCACTTCTTGCACTGTTTTTCTAGGTAAGCTGTTCTACATACCTCTGTGTGTGAAGTGATATCTTTGAATCCATGCCACCCCTCTATAGCTACCTATTCCCTTTAGGGTCTTAAACGTCTCCATTTTAACTTGCCTCTTAAACCCCCCTTTTTATTTTTTAAAAAAAACCCAGTATCTGCAGTGTTCCTTCATAGCTCAGCATCCAATCCCATTTATCAACTTAACGACCCTTTGTTTCTGCTCTTTCCAAGGCAAAGGATATGGTCGTTCTCTCTTCTCTTTTTCCCCCCACCCCCTTCCAAGGTTTATATCGTGCCCAGGACTGTGTGTCCAGTATTCAAGGTGAGGGGGTCCCAGTGCTTTGTATGAACACATTCATGTCCTGGGATTTGTGTGTTCTCTCCTCTCTCTCGAGCTACAGATCCTAAGACTGCATGTTATGCTGATAGTGAGTGGTTGTTCTCCAGATCCCCCTTCTGTGTAATTTCCTGTAGACTGTTCCCATTTTTTTTGTACTGCCAATACTTGTTTCCTTTCTCCAGTTTCATGACTTAGCATTTCTCCAAGTAAAGTAATTTCCTCTGTGGTGAGCCAAAGGTTGCTAAAATGTTAAGATGTAATATATTTAGCTAACCAGAGGAATTCAGTAGACTTAAAAGGATCAAGCACAATCTACCTGTAAATCTGCTAACTCTTTTCCTTTCTGTTTCTCCTAAAGCCTCCCCATTCTGTCTTTTGGACACATTCTATTTCTCCACTACTGATGGCAAGTTCACAGGTCTATAGTTATTCTTCTGTCCCTTCTTTAGAAGTTGGGACCACATTTGCATCTTGGTCATTAGCCCCTTGGTACGACTCCTATATTTAGTGATTCCCTTAGATATGTCCATTTTCATTTGCCGCCTCTTTTAGTGGATTGTAGTTTCAGGGCTGGGTCCCTTGCACTCCTTTTAGTGTCTTACATTACAACACACTTCAAAAGTACTTCATTGGCTGTAAAGCGCTTTGGGACTTCAAGGTCATGAAAGGTGCTATATAAATGCAAGTCTGTCTGTGTCTGTCTTTTCCTTAATCTACCTATCATCATCTCTTTGTAGGTAACTTCTACATCAATATTTTTTGTCTTGTCAATAAATTTAGCAGTTGGAATAAAACTTTCCTCATTTGTCCAACCCTGATCAAGGAGTAATTAAGGACATTCTTTTATCATTTGTTAAACTAGCCCCCAGGATCCCTCCGGAGTTCCACTATTTCCTTTTGTTACCTATATTCCTCGAAATATGTTTGGGAAGATGCACTGGGTGGGTGGGTGAAACCAAAGGCAAATTGGTCAACTGCTTTGCTGAGCATCGGCGCTCTGTCCAGAAGTGTGCCTTTGACCTCCCTGTGACTTGCTACTTCCAACACCCCCTCCCATTGCCACTCTGGCAGTTTGGTCTTTGGCCTCCTGCACTGTTTCAACCAAGTTCAAGGTAGGAATACTTTTGCCTGTGACCAAAACTTAACCCCCACTTGATTTACATTCCTGCTGTACTGCAGCCCTGATTCACTAGAGACTGCTGACATTTGTCCAATCCAAAACCTGATGGGGGTTGGGCATTTTCTTTTTTTAAATGGCTGTGCACAGTATTTTCTTTTTTTTTTCTTAACAGCACAATGTATTTGTCTGACACTGCAACTTGAGTTTTGACAGAGAAGCTGAGGTGATCATCTATCTGCTTTTCAACTGAACGGCCTGGCTTAAGGGGTGGCAGACTGGTAATTTTGAAGAATAACAACTGGACAGTAAAAGCTTTCAACTGCTGAATTTCAAAGAGACTCTACATACAGAAGTTGTCTGTTTGAGTTTGCACAGTGTGTGGGGCTGTACTCAGCCATTTTTTTAATGCCCAGCCCCTATTGGGTATTGGACTGGGCAAAAGGCAGCAGATAGACAATGAGGGAAACACTGTTGCAGTGCTGTATGGGAAATGAAATCCAGTGTGGGCTGCATTTCTGTCCCACAGTAATCCTACTTTCTGACCCACTTTCACATTGTAGAGTTCCAAGAGCAACAAGGTGCCCAATTTCTACCTCTTTGATTAGTGTCCTGAAGGAACCGAAGGAGCTAAAGTAATGAGCTGTCAGTGGAGTTTGTTTTGGAGGAGGAGTGGCCATGTTCTGTCGATGCATTCCTAATGCTGGGCCACGATGGCATGATGTCAGCCTTAATAAAAGACTAAGTCAAAATGTAATTACAGAGTAAGTCAGGGAGGAGCCACATTGCACACCAGATGCTGGGCCTGTTTGGCCTTTTGTGGTGTAGCAATTTGTAATATTTTTTAAGAATCTTTGTGGCTTTTTTTTAAAAAGATGAATGTTTGAGTAGTGTCAGTGCACTAAACACACTGCATCATGGGAGGGGTGGGACAGGCTCTCCTTTTGGGTTCTTCACCTCAAATCTGAGCGCAGTCTGGTGCAAGTAAAGTGCGATCCTTCTCTAAAGAGTGAGGAGAAAAAAGGAACGCAAGCTGACGCCTATACTACTGTTTTTTTTTAAAAGCTGGCTGAAGGGAAGCAGTAGCGCAATGGAAACTGGTCGAATTCTTGGACGGTACCAAACTTGGGGGGAGGAGGAGGAATAGGAGGAGGAATAAGAATAATGTAAAACAGCAGTGAAAGACCTACAAACATGCTGTGGAGGTGGTGCAGAGAAGAACCATCGGTCGGATCCCTAGCATCAGAGGACTGAGCTGAGGAAAGACTTGGGGGTGGGGGGGGGGGGAAACTAGCTCTTTTCAGCCGTTAAAGGAAGTGACTGAGAGGACCTCATGACTGTGTATGATCTAATAAATGGTATTGAGAAGGTATATCCAGTACACTACTGTAAGATGAACAGTGACATTAGGTCAGAGGCACAGGTTCAAAGTAATGAAAAGTAAATTTAGGACTGATGTTAGGAGGTTCTTTTATGCAGTGATCAACACCTGGAATGGACTTCCAGGTAGGATCATGGAGGGGAGAACACTGGAATTGTTTACAGCTGAATGCTCTGATTGTGGAAGGGCCATTTCTCTTCCCCTTGCCCTCTATTGATCTTGTGACCAGCAGAAACCTGGAAAGGAGGTTACTCTCTGCTCTCTGTTGCAGAATCATGCTGAGGAGAATGGCAGAGAAAGATCCAAAGAGAAGAAATGCCCATAGGGGAAGAATATAAGCAAAATTAAGGGACTCCTAGCTAAACAACTTCAAGCCTGCCAAGTCATATTTCCAGCAATAAGTCACAGTTTCTGTAGAAAAATGTAACCTTTTCTGTGTTGCACTGCAAAATAATCTGTTCAATTCTGCAGTCTGTCATTGTTCTCAAAATTCAGTTTCTCAGTGTTCTGAACTTGACAATAGATCAACTTATCTTTAAATATTTCATGTCCTGAATTATTGTCCCATTACATCTGTAGTTTACCTTTGACATTGTTTTTACCTCACTGTGCCTTGATTTCTTTGGGGATCATTTTGTTCTTTTTCAATGCAAAAACAACTTTTTTTTTACCTCCCAAGAACAGTCATAAGCACAGGCGTTTTGGAGTTTGGCACGCCTGGCATTTTCAAGGTCAAGCTGAGCCCAGCGTGCGCAATGGAGCTGCATTGGCTTTCCAAGCTGTTCAACAGAAGTCATAAAATCCCTGTGGTGTGAAGGGTAGCTGAGGTGGAGAAAGAACGAAGGCTTTTCTAGGTTGGGAGAAGTTTATTATAGTAGAGTCTGAGCTCAAAAAAAACCTGTTAAACCTCCCCTGCACATGGGGTGTGACAGCACATAGCATTTAAGAGGCTATAAAATTTGTGATATTTTAGCTTTAACCATCGAGTGCCAAATTACAAAATCTGATGCTTAAACTAAACTGACATCCCTGCCACCTCCCCAGGATTACCATTTTTACTGTTAGTGGGGCTGCACCTCCGTGTTTTTCTCCTCCCCCCCCCCCCCCCCCCCTGCCGCCAAAAAAAAGGCAGTGATCCCCTATTGGAGTATTGGGGACTTTCACCCCCCTCCCCAGGAAACAGTTCTCCAATATCAACAAATCAAAAATTAGTTTCACCCATTTCATACCCTTAACCACAAATAGCCTGATGGCTGCTTGAAAGTTTGTAATCCGAAAACAATTTTATAATTTTTTTAAATCTTGATAGGCATGGTGGGCTGAATGGCCTCGTGCTGTATGATTCAATGATTCATTGCCCAATTGTGTCCTCTCACTATGCTAACTCTTTGTCCATTGTGTGAAACTGTTGCTGCGAATGTTGTCCTGACCTCCTTTCCACTGGTTGGGGGGAGGGGGAGAAAGTTGGGGAAATAAAACTTGTCTCACTTTGAAATGAATCCTGGCTTTTGGAACAAAACTGAGGAGAATATTGAGTGCTCCTTTTTGGACTGATCACAGCCCGACCTAGCACGTGTTTCTGTTACACTCCAGGTTTAATTAATCAACTAATCCCTTGTGTTGCTCTTGGACACCTCCCACGAATCATAGACTGTACATTCTGAACTGTTGTGGGTGGATCAGTCTAATTGAGAACTATAGGTAAGTTTTATATTTAAAACTGGGGTTTAGGCCTGTAAATAGAACAAATATTGAAGCCTATCATTAGTTTTATTTTTCTCTTTCTCTTTCTTTTTGTTTCATTCTCTGCATTGTCATGTTCCCAATATCTCTGTCTTTTTGATCATTTTTCTACTTCAACTTTCCTCAGTCCCCACTGAGTCACTGGGACAATTTGGTTCTTTCCACACGACTGACATCTACTGGCTGATGTATCACAAGCTTGTGATTTTTTTTTTTGAATTATGGGTGGGAGAGGAAAATAAGGAAAGTTGTGTGAAAGTAGTGTTCATGTCATCTGAAAGGATTGAGGGGTGGGGTGAAAGCCAAGTTCCATCCTGCTGCATACTAAAAAAAATTATACTATTATGTGCTTTTGTTCTCCACTCTTACAATGTACAGTGAAATGAGTGATTTTGAACTAATGACTTTAAAATGGAAACTCTCTTGTCGTGTGATCACCAGCTGAGAATGGGATCAGACTGCCTGCCAGAAAGCAGACTAGTGATCTGGTAATTATACAAGGTGCAGTCAATGCGTTGTCTCCTGTATTTAGCAGTTCCTGAGGATGTGCAAACATTTGCTAGTCAAGTACAGTACCTGTATGCTCCAGACACTCCATTGCATGTTTGAGTGACTGTTTATAATCTGAGGCTCCTAAGGCTATGATCAAATATGCTTTCACTACTTCCACAATTCACAGAGATGAACTATATTGCCTGGTCGCTGTGGCAAGACAGAACTCTGTGAACTCAGGTGTGCACTTAAGTAAAAACGCAACCAAAACTTTGCTTAAAGCAGGGGTGTCCAATCTTGTGCCATGTGGATCTGACCCCCTTCTCCTATCATTGTGTGGGCTGCATACAGCTAACAATCAGCCCTGCGTGCAGGAAAATTCAACATTTCTGTTTCTCTCCCCGCCCCTCTTATTGCATTCCCCCTGCCAAACTCTGCCTCATTTAAACATTTTTGCTCTTCCTGGTCAGTCTGCTGTCCATGGCCCCTTCTACAACCTGGCTTTGTCCGCTGCAATCTGTTTTTGGTGCTCCCTCTGCTGCTGCTTCTACACCCACTGCTGTTTGGGACTGGTAGGTCTGTCACAAAGTTCGTAAGTTAGAAGTTCTTTCAGCCTCCTTAAATTTCCCGGACCTGGAAGCTGCTTCCTGATTGGTGCACTTAGACCATTGAAGGAGCAGCAATTTTGCACTAATCAGGAAGCAATTCTTTGAACATTTGGAAGTTGAAACCTCTCGACATCAATATTGCATGCAAGTGGAACCAAGGAACGGTGGGCTGGGTTGAAGAAGCTCGTGGGCCAAATGTTAGACTGCCAGCTTGAAGGACTAAATTTCGTAATGACTTGTGATTTTTGAACTCCAACAATTTGCTGAAAGTTAAGTATTGGATTGCTAATTTTATCTGATGACTTAACTTTGTCTGTTACTTCTCACAATAAACCATTTGTAGCTTAGCCTGAAATATGGTGTTTTTTTTTCCCCACCTGAGCGATCAAGAGTATACTGTGTCCATCCTGTGCTATGTCCAGTTTAACCCAGCGGCAAATGGGTAGATTATTGGCCCTGTGGCACAATGCATCTCATTCACTACACGCGCAAGATTAAGTTTCAGCTTGTGGGAAATATCCCTCTGAGCATGAGTGGAGTGTTGGGAGACGGCCCAAATTGTAACCAGGGAATGGATCGGGAGAGAAAGATGTAACCCAAAATGTTGCCCCTCTAGGTTCTCTTGCAAGGCGGTGGATATTGGAACTAATAAAAAGGGGTGAAGCGGTCACGTAGGAGTGCATCAAAATTTTATTTAAAATTGAATATTAAAATGAGGGAATTTACATTTATTTTAAAATGGAGAAGAACTTGGCAGTAAAAAGGATTGGACATCGGGAAGACTGAAGCCATAGTTTTGGCCCCTACCAAAAGCTCCATTCCCTTGCCACCAACTCCATCCCCCTCAGGCTGGGTGAAACCTCAGGGCCCTGTTCGATCCCCAGACTTGAGCTTCATTCCCCGTATCCGCCACCACCACTTGCTATCGCCTTCACAGCATTGTCTGCCTGTGGTCCTACCTTGCTTCCACTGTAGCTAAAACTGTTATCCACACCTCTTTGCATCTATGGACACTCTTCTCCAACCTCCACCTGCCAAACTCCAACTTGTCTGGAACTCTACCACTTGCATCCTATCTAACATTAAGCCCCACTTGTCCATTATTGCTGATCGGCTCAGGATCTTCCCTTTCATCTTTGTTTCCACCCCCACCCCCGGGCCCTTTTGTTGCATTCCATCCCTTGCTCTTGGCTCCTTTTTAACAATGAGCCGTTGTGCTTGCCCCCCCCCCCCCCCCCCCCCCAACCCTGCTCAGCCACTGGTGACAAAGCCTTCAGCTGTTTCTACCCTGCCCTTGAACACTCTCTCCCTCTGCCTCTCTGCTTTTAAAACCCCAGACTACTCCAAACTCATCTTGTTGACCAAGCTTTCAACCACTGCGCTCTCCCACAAAGACTGTATTAATCCTTTATTCTTAAGCACCTTGTGACCTTTTTCCATGTTAAGGTACTATGTAAGTTGTTCACTTCCTTTACACGATCCTCTTCACAGCAAGCATGCTTCACAGAAAAGGGGACGTATAAATGGGGCAGTGCCGCACAATCCATCCATGGAGATTTGATTACTGATCCCAGATTTCAATAATCTGTTACAAGGGTGTCCAACCTAGGACCACTTGCAGCCCCCAAACCTTGGCAATCCATCTCTCAAAGCCAAGGCAACTCTGCTCCTATTTGGCACCTATCTCGCTTGCGAGTTTGTCCTATTTGAATTTTGTGAGGCTGGAGGCTTGGAAAAGGCTGTCCTTGGCATTGTAGCCCCATTGGTGGATAAATCCTAAATGAGAACAGCAAGACCTGTACGTATCAGTAATTTGAAAGATCTGTGCATTAATGAACGTGGATTTAAACTTTATATGTGGCCCCATGGCTCCATTGCTATCCACCTTTACAACCCTCAAACACAATGCTTGGGCACCCCTGCTTTTATGATTTCATTAGTTTTGAACCCACTTCCAATGTGAGGCTTACAGTACCTGTAGAGAGGTACAGTATCTAGAGGGTATTACTTTAAGAAGTGGTTTTTGGATTCCGTCCATTCCAAATTAGCTGCACAACAGACTTGATGTGTAGCCTCATCTACGTTGCTCTACCAGGATTACCACAGCATGGGACTAATCACATTGGGGAAACGAATGAGTTGTATTTTGGTAACATGCAGATTCAGGCGCTAATGCTGGTTCCATGCTGACTCCTTGCTAAAGAGTGGTGGAAATGAGAAGCTATAAAGTGAGTGGCCAGCTGAAGGGGGAAAATGAAAAAGCTACATGAAAAGTGTATCCTAATTAGTCAACCATTAGAAAAATGGACATGAGCTATAATCATTGCCAGATGGGTAGGGCCAGATCTCCCTTTACCCTGGTTGATTGTTTGATGTGGAGAAAAATATGCCACATTAAACAGACCACTAATTGTGTTAGCATTTTAGAGTGTTGCTTGCTTTGATGTGGCGATGTATTCATTAACGTTGAATCTGGCTCTGTTTGCACTTCATGCAGACCATACCTCGCCTGGAACAAGTCCTGATAAAACTGAATCTAAGGTTGGTACGGAGTTGGCAGACATGCAGGAACAGACATCAGTGAAAGACAGAATGGCATTGTACAAGGCTGCTGCATCACAGAAGGAGACCAGCATCCAATCTCCTACAGTAAACACCTTTTTGAATAAACTTCCATCTGCACCACAGTTGATTGTAATGCATTATTAGAAATGTTGTTCTAGAGGAGGAATGTGATCCTGATCTCGCCTTAAAATAGGATCTTGTGGGAGGGCATTGCAGCTGAGCCGATCGTGCCATTGCTAACAACCACACCCGCATTTTGTAGCAGGAATAGTTGGAACAACAATTAGGCCTGCATACCAAGCTGACTTGGATTTCTTTTTTTGCCTGCCTTTCTCTCCCTTCCCTCCCCCCACCCTTCTCTTTCCACCCCCCCCCCCCCCACCAAAAAAAAAGTGTGAATGAACCGCTCTTTTGGCGCTTGTACAGTAACTCAAAAGGTGAGAACCCAGTTTCTTCCTGTACCTCTCTGTATGCAAACAAGAGGTACAGCAGCTTTGTATCTCAGTCACGATGGTCCTGCTTGCCATGTCTGCCACATGAGTCAGTGTGCTGTTAAAGCGCCACCACCCATTTGTCGGAGGATGGTATGGGGTGGTACCAAAAGATGAATTTGCATTTATACGGTGGCTTTTTTTGTGTCCCCTAGATGTCTGAGTACTTCACAGCCAAACAATGACTTTAAAAGTGTAGGTGCTATTGTTTTGCAGGCAAATGCGGCAGCCAATTTGCGCACAATGAGATGAATTGCCAGTTAATTTGTTTGATGGTCTTGGTTGAGGAATGAATGTCGGCCAGGACACAAGGACAGTTCCTTGCTTTTTGAATAGTGCCATGGGATCTTTCACACTCACCTGAGCAGATAGATGGGATCTTGGTTTAAAGTCTCATCCCAAAGTTGGCACCTCCAACCATGCATCACTCCTTCAATACTTCACAGGAAGTCAACCAGGGGTGGCGCTTGAACCCATAACCTTCTGACTTGGAGGTGAGAGCTTTACTAACTGAGCCGAGTTGACACTACCATTTGACGTGGCACTGCTCCCACATTTGTGTGACGAACGAGGACAAAATGTTAGTACCTCGGACAGACTTTTTTTTCTGGAAAACCAACTGCGCAAACCTTTCCAACTGTGCATTAGCTACAATGTCTGGCTCTTTGGACTTGAGCTCAGTGACATCTGGATACCTCGATATGTAGGGCACCATTGTCCAGATATATTTGTTCTTTCAGTTACTTCTGATTGGTAGTGGACCTATAATACCTATCTCCGCCCTTTTATGGATAACGATTGCAATTGTGCTCTGTCAAATCCTATTCTCTAGAACAGGTCACGTTTTACAGTATAACTCCACCACCCTGACAAGTAGGTCGATAACAATGTGGGCACACTAATGTGAGGTGGCACACTATTATCTAAGCCCCTTCCTGTACATCCATTCACTGTAATCAAGTTTGAGAATTGCTTCAAGTTCTCGAATCTATATAATTGCGCAATTTGCTACATGCTCTTGCTTGCGGCAGCTGCCCAACTGTGCCCAGACCCCCTCTTTGGACCAGCATTTGCTTGCCTTACGTTCCAACTTTATTACAATTGAAACGCCTTGTGTCTTGCATCTTCCCTAGTCGACCTGGATATTCACTCCTCTGGCTCCCAGTGTGCGACTGTTCACCTGAAGTCCTTTTGCTAGCTAGTTGACCAGGTGGGTGCACCTTTTTGCATCCACTCGCCAGAGTCCTGAAGGTTGTGACACTGTGTAAAGTTCAACCAATTGGTTTAATATTTTCTGCCCCATCCAATAACCCAACTTTTTTTTAAGTCCTCTGACAACTTCTAAGAGCTGATCTCTCGACATCAAATTATTCAACTCCTTGAGAGGCTGCATTGTTTTTCCCCTTCTAACCACCATTTACAGGTGTCCTGCATGTCTAATGCCCATTCTTTGTATGTACTATTACATTCTTTATTTTATATTTGACGTTGACTTTGGAGTGAGGTTAAAATAACCTAGAATCTCTGTTGTAATTGATAGATACAGCCTGCTTCACTGGGGGAGGGGGAAAAGATCAGTAAAATACCTAATCTTTTTCAAACTATTCTCCATTCTTAAAAGCAGTGAATATAATGAGTTTTCACCAACAATCCATAACCCACACCAGCCCTTGCTTTTAGTTTCATTTCACCCAGGTTCCCACACTTTCATGCTTCAGTCTTTCTTGCCCAGTCACAGGCTTAGATAATCATTATCTTTGAATTGGCTAGAATGCATATTAATGAATTAATGCTTTCTATGACTGTCCCACTTCCAGGTTGAATGTTCCATAGGTAGATGGTGTTCACATCATAACCATGTCTTCCTGGCTTAATTAATATGTTAATACTATCTGGAGGCCAAAGACAAAAGCCATCTCCTGGAAATCAGACATTCTGGAGCCAGTGGCCATCTTGATCCTTAAAGAATAAACTTGCATTTATATAGCAACTTATCACATCATCATGGCATTCTAAAGTGCTTCACAACCAACAAATTAGTTTTGAAGTGTCATCACTGTTATGCAGGCAAAAGCAGCAGCCAACTCGTGCACAGCATGATCCCACAAATGACTAGATAAATCTGTTGCGGGATGAATGTTGGCCAGGACACCTGGAGAACTCCCTGCTCTTCAAATAGTACAATGGGATTTTTACATCCACTTGAGCAGGCAGATGGAGTCTTTAATGCCTCATCCAAAAAACTGATTCAGTTTTAATTTTATACACACTTGTATATACATTTGTACACAAAGTAATTCCAGCTCTTTCATTATGCTATGACAATACCATGGAATTTGTCACTGGTTTTATTTTAACGTCAGTATTTATCAAAGCTTGAGTGAGTGTTGGTCATGGCTCAATTGGTAGCACACTCTCCTGAGGCAGGAGGTTGTGGGTTCGAGACTTGAGCACATAATCTAGACTGACGCCAGTCCAGTACTGAGGGAGTGCTGCACTGTCGGAGGTGCCGTCTTTCAGATGAGACATTAAACTGAGGCCTTATCTGCTCTTAGGTGGACGTAAAAGATCCCATGGCACTATTCAAAGAGTAGGGGAGTCCTTCACATTGCTGTTTGTAGGACCTTGCTGTGCGCAAATTGGCTGCTGCATTTCCAACATTACAACAGTGACTATGCTTCAAAAGTACTTAATTGACTGTAAAGCGCTTTGGTCGGTGAAAGTCTTGCTCGAGTTTCCATGTCAGTCTTTTACATTGTTGTTGAAATCTAAATAAAAATTGGGAATGCTGCCTGTATCTAACTGTTATCTTGAAAAATACTTAGACTTTGGAAGAGCAGATGCTGCCTGGAGAAATGACCTGCACCAAAGAGCTGTGGGAAACCAGAGAAATACCAAACCCTAAATTGTCACAGGTAAATGAGAACTCTGCCTTAGTCAATTGGCTTTATTTCTTCACTGACTGCCCTTTTTTTCTTGGGGTGGAGGGAGGAAGATTAGCTCGAATGAAGATATATCCCGTGGGGGTTCTTCGCAATTTTTTTCTTTTTTCTCTTTCAAAGACACAGACTTGCTGGAATACGTCTGCGACATTCACCCTCCACTTCCTCAGCCACGTGGTCATTCTGTGTTGCACCTAGAACGATTGTCTGCATGCCGTTTGACCATAGGAGGTATCGCAGCCAAGCCCAATTCTGCCCTCCCCTGCAGGCTACACACTTACTTTCCAGCAGGAGTTGCTGAATAGTGATTAGGAGTAGGAACCCTGGCTGACTTTTCTTCCCCTCCCCTGGAGATACGGAAGCCAATTGCTGCCCCAGTTGACTTCAGCACAGACAAGGTCTTGAACCTGGGACTTTCTGCCCCTTTAGCTCAGTACCATGCTGGGTGGCGTATTTATCTATGGTAGGACCTTTTTTTTTGCATCTTTACCTTGCCTACTGTGAATAAATTCAGTATATAGACGGGAGAATGAACTTCATTTTGGAATTTACGCTCATAAAACTACGACTGACATCACAGTAGATTTGCTGTAAGGGTCAGTGTATGAGCTGAATTGGATTTTTAAATAAGCTGACCAAGGCATACAGAAAGCATTACTAGTTTGCATCTAAATATTTACATGTGGTAGAATACACAAGAGAACATTTGCATTTGTTCATTGTATCCTATTTTACATGTGAAAGATGTATAGCAATGAAACACCCATTTTCTTTAACAAGTCCCCCTTTATAAATCTTAGTATTCCATTTAAAAAATAATGTTGAATCAAAATAACATAGAAAAGGCACCAGGAAGTGAGGTTGCAATTTAATCTCTGGAGCAGATGGGCTCTAAAACCATTTGCCTGTTCCTAATCTGAGCCTGGTATTGGGTTGCAGCTTTGTAACTGACTGCAGGTGTCTACTCTGTTTGCAGTTTTATCTCCTCTTGTATGTCCCTTCAGTACATAATGTTGATAATATATTCTGTATATTGGGATCATTTCACCTGTTTACATTGCTTCCACGGGAGTAATTTGAACCCTGAGTAATAGGTTTGCAGCTTTTGTTTCAATTCCAATTTCTCCTGGTTTTAAACCATTTTTGGTTTCAAACAAGTAGTAATTCAAATGCCATACAAATAATGCAGCCACTGTTAAGCAAGGCTATTGTGACGTTCTCTTGTTTGTCATAATGTTTATCATGCATGCTTTATCTGTTGTAGCCTGACATAAGCACTAGTGACCTTGAAATACATGCAAGCAATGGGAATGAACAAAAAGAGAATGTGCCACCAGTACCATTGACCAGCACCTCCCCCCGTACAGAACTACAGAAGGTATTTGAGCAGACTCCAGTTGGAATGCTTGTGTTGATCACAGTAGGGGTGATATAAACATATGTTTAGATGCTGTTACTTTACTGGAGAACTGTTGACGCCCCACTTAGAAGAATCTGCTGGTCTAGCTTTGCTTTAGAGTCTTGTGTGGCTTGAGACTGACTGTTTTCTTCCACCTCCCCTTTGGGGAATGTACAATGCCCCTTACCTTTTTTTAAAAAAGCCCTCTTCTGATTCCAAGCACTAACTTGGATTGAGCACTTGCTGGTGTGAGAGGGGGATCCAACCTGCATCCCATTACTGCCGTGGCACTGCATGTTGGTGCTCTAATGTGCTGAGCTGGCACACTCTTAATTGAGTTAATATATTTGGAAGTGTTATGGCAGTGGATTGTTCTTTTTGGAAGAAAGAAAATGCATGACTTTTTTTGCTGCCTTATTAGAAGTAAGTGCCCTCTGCTGGTCCGCCCAGGTTCTGCAATGTCAACTTCAACTGGTAGCTTATCAGTCACGTGAATACTTGAATTAGGTCACTTTACGGACTCAATATTAAAACAATACTTTGGTTTAAACAAAATGCCTCCTGGCATTAGAAGGTATTGATGGAGGTATTGCTGTATCCTTGTACTATTTTAATATAGTATGTACATACTGTAGAATTTCTCAGTCCATTGTAAATTATTTCTTGATTAAACCTCCAACAGTGACATTAGTTACTCATTCTCCAGTGCCACTGTATCAAAACCCACACTGGTGATTTTTTGTCCTCCCCTTTGCTCTTGCCCTGATTTCATGTTCCTCTTGTGTGCAAAAGGCATGATTTCCCAGCCTAGTGGCAAAACTAAACTCACTTTTTCAAACAATTTTATGTCTTCCTTGATGGCTGTGAATTTATCCAGTGTTAGCTATCGGACTCGATCATATAATCTAGGCAGTACTGAGGGAGTCCTGCATTATTGGAGGTGCTGTCCTTTGGATGAGATATTAAACTGGGGCCCCCTCTGCCCCCTCAGGTGGAAGTAAAAGATCCCATGGCACTATTTGTAGATTTCTTTTTACATCTGCCTGGACAGTCAGGGCCTCTGTTTTTAAGTCTCATCTGAAAGATGGCACCTCTGAAAATGTAGCACTCCCTCAGTAACTGCACTGGGAGTGTCAGTCTAGATTATGTGCTCAAATCCTGGGGCGAGGCTTGAACCCACAACCACCTGACTCCGAGGCGAGAGTGCTACCAAGTGAGCCAAGCTGACTAGAATAAGTCATCGGGAGGGAAGGGGACCCAATTTAATATTGAGTTATAAATGTTATATAAACTGAGTTATTTGCATGCTGCTCCCTGATATTGGGGGAGTGGGAAGGATTCCACTAAGCTATTGTGTTGGGACTGAAAAGCAGTGATGTTTTGGTTTGCTTTTTAACTTCACTGCTGAACTGTCAAAATCGTAACTTATTTGCAACCAAGTTTAAGAACCTTCCCCTTACCTCCCTTCCCCTAACTGTGAGAATTCACAGTACGTGCAACTAACTTAGATAAAAACATAGCTTAAAAACCACTCTGATTTCTGATTAAGTTGCTGTGTAAAGTTCTACATTTAAAATGTGTTCACTTTTTAACTTTTTTTTGAGTTGGATATTCACTGTGTTGCAAGTGTCTTGTGGGGAGAGGAGAAAGTGCTCTAGGTAGTGTGATTTGCCCATCCAAGATTGCTAAATTTTGTTCGGCAAGAGTATTAAGGGTTACGGAACCTAGATGGAATTATGATACAGATCAGCCATGATCTGTGAATGGTGAAACAGGCTCGAGGGGCTGAATGGCCTCCTCCTGTTCCTATAGCCAAGTATAATTTTTCCATGTTTTTCTGTGCTCACACTAACAACCAGTGTCAAATTTGTGACTCATCTGTTGTGGTTGTTTCCTACTCTAATTTATTCCATCATTATGCCAAAAAAAAACCTCCATCAAGGAGCCCAATCCCTGTAGTGCTGCTGGGCTCTGCTGACCAGCTCCTCACATTTATTTTAAAACCGCCTGTTATCGCCCAGAGACACATTTGTGGGTCTGCAACATAGCTTTTAAACTAGGGTCCCTGGACCCTTGAGGGTTTTGCAAAGGGGGTCTGCAAGGTAACTGGATTTTTCTGACTTTTATTAGCATATTATTTCTGTTGCCGTATGTTAACAAAAACCTTTTCGCTGTAATAACAGCACTAGTTTCTTTTTTGGGTAGGGAATATTGTCTTTTGGAAGTTAGGACAGGGGTTCCTCAGAACGTCAGTCATTACAGGTGGTTCCTCAGGAACATTGGAACTGGAGGAGGCCATTCAGTCCCTCAAACCTATTCTGCCATTCTGTTAGATCATGTCTGATCTGTATCCTAACTCCATCCACCCGCCTTATCCAGAAAAGTTTGAAAACTAATCAATCTACTATCTTATTGGCTTGCTTCTGGTCAGCTGGTTTACATTTTGGAGTGCAGCCAATGGAGGAAAGACTGAGCATCTGCAGCTGGCTGCACTTGAGTGTAAAAGTGTCTATTAAGCAGTTGACCTGCCCAATATATTTTGGTGTACACATTTACACTGAATCCAATACAACAGCTGTCTAGTCCCGGCGCACCATTCTTGCCAATGTGGCATTGGTTTTGCACCGGGAGCCCTCCATAATAAATGGTTTGATCGAATTGCAGAAGTTAAGACTTTAAATGGTTCCTTCCCTGAAGTACTAATTGCGTACAGCTGAGAACTGGTCTGTGCAGTTGATCATCATTGAGTGCAACTAGATAATCTTTGTGCTTTGTTTGGAAGAGCTAACGGGAGTCGGGTCATTGCATGATTCAGCCCCTGTTTTGCTATTGTACATGACCTGTGTGTTTCAAAGAACCCAGTTTAATTGTACCATGTAGACCTTTCAATCCCACAGGAATTCCCAAAATGCAGTTTGGTGTTCAGCATGCATGTAGTCCTGAGTTGTAGCTTCCCCAGGTTGGCACCTCATTTTTAGGTGCGCCTGGTGCTGCTCCTGGCATGCTCTTCTACACTCCTCATTGAACCAGGGTTGATCACCTGGCTTGTTAATGGTAGAGTGAGGAATATGTCGGGCCATGAGGTTACAGATTCTGCTGGAATACAATTCTACTGCTGATGCCCAGTTTTTAGCTGTTAGATCTGTTCTGAATCTATCCCATTTAGCACGGTGATAGTGCCACACAACACGTTGGATGGTGTCCTCATTGTGAAGACGGGACTTCGTCTCCATGAGGACTGTGCAGTGATCACTCTTACCAATACTGTCATGGATAGATGCATCTGCGACACGTAGATTGGTGAGGACGAGGTCAAGTAAGTTTTTCCCTCGTTGGTTCACTCACCACCTGCCGCAGGCCCAGTCTGGCAGCTATGTCCTTTAGGACTCAGCCAGCTCGGTCAGTAGTGGTGCTACCGAGCTGCTCTTGTAATGTAGAGACTGTCTCTGTCGGGTGACCTTTTGAAACCGCTGTTCCAAGCTATCTAGGGCCATCTATTCTTGAGTTGGGAATTGTAATTTGAATCTCTGTGTATTGAGGCAAGAATCATTGTAACCTGGTAGCTTCAGATCTCTGACCACTTGCCCCTGGATCTCTTGTAGTGCCAGACCTGCCCAGCTTCATTCATCATGTGTTTTAGTTTTAAAAGTGGAACCTGTTTTAATATCTCACTCAACTCCACCATATTTTACTAGGTTTCCAATCTTGTCAATCTTTTAGAATGTAACTCCTGTAATATTTTCTAAATGTTCGCATCTGGCAGTGATCAGGTGGTGATCAACTTAGATGAAAGGGTGGGGGAAGGAGGCTTGGGCTGACCACTGATGTCCATTGATCCAGCAAGATGTGGGTCACTAGAGAGGACATTGCCAGAATGGAAAGCTGCCCAAGCATCAGATTTATAAACCATTTTCGGTATTCATAAATGCAGGTGTGGCCTTTTGTTCTATCTTGGCATTAGTTGAGGACAGATGGTGGTGAAGTGTGCCAGAGCTCAGACTGTACATCTGTAAACATCACCAGACCAGCCAATAAACTTTTTTCTTTCAGTGTTGCACAAAAAAATCTTTCTAATGCTGTTTCATTACCAATATTTCCATTACGGTGTTGAGAGTGCAGCTTCGTTACAATTTTTCTTGTATTTCTTTTCCAGCAGTCTGTAATCGAGAGTACTCCAAACTCTTGGAAAAGTTCTACTTCTGAAAGACAAGTTGATGGCCAAGGTGAGCCTATGTATTATATATGTACACCACGTGTATTTCCTCCGAGCACCTTCCCCAGCCCTGAGGTCAAGTATCAGAGCTACCCTGGCACCAGTCACTTGGAGGTGGGGAGAGGGCACCATGTGACTCTCAATTTTGCTGGATGATTTGACACTCTGTGGAAAAAGTGCCTGGTATCCATTTTGTTGTCTCTAAAGCAGCATTATTGGAGATGAATGTTTTGTGTGTAGATTTGCAGGTGTAAATCCACTTCGTCAATAGATGACACAGTAGAGGTTTCAATGCAGTGTTTGTACTTCAAATAGAAAACCAAACGAGCATTGATCCTCTTAATATCTGCACTAACAACAAAAAAAATGGAAACTGTTCTGAAATGAGAGCCTGCAGATTGTTTTGTTTTAATTCATCTCTTTTAAAATGAACAGTTAATGCAGAAAATGAAGGGACACCAAAGCTTTCAGCTCTGGATATAAAGCAACAAAGATCAACCATGGAAGTACAAAATATTCCAGCCAAATCTGTTAAGGTAAGCATACCTCCCATCTGGTCGGTCATTGACTTGTTTGGTGATTCATGTACATGGTGCTCAACTTTACAAAGCTGGGGATTGGCACAAAAAAGTCCACTTTTTCCTTTTTTGATCATTTGTCCAGTTATCCTCTCCTGAAGGCACTGGGCCATAAACTCTCTGGGTACTGGCATTGCTCCCACACCTTGCCCCAAATGGCCATTCTAGATGTGTGAGCCTAGATAATGAGTGCACCGTGGGCAGTGGTGGTTGAGGGGGAAGGGGGAGGACAATCACAACCAAGTCCAATCCTGTCTTCAGCTAACATTGACATGCCCACTTTCAAAAACATGTCACGAGATATGATCTGGCTCTGATTACTGTTTTCCCTCTCCCTTCTCTTTCTTTCTCCTCCCCACCAAAGTCCAGGGGTGCTGAAACCATTTGTAGCACCTGGGATCAGCTAGTTTTGCATAGACTAGGGGTCGAATCTGGGATCTTCCTGGCCCCTGTTTGAGTTTGATTTCAAGGAGACTGATGTCTGTGAGAGAGCTCCCAGCGTTTATGCTACAAATCTCTTATCTCTCTGCCAGACCTGCAGACAATTTATGAGCCTGTCACCAGGATAAGGGAGCTGTATTAAACAATGTAAACGGCCCGACTCCTGGACAGTGCTCTCCCACAATCCAAACACAGTCCTACCGTGAAAGCAGCTTGTATCTGCAGTGCCAGCCACCTGCTGTGCAGAGCCTTTCTCAGGCAACGGGTGCTATGGTTACATATGAGCTCACTGCATCTGTTGCTCCAGCTGATCTGCAAGGAAGTGGAATTAGCTGTCTTCTAGAGAAGGTCCAAACAGATATTAAGTATCCTTTCGAGGATCGAGTAACTTCCTTTATACGAAGTAGGCTACTTCCTTAAAGGGGAATTTCAGTACCAGAAAATAGAACCAAAATTCAGAGAGCTCTCATGATGCTTTGTATTAAAAATATTCAGTATATCTTCAGCTTTTTAAAACCTAGGACTTGAAATGTACAGAATCATTTTTTGGAGAAATTAAATTTGAAAATTCAACTTTCAGTAATTGAGAGTTAGAAATGTTTGAAGAATTGTTTAATTTGTGGAACGATAATCTGCTTCAATACTGAATCAATGCGATTAAACACTGTCGTATAACCTTTTGTGTGACATTCTGTTGCTGTTCAGTATATTGCTGCTTAATCCTATTTCTTTGCCTATTTTTCAGCTTCTACTTCCTGTTCCTGAAGTATTCCTTTCCTCTCTCTGCATTCCTCTCTCTCCGATATGAGGTTCTGATTGCTCTTTTAAAAAAAAATTCAAGTCTCCTTGCACTTCACTTTGTTTAAGAAAAAAAACTTGATCTAAAGTGATGTTGTCTGAACAAGATGCCCTCTTCATGCTGCTCAGATTAGTTATGTATTTTAACTAAGTGTCTTTCTTGAGCTCAGTTGTGTGTTGGGAAGGTGGATGGGGAGGAGGAGGATTGTACTGTCTTGGTTTGTGCAAAGTTTGCACTTGTATCATGAAGTTAAAGTGCAAGGGGTGTGAAACAATTGTGGCCCTACTGATGGGTGGCATGCAGGTGACCCAGTGCCAGGTGTCTGCCAGTGTTGCTCTGTAAGGGTTGGGGGTCTTGAGAGTAGCTACTCTCTAATTTTCTACTGACCTTGTGCCCAGTTTTTCTTTTCCTTCCTTCCCCTACCGCCCTGCAAATGACCAGTTAAGATCAACGTATGGGAAATCGTAAGAGCAGACCCAAGTCCTACTACTCCACCCCACCTAGCCTATGCTGTATGCTACGGTACTTCCTGACCATTGCACTGAAACATCGCTGATGCTGGGCGCCTCTATGTACATATCAAAACTTGTTTCACTCGAATGAACAAAGATCCAAATTTGTTAAAGGTTGGATCTTAGCGTGAATGTAAGATTGATATTTTTGAAGTAGACAGATTTAAAACAATATTACATAGTTGGTCTCAAATCAGCATTTTTGGTTAGAGCTCTATATTAGACCTTGAAAGGACATCACTTAGAATCATAAGTTACAGCACAGGAAGAGGCCATTCGGCCCGTCGAGTCTGTGCCGGCACTGCAAGAGCAATCCAGCTAGTCCCACTCCCTCGCCCTATCCCCGTAATCCTGTAAATTTTTTCATTTCAAGTACTTATCCAGTTCCCTTTTGAAAACCACGATTGAATCTGCCTCCACCACCCCCTCGGGCAGTGCATTCCAGATCCTAACCACTCGCTGTTTCTATTTTTAAAAAAATAGATTTTCCTCATGTCACCTCTTTGGTTCTTTTGCCAATCACCTTAAATCTATGTCCTCTGGTTCTTGACCCTTCCGCCAATGGGAACAGTTTCTCTCTATCTACTCTGTCCAGACCCTTCATGATTTTAAATACCTCCTATCAAATCTCCTTGCAACCGTCTCTGTTCCAAGGAGAACAACCCCAGCTTCTCCAGTCTATCCACGTAACTGAAGTCCCTCATCCCTGGAAGCATTCTAGTAAATCTCTTCTGCACCCTCTCTAAGGCCTTCACATCTTTCCTAAAGTGCTGTGCCTAGAACTGGACACAATACTACAATTGTGGCCAAACCAGTGTTTTATAAAGGTTCATCATAACTTCTATATTTTTGTACTCTATGCCTCTATTTATAAAGCCCAGGATCCCGTATGCTTTTTTAACCGCTTTCTCAACCTGCCCTGCCACCTTCAACTATTTGTGCACATATACCCCCAGGTCTCCCTGTTCCTGTACCCCTTTTAGAGTTGTGTCCTCTAGTTTATATTGCCTCTCCCCATTCTTCCTACCGAAATGTATCACTCGCATTTTTCTGTTAAATTTCATCTGCCATGTGTCCACCCATGCCACCAGCCTGTCTATATCCTCTTGAAGTCTATCACTATCCTCCTCACTGTTTACTACCCTTCCAAGTTTTGTGTCATCTGCAAATTTTGAAATTGTGCCCTGTACTCCCAAGTCCAAGTCATTAATATATATCAAGAAAAGCAGTGGTCCTAGTACCAGCCCCTGGGGAACACCACTGTATACCTCCCTCCAGTCCAAAAAACAACCGTTCACCACTACTGTTTCCTGTTACTTAGCTGATTCTGTATCCATGCTGCTACTGGCCACTTTTATTCCATGGGATGCAATCTTGATGACAAACCTATTGGGCACTTTATCAAACTACTTTTGAAAGTCCATATACACATCAACTGCATTGCCTTCATCTACCCTCTGTTACCTCATCAAAAAACTCTATCAAATTAGTTAAACGCAATTTGCCTTTAACAAATCCGTGCTAGCTTTCCCTAATCAATCCACACTTGTCCAAGTGACTCTTAATTCTGTCCCGGATTATAGTTTCTAAAAGGTTCTCCACTGGAGATTAAACTGACTGGCCTATAGTTGCTGGGTTTATCCTCATACTTTTTTTTGAACAAGGGTGTAACATTTGCAATTCTCCAGTCGTCTGGCACCACCTCCGTATCTGAGGATGTTTGGAAGATTATGGCCAGTACCTATGCAATTTCCACTCTTCCCTCAGCAACTTAGGATGCATCCCATTTGGACTGGGTGACTTATCTAGAAGTACAGCTAGCCTTTCAAGTACCTCTTGATCAATTTTTAGCCCATCCAATATCTCAACTACATCTTCCTTTTACTGAGACTCTGGCAGCATCTTCTTCCTTGGTAAAGACAGATGCAAAGTACTGATTTAGTACCTCCACCATGCCCTCTGCCTCAATGAGTAGATCATCTTTTTGGTCCCTAATCAGCCCCACCCCTGCTCTTACTACCCGTTTACTGTTTACATGCCTGTAGAAGACTTTTGGATTCCCTTTTATGTTGTCTGCCAGTCTATTCTCATACTCTCTCTTTTCCCGTCTTATTTCCTTTTTCACTTCCCCTCTGAACTTTCTATATTCAGCCTGTTTCTCACTTGTGTTATCAACCTGACATCTGTCATACGCCCTTTTTTTCCGTTTCATCTTACTCACTGTCTCTTGTCATCCAGGGAGCTCTGGCTTTAGTTGCTCTACCTTTCTCCCTTGTGGGAATGTACCTAGACTGTACCTGAACCATCTCCTCCTTTAAAGGCTGCCTGTTCAATCTCAGTTTTGCCTGCCAATCTTTGATTCCAATTTACCCAGGCCAGACCTGTTCTTGTCCCACTGAAGGCCCTCCTCCAATTGAGTATTTTTATTTGAGTGGTCCATATATTTTTCCATAGTTATTCTAAACCTTATGATACTATGATCGCTGTTCCCTAAATGTTCCCCCACTGACACTTGCTCCACTTGGCCCACCTCACTCCAAATCCAGCAATGCCTCCTTCCTCATTGGGCTGGAAATGTACTAGTCAAGAAAGTTCTCCTGAACACACTTCAAAAACTCATGCCCCTTATTACTATCCTAGTCTATATTAGGATAGTTGAAATCCCCCATTATCACTACGCTATGGCTTTTGCACCTCTGTAATTTCCCTGAAAATTTGCTCCTCTATATCCTTCCCACTAGTTGGTGGCCTATAGAATACCCCAGTAGTGTAATGGCACCTCCATTGTTTCTTAACTCTAACCAACTAGATTCTGTCCTTGACCCCTCCAGGACATTTTTTCTCGCTTGCTCTCACACTGCAATATTCTCCTTAATCAATCCTGCCACCTGCCCCCCCACTGGCCTCCTTTCTTTCCTGAACACCTTGTATCCAGGAATATTTAGGATCTAATCCTGCCCTCTTTTGAGCCAGGTCCCAGTTATCACCATGACATCGTATTCCCATGTGGCTATTTGTGCCTGCAGCTCACCAACCTTGTTTGAGGTGCGAAGCACAGTAAACCAATCTTAGACTTCCTTGTACTCTTAGTCTGATCCCACCTATTATCGGACTATATCTTATTGTAATGCTATCTTTCTCTCCCAATCCTTTGTGCACCTTGTTTCTTCTTTCCAATGCTACATCCCGGTGCCCATCCCCCTGAAAAATTAGTTTTTAACCCCCCCACCCCCAAACAGTACTAGTGAGCCTCCCCACGAGGACATTGGTCCCAGCTCTATTGAGGTGTAACCTGTCTGGCCTGTGCAGGTCCCACCTCCCCCAGAACTGGTCCCAAGAATCTAAAGCCCTCCCTCCTGCACCATCTCTCCAGCCACGCATTCATCTGCTCTATCCTCCTATTTCTATACTCTCAAGCGTGTGGCACCGGGAGTAATCCGGAGATAACTACCTTTTTGAGGTAGTTATTCACTTGCTACCAAAGACCTATTTTTATTTTTAAAAATATATTTTTTAAAAGTTGCATTGTTCCTCCTCTTTCCACTCCTCACTCTGTTAACCTGTGTTTGAACAATAATCTCTGTCGGCAGAACTGTTTGGAGAAAACATTGAAAACTCAAGTCTAATGGCTAAAGTGACCCAATTTGCTCAAGAACTTGCCTCAAATTGATGACGTTCTCCAGGCCAGTTTCCCCTCTGTTTTGACTAAATGAAGGGGTGTTGGTTGATCCTAATTCTGAAATGTTTTGTCACATTTCAAGGATGTACCTTGCTGTGAGTGCAGCTTTCAAAAAATGTCTAATGAGCCCATTCCCCTTTTTGTTTACTCCCAGAAATTTCAACTTCCAGTCAGAGAGCTGTGTGTTACCTGCCAAAAGACCGTCTATCCAATGGAGCGTCTTGTTGCAAACCAACAGGTGTTTCACAATATCTGTTTCCGCTGCAGCCACTGCAACATGAAACTGAGGTGAGGAGACTGATTCCAGGTGACTTTGGTTTCTGCCTTATTGGTTCCAAAATGTTACAACTTGCTAACTTTTTAGCTTAATGTTGGGTTTGAGGTAACTAAACTGTGTATTTAAAGCGGTTTCCTGAGAGCTTTCTAAACCCCCACCCCCCAAAGGCTCGCTTAGTAAAAGCAACATGTAAATGACCTGTACAGAGAAGGCGGTCCCAGTCTGTACTTGATCCTCAGCAGGCAGTAAGGACGTTATAACTGACCTCCAGGGTTCCCGCTCCTGATTGACCAATGATCTCTGCTGGGAAGTGTGCATGTACGTCCAGTGAGGGCAGGATCAGTCTTCACTGTGATGCCTCTGATCTCCACGATTGAATAGTCTCCTGACTGTCATTGTCCAGACTCTGGCATGAAGAATTGCCAGTTTGGGGAGGTACCAAACGTAGACCAGTGATAATGGAACAAGAGTTGTCTCCTTAAGGAGAGGAAACGTATAGATTAACAAATGCAAAAACGAGCTATGCATTAAGTTGCTGGAGTGTTGAGGACCGCATAAGTCCTTTTAAGGTATTGATCACCTTACGTTGCTTAAAGCCCCTTAACCGCTACAGTGTAAATTTTGGGGAGGGTGGAGAAGAGAACAAGCAGGGGATCCAGTGACAATTTTGAAACTGCTCACACTTGACTCTCTGGTTGTCGTGTGAACCCCATTGAAATTACAGTCTTGTAATGCTCCCATATATGTCATTTTCTGTGCATTTCTGTATGTATTTAAAAGCAAATGTAACAGCATGCACATTAGGCCAAAGGAATGTTCTGGACTCGCCCACTCGAAATCGAGTGCATAATCTCTGGGTCTTTTATGTTCTCCATTGTCAGGGATCTTTTTGTCAGATCTCTTGTTAGACACCTGTCATTACTGTTGTCATCTTGTGATGGCATCCAATGAACAAAAACATGCTTATAGTATATGAAGAACAAGTTCACTTACAGGGTAATGCACTGTATGGGTGAATGCATTGTAAATTGTTGCATTAGACACTTAAAAGTCTATTGGTACAAGCCTTCGACTTCAGAAGTCTAACATTTGTAATTTCTTTTGCTCAGCATTGGGAATTTTGCTTCTCTACATGGAAATGTGTACTGTAAGCCACATTTCAGCCAGCTCTTCAAATCCAAAGGTAATTACGACGAGGGATTTGGCCACAAGCCACACAAGGAGCTGTGGGTGACCAAAAATGAGTGTGACATTGTGGAGAACAAGAGTGAAGATGCTGCAGATAAATCTGAGGCCAAAACTGAGAACTCTGGAGTAGATGAGCTTTCTATACCCAAGGTAGGTGTTTTGGCTGCGAGCATGGAGGCCTTGGTTTCTAGTTCTCCGCCAGAAAAGGTGGAGAAACCTGTAGAAACAAGAAAATTAAGAATAGCTTGGCCACCGCCTACTGAAGCAGGTAGTAAACGAGCCAGTTCTACTGAAGAGAGCCTCAGAGTTAACAGACCAAAATGGCCTCCAGAGGATGACTTCCAACAGATGCCCAAGAGAAACTCAGAATTCATTGGTACCTCAAGACTGAGGAGAAGCGCTTCTCTGAAAGAGCGATGTCGACCATTTACCGTTGCAGAGCCTTTGAGACCTGTAGCCATTAAAGAGCCGGGGAGAAAGCAGCAGCCTGCCAAAAATGCAATGCAGGATGTGGTCATCAGAAATGAAAAGGAAGCCAAAGGAGCGCCTGATGAACTGAAGAATGAAAGGAAGCAAATTCTAAAAAGTGAGAATGAAGAACTGGTGACTACTGAGCTGAAGGGTGAAAAAACAGATTCAGTGGCTGAAGAGGTTGCAGAAGTCAAAAGCAACAATGGACAGCTGCCTCCAGATGAGGATGCAGAGGAGCTTCATATCAACAAAGAGGAGGCCAGAGAACCAGACTTTCTGGAGTATGAGAAGCAGGGATCCAAAGAAAAGCCGGTCGAGTTGCAAACTTCAGGGGGCACTCTTACCTCAAATGAGCAAACTCCAGAGCACGACAAAAAATTGGAGGATGTTGGTTTTTGGGATGGGGATGAAAACGAGGAAGTGGAAACTGAGGAACTGTCAGTTGAAGAACAAATCAAGAAAAATAGATATTATGAAGATGAGGATTAGACACTGTGGATATGGGTGATTTACATATTTTAATTGGTGACTGGCCTTGTGGTTCATAGATGTCAGCATCAGCTCAGAACTTCCTGTTGTAAAGTGGTTTATTTTAAGTGCCTATATTGATATGAACTTTATTTTGAAAAAGAAAAACTTGATATGTTTATTTTTGGAGTAAGAGGAGAGAGATGCTTGCCACTTTGGTGTAGTTTTTAATTAATTGCATTATTAATGTACACTATGCACATGTAGAGTGCCTAAAATAGTACTTGTGTATACTTTGCACCCTGCTCACTCTCCTGGTCATACCAGACAACCCCCAAAAGGTGCACTTTGTAAAGATCCTTGTGCCAAGCAGTTTAAAAAAATGGGTATGGAATCAAGGGTATGATCAAACTGGATGTGGTGGAGTGCTAATGTGAGGGCACAGGTTCTTACCTGATGTCATTCTTGAGCATCATCCACTAACTGGGCAGGAGGAAATTGGGTTTTAAAAGACTGTAAATAACTTTCTGGCTAAACTGTTCCACATTGTATTCAGTTCACTACTTTAATCCCCCTCCACATAGTCTCCCAATGTTTGTCATAGAAATGTATTGAGCTTATCAAGAAATAATGTAAGTATTCAAGAGCCAGAGGGTGTGCCCATACACCTTGATTACCAATAGTAGAGGAACCACAAAGAAAGTCTTAAATTAAAGGTGGCTGGGCATCTTCTACCTCGCTGCCATGTACTTGCCTACATATGAATCCTGAAATGAAAGGATATTAGTGGCTTTGCTGGTTTTGGTTTTCTGTGTACATTGAAAATGTAGACCACAGGTGATGAGGGAGCCATTGACGTCCTGCTGGATTGAGTACATTCAGCTTGCAGGGCAGGGCAGCTCCCTCCATTGCAATAGCTGAGTGACACAATGATCTTGTCTTCACTTTCAGTAATGAAGCTGCTTTAACCAACAGACTTACCAATTTTGTAGTTTCAAAGATGGTTCCAAAAATCAGAGGGAAGACCTTTGGGTCCACCCTATTAGCTGCTGTGTAATCTTGTCATTTTAAAAATTTCACGTTTCTTTTTAGAATTGTGTAACTGATTCCAGTGAGAAGAACATGAAGCATTAGAATAACACCACTTTAACAGCAACGTTGTGGGCTGTCAACCTGACTTTAGTCTTCAAACATTGTAAATTCTTAAATCTGGCTTTGTTCCCCACCCTCCAATCCTGTTTTAGAATCTCTTGTACCTAATGCAGTATGATTTTATACATAAAATTGTTTTTACATACTGACAGCACATTCGTGGGGACAAGATGCTGCTGAAAATATTAAGTGATTTGACTTTACTATAACTATATTTTAGATGGGAAGTGAAGAATTAGGTAATAAACTTGTTATGGTTTTTGGAGCAATACAATTTTAATCTTCTGACATTCCAATACTTCTCTCCAAAACACTGCGCAATATTGAAATATGCTTTCTTGGTAGTGTTGGATATACCACTACAGCCTGCTGGCACTAGATTGGTTCAAGGTGATTTAAGCTGTGCTGGTAAAGTCAGTCTTTTTATTACATTATACATGACATTTGAACTGTTTCTCACCTTACTGTGGACCTGCAATCACTAACATTCAACCCCATGACATTGCCATTTCATTGGAATTAAGAATACTCTGATGCAAAGCTTGTGTGTGGGTCCTTTTTTCCCCTCTCATGGTAAGGATGTTGGCACTGGGGAATTGGAATACTTTCCAACTTTGAGAGCCCAGTGTCCATGTCAAGTAGATCCCCATCTAGTCCACCAATGTGTGTTAACTCCAACCTCGAGCACATTTTGCTGTTGTGTTTCCATCTCTTGACACCAACCATCCTCAACAAGCTGTCTACCAATTCAGTGTTGTGTTGTGGCTCCAGGCCTCAACCATCAGTAACTGAGACTACCTGAAATTTGTATTCTCTAAGACTCCTGGAACCAGCAGATGAGGTAACATTTTCATCCCATCACTCCAGGCTGGTAACCAACCCACGTCCCAGAGATGTATGGATAGTGTACTAGTCATCTGCACCCTAATTCTCTTGCCCATTGATTCTTGTACAAAGAAACTAGGAACAGGTAAGAAACATTCAAAGTAACTGAATGTGGAGAAGTGAATTATGTAGTAAAAGGAATGACTTGACCAATGCTGTTGACTTTTTCTTTTAAAACTCTTACAGTTGTGTATTGTCTGTTGTGATTTTACATTTTAGCATGTAATGAATAATAAACTCTTTAGTACAAACATTATTGCACAAATGTCTTTATTTTCCACTTAGTATCCAGTGATGACACTGAGCTCTAGTCTGCAAACCTCTCACCATGCTTATCCTGGTGATTTGCTTTGACCCCAGGATAAACAGAACACACAAGAAACCAGCATGACTTTCCCCACAGTTTAATGCTCAAGTTAAGAAGATGCTTGTCGCATTTTTTGATTTGTGTACAAGCTTTGAAATTACTGGTTTAAAAAAATAAAACTTGGAATGTTTGACTGGAAGCTGTAATGATAATTAGCATTAACTAGCTTTAGCAGAACTAATACCTTACATTTTTTTTGATCCGTACAAAATATGTAAAGGGTTGGGATGCTTTCTGGGTAGCAGGTTTGACACTGCACCATGCAATGGCTGGCTGCAGGTCTGTGCCCACAATTCACTGCAGGGGACGTACAAGGGAGTTGCCAAACAAGGAGAAATTTGCAGGGCTGTGGGGAAAGAGCGAGGGAGTGGGACTAATTGGATAGCTTTCAAAGAGCCAGAACAGGCACGACAGGCTGAATGGCCTCCTTCTATGCTATGATGATTCTACCATTTATTTTGCAGTTGGTGACTCTTGCTGGGTTTTGGTTGCTTCTGGCCCTGTGGTACCTTGCTCAGGTGGCCATCTGTCATGTGAAACTATGGGCATCACAGCCAAGCTCCCTTTCCTCATCTGACCTTCAGGCAAACTTCCAGTAGGAGCCACTGGTTAGTGAGCAGGAGTGGGAACCTTTGCGAACTTTTTCTTCCCCCATCCTCTTATGTAAAGATAATTCCACAGGTGATATCACTGGTCACCTGTCCACATGACAAGCTTGATGTGCAATAAAACCAGAAAATGTTATGACTACATAGGCTGAATTGTGACAAGGGCCCCCCCCCCCAAAAAGAAAAACACGTTATCTCTCAGACCTGCTGTGTATTCTCAGCATTTCCTGTTTAGTTTCCAGCATTTTTTTAAATTATGACTGATGCAATTGGTATGATTTAGGTTCTTGTCTTCCTTGACTGCTAATCTCCCTTACTGAGTACCAGATAGTTAATTCTTTGTCACTAGTGACAATTTCATACCACTCAGTCAGCCCAGAAAAGTGAACATTATTGATGTAATAGTTTGACTTAACTTGCTTTTTGTTGAGACACTAGACATACAACCCTCTTTTGGTTTCTCCTGTGTGAGCTTTCATTGTGGTGTATTCCTGTTACACTTAAAACACACTGGTGGTGGAGGGTGGGATTTCTTTATAAAAAGTAGTGGAGAATGAACATGATTCTCCTGAGGCAGGTGCACTAATCATGCAGGTTGTTGTATGTTTTGCTGTGCACTCTGGAAGACTGAGTCTCTGCAAACTGGTTTTAGTTTGGAGTGTTAAACCAGACCTAAAACCAGTATTTCTCACTCTAGCCCCTCGGCTGCCCATGGAACTTTGAGGCCTCGTGTTGCGTGCAAAAAAAAAAAAAAAGTTCTACTCTCCCTGGTTATAGAAGTTCTATTTTACCATTTACTCAAGTGAAATGATTAAATCACATCAGAGTGGGGTGGATTTAAGATACTAGAGGTGGTTAGACAGATTGTGAACCTACTGCACTACCCAGCTACCCCCAAGTTTTGGTGAGTGTAGCATAAGATAAGAAATAGGAGCAGGAGTAGGCCACACGGCCCCTCGAGTCTGTTCCGCCATTCAGTAAGATCATGGCTGATCTTCAACCTCATTCCACTTTCTTGCCCGATCCCCATATCCCTTGATTCCCCGAGAGTCCAAAAATCTATCTCAGTCTTGAATATACTCAACGACTGAGCATCCACAGCCCTCTGAGGTAGAGAATTCCAAATGTTCACCATCCTCTGAGTGAAGAAATTCCTCCTCATCTCTATCCTAAATATCCGACCCCTTATCCTGTGACTATGTCCCCTAGTTCTAGACTCTCCAGCCAGGGGAAACAGCCTCTCAGCATCTACCCTGTCAAGCCCCCTCACAATCTTATGTTTCAATGAGATCACCTCCTTCTAAACTCGAGTTTATGCCCATTCTGCTCAACCTCTCCTCATAGGACAACCCTCTCATCCCAGGAATAAATCTAGTGAACCTTTGTTGCACCGCTTCTACGGCAAGTATATCCTTCCTTAGATAAGGAGACCAAAACTACACAGTACTCCAGGTGAGGTCTCACCAAAGCCCTGTACAACTGTAGTAAGACTTCCTTACTCTTGGCCTTTATTGCATGGGGGTTGAAGTACAACATACCATTTGCCTTCCTAATTGCTTGCTGTACCTGCATGTTAACTTTGTGTTTCTTGTACGAGGACACCCAAATCCTTCTGAACACCAACATTTAATAGCTTCTCACAATTTTAAAAAAATTCTGTTTTTCTTACCAATGTGAATAACCTCATTTCCCCACATTATACTCCATCTGCCACCTTCTTGCCCACTTACTCAACCTGTCTATATCCCTTTGCAGACTCTGTGTCCTCGCACCTTCCTTTCCCACCTATCTTTGTATCGTTTGCAAACTTGGATATATTACACTCTGTCCCTTCACCTAAGTCATTAATATAGATTGTAAATAGCTGAGGCCCAAGCACTGATCCTTGCAGCCCCCACTAGTTACAGCCTGCCCACCTGAAAATGACCCATTTATTTCTGTCTGTTGACCAATCTGCAATCCATGTTAATATTACCCTGATCCCATGCAGTGCTGGAAATTCTGGAGTAGGATAGTGTTTGAATTTGTAGGACATGTTTTCCGAGGTTGATGTCTTCATATAGAACACTGCATTTGTGCTTCCAAATGGAGGTGTCTGACTATGGTCTGCGTCTGCAGTTCCCCACACTATAACTCCCCAATACATGACTGGTAATTAGTCCAGAGTGGACACCCAGTCGCCTCTCCATAACGGAAAGAATGAAAAGTCCCGTTTTTACACAAGTGCACAGTATGACTGTCTGTCTGTGGCATCACAAATAACTACTAGTCCCATGATTAACCTTAGACTCTTAGCTTTCTGCAATGCATCTATTTTACACTGCAGCGGATATAGTGCAGATACAACATGGCAGTGTTTGAGCAGGCTATTGCAGGAACTAATATGCCCCAAACCATAACCACAGTCGATGTTAATTTGGTGTTGGGAGTGTGAGCTGAAAAAATGAAGTAATGCGTTGAACTGGTTTTGAAAGTGCCTTGCCTCACTCTCGTGTCTTTAAATGGAATCACTGTTTACACGCACGCACACCTGCCTACATGTTCTATAAATTTCTTCCATAGTGGAGTAACAAGATATAACATCGTAAACCAAGCGGGTGGGCCACCCGTGACTACGTCCTGTGGTCCACTTAAGATCCACAGCTCCTGCTTCTATTGGTTTTGTTTTTGGATCACTTTGATTAGTAATCGCTTGGTGAACTGGTCACTAGGAGAGGTGAGAAAATGGCCCTGGGTGATTTGCCAGTTCGTGTAGAGAAATGTCCTTCCCTTCCTCCTGCAGGATTGGAATGAATGGTGAATTTGTAAACTATGTAATCAGTGTTACTCAAAAGGGGTATTGGACAAATCTTTTCCCCTTTTACTCCACTTTCACATTAGAGAACTAGGCTGGAGTTTATCATTCATCTTTTAAAGTTTATAAGATGCTAAACTTAGCTCGTCTTTGGTCTTCTATAACCCAGTCCAAATTATATTGAAATACACAAGCCAAACCAATCCTACTTGCGAGTCATCACAGATTAAGTCAGACAGAGATACATTAACTAACATTATTTTATTTAATATTTTTAACATGACTAATCATCACAAGCTTAAGTATTGAGAATTACATGAACTGCTTCACCTATATTAATTGACATGGCGTCTAGATCATTGTAACTCATTGTATCTCAAAGCTCAGCCTTAGCTAGGTTTTGCTTAATGACAGTATTACAGAGCTATATTCAATGCCCAAGAGTGCAGTATGGCTTTGCAAGGTTATGTTTACAGTTCATATTAAATGTGTCATTGATTTTCAGCACTTGGCTATTCTTCTGAAATAGAAACATAAATGGTATGTCCTCTTCCTTTGTGGTCTGGCTGCTGTAGCATTGCTTTGTTCTGGGATATTCCACTTCTCTGGCAATGCCTTTGATGAGCCACCGCCTGTGATCACTTATCAATTGTCTTTGGCTGTCCTTGTCTGATCCTAGCTTACCTAACCTTGCACCTATGTATGTATCTCTGCTCCATACTGTTTGTTCTCTCCTGGGTTCAGAGGCTTAAGCTATTAACTAAGTTTTGATACACTTTACAAGTTTTACTTAAGTTCAGTTAAACTCTTAACATTTCTTAATGTTCCAACTTTTACTCAACAATCTTTTTGCAGAGCTACTTAAAGTTCTTTCCAACTTCTTTGATGATCTGTCCTTTCTAGCGAACTTCCTAACACTTGGAACCTTCTGAATCTCCTTGGAAACCCTCTCTCCTCTCTAAATTAGGGGTGGGGAAAAGCATCACTTAATTATTACACAAACAAGCCCACTTACAGGACTGAAACATTAGTGACCAAATAAATAGGATTAACTCTGTCACCTGGATCCTTTCTAAGGTGTCATGTCAAACTGATTGTCAGATGTCACTTAGTTTCATGAAGGCCAGGTGCTGCACTTAGTTTTTAGTGCTCAGTTGTTGACCAGGGCAGTGTCTCTGATCCCAGTTGTTCTAAGCCTCTTCCTGCTTGTTAGTCTTTTTGTTGCAAGACCCATAGTGCTGCTTTACTCGTGCTCAGTTGCCTAGTCCATAACCTTGAAGAGGTCTCATTCAGGCTCAGCTGACCAGGTACCATCTCCATTGATCTTCTGGTAACACCTGGATGTATAGGTGGTCTTTTGTCTTAAGTTTGTTTTGCAGAACTTCAGGATTAATTGTTTGTTTTGCTGAATGTCTGTAGCATGCTATGGAATAGTTAGCTTTCCTACACTCTTTGGCGCAGCGCTTGTTGTCTGCTCTCCTCTTCAGAATGAGTACAAACTCTCCTGTCACTTGTTGCTGGGTGTCCAAATTACAGCCTGTGAGCCCCAGCAATCCAATCAACGTAGCCCAGGCAGCTCTGTACTATTTGCGCTTGTATTTTTTAACTTGCTGGTTTCATGGGCCTGGAGGTTTGACTAGGGCTGTTAGCACTGTTGACTTATTGGTGGTTAAATCCGACTTTAGGAGAATCTTAGCGCCGTTGTTGAAATTTGTGCTTTTTTTTTGTATTGATCAATAGAAAATACCAAGCAGAAAGAATGAACAAGCTTGCATTGAGATATAGCGCCATTTGAGTCCTCAATGTCCCAAAGTGCTTTACAACCAATGGATTACTTTCTGAAGCAAGTGTCACCGTTATATAGGCAAATGCAGCAGCCAATATGCGCACAGCAAGGCTCAACAAATAGCAAATGAATGAGTGGCCAGATAATGCATCATTGGTGGTGTTGGTTAAAGGAGATGGCCAGGACAGAGGGAGAACTCCCTGTTCTTCGAATAAGAGTTTTATGTCCACCCGAACAGGTAGATGGGTTCTCAGTTTAGCATATTCACAAGGTGGCATCTCCAGCAATGCAGCACTCCCTCAGTGTGGCTCTGAAATGTTGACCTACATATTATGTGCTCAAGTCTGTAGTGGGGCTTCAAACCACAACCTCGGGGATGAGTATGACTGAACCAAGCTGATGCTTGCAACACACACATGGTGCATAACTTAACCTATTAAAGGTGAGATTTTGAATATTTAACTCTGATCGTGAGAATAGCCCAGAAATGTGAGGCTTGATTATATACCTGCAGTGATCATAGTCCCAGGTCTCCATTGCGACAGACCTAGTCCACATTGTGTACTGCTGAGAGTACTTGACCACAAACTCTCTTTCACCAAGCGAAAATGTAATTAAGTAGTGCAGAGACTCTGAACAATTGGATTGCGGTGACTTTACTTGTGTTCAAACAATAACATGGAACGTAGGAGAGAGAACAAACAATAAATCATAAACCATTTCTCAACTCCTACTGGCTCACCAAAGCTCTTTCTATGGCACAAAGTGCTGGTTGCTGTACAGTTGCCTTTTGAAGCATAAAGGGTGAATATTGTTTTTTTTAGATGATTCATCCATTTCAATTTGTCAATTCTCACACAAAAACAAAATATTTATCTCTCCATTTCCCCTCTTCTCCTTTCCCCCCCCCCCCCCAAAAAAAAAACTGAATGAAGGTTTCTGCTGGTATAATTTTGGGCTGCCATTGTTTATTGGGCTCCTTTCTGAGAACTTGCTATTGGGACCACTGAGATGAGATTGCTGTGCATTGATGCTCCCTAATACCTATTTACAGGTCCAGTGCTATCATAAGTCAGAGGTGGTAGTGTAAACCTTACTGCAAAAGAGATCCATTCATGTAGTAGGAAAGTGCGAGTTTGGCCTCCACAGGCAGCTTGTCCATTTTAAGAAAATGAATATGGGGGTGGGGGGGGGGGAAGCGGGAAATCCCAAACCTGGCTTTATCTTCAGATGATGGGTTTTATTTTAAAGGTGCACTCACCTGATTCGTGGAGTTGATTTGGAACTTGCAGCAAAGATCCACTGGTCACATTACGTCAACAACTGCTAGTTTTGGAACTGTCACCATTTGAATGTGTGCACCTTTTTAACATTTTGACATCTATCACGTCTTTGATCAACTTTTTTTTCATTTGTTCATGAACACTTTTTGTAAAGGCAGCGAGTGCCCTTTTTGCACGTTCATATTCTCACTTACTCTTGGGTTGCTGGATAGTAAGCAAGGGCCAGAGCCCCAGCTTAAACCAATTTTAAACCAGCCTGGGTTTAGGAGTGACTGCCTGGTAATTTTCTGGAATGAAAAAACAGACAATAAAAGTCCAGTTTAAAACTGCGTTTCTTTTTAAACTTTTAGATTGGGCTAGAGAGAGTGCATGGGACATTGGGCTTAGTGTAGCTTGAGCAGAGATGGTGCAGACAGGATAGGCCGAATGTCCCCTTCTATGCTGTAAACGTCTCGGGTTCACTTGCGCATAGAACCAATTTTGTGTATGTGCAGATTGTTTTGAAATGAACTGAACAATTTGTTTTCCCAAAATAACAGCAACGTGCATTTATGTGGCCTCTTTAATGTAGAAAAAAGTCAAGGTGCTTCACAGGAGCGTAAATCAGACAAAAATGGAACACTGAAACACACGAAGAGATATTGGAGGGGGTAACTAAAATCTTGGTCAGAGAAGGGTCTTAATCAGAAGAGAGGAATGTGGTGGCCCGAGCCTGGCTGACTTTCCCACCCTCTCCTCTCAAGGGCAGGAGTACTGAGGCCTACTCTAGCCTGCCATCCAGCCAAGATCTGCTTACTCAGCCCAGATCAGGGACTGTGCTCTGTCCAGCTCGTGTGTGCAAGTTTGAATATGGGTATTCTGGTTCATTTCACCTAACAGGCTGTTTCTACAAGGTGAGTTACCCCACCTCGTGGGACTGTCCCTTCTACAGTGGCATTTCAGTGTTGCAAACTTGCGTTCTAGATGACCTGCAGCTTCTCACCTTATAAAGCACTTCTACACTGGAGGAGTGCATCTGCTCAGAACAATTCCTAGACTGATCATCTGTATCTAAATTTAACCCTCAGTCCAAGGTTTAGGTTTGAAGAACAGATCAGTTCAGGACTCTGTGAACATCATACTGTAACAGTGATAGATGCATGTGGCAGTAAATGTTTGAAATGGATGACCAAATGCTTAATCGAAAAAACATAACTGCACACGTCACTGCCATAGTAAGAACTTTTACATTAGTGCAACAAGCTGGTTACTGGCACATTTTACAATGTCTAAGAAAAATAATTTGTAAAATGGTGGAATTTTTTCACAATTCCCCACATTCACATAAAGGACGTTTAAATAAAATATCAGTCACATAATTTCTGCAATCTTCCATGAAGAGGATACAGTATATCCAGTAACCATGGGATGTAAACAACAGCAGCATTAATACACTGAAACCCGTATACTAATAAATCCTTACAATGCTTCATACACATCTGGTACCAAGTATATCCTTCACGGAAAGCAGTAATACAAGGCACTTTCCTCAGTCATATGCACTTAATGGTTACTGAACAGAACTCGATTTCCCTGCTATGCTCTAGAGATCTTGAGACCTAGGGTTGCCATATTTTGCCAAATCCAAAATTAGACCGGGTCTGGGTAGGGGTGGGATTGTTGCTTGAGTTTGAGGTTTGCTTCACTACTGAGGAATATCCATCACAAACCTTAATGACCTCTAATTGTTTCCACATCACAGATGTAAGTGGGAAAAATTGATCTTTTTTAAAAAAAAATTGACTCGTGTCCCGATTTCCTGATTGGTGTTCTTTTACCATCAGTGTAAGCCCAATAGGTTAACACCGGTGTTAAAATAATGCTTATAAAAAATGTGGGCTTGCTGGTATTTGGTTTGTAACCATAATTTCTGGACACCTGGCTCAAAACTGGACCGGTGGCAACCCAACAGTGAACTATAATCATTTATTCTCTGGGTACGAAGGAACTGTCCCAGTCCCAGAATATTGGCTATTTCACAGTCGTGATTAGAATAACAAGTGATGCACATCCTCTACACCCACTTTAAATCGAACGCCAGCAATAACTGACATACTGTACTAAATGATGCTGTGGCCCAACCTGTATCCCAGTTTATTAACTCTCTCGTACTATAATGCCGATAGTGCACTGGTGAGTGATCCTACCTAATTTAACCTGTCCTCTCCTCCACCCCTCCCTCCCCAATCCTACTGTACACTCATTAGTCAGACTGAACCAGGCAAACTGCAAATAAAACTGCCCACGGTGGTTTTAGTAGGAGTGACGGTCCAAGTGTGTATTTGTAATTCCGTTCCTGTACTTGGACAGGCTGGAAAGTCTCTGTACTCCCACACTCAGAGCATGCCATTGTGTACATTAGTGGCAATAGACAGCATTTCTGATTCATACTGAAATATTTTCCAGCTAAGCACCTTCCTTGAGAAAGCCTGCTCCTGAGCTATGAATGTTATTGGGGGTGGGGGGAGAGGGATCTAACAGTATTAATCTGTGCCTGAATTTTGGTAGCCCCTTTAATCTTCATTTCTCCTCGCCTCTCCTGAAGGCACTGGCATAGGCTGGGGTATAGTTCACTGGGTGCAGGCCCACCTCCAATGCCTCACCCAAATGGCCATGCTTCATGTGTGAGCCTAAGAGAGTGAGTCTCTGCAGGATATTCAACCCTGGAAGCATCATAACTGAGCCTGATTTTTGTCTGTGAGGCAACTTCCCACCATGCCATCCCCCCCCCCCCCCCCCCCCCAACACACCCACAACCGGGGTTAATGGAGAGCAATTGGGGTGGGGGGATGGGGTTTCCCCTCTCTCTGACTCGGGGCTAGTGAGGGAAAATGCTGCATCCCCACTAATGCTTCAGCTGAGATCAGCTAATTCAGCACCGGCTAGGGATCGATCCTGGAAGCATTCCTGGTGTCTGAGTACCACACTGGGTTGTTCCCCTACTGAGACGGTCTCTCAGACATTCATTCATTCACAATGGGATTGAATAGCATCATGTGAAAACCCATCTGTATGTGGTCACCTTCTGGAGTGCAACTGGTATAAAATGGGCTTTTGTTCTATTTGCAGCCTGTATTATATAACCACTTATGTGGTCAGTTGGACCAGTTTTAACTCTTGCCTTGGGGTTGTCTTGTAGCTTTACTTCTGAATAGTGTTATTACAAATCCTATAAAGTACATTGGAACGAGGTGTGTCCCATTTACTAGTCACATTTCTACAATTATGTGGACCTTCACTGTTTCTAGGTTTCATTTCACAAAAAGGATTCTGGTCAGTCTGATTGATTTACACCCCACATTCCCTGAAATTTCCAGGCCAATGGTCCACATCATTCTTTGGTTTTGGGATGGGGACTTCCTCCTGATTCTCTCCACACCCTCCCCAAAATGATCATTATCCATTTTCTGCCCCTGAAACGTAGAGTGGAGCTGAACTAGATTCAAACCCACAATCCCTTGGCTCCAAACTCCTCTGCAACTGGACCCTGCCACTCTCAGCAAGGGGTGGGGTGGGCGGGGGAACCTTTGTGTACTGATTGGATATTTCATCAGCTTCCTGGTGTACAGGATGGATCACTGCATCAGTCTATAGAACAGGTGAATGCTGACGTAGAGAAGAATGTAGCATGCAGGGATCCTTTGAATTCGTATGAAGTTGCATTCAACAAGTTTTGTTTCCATATAATAAGGGGGATCAAGAAGAGTTGAATTCTTGTCAAGGTACATATTTTCCCCATGAGAAGTACTGTGCCATTCCTAAGTGCAGAATAAGTACTCTAAGTATGTGCTGTGCAAATTCAAGTCTAATTCAGAGAGGTGCTACCTGCCTGGTATTCCCTTAGTTCTATGCTTTGGTGAACTTAACACAACCGGCATACGGATTGTGGCCGGACTGAAGCCAAGACACATCATTCAACAAAACACGTGACATGTCTGTATGTGCTTTACTTTGGGAACGCCACATTCCTTGAATAGAAGAGTTCTGGAATAGGTAAGTTATTGATCTGTCCAGGGTTTACGACCTTAGTGTCTCCTACCCCCCGCCCCAATTTTTTTAAAAATATAGATAGTTTCTACATATTATTAATCTGCCTTAAACAGCTGCGAGAAACATTCTGCCCCAGACATCATCTCCACCTGTCACTCCTTGGCTGACTCACTGAGATGCCCACTAGATTGGCACAGGAAGGACTCTTTTCATTCACCCAGCCATGGGTGCTGAAACCCACTCTTTGGGGAAAGCTCGTGTGCAGATATGAATTGAATTAGATTCAAACCTCCAAGCCAAGCAGCGAGCACACTAACTGCTGAGTGTGTTTCTAGATTTTTTTTTTAAATTTCCTTTGTTTCACTAGCTGAGCTACTTAATAACATCAAGGGGGAGAGCTAAAGGGGAGCAAATACCCTTAAATCCAGGCAGACCCCACATAGAACTATGGCCAATGGGCTCTGCAGTACTGAAGGCCCTCATTTCAGATTTCAAATCCCGATCGTAGAACATCATGACCAGTCTTTCATATTCCTCTTCAGTCCAGTTAATTTAACAGCAAGACTGAACTTCATAAACGGAGTTCATACTGTGCATTCTCTTGATGAGCCTTAACCTGAATGAGCTTGACGTTACTCTTAAACCTTCATGACTTTGTAACAAAGACCTGTGGCCTAAGATAAAAACCTAATTTATAGATAACAGATGTTTAACTTGACATCGAGAAAGGTCTCCTTAAGTAGCCTGTTTTTGCTGTAACAAGTCACTGATGGGGCTCCAACCTTAGGATTTGTCTGGTAAATAACTCAGTGATAATCCTTCCAAACCCTGCTCTCACTGTGACATCAGCTAATCTGTTTACTGTTCATCTATGTGCTACAGACTAACCATTTATAAATAGGAGCTCTTTAATCTTCCTATACCACCAACTTATTTCTCCCTCCCCCCATTTTAATTGGTGACTAAAAGTTCCTATGACATGAGAATGGTTAAGCCATACTAAATTGTCTCGTTGTTGTAAATGTAAAACAGCATTATACCAAGTGGTATTGTAGCATATGTATATCTACCCTTAAGGAAAATTCAGCAACGTTATATGTATATTAACACTTTTCATATGCCAATTCTTAACAGGACTAGAAGAAAAGTAAAGATAGCATTAATCCTGTAAAGTAAATGGCAAATAATCTAAATGAAATGGACTGAGTGCATTCATATTTTGAAACTTTTTCTGGTTTCTCACCTTCAACACTGAACCCAGGCTGCAAGGGGGAGAGGGAGATAAAACTGCCTCTATTTTATAATTCCGTACTTGAATTAAGACTCTTTGCTCTATTCAAGGAGGTACGAGCCCATCGTATGGCTAAGAAATTGGAGCTGATTCTAGTGCTGGGTAATTTGAAAATCTTTGAATATCCTTTTTAGAATATTGAGCTATTACTACTACAGTATTGATAGTATGCACAGGACTAGTTGAAGCATGATAATTAAACAGCGTATATAAAGTGCTCTCGGGGAGGGGCAGGGCAGGTTCAGGTCTTGTTGGTAGAGAGGGGTCCCAGAATTCTTTGGTACCGGTTTCTGAGGAGAATTGTCATCTTACGCTGAGCTGTGCAAATCCAATGAGTTTGGTTTCGTCTGGGCTGAAGCCTTCACAGCCAGAGACCTGTGAGGAGAACGAGGGGGAAAGAGTGAGCTTCCAGCAGGGATTCCTTTCAATCATTTAGTTTTAGTAGATGCCAAATAGGGGGGTGGGGGGAGAGGGGCATGGTGACTGTGTTTTCCAAGAAGTGTTTCATTACTCCGTGGGAATGTACAATTGATGATTGGATCTTTCAGGTCTAAATAGAATGGAATTCAATCTCCACACCATTTACTCCAGGTATTTGCCCAGGACAGTTTCAGATTACTGGCTGACATGTGAACTGTGTGTTATCCTGAGAGAAGAACAGGTTTCAGAATCATGGGTGCACCAATTTTATTCAAACCATCTAATTATAGAACCATTTTTACTTTAAAACTGTAAAATCAAATCATTCCCAAAAGACTTTAAGCCAAGGACATTTAGCAATCTTGGGACACTGACTAGGTTCCATGCAGAATTCTGATGCACAGTGAAGAGTTTGGATGTAAAATTGCTAAGAAGTAAACAAACCAGTAGAACTCCCCTTGATGGCTTTGTGGCTAAAGGCAGTAGGTGGTGCGATGTACCTAGTCATATAGAGCAGGAAGGTCCCAGGTTTGATCCCCAGTCTGTATTGAGTTGGCTTAGAGGTGCTACAATAATCATGGAAGGGAAGGGAAAAAATTAGCTGCCCACTCACAGCATCAAGCATTCCCAGATCAGATACAGCAGTTAAATGCAAGGGAAGCTCTATTTCCTCCACCCAACAGTGCGTCTTGAGCCCCAAGCTCAGAAGAGCACTCCCATTGTATCAAAATCATGTTTCCCCCAATTCCCAAGACAACTATCCTGTGACCTCTCAGTGAGATGGTGAAGCTGTGCTGACTGAGGACTGGAATGAGACTGCCCAGTCCTGTCAGTTCTGACCCTTAGTCAGTCAAGAGCCTTTCATCCCATGAGGCTGGGCTGGATGCAGAGTGGTGGGATCCCAGTGTGCTAACCCACTGCATGAATAATAGGGGGCATTTGCTCAGGCAGTGTGTTGGCCAATGCACACCAGCACCGAGTAACATCATTGAATCTGAATCTATTTAGTGAGCATTTAAAGTGCCTACATCAAGGTGATCTTCTGACTTATGTCAGTGAAGGGCTTTCGATCAATACAGGTAGTAAGCCCACTAACACTTAGTAAGAAGAATATTACAGCCAAACAACAACTTACACTTATACAGTGCCTTTAACATAATAAAACATCACAAAGCAGACAGCGAGAAATGGAGGAGGAAGGATTCGGGGAGGTGACTGAAAGCAAGATTGAAGAGGGAGGTTTTAAGGAGATTTTTGAAGGAAAGGGAGACAGGTAGCAAGAGTGGAGGGATTTTAGGACGAGAGGTCCAGAGTATGGGGCTTAAATGCAGCCAAGAGGGAAGGGAAGGGGAGGGCGCAGAGAGAGGCCAGAGTTGGAGGAACAAAGGATACACACAGGAACGCGGAGGTGAGTGAAGCTGCAGAGGTTGGGAGAGGCGAGACCATGGAAGGGCTTGTAGATGAAGACGAGGATTTTGAAATGAATGTGTATGTGGAGAGACAGCCAGTGAAGGTTGCTGAGCACAGGGTTATTGGGAGAACTTAGAACGGGAGAGGATACAGGTGACGGAGTTTTGGACGTTGCAATTTGTAATGGGTGGAACTTGGGCGGCCAACAGAGGAACATGGGAGTAACTGAGCCTGGAAGTGGGTAAGGGTTGCGGTGAGGGTGAGGTGGAGGCAGGTGATGTTGCTAAGTTGGAAATAAGTCGGCTCGGCAGTGGTGAGGATGTGGGGTTTGAAACTCAGATGGTCTCAATTTTTGAGATGAAAACATCAAGATGTTTCTTACAGTTAGTGTTTGAGGTGAAAATGGGGAGAAGCAGAGGAAGGGGGTGGCAGAGAATGTCTGTCATTGAGAAGAGACGCCTCAAGTTGTCCGTACCCTCCAGGGTAATCCTGAGGTAGGAGAAGGATTTCGATGTAAAAAAAAGGAGGTACAGTATTGCTCTAGATGACTGAGCCAGATCTGCCAATAACAACTAGGCCAGTTGTGTGCCCCAATCTGCAGCCCGTACTAACGACAACAGTTAGTGGGGAAATAAGAGGCTTCCCCGGAATCTGCTGTGTAAACACTGCTCCATGAAGGAATCAAATCTGCAGTTTTAGGAATTTTAAACTGGACCAGGCCTGGGCAGTTCTGTTTGGTCAGTCCTGGTTTAGGTGCTACAAGGAATTCATTCTCCAATTTTAAAACAGGTAAACCTGTCAAGAGTTAAGAAAAGTAAGTGGGTATTCCCAATGCATGATCTTACACTAAACTGGCTGTGTGCAAACCGTTAAATCTTTGTCGATTTGAGAAGTTTGTAGGGAGGGTATTTGTTTGGTCTCCTTACCAGTCTGAATGTGAGGCTCCTGTTTGAATGAGGATCATCTATCAGTCTCTGCAAGTTGTTAGCTACTAAAGAAACAACAGAAAAAAAGATTGTCAGGTAAAAGGACATTGTAATATCCAACAGTTCTAGAACTAGTGACTGGGATGTGGTGGGATACAGTCCTCAGTGTAACACATTAATAGGCCCCAGCCTCTGATTTCCCCCATCTCTCCTGAAGGGGCTCACTGTTTGTGGTAGGGCTCCAATAGTGCCTGCAGCTCTCTTGCTCAAGTAGTCAGACTTCACATGTGAACTTAGACTGAGTATCAGCAGGCTATTTGACCACAATGAGCATCACCGCCAAACCAATATCCACGCATGCAACTTTCCAGCAGCAGGTCGGGAAGAGGGGGACCAATCACTGGACAGTGATTAGGAGCAGGAATCCTGTCTGATTTCCTGTCCCCCATCCCCCTGAACCCAGGCCACACTCGGGCCAATTGCAGTGCAGGTGAGAACCCTGACTGATTTTTTTTTTTCCCTCCCTAGCTCAGAGGTACTGAGGCCAATAGTGTCCCAAGTGCTACTCTGACCTTCACATTCACGTGAAACTTGAAAACGACTGAGTTGCAACTTACCAACCATCATGTCAAACTCGTCCACTAAACCTGCAGAGACGAGCTCCTGAGAAACACCAACCGCAGAATCTACGGGGACAGATGTTTGAAATCAGTTCCAGTATCAAAGAGCTCGGTGTGTAATTACTTACAACCATTAATACAGATCAGGATAACAACAGAGTCTGATGCCTAAACTTAACAGGCGATGGATGTACTCCCCTCGTCCATTATTCATTTCAGGTCCAGGACGCCTTTGGGTCCCACTGCAGTCACTATTTAAGGTGGTCCTCCTTTCCTCTCAATTATTTTGTTACTTGTCCCATTCCCAATTCGATTTCCTGAGCTGTGCCCCATTTCTAACCAAGACAATGCACCTGGTCCCAGGTCTCTGCCAGTGCCATTCTATAACCAGCCACTAAACAGAAATGAATTGAAGTCTAATCCTCCGACAGATCATCTCTAATTTAATAAATATCACACTGGGACTTACCCCTCCCTGGAGTGAACTCAAATCTGATGTCGTTCAACTCCCTTCGTAAATTCCTGTGTAAACATCAAAACAGTTAATACAGAAACTGTGACGCAGCACCTGGATTAACCTTTCTAGCTCGAAAGGACTTTTTTGTTGATGAGAGGACTTTCCTTTAGAGTTTGAAAGCATTTTACTTTTAAAGATTCCACCCCCCTCCCTCTGCTCATCCCCCTTTCCCCCAAACCCTAGTTGGTGCCTCCCGCTCTTGGGTGATCGTTTCCCTACCACCCCCTCCAGGAGGACCAGGTGGTCTGGCCCTTCAGTCACCGTCAATCTCTCTCCATGAGAGTGACCCTCGTTCTGGACCCTCCCCCGATGACCCATCCACAATCAGGAGTAGCACCTTTCCAGGCTGCCTTGTTTAATTGCTCTATTGGAAGCCTAGCAGAGATGCTCTATTCCAGCACACATGCGACTTATTTGCTGCTGTACTCAGTTGAGGTGAACAGACACCAGTTCATCCATCATCAACACAGCTTATCCCACTCAAAAGATGCCCAGTGTCAGTGTGTGCAGGGAACATTCCACAATATTTAACGAAGGCTGAATGTTCCTTACCTTAGTCGCAGAACAAGATGAACAGAACCATCCTCGTTACTTAAATGAGATGGACTTTCCGATTGTTCCTGTCAAAAACAAAAATATCAAAGTTAATTAGAATGTCGGGTGACCTTTGTCCCATCCTAATCCTCAGCGATGTGCCCATAGCTCTCGGGCTGTCCTGCTAACTTCTGTAAGTTAGAGAGGATACATTTGTAAAAAGACTGTGACAATGTCCCATTTGGCTCACTGTATGAGTGCACTTATCTTGTGGCACCAGTATAGATCCCAAAAAGGGTTATTGGAAACGGCCTAGATTTGGTAACAGAAACCCTGAAAATATCTTCGTGAACTGCACTCTGTAAAGACTTAATCTTTTCAATATCATTAACCTATAGGTTTGCACACAGGCTTTTAGTGCTGTGTTCATCTGTATATCCCCAGTCTTATCATAGCATCTCTTCAGGGGCACAAGCTTACTGGCTAATAATAACAGCGTGGTATAAAATGTCTGGTGAAAAGGTCAGGGCAGTGTGAGTGACTGGAGTTTATCCCTTGTAAGCGAGATTGCAGGATTGTGAAATGATGGGAGAGGCTCTGTGTTGATACCATTGTTACCCCAACAAATTCTCCAGGTCTTATCTATATTTTTCAGCAGCCACCATTGTGAATTTTGCCAGACATCTATCCCTGTTCTGTTTACCACTGGCTGTTAATACTAATCTAACACACAAAATAAAGCAGGAGACACTGCTGAGAAGCTGCAGAAGTGAGATAGTGCAGCTGTGTGTAATACCTAGACCCTTTTTTCTCCTCACTCCCCTCTTAAAGGTGTTGACATCCTTACTGGGGTTGGTTCCACGAGCACTGGTCACCCTCCAGTTCCTTGCCCGAGTGCCCGTTGTTTATGCATGAACCTTGAAAGTCCGTGTTGGCAGGTTACCTGACAGTGAAGGGTATCACAGCCGACCCCCAATCCTCACCCAACACCCACACTACCAGCAGTGGTCACAGGAGAGGCCTGGCTAATTTTCTTTCCCTAATTTAGAAGCGTTGAGATCAGTTGTAGCGCCTCAACCATAATCAGCTAACTCAGCACAGACCTGGGATCAGTCTGGTCTATAGAGGGTGACTTTACCTCTGAGGCATCAGGAATGCACAATGGAAGGCTTTCCAACAAGGGTGGAGTGATGTTCCCTTTGTTCACTGGCCGTTTGCTGAGATCAGCAAGTTGTGTAACCTCTGTGTAACATTCTGGAAGTGTAGAATGTGGAAAGTAAAACACCATTGCTGGTTTTAAAAACCTTTTCTTTCCGGTGAGCCAATCGCTTCAGTGGCAGAACTGGAGGGAGTGGGAGGATGAACACCAGGCTTCGGTGTTCTACCAACCCTCCCCCCTTCCATTGGCAAGGTCACAATGTGTTTAAACATACTTGGTCTTTCAAAGTGGTTTATCTAATTGTTAATGAGACCACATGTGACTACATGAGATAGGCACTCATCCAGTATGGGGTTTAAACCCTTCCATCACCCGACCCCCACTCTTTGACTCAAAACTGAAGCACAGTTTCCAACAAGCAGATTTGGAATTTCAAGATGAACCATAGCTGTAGAGATGGGACAGTGGGATGTCAGTATTAAACCACTGACACCACTTTCCATTTCATCTCATCTAACAACAGATTCCAACACACATGATCTTGTTCAGTTTCTCTTATTTTTAGCATCAGATGAACCTTAACAATCCAGAGTAAACATTAATCCTTCAATACTTTTTGGACTTTTAACGACAGCATACGAGGAGTTCCAGATATACCAGTGTGACTTATAGAATCATAGAAGTTACAACATGGAAACAGGCCCTTCGGCCCAACATGTCCATGTCGCCCAGTTTATACCACTAAGCTAGTCCCAATTGCCTGCACTTGGCCCATATCCCTCTATACCCATCTTACCCATGTAACTGTCCAAATGCTTTTTAAAAGACAAAATTGTACCCGCCTCTATTACTGCCTCTGGCAGCTCGTTCCAGACACTCACCACCCTTTGAGTGAAACAGTTGCCCCTCTGGACCCTTTTGTATCTCTCCCCTCTCACCTTAAATCTATGTCCCCCCTCGTTATAGACTCCCCTACCTTTGGGAAAAGATTTTGACTATCGACCTTATCTATGCCCCTCATTATTTTATAGACTTATAGAAGGAACTTGTAGGTGACCTCTTTTAACTGATCTACACTTAGGCATTTTAGCTTTTCCTGTTTAAACCATCTGCTCCCACAAAATACTTATTACAGTTGTAATACATCGAAATATATAATGGGTATTTTTAGTCAAATACCAGTCTGAGACATACAGATGTGTTCAACCAAGTTATAGCAAAATGCAAAGGGTTGGTGAGGAGACAGTTTAACAGATCCTTTGGTCATAAAGAAATTCAACCAACTTAGGCCTTAACTGAAAAAATTACCCATCACACCTACCAGGAGCAGGGTTTGTCCTTTTCAGCAACTCTCGAAACAGTATTTTTAATAAATAAATATATATCTTACTGCACCACTGCATCAAATGCATGATGGGATTGTATCACTGTTTTAATTTCAAAACGGCCACCCTAACAAACCCGAGGAGGGAATATCAATAATTAATTTTGTAAAATAAATGCTCTATAGTTCAGTTTAAAAACTGAAAAACCTTTCTTTAAGAAAGGCCTGGTAATTAATTCAAAGTTTTAGTGATTGCTAATTATAATTATAGCTTCATTACGCACAGGTGTAAATGCCCTGATTTTTCAGTGATGAACTGATGGAACCTTGGTGTGAAATCAAACTGAAATTGTAAAGAATCTTACAACACCAGGTTATAGTCCAACAATTTTATTTGAAAATCACAAGCTTTCGGAGATCACCTGACGAAGGAGATAATCTCCGAAAGCTTGTGATTTTCAAATAAAATTGTTGGACTATAACCTGGTGTTGTAAGATTCTTTACATTTGTCCACCCCAGTCCATCACCGGCATCTCCACACCAAACTGAAATTGAGAGATCATTTGATTTTGATTTTGAATTCTGCAACTTTAAAATATTTTTTTAAAACAGTTGATCCGAGGGATTTCTGCACTTGGTTAATAAGAGCTTGAGGTTGTTTGAGTTATTAATCAGTGGCTGGTGGTAGAGCACGGGGACTGTTTTTAAACCATGAGACCGAGCTTTGGTAACATTTGGAAGTAGACAGCTGGGAGTGAAGTTGGCTGATGTCCAGAGGAAGGCACAATCCACTGACTTCCAACAAACATTAGAAACCGACAGAGTGTTGAAGGTAGGAAGGGATGTCGTTGCTGTCACATTTTATACTTCCCTTCTCCTTTCTATTACATGCACACGTGTACACGCACGCACGCACGCACACACACACACACACACACACACACACACACACACAGTTTTTAAATCCACTGCAAAGCCCTGAATGTCATGTATTGTGTAAGATTTTATTTACATCCACAGTGTGTGTTTAACCCACACTCACACCTTGTAACAACTCTGTGGTTATTTTATTAAAATATCTTGTCTGACCCGCAATGCACCTGCCATTACAGCGGACTGAAGTGAAACTTCAAAGATAGTTCAAACATTTGGATGTTTTTATTTGTTTATTTGATGATGTGAACCAGCTGTTTTTAGCGTGTGTGTCGGTGAGAGGGGAGTTACACGGACTCCTGTTTGATCTAGTTTAGTGTTATCATGCTGAATTTAATTACTGGTTAATTAGTTACAAAATGGCAATTTCCAACATGGAAATTGTTGGAGAGAGTGGAAAGGTATTGATTTTATTTGGACTTTTATTTTACGCTCAGGATAACAGAAAAGCTTCAGTACTCTGCATTCTGGTCGTTTTTCAAGACCTAGCAGTAAGTTTTATATTTATAAAAGGTTACGTTTTTATAAAATTTATAAAACACTGGTTAGGCCTCAGCTGGAGTATTGTCCAATTCTGGGCACCGCACTTCAGGAAGGATGTCAGGTCCTTAGAGAAGGTGCAGAAGAGATTTACTAGAATGGTACCATGGATGAGGACATTAGTTATGTGGAGAGACTGGAGAAGCTGGGGTTGCTCTCCTTAGAGCAGAGAAGGTTAAGGGGAGATTTGATCGGTGTTGAAAATCATGAAGGGTTTTGATAGAGTAAATAATAAGAAACAGTTTCCACTGACAGGAAGGTCGGTAACCAGAGGACACAGATTTAAGATAATTGGCAAATGAAGCAGAGGTGAGATGAAAAGACATTTTTTTTACGCAGCGAGTTGTTATGATCTGGAATGCGCTGCCTGAAAGGGTGGGGGAAGCAGATTCAATAATAACTTTCAAAAGGGAATTGGATAAATACTTGAAAAGGGCTGTGGGGAAAAGCAAGGGAGTGGAACTAATTGGATAGCTCTTTCGGGGAGCCAGCACAGGCACGATGGGCCGAATGGCCCCTTTCTATGCTGTACGATTCTAAGTGGGGTGCCACAATTGACCTCAATGGTCCCTGTCTGATTTCCCTTCCCGTCCCCCGCCCTTGATAAGTGTACATCTGTGAACGTCAACTGAAGTCCGGTTCAGGCTCAGTTGTGTTGCTTCCATAGGCTAATAGCCTGCCAGTGGTCACTGTCCAGGATCACACAAAAATGGCCACATGGTGAGGTACCAGGATGTGCCTGACATCACAGTGCTGTACCCAAACTTAATCAACCACTTTTGGGAGAAAAGGGGAAAAAGATTGACGAATCATTAGACAAGTTTTAAAAAAAAAACCTAGCAGAAAGTGAGTACAAGTCTGGGGATCGGACCAGATGGGATAAGATTTATTTTGTCAATTCAGAACCCAAAACTCAATTAACTCCCCTCTCCCCCTCCAATTTTCTCTCCTCCTTCCCTGAAAGTATTGATTCTCTCTAGAGTTCGGTACAGGCCCTTGCACTACTGCACATTAGTGGGCATTCTTCACGTGTGAGCATAAACAGTGAGTGTCGGTCAACGATTTGACCTCGGAAGGCGTGACCGTCGTGCCCACTCCTGTCCTTAACCTCATGGTGTATTTCCAACAGAGGTCAATGGATAGTGAGCCGATGCAGGAGCCCCAGCCAACCACAGCCTCCCTACAACCGTGAGGCTGAGATCAGTGAACTCGGCACAGACCAGGGCTCCTGACCTTTGACCGTTCTGGTCCAGGACGGTCAAAGGTCAGGAGTCCTGGTCTGTGTAGCTCAGTTATGATTGGATAAAATCACAGCCATCAGGAAAGCCATTGTCTGGTTTTGTTTTATTTAAAAGGGGAGATTGTTTATTGTCAGGTTCAAGAATGCATAAGAAAGAACAAAATGCACTCACAGTTTTCGGAAAGGCCGCAGGTTTCTGTTCATCGTACGCGTCCCCTGATTCATCGTCACTCCATTCCCAGCCCCCGTCCTCTGTTTTGTACAAGTGGCCACTTGATCCCTGGGCACGTCTCACCTTCGGTCAATCACAATGCAGGTTAAAGGTCAATTGGCAACATTTTTATTTTCTGGTAAGATATGGGTTTTTTTTTTGTTTCCAATTTTCTCCCCTCTGCTCCTGAAGGCACCAACTCTCTCCGGAATCCAATTCAATGGGCAATGGTTGCCCTCCGGTACCTTGGCCAAGTGACCATTCTTCATGTGTGAGCCGAGACAGTGAGTGTCGCCAGGCTTATCGACCAGGGCATCACAGGCCCAATCCTGTCCAACTGCTCCAGGAGCATGAACCTTTTGTTGACTTGTCCCTCCCTGTATGGCTCAGTTATACACTGGGTTTACAAAATGAGCCACCAGGGAACTAGCTCCATGGTTTTAAATAACCTGTGTGTTTTTTCTCTCTCTCACGCAGTGCAGCAAACAGGAAACATGCTCTTAGGCCTCAGTTGTTGGACAGACCAGCAGGAAATGCACAGGAAACTATCCAAGGAAAGTAGCAATAGTAAAGAGCAAAGTCACCATTCACCTGAGGAAGGAGGAAGCCTCCGAAAGCTTGTGGAATTTAAAATAAATTTGTTGGACTATAACTTGGTGTTGTAAAATTGTTTACAACTGTGATACAGAGTGATATGGGAGCTGGAGCCTGCAACATGGGCCAGAGTGTATTGAATTCAAACTCAATGTCCTGTTGCCAGGATTTCCATCCTTCGTCAGTATATCCGCTGTCCCACTGTAGGTAACTACTTTAAGGTTTTGTGAATGACCTGCTATCTTCACCCCCGCTGTGACTGGGTTAATCAGTTAGTTTACTTGGAACTAAAGCTACAGAGAGTGATGAAAGTTGAACACTTGTAAAGGAACCGCCTTTGAGAAAAGAAATGAGGATGGGTAGATTAAAAGCAGGGTTATTTCACCAGCAAAACGCAGTGAGTGGAGGATAGTTACATTATACAAATTCTGAGTGTAAAATCAATCCCAGTCACTTACAGCAGTGCAGGCTCCAGGCATGATTGATGGGGGAATTAACCGATCAACTCCATTCTGGCCGGAAATAGTGATGTCACGATATGCAGCCTATTTCTCAGTATGACACTGTGGCAAACAATGTGTATCTAACAGTAATGAAAGACTCGCATTTCTACAGTGCCTTTACACGTCATTGAGAAACACACGCTCCTTTTGAAGTGCAGTTACTATTGTTATGTAGGCAATTGCAGCCAGAAATTTGCGCTCAGCAAGATCCACAAACAGCAGTGAGATGAACGACCAGTTAATCTGTTTTGGTGGTGGTGGTCGAGGGATAAATGTTGACCAGGAGAACTCACCCGCTCTTCTTTGAATAGCCCCGTGGGATTTTGTTTGTCCACCTGAGCAGGCAGACAGGGTCTCGGTTTAATGTCTCATCTGACAATGCAGCTCTCCCTCCGTACTGCATTGGAATATCAGTTTAGGTCATGTGCTCAAGTCCTGAACCCACAACCTTTTCACTCGGCAGGCAAGAGTGCTACCAAGTGAGCGAAATAGCAGTGTCCTAATTGCCTTGTGCTTTCAGTCATGGGAAATTGCCGTTAAAATTTGCATTGTCTCTGCTGGGTAACGTTCTCTAACGCTTTTAGAAAATACAGACCTTTTTGTTAGACTCTGGCTCACTCGCAGACTTTGGCACCGTGCCAGTAGCTTGGACTGTGTTGTCAGCCTGCAAGAAGATAGAAGAATTCTATTTGCGCCAGTGTATAAAGTAGAGTTGAAAAGCCACGGATCAGTGCGTCCCTCTGCGTCTCTGAGCAGCACACGGTGCGTCTCTGTGATTGGCACACCGCATCCCTCTTGTTCGATGGATGCCAAGCGTGCTTGTTCCTTGGCCCAATCTTTGGGGAATTTTAGTATTAGTTAAAATCTCAAAACATTGCCCTTTTCACTTGAAGAGAAGGAGGGGAGACATTCGGTCTAAATATGACCCAGCATCTAAATAAGACTAGAAGATTATCTGCTTGCGTGCTTTGTCTCTGTTGCACTGACTTTTCCTGCGGGATCCTCCTGTGTGAAGCTTGAAGTGCAAATTATTACTCAATGAAGACCCCAATATCTCTCCAGTGAACTGCTGTAGTTTGGTCTGACTGTATTGTATTGTAACAAAACACTTCACTCTTTGTAAAGAATCAAGCAGTTCTTTATTCTTTCGTTCCAAACCAACAGCAGTTCGTTCTGGTTCTATGACCCCACAACTTCTGTAAGCATCTGCCTTCTAAGTTTACGTCATCTCATTATCATTCGGTTTACTTATTCACACAGTGATGTGTTATAAACATATCCAACTACCACTGCCTCGTTGCATTGAAACAAGTTAATCAAAACTGAAGGCAAAAGCACACTGACCAGTGTCAGTGCAACTCAAACTCTTTTGCCCTGAACCTTGTCTGTAAATAATTCCAAGGAGTAATCTTTACCTTTGTATCCTTTTGCCCTCCGCTTAATGATTGGCCCAACAATTTCTCCATCAGATATTCTTTATTCTGAAATAAGAGAACAAGTTCCACATGAAACCAGAGTCCTACTCTGAAACATTGGTCCCATTGGCTAAAACACTGGGCCTATACTCTCTGGAGTTTAGGAGAGGTGATCTCATTGAAACATATAAGATTCTGAGGGGCTGTTTCCCCTGGCTGGAGAGTCGAGAACTAGGGGTCATAGTCTCAGGATAAGGGGTCGGCCATTTAGGACTGAGATGAGGAGGAATTTCTTCACTCAGAGGGTTGTGAATCTTTGGAATTCTCTACCCCAGAGGGCTGTGGATGCTCAGTCGTTGAGTATATTCAAGGCTGAGACAGACAGATTTCTGGACTCTAAGGGAATCAAAGGATATGGGGATAGGGTGGGAAAGTGGAGTTGAGGTTAAAGATCAGCCATGATCTTGTTGAATGGTGGAGCAGGCTCGAGGGGCCATGTGGCCTACTCCTGCTCCTGTTTCTCATATTCTTATGTTCTCAGTGAATCCTGGAGACTCATGTTTCAATCTGGCCCTTGAATAGGGACTGAAGGTCTCCTCTCACTGATGGAGGCAAATGCAGATGTTGAAATTATCAAAATATCAGACAAGAGCATTTCAAATGTTAAAAGCTGGTGGACTACCTGTTTCATTTTATGTCATGTATGGTTTTGTTGAAGTAGATGTTCATTCCAATTTTAATAAGCCACAAATTTACTGAAAGTCCTGTTTGCCATTGACAACTTATTGGTGAACAGAGGTCACCACTCAGGGTACCTGAAACAACAACAACTTGCACTTGTACAGAAACCTTAAACGTGATAAAATGTTTCAAAGCAGCAAAAATAACCAGACATTGAGCAGTGGGAGAAGGGTTAAGGGTTGTGACCAAAGACCTGGGCCCCGATATTAGCGGGGAGGTGGGTTGGCAGCGGGGTGAGGGGGCGATTGGGCGCGTGGCAAACCCGCATGAACCAAACTTACCGTTTCTGACGCGATCGCACGGTGATTGCGAGTGGTTAACGTCCTCTCCGGGTTTCACGCCCGGCAGCTAGTCTGATTGACAGGCTGGCTGCCGTCAGGAGCTGCAACGCGAGGGGTGGGTGGGGAAAAGAGAGCGAGCGAGACGTCATCCAGCGCTGGACTGGAAGACCGGGGGGAGGCGGAGTGGGGAAGATCGGGAGGGTGAAGAGGGGGAGATCGGAGTGGGTTTCAAAGGTAGGTGCATTTAGTGTTTTCACTTCGTTGCATGTTTTTTTATTTAATTTATTTAGTTTCTTTCTCCCTGATCCAGGTGTGAATCAGAAGCGGTGGACAAGCCGCCCAGGTAAGTTTAAAAAATCTTTCGAATCACTTCATGTGTCACAGGTAAAGTGCCTCAATGAGGTACATTTGGCTCGTTAACTGTCATCCCGCCGGCTTTAATTGCCGGCAGGACTTCCGTTTTCGAGTTGCCCGCGCGCACACAGGTGGGTCCCTGGGAAACTTGGAAGTCGGTGGGTTGGAGCCGGCTTCTGAACCCAAACGCGATTTCCGCGATTTTCAGAACCCCCTGCCCCCAACGCACCCGCGTTTGCCCCCTAAAATCACCCCCATGGTCAAAGAGGAAGGTTTTAAGAAACATTCTGAAGGTGGTGAGAAATGCAACAAGGTAGAAGGTTTTAGGGAGAACGTTTCAGAGTGTGGGGCCAGGATGGATGAAGGCTCTGGAACGGAAGGTGGAGTCAAACGACTTCTCTTTTCTCTCTCCACGTGCTGACTGACCCGCTGTGCATTCCCGCCATTCTCTATTTTTATTTCAGCTAAGCCAGGTGGCTACCAGTGGAAAAAACAGAACAAAACGAGAAAGGGGAGGCTCATCGAAAGCCTCTCACAGTCTCCTGGGCAGGCCACAACGGCCTGTTGTCTGATTGGCCATCCCTCTCTTACCTTTACCGGCCAATCTCTATCTCTGTCACAATCTTTTGTGCCTTTCCCTATTTTATCAATGCTAGTATGGTCTCAACTTTCCCCTCTCATTTCTTCTAAGCTCCAAGTGCAGTATCCTCCACGCTCTTTCTCTTCCCTAAATCTTCAATATGTTGAAATCAAGACCCATCGTACAGTCTCCTGTTCTAACTTATTGATCAGTTGCTCTTCTATGTCTCCACGGTTACATAGTGGCACGAGCAGAACCTTGGAATAGGCTGCCTTTCTCAACCTCTCGATTGGGAAACGGTGCTGGAAGATATAAACATCAGGGGGCGGCGGGGGGAAAGGCCAGCTAGAAATGGAGAGGGAAGCATTCTCAATTCTCCGCACGCTGAGTTCCTGATCTCAGCTACGAGGATGTACCAGGTGGATGCTGAGCAGTTCCCCACAGGGAGAAAGGGGAATTGGCAAGAGTCATCCTGACAGTTCAGCCAAGATCAGGAACTTGCCATGAAAATCAGCACTGCTTGGTGTGTTCCTCTCTTTCCATTCTAATCTCAAAATCAACAGCGTACGCTCAATTATTGTCACAAAACTTAGTGGGGGTCATTTTAACTTTTGGCGTTAGTGTAAAACGGAACGATATTGGATTGGCTGTCCGTTATATACCTCTCCTTGAAAGGAGGGTCGAGAGAGGTGCATAACAGGCAGCCTGTCAGGTATCGTCCCATTTTACATTAACGCCAAAAGTTAAAATTACCCCTAGTGTGTTTGGGCAAGTGAAGCTGTGAAGAAATCTGAGCAGAAACCAATGGGAGCAGGAAGAGGATAGAGATTTAGGAAGACAGATTATTTGCCAGGCATAGACATTTGGATTGGGCAATTTTGAAAGTATCTTTGTCCGTATGCTTGTTTTAAAAAAAAAACAGAGGGCGCTCTCGTGATGGCCTGATGGGTAAAGGTGGCACATGGTTAGGCACTGAGTTGTTCAGATGAGATCCCAGGTTTGACTCTCTGTCTGTGCTGTTAGCTGATCTCATCCAGGTGCCTCTTATGCACCTCCAGTCTCAAAGCAGAACTGGCAGAGGCCTGGGCCTGGGTAAAGAACAATGAATATTCCTCCTCCCTCTGCCATTTTTCCTCTTCAGATTCCCTATTGCTGCTGTATTTTTCCTGGAAAATCAGCTACGAAGGGTTAGCTGAGTTTTAATGCCCGCTTGGGTTGGGATCTGAACTTGAACACATTTACTGCATCCTGAAGAGACCATGAGTGAAGTTGCTAACACAGACTTCACTGTGTAAAATAGACTCTCGCTGAGTCCCATAGCACTTCTGGCTTCTTTTTTCCCCTTCTCTCTCTTACCTTTGACTTCTGGAAGAATTTGTGCTTCAGAAGCTCTGCTGCAGTGGGCCTGAAAAATAGAGTTTACTGAGTGAGTTGGGATTCGTGCAGCCGTACAGAAACTTGAAAACAGCTCGGCCCAGTCCGAGCAGCATGTGGTATCACCTGCCATGTGTGAGCTGCCCCAGTCTGCTCGGAGTACTGGGGCCAAAACGTTCCATTTTCAGAGATCAGGATCACAATTCTGAAGAAAATAAAAACTTTTCACAGACTCTACCGAAGGTGGCTGGCGCTACGACAATTGTTTTTTTTCTTTACCACCTCTTTTAGGCTCTTGTTTGCCACGGCATTTCCTGACGGAGGGAGTAACCACGCAGCCTGCTGCCAGGCCACTGCCAAAACCGTTCTGTAATCTCACAATCTGCTGCATGTGAGCAACCAGTTACATCAAAACACGAACTGGGCAGCCAACTTCCATATGGTAAGAGCCCTAATAACCGTCCAGCAGCTTCAACTCTGCCACAGACTTTGACTACAACTAAATATAATCCACCCTGCAACATTGGCAGGATATTTCTGTTCATGTGGTCTGTCCAAGCAGTGGGAGTGGTCCCCAGCTGCAAAATTAGCGACTGGTGCTTTTCCATTTTGTATTCTGAAAAGCCATACTTAATTGGCATCATACTTGGTGCGCCAGCCTGCTATGCCACAAGATGGTCGCTGCGGGTTTGTGCCCATAGTTCCCACCTCTCCATGTCTTTCCACAGTAACTCGCGTGCAGATTTTACCGTTCCACAGGAGCAGAGCCTCCTCTCAACTCCCAGCTGTAACTGGAACTCATCACATGATTAATTCCAAGGGAATGGTAAGACTGTGGCATTCAGTCACTTCTTGGCAATGCCAACACAATCAGCCATCATTCCACCGGTACTGATACCGCTTCACGGTCGATCAACGGGAACTGTACTTCTGCCTGGACTTAGAATTTGTCCCTCGCCTCGGAGACAATGCTGACATGGGATGACCCATCTGTTGGCCTGAGCATCAAACTCACCCAATAGGACCAGGTGAGAGCCCATATCAGTCAGAGCTGGAACTGAGACATGACCAGAGTCCAGTGCTGTACGTCTACCTGAACTACTGCCCTATCAGTCACTAACTTTGAATGACCTTAACACACACACCTCTTTGCAGGGTCTTTCTGCAGGCACAGGGCTATCAGTTTACGGAAGGACTTGCCGTACTTCTTCACCATCTCCTTGTCCTCCACCCCTGTCTCGAGAGTAGGAGGATCGTTCTGTAGCGTCACCATCAGAACCTAGTAACAAATTTAAGGAGATGTGGGTCGTAATGTCCAATGGGACTATCCTCATATTGTAACCTAGACATTATTTTACTCTCAATATCCAGAAGGCCTGGTGTCTGTATCATCATTTGACTTGATTTTCATTTCCTGAAACTTGTTTTCCTCAATCCAGTGAAAGCCAATAAAAATCAGCTCTAATTTGACTGAATAAAATAGACACAGTTCAGATCAAATCACACAGCAAATCAACTCTCAACTTGGATGAAGTGGAATCAAATTGGACATAAAATAAATTCTAATCAATTAGAATCAACATAAACTCAGAAACGGTAACTATCTACTTGAACACGTAACTTGTTATTTTTATTCTTAAACAGATTACTGACACATTTTAGTTCAAATAACAAATGCCAGGGAACAATCAATTAAAGGGGCACTGGAAACTCAGGCATGACGTACAATTCCCAGATATCCCTGACCCGAGATTTAATTCATTCCAGGGTATCTCGAAACCCAAATGTAACTCACTCCCAGTTATCCCTGATTCTGTATATAACTCATTCCCAGATATCCCTGATTCTGTACATAACTCACTCCCAGATATCCTGATTCCGTATATAACTCACTCCCAGATATCCCTGATTCTGTATATAATTCACTCCCAGATATCCCTGATTCTGTATATAATTCACTCCCAGATATCCCTGATTCTGTATGTAACTCATTCCCAGATGTCCCTGATTCTGTATATAATTCACTCCCAGATATCCCTGATTCTGTATGTAACTCACTCCCAGATATCCCTGATTCTGTATATAATTCACTCCCAGATATCCCTGATTCTGTATGTAACTCATTCCCAGATATCCCTGATTCTGTATATAATTCACTCCCAGATATCCCTGATTCTGTAACTCACTCCCAGATATCCCTGATTCTGTATGTAACTCATTCCCAGATATCCCTGATTCTGTATGTAACTCATTCCCAGATATCCGATTCTGTATATAACTCATTCCCAGATATCCCTGATTCTGTATGTAACTCACTCCCAGATATCCCTGATTCTGTATGTAACTCATTCCCAGATATCCCTGATTCTGTATATAACTCATTCCCAGATATCCCTGATTCTGTATATAACTCATTCCCAGATATCCCTGATTCTGTATGTAACTCACTCCCAGATATCCCTGATTCTGTATATAACTCATTCCCAGATATCCCTGATTCTGTATGTAACTCACTCCCAGATATCCCTGATTCTGTATATAACTCATTCCCAGATATCCCTGATTCTGTATATAACTCATTCCCAGATATCCCTGATTCTGTATGTAACTCATTCCCAGATATCCCTGATTCTGTATGTAACTCATTCCCAGATATCCCTGATTCTGTATATAACTCATTCCCAGATATCCCTGATTCTGTATATAATTCACTCCCAGATATCCCTGATTCCGTATATAACTCACTCCCAGATATCCCTGATTCCGTATATAACTCATTCCCAGATATCCCTAATTCTGTATATAACTCATTCCCAGATATCCCTGATTCTGTATGTAACTCACTCCCAGATATCCCTGATTCTGTATATAACTCATTCCCAGATATCCCTGATTCTGTATGTAACTCACTCCCAGATATCCCTGATTCTGTATGTAACTCACTCCCAGATATCCCTGATTCTGTATATAACTCATTCCCAGATATCCCTGATTCTGTATATAACTCATTCCCAGATATCCCTGATTCTGTATGTAACTCATTCCCAGATATCCCTGATTCTGTATGTAACTCATTCCCAGATATCCCTGATTCTGTATATAACTCATTCCCAGATATCCCTGATTCTGTATATAATTCACTCCCAGATATCCCTGATTCCGTATATAACTCACTCCCAGATATCCCTGATTCTGTATATAACTCATTCCCAGATATCCCTGATTCTGTATGTAACTCATTCCCAGATATCCCTGATTCTGTATATAACTCATTCCCAGATATCCCTGATTCTGTATATAATTCACTCCCAGATATCCCTGATTCCGTATATAACTCACTCCCAGATATCCCTGATTCTGTATATAACTCATTCCCAGATATCCCTGATTCTGTATATAACTCATTCCCAGATATCCCTGATTCTGTATATAACTCACTCCGTTATCTCTGATTCCCTCCATGTAACTTACTCCCAGGTATCCATCATTTTGCAAACTGTTACAAGTTTACTCCCACCTTCATCGGTGGGTACTTGTGATATGGTGCAGTTCCGGTTGCCAGTTCGATCGCTGTTATACCGAAACTCCAGATGTCTGCTTTGAAGTCATAACCTCGTACCTGCAATGAAAGAGAAAGCCAGGAGTCAGTCACCTGCCATGAGCACAACTGGAATGAGACTCATGTAAAAGTGCTGTGCTCACTGCTGTAGTCATGATGTGGAGATGCCGGTGATGGACTGGGGTTGACAATTGTAAACAAGTTATAGTCCAACAAATTTATTTTCAATTTCACAAGCTTTCGGAGGCTTTCTCCTTCCTCAGGTGAATGTTGTGGAAATGAAATCTTCAAATCCTTCGCATTTGAAAATCACAGAACAATGCCTGGTGATTACTGCCCGTTGCCAAGGCAATCACAGTGAGCAGACAGAAAGGTGTCACCGAAAAGGCCACCAAATATACAAACCCCCAAAAAAAGAGAGAGAGAGAGAAGGAAGACAGTCAATGACCCGTTATATTAAAAACAGATAACATTTGTTCGCTGGTGGGGTTACGTGTAGTGTGACATGAACCCAAGATCCCGGTTGAGGCCGTCCTCATGGGTGCGGAACTTGGCTATCAATTTCTGCTCGACGATTTTGCGTTGTCGTGTGTCTCGAAGGCCGCCTTGGAGTACGCTTACCCGAAGGTCGGTGGCTGAATGTCCTTGACTGCTGAAGTGTTCCCCGACTGGGAGGGAACCCTCCTGTCTGGTGATTGTTGCGCGGTGTCCGTTCATCTGTTGTCGCAGTGTCTGCTTGGTCTCGCCAATGTACCATGCTCCGGGGCATCCTTTCCTGCAACGTATGAGGTAGACAACATTGGCCGAGTCACAGGAGTATGAACCATGCACCTGGTGGGTGGTGTCCTCTCGTGTGATGGTGGTATCTGTGTCGATGATCTGGCATGTCTTGCAGAGGTTACCGTGGCAGGGTTGTGTGGTGTCGTGGACGCTGTTCTCCTGAAAGCTGGGTAATTTGCTGCGAACGATGGTTTGTTTGAGCTTGGGTGGCTGTTTAAAGGCGAGTAGTGGAGGTGTGGGGATGGCCATAGCGAGGTGTTCGTCATCATTGATGACATGTTGAAGGCTGCGGAGAACATGGCGTAGTTTCTCCGCTCCGGGGAAGTACTGGACGACAAAGGGTACTCTGGTGGTTGCGTCCCGTGTTAGTCTTCTGAGGAGGTCTACGCGATTTTTCGCTGTGGCCCGTCGGAACTGTCGATCGATGAGTCGAGCATCATATCCCGTTCTTACTAGGGTGTCTTTCAGCGTCTGTAGGTGTCCATCGCGTTCCTCCTCGTCTGAGCAGACCCTGTGTATTCGCAGGGCCTGTCCATAGGGGTCAACAGAGTACCCTTCGTCGTCCAGTACTTCCCCGGAGCGGAGAAACTACGCCATGTTCTCCGCAGCCTTCAACATGTCATCAATGAGGACAAACACCTCGCTATGGCCATCCCCACACCTCCACTACTCGCCTTTAAACAGCCACCCAACCTCAAACAGACCATCGTTCGCAGCAAATTACCCAGCTTTCAGGAGAACAGCGTCCACGACACCACATAACCCTGCCACGGTAACCTCTGCAAGACATGCCAGATCATCGACACAGATACCACCATCACACGAGAGGACACCACCCACCAGGTACATGGTTCATACTCCTGTGACTCGGCCAACGTTGTCTACCTCATACGTTGCAGGAAAGGATGCCCCAGAGCATGGTACATTGGCGAGACCATGCAGACGCTGCGACAACGGATGAACGGACACCGCGCAACAATCGCCAAACAGGAGGGTTCCCTCCCAGTCGGGGAACACTTCAGCAGTCAGGGACATTCAGCCACCGATCTTCGGGAAAGCGTTCTCCAAGGCGGCCTTCGAGACACACGACAACGCAAAATCGTTGAGCAGAAATTGATAGCCAAGTTCCGCACCCATGAGGACGGCCTCAACCGGGATCTTGGGTTCATGTCACACTACACGTAACCCCACCAGCGAACAAATGTTATCTGTTTTTAATATAACGGGTCATTGACTGTCTTCCTTCTCTCTCTCTCTCTCTCTCTCTTTTTTTGGGGGGGTTTGTATATTCGGTGGCCTTTTAGGTGAACCTCCCTGTCTGCTCACTGTGATTGCCTTGGCAACGGGCAGTAATCACCAGGCATTGTTCTGTGATTTTCACATGCGAAGGATTCGAAAATTTCATTTCCACACCATTCACCTGAGGAAGGAGGAAGCCTCCGAAAGCTTGTGGAATTTAAAATAAATTTGTTGGACTGTAACTTGGTGTTGTAAAATTGTTTACACTGCTGTAGTGACATCTACTGGCAACAAGTTGCTTCTGTTCTGCTGCAGCAAAATCTGCAGAGATCAAAGAAAGCAAAATACTGCAGATGCTGGAAATCTGAAACAAAAACAGAAAATGCTGGAAACACTCAGCAGGTCAGGCAGCATCTGTGGAGAGAGAAACAGAGTTAACATATCAGGTCGATGACCCTTACATCAGGAGCGATAAAATAAAACCCATTTGAGAACAATCTTTTCTCTAACAGATAACTGATTTTAAGAGCAAAGTTTGCCAAAAAAGGGTCTTGTTTCACATTGAAATTATACAGAAATACAACTTGTGTCCCCTCCAATACTTCACTGAGAAGAAGCAGCTGATTTCTGCACTATTTCCATCCTGTCATTTGTTCTTTGGAGGTAAACATCTTTGTCCAAGAATAAAATATAACATAACTTTTGCCTTTTACACACATCCAGCTTCCAATCATACAAGTTTTTGTAGTGCAGCCAACTGTGGGAGAAATTCTACACATCCATTCCATGCTTTAGGATGGATCCATTTTCTGTTTTGTAACAATCCTTCCCATGCTTTGGACACATCCATCCCATGTGCTGTAATAGATCCAGCGCATGTTTTGTGACACATGTGAATACCAGTCTTGCAGGAATCACAGCAATGGGCTAGGAGCAGCAGGAATATCAGTTATATGATTGGCTAAAGGAACAGCTCGGATGGTAATGGCTGTGCGCATGTATGAGAGAGTAAGCACTATATACGAGAGTAGTTTTGAACAGAAGTATCTTGTATGCACATTCTATTCACTATATAGTATTACCAAGGTGCAGTCTTGCCTCTGAGTTTTGTTTATTCTCAGGATGTGGGCATCACTGGCAAGACCAGAATTTATTGCTCATCCCTAGAGGGCAATTAAGAGTCAACCATGTTGGTGTGGGATTGCAGTGACACGACAGGCTTTCTCCCCTAAAGGGCATTAGTGAGCCATTTGGGTTTTTATGATAATTCGGCAGCTTTATGGTCACTTTTATTGATGCCATGTTTTTTTTATTTTCAGATTATTTTTAGACTGAATTCTCAAACTGCCATGGTGGGATTTGAACTCATGTTCTCTGGATTATTAGTCCCGATCTCTGGATTTACTAGTCTAGTAACATAACCCCAATGCTACTGTGCCCAGTTAGAAGGCTATGGGTTCAAGTCCCACTCCAGAGACTTCAGCACATAATCCAGACTGACTCCCATTGCTGACAGAGTGCTGCACTGTCAGAGGTGCCGTCTTTTTGATGAGACATTAAACCGAGGCCCTGTCTGCCCTCTCAGGTGGACGTAAAAGATGACATGGCACTATTTGATGAAGAGCAGGGGAGCGCTCCTGGTGTCCTGGCTAATATTTATCCCTCAACCAACATCACTAAAACAGATTATCTGGTCATTATCACATTGCTGTTTGTGGGATCTTGCTGTGCGCAAATTGGCTGCTGCGTTTTCCAACATTACAACAGTAACTACACTTCAAAAAAAAAGTACTTCATTGGCTGTAAAGTGCTTTGGGACATCCTGAGGTGATGAAAGGCGTTATATAAATGCACGTTCTCTCTTTCTATAGTACAATCTGGTTATTTCTCTGTACTTACCAAGGCAAGCACTGTCAATGAAAGGGAATGACATGTTTTCCATTTTGGGCATCTACTATCAGCATTGTGCGTTTTACGGTCAGATATAGTGTCATCCCCAGATGCTGAATAAAGCTCGCTTTACTCTACCCCAATAACATACCTTACCCTAAATGCAGAAGAGTGGAACCTACTGTACTAGTGCATTATGTCCATTTCTTGGAGTGATGCTTTTGTGGCCTCTTTGAGTGAGGTTGCCAACTACCCCAACTTATTTCACATGTTTAGGATTGTTACAGATGTCAGAGACAAGACTTTGATTCCATCAATATTGGAGGTGATAGGACAGTGTCCCAACTCTCTGATACCCACCAGTCCCAGGAAACTTGAGCCCGATTTGAACCTAACCCTCCCGGCGGGTACAAAGTAGATTCGGGTCGGATGCCCATTTTACACCCCGCTTGATTTTACTCTCCAATGACGTCAGGGTTAGGGTATCTGTAAACCCCAATAGATACGGGCGGGTTAGGTTAAAATCAGGGCTTAAGTGCCAACAATGTAAAACCAGGCCTCTGTTTTAACAAAAGTTTGACTATCAACCTAGGGTTACCTGTTCCATCACTTCTGGGGCCATCCAGCACGGAGTTCCAACAAAGGTTTTTCGCACTTTATTTCTTGTCATATCTCCGCCAGCAGCTAGAAAGGCAGTGACGCCAAAATCTAATAAAGGAAGAAGCCAAGTGTTACACTGCCATATAAGAAATTCTTTACATCAGTAACTGTTGCCACAGGGCACTGGAACACCAGTGTAGGACATCTGTGGTGGCCTGGCAGAGGTCACTCAGCTGCCATCATAACCTCAGATGGTGCATGGCACAAAGAGACCCAACTGGAGACTGCATATAGATTGGGAGCCTCCCAATCTCACCTCCACATTCCAAATTTGGTCTGTCTGCCTGTGCTGAAAGGGTTGATGTCAAGGTCTGCATTTATTGGAGTAACGCTCTGGAGTTTTATTTGATTATCCCAGGGGACAGGGAGATGCTCCATAAACTTAAGTAACCTCATCCAAAACTCTGCTGCCCGTATCCTACCTCTCACCAAGTCCCGTTCACCCATCACCCCCTGTGCTCACTGACCTACATTGGCTCCCAGTCCGGGAACGCCTCAATTTTAAAATTCTCATCCTTGTTTTCAAATCCCTCCATGGCCTCGCCCCTCCCTATCTCTCTAACCTCCTCCAGACCTGCAACCCTCCGAGATCTCTGCGTTCCTCCAATTCTGGCCTCTTGTCCATCGCCCCACTTCCTTAAACCTACCATTGGCGGCCGTGCCTTCAGCTGCCCAGGCCCTAAGCTCTGGAATTCCCTCCCTGAACCTCTCCACCTCTCTCCCCTCCTTTGAGATGCTCCTTAAAACCTAACTCTTTGACCAAGCTTTTGGTCACCTGTTCTAATATCTCCTTTTTTGACTCGGTGTCAAATTTTGTCTGATAACACTCCTGTGAAGGGCTGTGGGACGTTTTCCTATGTTAAAGGCGCTATATAAATGCAAGTTGTTGTTGTTTCACTGAGCTCCATCTTCTTGGAGCCTTTTGTTTTTGACACCTCTCCCTTCCCTGAAGGTGCTGACTCTTGCTGGAATATGGTTCCATGGGGACTGGACACCCAATGGTGCTTTGCCCAAATGGCCATTCCTTATATGTGCCCGCTCCTGTCCTCCTCCTAGTACCACTTGAGTTTATTTTCCAGTGGTTACTGAATATTGATCAGGAGTGAGAACTCTGGCTGATTGTCCCCCTCCCCAATCCATGAACACTCAGGCCAATTGTAGTGCTCCAGGCTAATGCCCGTTTTACACTATCGCACAAAATCAAAATCACCCCCATTGTTTCTGAAAAAGATGCACTGAATGCTTTAACCTTTCAGTTTATTACTGAGATTAGATTAAAGGGATTCTGTGATTTGTGAGGTATTTTCTATTTAAAGGGTACAGTCAGCATGTTATCAATAGCAACAGCGCTGAGGGCAGTGTGTGAATCCACTGTGACCTTTCGGTTCTGCGTCACTGTTACTCACTCTGTATACAGGTTGGAACTGGAGATGCTTTGCTGCTAAAAGTCATGTTTTAAACATAATCCATTTTGTTGTCTGTTCTGATAATCCTCTACCGGCTGATTTAATATAACTCACAGGAGAAGTACATTAAAAGAATTATTTTGAATTACTGCACAATGAGGAGATTAGTACCAGTTATATAAACCTACCTGCAATTTGTATAGACCCATCATCTCCAAGTAGAATATTACCGGCTTTAACATCCCTGAAATTGGAAAACACATTCAAACAATACAAACATTAAAAGATCGCTGATCTCATCTTGTGTCCCTCCTCTTTCTTCCACGCTGTTTCAGGTCATCTCTCCATTGCCTGATGCTGCTGATGGACCTCCTAGTATGGGAGGCCATACTAACCAATTAGCAGAACCCTTGCCAAATTTTACCATGCTCTATCCTGAGACAACCTGAGCCGGGCACAGCCAAAGAGCTGATCCTTCAGATACCTGTGTCAGCTTGGCTCAGTGGGAACACTCTTGCCTCTAAGTCAGGCTGTTGTAGGTTCAAGCCTCACTCCAGAGACTTGAGCCCATAATTCAGGCTGACACTCCGTGCAGTACTGAGGGAGCGCTGCACTGTTGGAGGTGCCGTCTTTCAGATAAGACGTTAAACAGACCTGCCTTCTGAGGTGGATGTAAAAGATCCCATGGCACTATTTCAAAGAAGAGCAGGGGAGTCCTGGGGCCAATATTTATTCCACGACCAACATCACTAAAAACAGATTATTTGGTCATTATCAAATTGTCTGTTGTTTTTTACATTTTAACAGTGACTACACTTCAAAAGAAGTACTTCATTGGCTCTAAAGTGCTTTGGGACGTCCTGAGGTGGTGAGAGGTGTTATATAAATGCAAGTCTTTCTTTCTCAATGTAAGATACTGACCAGTGCTTAGGGTTGGTGTCCTCTGTATGAGCAACTAGATGATACTTTGAAAAGAGGATTATCTGCAGCACCCCATTAAAGGGCTGGATGTAACATTTCTTGTTTGTTTAAAGTTACTTAGTTAAACCCCTCAGGATTGGCACTGCTGCCTGACCCCGACTCAATATGGGTTAGAGATGAAGATTCGAAAGTTCACCTGTGTATCTGTCCATTCCTGTGCAGATAATCCAAGCCCTCCAACACTTCTTTTAAAACTGTTGCTATTACTGGCTCATCCAGCACGCCAGTCTTGTGTTCATTGTTGCTGACAGTCCTCCTGATTATATCCAACATAGAGCCTGAAACAGGAGCAAGAATGGCCAGGTCACCACATATCCAGATGGAAATCTCTCTGATCAAATGACATCAAAAAGGCTCACTTTTGTGATGCAGGAAGCCATTTTCAGCCATTGACAAGACTGTTTTTGCCCAATTCTCTTCTGAAGACACTGACTTGCTGGAGGTTATGGTTCACCTAGAACCTGGCCCAAATGACCATCCTTTATGTGTGAGCCCAGAGGAGTGTCAATGGGCTATTCTGCTATGAGGGCATCACAGCCGGAGCCCAATCTCGTCCTCACCCACACACATGTACACCTTCCAGCAGGATCCACTGGATAGTGATCAGGAGCAGGAGCCACTGGATAGGGATCAGGAGCAGGAGCCACTGGATAGGGATCAGGAGCAGGAGCCACTGGATAGGGATCAGGAGCAGGAGCCACTGGATAGGGATCAGGAGCAGGAGCCACTGGATAGGGATCAGGAGCAGGAGCCACTGGATAGTGATCAGGAGCAGGAGCCACTGGGTAGTGATCAGGAGCAGGAGCCACTGGGTAGTGATCAGGAGCAGGAGCCACTGGGTAGTGATCAGGAGCAGGAGCCACTGGGTAGTGATCAGGAGCAGGAGCCACTGGGTAGTGATCAGGAGCAGGAGCCACTGGATAGTGATCAGGAGCAGGAGCCACTGGATAGTGATCAGGAGCAGGAGCCACTGGATAGTGATCAGGAGCAGGAGCCACTGGATAGTGATCAGGAGCAGGAGCCACTGGATAGTGATCAGGAGCAGGAGCCACTGGATAGTGATCAGGAGCAGGAGCCACTGGCTGAGATCAAGTGTAATCCACCCACCACTCCCAACAGCTGAGCTCAGCATAGGACAGCGACCAAACCTGGCATCTTCCTGTCCTGTAAGTCTCAGTACCACACTGGGTGGTACATTTACCCACTGAGCCATTGGGGCAATTTGATCAATCTCATTAATGTTTCACTTTGGATTAATACCTTTTGAATTCTCTGAAATGTGAGCTTAAATTTTATGTTTCTTACCTAACACTTGACTGAACTCCCTCTCTGCGCAATGTAGCTAATAAATGAGTGGTTTTTGGCCTCTCCTACAGGTTCACTAGTTACAGGGTCTCAGATGCACATCATTTGTTGCAGGGAGTACAGGCCTCTCAATGAAAACAATTAACAAAAATGATTTGTTCAGTTAGAACAGCAGTGGCCATTTTCAGGCCCCCAGGAAATGGTAAAACACAAAAATGTTCCGTTCACAAACATTAAATTCACCTTGGGCGGGAGCGCAAAACGACACATTGACTTGGATGGAAAAGGAAATCGGGCGGAGTGTAAACCGGGCGGCCAATTCGCTATCACCCGTTTTGCACAACTGCCCAACTGGATTTATCCCTCATCCCTCAGCTTGAACATACAGGCACAGCAATATTACAGTATTATTAAAGGAAGGTGACTGTTGTACTTATATTCTGGGTGACGTCATCTTACCTCCACTCAGCAGCTTCATGACCAACCAGAGTTCATCCTTCACAACAAATGAGGTGAAATAGGTCACAACATTGGGGTGACTGCACTGACTCATGGCTTGAATCTCTTTCTGTTTCAGAGAGAAATTCAGAGGTCAGCATTTTACAGCAGTACTAACAAGAGTTTCAAAGTTTGCTTCTTAAATCCATGACAATCTGCCACTGCCCAAACATAAACTTTTAAGAGATAAACATTTATTTCTCACAACCATGGCCTTCTGTACCCTTGGTTAGGGATGGAGGGAACACCTGACAGGGTTCTTAATGGTGGTTATCTGGTGACTTGTGCTGGAAAATGTGCATGTGTGGTCTTTGGGTACAGACAGGGTTGAACCTGGCTGTGATGCTCTCCACAGTTGAATGAACGGCCAACGCTCCCAGTCTAGATTCACACTTCAAAGAACGGCCATTTGGTCAAGGTGCTGGAGGGCGGCCAGTGGCTGTTGACCTGTGCCAGCCTGCACCACCTTCAAGACAGGAGGGTCTTTTGCTGTGCCAGTGTGCTCCAGTAAAAAAAATACATGCCCAGCTCCAGATGAGAACCAGCCCAGGGAAGCAGCTTAATGAATTGGCTTGATGTTGAGGTGTATTTGTTCTGTGTTGCTTAATGAGCTCTCATGATGTACTTATTGTGAGTACTCACTCGGGGTAATTTCCCGACTTCACCATCCCAGGTGGGAGGGGAGCCTGGTCTCCTGCCAGTGGATAGCGGACGTATGGCCAGTTTGCTGAAGACAATTTTCTGTCAATTAATTTAAATGATTGGAAAATCGTGCACAAAGTGCACCTGAATTTCTGCTGTGCGCTCCCAGCGGGTGAGACTCCCCACCAGGAGCACACAATTAGAAATTGAGCCCTAGTGTGTATTGGTTGGCTGTGTATCATATCATCCCTTTTTCTATTCTATAAAACATAAAATGCTTTAGGGATAGGAAAAGGCCATTAAGCCCATCAAGACTTTTTGATATGTCAACCCTAGCTACCCATCTTCTCATCATAGCTCTCAATCCCTTTTCTGCCCAGAAATGTATCTAGTTGCCTGTTGGACCCATTTATACTGTCCACTTTAATGGTAAATTTAGTCCATAACTCTGCTCCCATTTATGTAATGTTCTATTTCATATGCATCAAGGTACAATTTCCATAACTCTATGGTGCTAACCAGGCCCACTGTATATCTGGGAAACAATGTCTGAATCTGCAGCTCAGGGGCCTGCGGGCTTCTGGTGGACAGACTCTACCCTTTGACCCTGTGACTGGCATTTGCCTGGCACTGAAGCCCTGCGCCAGCTCTGAGGAGAGGCCAGTGACCTACTTCCAGACCCTGCCAATGTCACTCTATAACCAGCCAGTAGGGGGAGTGCATGTGCAATCTAGACCCTCCTGATTTTCCCCACCTTCTCTTGGGTGTTTCCCCAGATCAGGCACTCGCTGAATCTCAAACGCGAAGCCATTCACTGGCACAATGTGCTACAGCACTAACCTTGATGATCCACAAAACTTTGCCAAAACAAACCCCCAGACGGGACTGGTACACCGAAGCCTCAACTCACCAGCAGCTCATCCATGCTCGTGTTGCATTTCTCCAGATTTATTCTCTTTATTGCCACCCGCTCCTTCTTGGGTTTGCAGAGAGCTGCTTGTACCAAGGCAGTGGCCCCACTGCCTGCAGCAGAAGAGAAGAGAAACTCACAAATAGCAATCACAAGGAAGAAAGCAAACAGCCCTTGACTTTTCAATGGAGCTTTCCAGATACAGTGAAGCTCTCTCCTAGTCAGTCTTGCGGTGGTCCTGATGGACACTTTTCTAACTCGGTCAAGTCTGAGTGATTCGCTTACTGTTAGGACAGACACTTGCTCAATGGTCTTTCCCCAGAGGTGGTCTTCAAGACAGGTTTCTAAGCATTTAACAATTACCAAATACCATCAATTGTAATCAGTTCACAGCAACCAAAGTCACACCAATAAAAATGTAAATCGGAGAGATCTCTCTCCTCCACACACACTCACGCACACACAAATATTTTTGGAACGGTTATGATCTTATAAGTACTAGGACACAGGTTTAAACCAGCAATTACCCACAAGCATTGATTTCCTGATTTCAGCCATGCCACCAGGGGGAGCTGCTGAGCCCAGGCCAGGCACTTTCCAATAGGGAAAAGAGATGAGTGGAGAGAGAATCACCCTGGGCTGCTCTCTCGCACACATGGTCCCACAGTTTTTATTAACAGGTTAAATGATTGTCCCTGTCGTAGCTTCATGCCAGGATGTGAGTTGCATGGGACCAACTCCCTCCTATGGGGAAGCATGCGGCCTCGACTTGGCTCTTCCCCACAGGGGTACATCTGAGGTCAGGGTAATCAAACTCATGCCTGACACTCTGTGGCACTACAGTCAGAGCACCATATTGCAACCCTTAATGAGTTTCGTTGACTCTGCATCTTCTTTTGATTATTTGTCAGCCATGGCTCAGTCAAAAGGTCGTGGGTTCAGGCCCCATTTCAAAGACTGGATCACATAATATAAGCTGACATTCCCAGTGCAGTACTGAGGGAACGCTGCACTGTCTAAGGTGCCGTCTTTTGGGTGATGTAAAAGATCCCATGGCACTAGAGCAGGGGAGTTCTCCCTGGCCAATATTTATCTGGTCACTTATCTCATTGCTGTTTGTGCATGCATTGGTTGCCATGTTTTCCTACATTGCAACAGTGACTCCACTTTAAAAGCACTCCATTGGCTGTAAAGCGCTTTGGGACGTCCGGAGGTCATGAAAGGCACTGTATAAATACAAGTCTTTTCTATTTCTGCAAATATTACAGACCACGCATCCAAATTGATGCAGTAACCTCATCCAGTTATTGCTGGACTGTGAAAGTGCTGTATTCCTGTTAATTTGTTATTAGCAGGAGGTTTGCTGAAATTCTGCATGTCTACAACGTGAGGATGAGCTCCAACAGTGAACAGGGGTAGAAAGTAGAAATCTCGGCACAAGAGAAATCACTTTCACCAACATGAGCTACAAGCTACTGCTTAATCACATTTACATTACAACAGTGACTACACTTCAAAAGTACTTCATTGGCTGTAAAACGCTTTGGGACGTCTTACGGTCGTGAAAGGCGCTATATAAATGCAAGTCTTTTATTTCCTTACAATGAAAGGATGCATTTATGGGATTGTCAGCCATTTTGTCAACAGCTATGAAGCATTGAAATGCCTGGAAATGAATCATCCACCAAATAAATTACAAACCTTTTCTCCCCTCCTCCCCTACAGGTGCTGACCCCTCGTTGGGGTACAGTTTCACAGGCACTGGCCGCCCCCCTGGTACCTCACCCAACTGGGCCTAGACAGTGAGTGTCTACAGGCTGTCCCTCTATGGAAGGTATCAAAGCTAAGCCTGATCCTGTCCCCACCCAACATCCACACCCAAGTGTTTTCCAGCAGGAGTCACTGGATGGCGATCAGGAGCAGGAACCCCGGCTGATCTTTCCCACCTTCTAAGCCCAGGGGACGCAGATGATTGGATTGCCCTGAGTGCAACCCTGGCTATCCTCATCCAGCTCAGCACAGATCGCCAATTAAACCTGGGACTTTCCTGGTTTTCATGGCTGAGCTCCACATCGGGTGATTCACTGGGGGGAGCGGGGGGGTGCTGACAATTAAGATTTCAAAAATTAAAAGGGACCGCAAGAACCAATACAAGAGGAGGAGGGACTTCAAAAAAAAGAGGCCCACCACACACAAAAAAGAACCAAAAGGCTGCAATAAACCACCAAAGAAATGCTGAGCCATATCTTCCACCTTTTTGGCAGCGGAGACAAGAAATCAATGGAATGATCTGACTCTGGTAAGTAATGGTTTAATGTTCAGCATTAATGGACCATTAGTAAATGGAAGACACCATGGAATATGATGGCGGAGCATTTGTAAACACCAGTGTGATAGCACTGCTTAACAAGAACCATCTGATCCCCCCCTCAGCATTGCTCTGAGACACAATGGTAATGTTTATCTGTTAAGGTGGCAGTCTGTTCAATAAGGCTACAGCTCCAGCATTCCCCCTGTCTAAATAGGCACATCCCGAGGCTAGTGCTGAAGCAAGTTTCTCTAGATTGGCAGTGCTCGTTAATCTGCAGCTCCTGCCCTCGGGGTGGGACGAGCTTATCAAGGTCAGAAAAACCAGCAGGAAATGGTTGGCTTTCTTTTTTTAATACTTACTTTTAAGGTTGATTTACATCTTTAACACAGTGTGACACTTTGAGATGTGACACTTTGAGATGTGACATCTGCGGTGTGACAGGCACGTACTAGACTTTAAAGGGTCATTTTCCGACTTACACTCTGCGCATGAGGGACACATCAGAAATGTAAGCGCGCCATTAACTTAAGTGACAGGAAAATCATACCCCACGCACCGAATTTCCAATATCAGCTTCCAGCAGGTAAAGCTCCCATTGGAAGCACAAGGTCAGAAAATGATTCCTTTTCTATATCTGGACCATTGTTTAACTGGGCTTCACTCTGCTGCTTCACTCTTACAAACTCTGGACTAAACATTAAATACAAAACACAACCACCCTAAAAATAACAAGTTAATCATATGGAAATTTTGTGTAAAGAAAAGTCCCTCAGACATCATGAGAGCTCTGAAACATCCACACAGCACAAGAACCCGGCCTCGACTGTCAGTAAACTGACCCAATCACCACTCACTATAGTTTTCCTCCATAACAAAGTTTTTAGATACAAATACAACATTATAACAATTATAACATATAACAATACAAATATAACATTAGTTAGTCATTGTTTAAACAGAAAAGGACACCAGTCCCAGTGCGACGCAATATTTAAACAACTCACGGACAAACGGGTACAGTTCCCACCTCTGGACCCTCAAGTCTGAGTGCCAGAAACATGAGCGCACCTGGCAGTGACTGGCCTGGTCATCCATTGCCAGATCTGACATGACTATCCGTCTCCGCCAACTTCCAATGCTTCTGTCCCTCAACACACTCGATTCAAAACCATTGTTTCCATTTTACAAATCCTTCCAAGGCCTTGCTCCACGCTACATCCCCCAGCCTGTACCTTTTGATCCTCTGACCCTGGCCTTATGTGGACCCCACCCTGCACACACCCCACCATTAATGGCAGAACCTTTAGCCATCTCGGCCCCACTCTTGAGAATTCTCTCCCTACACCCCTCCACCTCTCTCTCTTCCTGCTTTTAAAATCCTCCTCAAAGCCTATCTTTTTGACTATGTTTTCAGTCACCTGTCCGTTTTTGTCCTTGCACCTTGGGACATTTTACGTTACAGATGCTATATAAATGCAAATTGTTGTTGACTGCACACATTATATTCATGCCCTTTCTGTGTTTGTGTTATGTAGTCAGCTTCACTTTTTTTACATGGGTTGTCACACCAGGCCTATATCCGATACTCTGAGGTTGTGCTTCTAACACACTGCACAGTGGATGGAACACGAGTATAATGTTCACTGTCCACTTTCGTCAGCATCACAAAGTTTTGTAAAAATAACTAATTCAATATCATCTGCAGCAGACGTTTTTAAAAAAAATCTCCTCAGCGAATGTCCATTCTAAGGTCATACATTGGCAATGCTTTAGATTCTGTAATGGAGCGATGCAGTGTGTAACTAGTTAGTAGCATGTCATATGAGTGAGTTGACAAGATGCTAATGAAGTAACTGAGAGAGAACTGGATAGAAGGCAGATGCTTACAAGGGTCATGGGTCATAGAATCAGAATGAACTGCTGTTGGTTTTGAACTGAAGAATAAAGAACAGCTTGATTCCTTACAAAGAGTGAAGTGTTTTGTTACACTTCACCGCACACGGTTCTTTCATATCTAGCTCTCCATCAGCATCGGTGCCTGAAAACACCACTGTCATGACAGAGGAGGAGGAAATCAATGGGAAGAACCTTCACCCATGGGCAAAACCACAGCCAAAATATCTGATCAGTGAGAGGACATCACACCTTTTCAAGGATCCTCCACAGGGCCACCTCAGGAAACGGTCAAGTCACTGGTCTGCGCATCTGAAACACATAAAGAGACACATTAGCCACAGTGCACAGCAGTTGTCCCCCCAACATCCTCTTTCAATACCTTGAGCCCCCAGGAGACAGGGAGTAGCCCCAAGAACTCAGGGCAATGACAATAAACTACTGCATGCACAGTAACATGACTGCCTTGCATCAGACGGTGCAAGTAAGGTTGCCTGAGCAAGTTAACTTGCCGGTGAATTTGCTCACCCTCACTAATGTACAGCCAGCAACCCTCCATCCACACAGTCACCATTCAGTGCTCCAGTGAGTTGTTTGAAGCCCAGTCTGGTGGGATTGTTGGGGGCGGCTTTGAATGCCAGTGGGCCTGATCTGCTACTTCCTTCCTGTGCAGAATTCCTCACCGGTGATGGAACCTGGCCAAACTCTTCAGACAATGCATTTACATTTTTTTTCTTCTTTTATATATAAATAAAGTCGTGACAATAACAGTAGATTTACTTCAGTTATTACAAATGAGAAATGTTATTCATTTACCTTTTAAATGATAACGATTTAATAAACCGTTATTTTGTTCATCACTCCTGACTCCATCGCCTGTTTTCCCTCTCGGTGCAGGAAGTCCATTCCCATTTTTAACAGTGATTGAAGCATGGTGTGAGGTGGCCTTGTATCCAACTCTTTCAGTTTCTGGAATGTTCCAGCGCTCCGCCCACTACAGCGGCAGGCTTTCCCTCATTGGCACGAAGACAAAAACAACAGTGAGTTCTTCTGCCAACGGCTCGGCTGTATCCATTCTCAATCCATTTGATCGCACTCGGCATCTGACTGGGGATTCTGCTCACCTGCCAGCTGAAGTCTCATCATTGCTGGGAGTGTGCAAGTCAGGTGGCAAACCAGTACAGTAGATACCTAGGCTTGCCCACAGAAGATGCTACCCTGCTCCTGAACCCCTTCACCTGGCTTTGAAGGGAGAGAGGGACACAAAATTCCTCCACCTGCCTCTTGTAGGAAGAGAGAACTATAAATCATTGACCTTGGTACTTACCTGTGAAGGTGGTCTCCTAGCAACATTCTAAGTCAACCCTCCAAGCTTCAGTGGCCTCTTGTCGCCATGTTACTGCTGGAATAATCAGCTGCCGACCACCTGGCAGTCCCGGTACACTCACTCCTTGGCAGCACAGACTACCCATCAGACATCAGATTAGCCCTGGAATTCCCCACTAGCCTCACTCAGGACCCCTACTATCAAGCAGACTCTAGCCCCCGATTATTGCGTAACCCTGGACTTCAACCTAACAATAGGCCCTGGGTCCTCAACCACCAACTAGGCTCTGAATTTCTTGGCTGTCAGGCAGTAACTGGTCTCTGACCACTACTCTCAAGCCTCTACTTATGGACTCCTTTAGCCGTGTATAGCTTTTCCTGCAGTTTGTAGAGCTTCTGTGTCCACTCGTAGACACATATTGGCTGCCACTCCAGACCCAAGCTTTTCCACCTCTCTGTCGCTACTTCCCAGTGCTGCTTTCTCCTTATTCATCTTCTGTTTTCTCCCTGCTCTCCCAATCTCTGCCACCCATAGTCTCATTTCTCCCCCACCCCATTTCTGCAACCTTCCTATCTCAGTCCCTCACCCCAATCAATGTTACTCTCCCGCTGATCTCCTCCCCTGCCCCCTGTCCCAGGCTTGAGAACCTCCTGGACTTGTGCAATACTCCTACCTAAGCACCATCCACCACACCCGCCATGCTACCTGCTGCTGGCATTCATCCATCACTGCCCTGTATTCTGGAATTCTCTCACTAATCCACTCCCCCTCGCTACAGTTCTCCCCACCTTCAAATGTCTCCTCAACCTTGCCTTCAGTCACCTCCCTAACTCCTCATGTATCTCCTGCTGTGTCTATTCCCCTCTTTAGTGAAGTGCCTTGGGAAGTTTCATTATATTAAAGTCATGCTGGCAAATGTTGAAAACATTTATCTGGTGGATCATGACTTCCTTAATGTATTTCTACTGAAGAGGGCTTGCTCTGTACCATTTAAGTTATGAATCCAATTGTACTTCACGTTTGCCGTTATGTCACATCTGGAAATTTCTATTGTCCATGCTTCATCTACCTATTCATAGAAAAGTTTCGAGAACATCAGTGACGCTCCACGTCACACTCCAGATGTTTTGCTTCAAAGTATCAAAAGAGAGAAAAAAGACCAGTCATTTCATGCTTTTTTTTCCCTGAGCTGGAGCTGGAAATGTACAAGCACCTGTAAACTGCCTTCAACAAAGAGCCATCAAGCTCTGGTTGACCTTGGGACCTATTTAGACCACTTCCCCACATGGAGTACCTCAACAGTGGTCTTAAAGGCACAAGTCAGGTTAGCAGCTGAACATCACAGCCATATTCCAGATTACAGACTACCCATGAGCAACGCCACAGGAGATCGGCGAGTATAATGTAAATATTATTTGCTTTCTACACATATCATTGGGTCACATCACAGTTAATCAAAATGTAATGCTATACTTTGCTATCTCACAATGTAGCATTGTATATTTAGATCTATATAATAGTTTTGAGACATGTCCATCATGCTTCAGGTGTCACACTGTCAGACATACAAGTTTCTGTGTCACATTTTTAAACTAAACCACAGAGAAACCTACAACAGAAATACCTTCTAATGACAAGAGTCACCCTTGAAAATGTATAATTACCTTTTTACCAGTGGTGGTGCTGCAGTGCCTCCACTGGTGGGAGGGTGTAATTACAGCGTGACATATTTACATAGGCAGTCACTATGCGAACATAGGAATTTATAATAGAAAAATGTTCAAGGAATGCATGCAGGTGTAAGATTTTGAATTTATTATATATAGAGCTACATCAAAACACAGATGTTAATTGCACGCCAAATCATCCATACCGAATTAGAGGGGATACTAAATACTGAACAGTAAACTATACACAGCTACCTCAAGGGAAGGTCCAAAATTGAATCAAATAATACAACTCAATGACTAACAATTTCATCCCCCATTCGGGAAATTATCGCTCCCTCTCCAATACTATGGCCTACAGTAACTGCTTTCACTTATGTATTTATATTTAATATTGCTGTGCACTGCCTGTATATTGATATTGTTGCACATTTTTAACTGGGAGCAATGCCACAGGACATCAGCTAGTAATTGCCATGGCATCCAAGTGCATTTTATGCCTCTGTTGACTTTCCTGGTAGATTATTCCAGGTTATCACTCTCTGAGAAAAGAACACAAGAAATTAAAGTCTGGAATGATGAAAGGCCATTCAGCTCATCGAGCCCACTCCATCCACAATCCCAGCATTTTTTTTATTCGTTCACGGGATGTGGGCATCGCTGGCGAGGCCAGTATTTATTGCCCATCCCTAATTGCCCCCGAGAAGGTGGTGGTGAGCCGCCTTCTTGAACCACTGCAGTCCGTGTGGTGAAGGTTCTCCCACAGTGCTGTTAGGAAGGGAGTTCCAGGATTTTGACCCAGCGACGATGAAGGAACGGCGATATATTTCCAAGTCGGGATGGTGTGTGACTTGGAGGGGAACGTGCGGGTGGTGGTGTTCCCAAGTGCATGGCTACTACCATCATGGATTCTCCCATCCCCTCAGATCTCTCTTCCTAATTCCCCATGTGAATCAAACAGATGAACTAACAAATCTATACTCCTCAAACCCGTTCTCAACTGATATTGATCCAGTATTTTTTAAATTATCAATCGATACAGAATTAACTCTTTTTCTGCTCACTCTACCTCTAAAAGGATAGATACATTAGCAAGTATTTAGAGAAGAGGGACCAGGATGGTTCCCGGCCTTTGGGGACGATGTTATGAAGAAAGACTCAGGCAACTGAACAGATTTTCTCTGGAGAAGATTAAGAGGAGGTGATACAGATCACCTTTAGAATAACGAAAGGTACAGACAAGATGGAAGTAAGAAGGCAAGTTTGCTTGGACAGTATTCAAAGACATAATTACATTAAAAATTGTTCCTGATATCTGTTTTAAGTTCCCTTTTCACTAACTCCCATTTCTATCCACTGGTCCTACTTAGCTTACTTTGAAGTAATATTTGGAGTTATCTCATCTATATCATTTAATATTTTATGTGCTTTGATGACAGCTCCTCCCACCCCTGCAACCTGCCTTATTTCTAGACTGTCAAGCTCGAGTTACTCTCATCTTTCCTCTTGGCTCATCCCCTTTACACTTGAGATCAGTCCTGTTGCTCTTCTCCGTATTTTCTCCATGTATATCATTTTTATGGCAACCAGACTAAACACAATGGCCTGGAATTTCCTCGTGCGTAAACTTCCGCTGGACTTACATCAGCAGAGCGGGAGCGGCTCCCAGGAAATTCCGGCCCAGTACTTCCACGGGGCTGAAGCTGCAGCTGACAGACAGTTTTCCATGATGGATTCTGTTGCTCACATTGAACACAGGTTTGTTTTCACGCTGCAGGTATTAGGATGCTAATTTATACTGTTCTTTAATACTGAGGAAGCTGAGACTGTGCTGTATCAAGGAGTGTTACGCAGGGGACAGAAACTGTGTGTAGCTTTACTATTTCCAAATCTTCTTCCTTTAATAAAATATCCAAGAGACTCCCTTATCCCCCCCCCACCATACCAGTAAACTCTGGATTCATCCTCTGTATCAGCATTAATTTTATCCGAGCTGAGATTTCAAACAGCATTCCACTTTGATTTTGTTTAAATATGGTGGTCACAGGGTAACTACAGCTGGGCTGGAAACTACCTGCCCTCCCTCCACCCAGAAGACCCCCTCATAAGATGAGCTCGAGTCGGCACTGTTAGCAGACAGGAACTCCACTGGGGCCGAGGGGTTGCCAACTCTGGTAGGACGTATTCAGGGAGGTTTCATCACATGACTTCCCCTCCCCACACTCCCGCCATTGGTCACCCGACATGTCCATCCTCGCAGCACCCCAGCCAATTGGAAAGCGAACAGACTCTTCGTTACCCGATTGGATGATTCTTGGCTGTCAGTCAAACAGCCTTTGTTCAAATCTCCAATAATTTTATAACTAATAAACGAAAGTGTTCAAAGAAAATGAAAAAAAAACACCTTTTTCTTCAATGCCCCTCTAATTTTTCTCCTGAGTTTGCTCGCAGCAGTGTCTGGGAGATTAATCTTGAATTCCTGGAGACTCCAGGACAATCCTGGGAGGGTTGGCAACTCTACAGGGCCTTGATGTGAGGGATTCAGGGGAGAAATCCAAGGGCTTATCACTCTGGGGCACCTTCATGACCTTCCTAGTGATTGTAAACAATTTTACAACACCAAGTTATAGTCCAACGATTTTATTTGAAATTTACAAGCTTTCAGAGGCTTCCTCCTTCCTCAGGTAAAATGTAAACATTTACCTGAGGAAGGAGGAGGCCTCCGAAAGCTTGTAAATTTCAAATAAAATCGTTGGACTATAACTTGGTGTTGTAAAATTGTTTACAATTGTCAACCCCAGTCCATCACCGGCATCTCCACATCATTCCTAGCGATTGGTAGCAGCCCTGGGAGGAGATTGCCTGCTGACTTTACAGTTGCAGTTGATGATATTGCCTGAACCCTGAGACTAGATTAGTAGCGATAAAAAGGAAAGCTGTGAATGCTGGAAACCCAAAGCAGATCTGAAAGAGAAAGATCGAGCGTGACAAAAATGAAGCATTTTATCAAAGATTTAACTTGGCATGCACTTCTTTAATTATCACAGTACATAAGGGGTTAAAAATCAACTTCACTCACAGAAGAATGTTCCAGCACATCTTTGATACAATTGTTGCTGAATCAGTGATTGTTGTCAGGCAGATGCCCAGGGGAGGAGCAGGCTGGCTAAACTTAACAACAGCTGCAAAAAATATATTGTTGTGTCACTGCTAATGTTCACTTCTTCTGTTTAATAAAATTGTTTGGCGGCTAAAGCCCAAGTCAGTCTAGTCTGGTGGAATGTGCAGCTATTCTGCCACCTTCTGAAGACGGGGGGTGGGCATGGAAGGAGGGTCAGGTAGCTGAAATAAACTGAAGAGGGTTCTCGGTTTATTCTCTGGGCACGCTACGGAATTACCTAGAAATCGGAGCAAAACACTCTGTTTGGGACATAGGGAACTCAGGCCATGAGAGCAATCTGAATCATGGAAGCCAAAAATATCTAGAGTAAAAAAAGTTCACAGCGGCTCATTAGATGCTGGAAGTGTGATGCCAGCCATATTGATAAAGGCAGAAAAAGAGGTGTCTAGGGTCCCCATCTTTGCAAATGCAAAGGAGCCTAATGCCTGTTTGAGACCCCCTTTGCAAAATTGGGCTGTCCTGAATGCAGCCAGCACCTGGCCTGCTGCATTCAGGAAAACCTGGTCTACAGGTGGCCTAACCAGCGATCCTTAAAGGGACCACTGGAGGCCACCAACAAATAGGTACGTTTTTTTAAAAATACTTACCTGAATTTTTTTTTAATTCGTTCACGGGATGTGGGCGTCGCTGGCAAGGCCGGCATTTATTGCCCATCCCTAATTGCCCCTTGCCCCCTTCGTGAACCGTTTGGAGAATTTGAGCAATTTCTAGAAGCCGTATATTATCCCCTGTAGACGCCCATACTACATTTCACAGCGATAAACAAAAGCCCTGCACTCCATGGTCAAATAACTTGACCGCACTCACTGCCTGGGCTCACATGAAAAAATGGCTACTTGTAGTGATGCCAACACCCATCCAGTGTGAGTCAGCTCCTTCAAGAGAGATGGGGAGCATTGTGTTTAAGGATCTCATTAATAATGTTGTAGAAACATTGTTCTAATAGAAGATAATTATAGACTACAGACAGACTCTTGTGACTCCCAGCAATTAGAATTGTGCCCCCTCCCCATAAGGCCTAATCATAGACCCTCTAACTGTTATTTGTTTTGTTCAGTCAGTTAGTGATGGGCTGTGAATAAAGAGGCTTCCTATCACTTTCACTTCATGTGGTCTTGTTTAGAATCTTGGGAACGCTGACAGCAGTTGTGAGGAGCTGCATAGTTACCATCAGTGATTGCTCGTAGTTGCTATGCTGTTCCTCACAGCTGTAATAAAGGGACCGCCAATCTCTTGGAATCTTTTTGTCTCTTCAAGGTTTTAAAAGATGAAATGCTCCTGTCATGAGTAATTGGTAAGTTCTTGACTATTGACTGAGATTGATTGCAGCTCACGGCCCCATCGATGTGAGGACGAGCTGGCTCTTCACAGAGGCTGGACAGGAAGATAGTCAGGTTCTTCCGAATCAAACGGGGAATCCCCACACATCATCCCACCCCTCCCAGGCCTCTGCTCAGCTCCACAGCAGAGCGGCTGAGATTAGAAATGCGGCAAGAGTGTGGGGTTCAAATCTGTGCCCCCTTGAGCTGGTGGGTTATATTCTCCCTTAACAAGCCAATTGTGCCATGTCTATAGTCACCGGAAGTGTGGAAAACATGATACTAATTCAATGATCGCTGAGCTAAAGACAAATTACACGTCAAATGCTCTCCACTGCCTCTCATGATCTGCATTAATCTCCGTCACTTCCACATGTCCCCTTCACTGAGTGTTTCCTCACACAAAAGCGACATTTTTGTCAGCGCTATATCTGACCCCAATACAGAACACATACAAGGCCGCTCCATGGTCCATGACCTCAAGACGACCCCTGTTCCTCAGCCAATATGAGCTAACCCCGCCTCCCTCAGAGAGCTGCACATGCTCACTGTGAGTGCCACAGAGCACAGTTGCCAGTATGAAGCTACATCACAACACGTGTAATATTAAAGCAGTCCGACTTCCCCCCAAAATTAAATTCCACATTTTGCATAATACTCACCAAAAATGGGCGAAAGTTTGTAAAATCAATATTCCACAAGTAGAGGGAGACAGAAAGTATTTCTTCTGTGAAGGACACATGGAAGTTACTCAAGTCCCCATCGTTCATAAGTTACGGGACCTTCACTCACTAAATATTTTCCAATCACAAAACTGAAAAAGATAAAGACTGCAAATCATGGAATAAGAACAGAAAGTACTGGAAATACACAGCGGGTCACCAGGCATCTGTGAAGAAGGGTTAATGCTTTAGGTGCTGACCCTTCCCCTCAAACATGAGCCTGTCTTTTTTTTTCAGGTGCTGTATATTTGCAGTATCTTCTGATTTTATTTTGCACATCTGGTAATCTCTGCCATCACCAGATCTCTTTTCAATAAACATCTCCTTCCATCCCTGGAAGCTTTTTTCCCCCACTTTGGTTTGGGGCTGAACAGAATTCAGCACGGTAACAGTTAAATTAATCAAATGACCCAGAGTCGGTGATTTCATTGGCAGAGGCTGTGAAGCAAAAGGTACACACAGTGTGTCTGTTAAATGTGGGGAGGGAGGAGACTGGTTGTAAATGTCTTCTAAATCAGCCCTGTGTGGGCCTGTCTGTCAAAGCACCTCTGGTCTCGGTGACTGAAGCAGAACAAAAAAGTATCCCAGTGACAGAAGAAAAGACTGGCTGTGATTTTATAATAAACAACATGAATGGACTCACTCCCAAGATATCGTGCTCCCATATCCTGATGAGACTTTTCTTTAGCTCACTCCTTTTCCCTGTATATTTCGGTATATTTTTCTGTACATTCACCAAAAAATTACAGAAACAATGAAACTGTTTCCAGATTTATTTCTCTGCATTTTCACTTGAGTGCGTGCAAGGTTTTACTATATGTACAAAATGGCCACTGTGTTTGCCAACATAACAGTTACTGCATTCATTCTATGTGAAGCACTTTGAGATATTTCTGAGAGACGTAACAGGGTGCTATATAAACGCAAATCTGTCTTTTTCTGTATTTATATAATTTACCATTTCCTCTCGCAAACACTGCTTCTCTCTTCTAAGCCCTTTTCCTGCTCCTTGCTCTTTTTCTGTTCTGTGTGTTTTCTCTCTTGTGGTCTCTGCTATGTTCCTCTGCTGTTTTCTGTTATTTTGTTCCCTTTTTACTACATTGGTGCAACTGGCAAACACTTCAAACTCCCTCTCTGTGACCAGGCCTCTGTCTCTCTCTCTCTCTCTCTCCAGTTCATCCTCAGTGACCAGGTCTCTGACTATATCCCTCTCAGTGACCAGGTCTCTGACTATATCCCTCTCAGTGACCAGGTCTCTGACTATATCCCTCTCAGTGACCAGGTCTCTGACTATATCCCTCTCATCCTCTCAGTGAACAGGTCTCTGACTATATCCCTCTCATCCTCTCAGTGAACAGGTCTCTGACTATATCCCTCTCATCCTCTCAGTGAACAGGTCTCTGACTATATCCCTCTCATCCTCTCAGTGAACAGGTCTCTGACTATATCCCTCTCAGTGACCAGGTCTCTGACTATATCCCTCTCAGTGACCAGGTCTCTGACTATATCCCTCTCAGTGACCAGGTCTCTGACTATATCCCTCTCATCCTCTCAGTGAACAGGTCTCTGACTATATCCCTCTCATCCTCTCAGTGACCAGGTCTCTGACTTCCTGCCTCCAACTAAAATTCCAGGTGTCTACATCAATTGGGAAAGGAATTATTTAAAAATCACATAAATATAGAAATTCTAAAGAGATTGGAAAATGATAGCAGGAGCTGGTTGAGTCCAATGGAAGATGCTATTGAAAAATCACAATGGACAAATACGTAGCAATAATAGAAGCAAGGCCATTTTCTTACTTGCAAACAAAGCTCGAGTGTAGAATGAGGGGGGAATGGAGAACAGCCCCAACCCCCCAATCCACCAATGTTTTCATTCTTACATCTGATCTGCTTTCACCCAGAGGAGGGATTCTCATCTCTGTTCAAACTTTGAAAGTTGTTAAAATTCAAATAAAATTCCAGTCCTTTTTAGTGCATTTTGGGAAATCACTATGGTCACTCTGTGCTCCATATTGGTACTATTTTTCTTCCAACAATATTGTGACTCCTAACAAAGTGTTAATATATTTTGTTTAACTACCAAAATGGAGTGGAAATTGGTTTATCGCTGCCATGGAGCAGTCATACTGACAAGCAGTACAAAGAGAAGCAGTGGCAGTGCTAGGGTTAAAAACCTGCAAAGTTCCTCACTGGTTAACTGCACAACATGGGGGTGTAAAGTTTGGGACTCTCAGCACAGGGTGTTTGTGAGTAAACTGCGAAGATTTGTCTGTCACTTTTACAAATTGATCAGGGGTTCTTCTTTAGATGAATCATTTTCATTTGTAATTTCATGTTAGCTTTTTATGAACTGTAGTGCACACAGATTCACACACAGACAGACTCACACGTTGACAGACTCACAGACACACATTGACAGGCAGACTCACAGACATCACACACTCAGATAGACATACACACACACATTCACACTCACACTCACAGAATTACATCGAATTTACAACACAAAAACAGGCCCTTAGACCCAACCAGTCCATGCTGGTGTTTATATCCTCCACACCAGCAGTCGTCCTAATCCCATTGCCCGCCAAATTCCAATACCCCTTTATTCCCCTTTCCTTCAACCACACAAAGGAGTAATGATGACACCATAAATCACAATAACGGAGCTTAAATGGCTTAAAATCGCCAAGTGAACAGCTGCATCATTGAGCTGGGGAGGGGAGAAATTAACTAGGGTTCCCACTCCTGATTACTGTCCCAATAACCCCTGCTGGAAAGTGTGTTTGTGTAGAAGTTGGGTGAGGGCAAGGTCAGGCCAGTCTGCGATGCCCCTGCAGTCAAATAATCTGCCGACACTCACTGTCTGGGCTCATGTATGAAGAGTGGCCACTTGGGTGAGGTACAAAAAGGCTGCCAGTGCCTCTGAAACTGTACCCCAGCATGAATCAACACTTCCAGGAGGGAAAAAGGGGAGATACTTGGAAGGAAAAAAACAATTAAACTTCTCTGCACGAGTTACCTACTAATACTGTACAGAGCATTACAAGACGTACAGTGCTAGTGTTCCAAAACTCTCCAGGCACTGCAAGCCCATAGAATCTACTAGCAGAAATGTTCAGCTAAATCACTTACTAATTTGGGGTGGATAGAATCAATTAATTTTACCGTAATAATGTTATGCAGTTTAAATAAAAACTGAATTTTGTTTTCTTATTTTCAAATGTATTTCTTTTTCAAATACATATCTGGCCCGTATAATAAAGATTTTCGTGATACCAACAGTCTGTCAGACGCCCTCCCAGCCCAACATACAAAATAAGAATGTAATTAATTTTATATTCTCGCTGAGAGACCTACATTCAGGACTCTGGCAAATCGACTTTTGAGCTAGTGGCTGTCCTAAGAGTTGTGGGTAAAGAGCCCAGGGTGACTCACCCTCCCTTTGTATGTCTGACGAGATAGTGATCACAGAAAGAATTAAAGGGGAGGTTAGAACATTTTCGATGCACAAAGGGTGGTTAGAATGTGGAACTCTCTGCCACAAACTGTTGTGGAGTCCATAAATACTTTAAAAGAGAATTGCTTGAAAAAGAGGACTATTAAAGAGTATGGGGAGTGAGCAGGAGAGTGGGATTAGACTAGGTGGCTCATGTGAGGAAAAACATCAGAACAGATTTAATAGGTTGAATGGCCTGTTTCTGTGCTGTATTATTCTATGGTGATCATTGCCTTTCCCATGGCATGGCAAAGATCTAGAACTTACCATGTTGGAATTATGGGCATGAACCCATGCCCTAACACCATATGGCACAAATGTGCTAAACCACCCAACACCTCACAGTTTGAATCTCTTGACTCACTTGCTAGTGACAGTATCCCAAAGTGATTTTAAACTTAAGAGATGTAGGGAGCTTGGTACATTGGTGCATAAGAAAACTGTACATTTCTAACTTCTCTTATTACTGGTAGAGTGCAATGTGCCTGAGGCCTTGTATATCTGTTTAACAAGCCAATTACAGATCAGTAACAGCAGTCCCTCCATACAACACAAAACCCACTTGTACTGAAGGAAAAGGATTAATTTCCACTTTTTATTTTGCTCCAATATGCATATAGTAAATGGCAGCCATTGTAAGTGCACTGACAATCTGAATAGCTGTCCTCTGGTACCTTAGTGTGTAAATGCAGCACACGATGTGGTACTGAACTATACACATTAGGAAGGTTCTGGCAATTGTCTGCTGTGCTGAGTTAACTGATCTCAGTTAGAATGACAGTAAGGCCCTACAATTTGCCTTAGTTTCCCTAGGCTAAGGGAGGGGGGAAACCAGCCAGGCTTCCCACTCCTGATCATTATCAGATCCTGCTGAAAGGCCCATTTTGTGGATGTTACATGAGGACAGTATTAGGCTTGGCTGTGATGCCCTTTACTGTTCAATAGCTTGCTGTAGCCCCCCCCCCCCCCCCGCCTCACTTGTCCAATGAGCAAAGATACATAATTCAGAAGTACCAGGATCGATTCTTGGCCTACGCCGAGTTAGCTGATCTCAGCCAGGGCAGAAAATGAGGTGCTATAATTGGCATCAGTGCCCTGGGCTAGAGAGAGGAAAATCAGCCCGTGCTCCCACTCCTGATTGGGATCCAGTGACTCCTGCTGGAAAATATGTATATGTGGACATTGGATGAGGACAGGATTAGGTTTAGTTGTGATTTCCCCCCCATGGTCAAACAGCCCTTCTAGACTCACAAATGAAAAGTTGAACAAGCTACTAGAGACTGCCCAGCACACATGGAACCAAACCCCAGCATGGGTCAGCACCTTCAAGAGACAAGTGGAGAAATAAAAAGAAAATTGGATCAGTATTGATTTTGATCCTTGGCCTACTAAGGATATGAGGCAGTATCCTGCACTCTGCAAAATCATGCTGACACAGTGCACCTTGAAGACAGGGCCGTTTGGGAGAGTGTCCAGGCAGATTTAGCTTCTATAAGAGCCAGGAGTAACCTGTTCCAAAACACAAACTCACTAGCTGCCATATTGGCTGCAGGAATCATTTCATGCAGATGCAGATGATGTATCTGCAACGGTATAAACTTCCACAATGTACTTTAGACAGAAGTTTACAAGTGTGTCAAGACAGACATAGTCAGCAATACAATGATGCCACCAACCAAATCACTACATATTCCTACAGTTTTAAGCCTGAGACAGCAACTCGGGTGGCACTTCACCTGACTTTTTACGCAACCTTTTCCCCTTTTCTCTGCTCTTAGCGCGCTGAGACTTCTGCTGGGATCCAGTTGCCCTCCGATACCGCACCCAAATGGCCGATATTCGTGTGAGCCTGGACAGTGAGTGTCAGCAGGCTATTCTGTTGTGGGGAGCACCATAGCCGTGCCCAATCCTGTCATCACCCAAAGGGGTCACTGCACAATTATCAGAAACCCTGTCGCTGAGGTCAGTTGTAGCTTCTCAAACTATCGCACACATGAGATCAGCCAACTCATCGCAAACCAGGTTTTGAAACTGGGACCTTCTGGTCTGTAAGGCCAACTGAGCTATCAGTGAAATTAACAGGGCCGCTGGAAGAAGTGTTCTACAGCTCTGTCCAGTTCTTTAATTCCAGACATTTGCTGTCAAAAATACACAGAAAATAACTAATGCAATAAAACGATACCTGAACACTGAGAAAGTGTGTCAGTACTGAGTTAAGTGAATACTTTTTTTTGGAAGGAAGAGGAAGTGATTAGATTACATGTTCTTCCATGCCTACAGATTAAATCCCAGTCACATTTTGTATCATGCCCTCCCATGCTGCGATCATGAAATCATAGAAATTATAGCACAGAAAGGAGACCATTCAGTCCATCAAGCCTGTGCTGCTGCTGGCTCCTCAACTGGAGTTGTCTACTCTAATCCCATTTCCTTGTTCTTTCCTCATATCATTTTATTTTCTCTCTTTCCAAATACTTATCTAATTCCCTTGCAAATATATCTGCCACAGTAGCCACTTGTGGTAAATAATTCCATGTTCTGACAACTCTCTATGTGAAAGAAAATTGTCTAACTTTCCTCTTCATTTTTTGGGTGATAATCCTGAGTCTGTGCCCCCTTGTTTACTGATTCATAAGCCAACAGAAACAATCTCTCGCAAAGTCTTTATGCCTTATACAACTATGCATCGAGTTAACCGCAGCTGTCCCCCAATACCAATAATAAAATAGTTTGTGATTTGTATAAACATTTTAATTATACTTGATATGGTGCCAGGCATCAGCTGACTTCACACACAAAAAATTCAAGTGTAAAAGCTTGTCACAGGGGATCCCATTTGACATCAAGAGCGAATGTCGCAGCTCTGCAAACATGTCAAAAGGGGGCTGACTGACAGTCTGGAAGCAGTCACTTTCAACATGTTTAACTTCTTTCATTCATTGCTACTGGACCCGGATCAACCCAGTCAGGGAGGGAGGGGGGGGGGGGAAACAGCAACGCAAAAAACATCCAAAGCTACACATCCTGACCCAAACACGCATTTATAATCTGAACATCAATTTGCAGCATGGACCTACCCAAGAAGCTGATAAATCACAACGAAAAGCCGTTTTCTTTCTTTTCCCCAATGTTAAGCAGCGCCAGTTAAAAAAAAAAGACGCAGTTCCCCTGCACCCAGTAACCAGTGCAGCCTGGGCACATGCACGGATTGACATCGCTCATTATTAATACACCGCACCACAGACTGAGATAGAAAGAAGAAAATATATATTACGGGGAGGGTTTGCGACGGTTACATTTATTTAGATGCGCCACCTTTAGTTAAAACGATTGGGAAGAGACTGACCGATGATCTCCTGCAGCTCGTAGGCATCTCTTGAATTTGGCCATTGGGACCCGGCTAGCAGCTCCTCCGCCATGACGCTGTGAGTCACAATGCGGCGAGAGTCGGAGCCCGACAGGCTGCTGAGGAGAGAGCGCTCAGCAACTTTATAGAGACTGAGCCACGGCCAGGGGACACACACACACACACACACACCCCCCCACCCCTCATAATACAGCAAGAGCAACAAGCACAGTCTAACTGACAGGATTGTTTTATATACATACATACTATATACTTATATACATACTATAATAAAGATGAGTTGCCTATCTATATAATTAAAAATTATTCATTTAATGCCTGGCCATAAAGTGGAGATGCCAGTCATGGACTGGGGTGGACAAATGTAAGGAATCTTACAACACCAGGTTATAGTCCAACAGGTTTATTTGAAAATCACAAGCTTTCGGAGGTAAGCTCCGAAAGCTTATGATTTTCAAATAAAACTGTTGGCCTATAACCTGGTGTTGTAAGATTCCTTACATTTGGCCATAAAGTGTCACAGATCTAATATGATTTTCAAATAAAACTGTTGGCCTATAACCTGGTGTTGTAAGATTCCTTACATTTGGCCATAAAGTGTCACAGATCTAAGTGTTGCACTAGTACAGTGTCCATCACACTTTAAAAAGTGTCCATAGGACAAATAAAAAGTCCTGATCAGCTTAAATGTCATTGGGCACATTTTCCTTTGCACTCACGCCAACTCCCGGGAAGGGAGGAAAATTGGGCCCGGGGCCCGTCCCGCCAGCTCCGCACCTCCTGGCACTACTTACTGCCATTGTTTTCACTGGATGTGACATGGGATATGAGTGGCCGTGTTGTGATGAGACACACGTGATGGGGAATATTTCATACTATGTATTTGCTGTTATTTGCACTATAGGGTTTCCAAGATGGCGAAAGGGGATTTAATGGTCAAACATCTGCTTTCACCCCCAGTGCAGTAGTTGTTCCAGGGATTGACATTTCCAAAAAAAACGCTTTCCTCTTCTGCCAGGGCCGCCGGTAACATCATGCTGCCTCGGGCACCACAGTCAGTCCCCCCAATCCACCTAAAAGGGGGCACAAAAGCTGCCAGGGACCCACCAAAACTCTGCCTCCAGGAAGTCCTCCAGCATTTGGGTGCAAGCCTGAGGCAGGTGGAAATACCACCCAGCCAAACCTACACTGCCATAAGGGGCTAAGAAGAAAATCTACCCTCCAATACTCATAAATCACTGTTAACTGAACAATACTGATTGTTCAAATATATCTAAACAGATAGGAAAACTACAAACGAGCAACCAAGCGCCATTACATAACCAATCGAATCCTCAAAATATTTTTCCCACTTCTTTTCAGCAGCTGTGTGATTAACAAGCCATTAAAACATCATAAATATATGAAATAATCCTGAAAGAAATCACTAATCTTAGCCATAAATCCAACTATTTTAATTTAGAAATCTCTGAAGTAACTTTGCTTAGCAACTTTCTCTGGGGCCTGGGACTTGAGTTCTATTCTGCTTCTGGAGTTTGCACTGTTTACCTCTGCTTTCCTGCTGATATTTCCCAGGTGCAGAAGATGCTTTACCTGGTTGCAGCCTCTAGCAATTTACATGCTGCCATTTTTATGCTTCACTCTCCAGAGTTGAAAGAAAGTTAGTTGAGTTTGTGCAACCCCGATTTTATTTATTTCCTTTGGCAATGGAGATTTTGGAAATAAAGTTGAACTGAACAAATTAACAACTTAGAATCATAGAATCACACAGCACAGAAGGAGCCATTCGACCCATCATGTCTGTGCTAGCTCTTTGAAAGATCTATCCAATTAGTCCCATTAGAAATTTTTCCTTTTCATGTATACATCCAATTCTCTTTTGAAAGTTACTATTGAATCTGCTTCCACCACCTTTTCAGGCAATGCATTCAAAATCATCATAACATCATAAGTCAATGCATAAAAAAAAATCTCCTCATCTCCCCGCTGGTTCTTTTGCCAATTACCTTAAATCTCTGGTTGCCAATCTTCCTGCCAGTAGAAATAGTTTCTCCCTGTCTACTCTATCCATTCACAATTTTGAACACCTCTATTAAATCTCCTTTTAACCTTATCTGCTCTAAGGTGAACAGTCCCAGCTTCTCCAGTCTCTCCACATAACTGAAGTCCCTCATTCTTGGTACCATTCTGGTAAATCTCCTCTGCACCCTCTCCAAGACTTTCTTTGTTTCTTTCCTTCTGTGAGAAGTGCTCTCACTTGGCACAAAACAAAAGGTAGGAGGAGTGAACACAGGCACCAGGTTCCCCCAAATTCTGCCAGGAACCCTCCCAAGTGCTGCCTGCAGCCAACCCCCAGCATATTGCTGTCAGGTCCCAACCTTGCCCCGAGCTCTGCCGGATCCTAGGTTTCCCTGAGTGGCTCTAGGTCCCAAGACCCTATGAATGGTGCCGTAGCCCAGCTCCCTCTGCGATGCCAGGTCCCTCTCCCTTGAATACTCCCAGGCATCCCTTTCCCTCCTGCTGTTAGGTATTAGTCTACCCCTACTCCAACTTCTGCCATTCCCACTGAGCTACAGGTGGCAGCATGCTGTCCCACACTGCTCGCTGCTTTCAGTGAAATAGCAGGGGTGACACTAAGGGATTTAATATTATGATTCATGATCCATGAAGTATCATGAAGGGGAGAGCCTCAATTGGGAAGCCAGACACATTTCTTTCCCCCCTAACTTGTCCCCTTTTCCCCCTCCCTCTCCTGAAGACACTGACTCATGGTTCTGCAGGCAGTGGCAGCTCTCTGATACTCAAGTGGCAATTATTTAAGTGTAAGTCCAAAAAGTGAATATCAACAGACTATTCAACTGTGGTGGTCACAACCATTCCCGTCCCTGTCCTCACTCAACATCCACACACACACACTTTTCAGCAGGAGTCAATGGATAGCAATCAAAAGTGGAAACTATGGTTAATTCCCTCCCTAGGCTGTGAATACTGAGGTCAACAGTTGCATTAGCATCACCTCCCATCCCCCATGAGATTAGTTAACTCAGCACAGATTAGACATGAGACCTTCTTAATTTGTATGGCTCATTAGCACAGCATGTGATGCATTTACCCACTGAGCCATCAAGGCTGCTTGCTAAAAATATTTACATGTAAATAATAATTCTAAAAATCCAGGACTCTTTTTACAGATGAATAATCAAGGAAAGGGTCCTTTAAAAGGAAATCTTATTTATCTAGTTTGTCACATAGCCCCAAACATTATAAAGGGAGCTGTCAGCACACTTGCCGTGTCTCTCCATTCTGTGTTTTACGTGGTATAGTTCCTGTTCAGATGAGGCCTGGGGACAGATATTTTGGTAGATGCCCCTCTTCAATGACATCATGAATGGAGATATATGGCTGTAGTCAGTTTATAATTTTACTCAACTGAAACTATGTGATTTCAACAGAGAACAGATTCTGCTCAAAGTGTTTGCTTCCAGGCTTCCTTTTGACCAGCAGTTTTAAAGCATAAAGCACAAGGGCAAAATATGACTGCGAGATAGCAGTAACTCTATAGATAGTTGGGATGTCCACTTGACGTGCTGGGAACAGATTGCCTCAGTGATTCCTATTGATTGACCCACTGGTTTACTGAGTCAGACAAATCCCTTCAATCTGGTTAGGCCGGGTAGACTAGGAAGATCGAAACAGTTGTGATTTCTGTTAAGTGGGGTAATTGGTTAATTGGGTTTTCACTGAGGTGTCCCCATTAAACAGCTCCTGTTGTATCTCCTTTTATAACATTAAAATGAAGCGGCAATTCATATGAATGAACTTTTCCTTTAATATATATATATTTTTATAATAAGCACCTGTAATTCAATCTCAGGGATCTGCTTATATTGAAGCTTTGCTCTCACAGTTTATGACGTAATCAAAGGCCTCACAATTAAATTAATATCTAGGGAGGAAATAAATTGGAATCCAAATTGCTTAATGATAAAGCCTTTCTTTGCTGGTTAATTCATTATTGTTGTAGTCAACAAAATTAATCAACAGTAAATCAATTGTATCCTCCAATTCAGATAGCTACTTTTTTTTGCCTCATTTAGGTCCTCATGTCATGTATTGTTCTCCTAGCTGGGAGGACAAACAGGTGGCTCTCCCTCTGGTTTCCCCTCCTTCTGGGGAGATGTTTTCACTTGGAACCTCCTCCTGACAGGCCAGTAATGATTGGGGACCTGTTATGTAATCACAAGAGTGAACTCATGAAATACTTGGTTTGCAATTGACAGTGATCTTGTCTCTATGGGAATTCCTGCATAAAAATAAATTCAGGAAAGAAAAGAAGGAAAGGTGGTAATCTACAGGAAATGAGAGAAAAGAAAAAAAGGTAGTTGCTGGTTTTATATTAAAAACCAGATTGTAGTGATAGAAAACTGGGATATTACAGGATGTGTGACACACAACAGGTAGGATATGAGCATCCTCTAACAAGGGGGCCCATTGCAAAGTATCTAATGGAACTATTATGTTTCTTTAGTATTTGGAAACATATGAAAAAATTTTGTCCTTTTATTACAACTCACTGGCCAACTAATAATTCATAATTTTCACTCTGGAAGCAAACAAGGAGAAATATGGGAAAATGTCTTTGGTCTGCAGGAAAAGCCTGATTGTGATTTGACAATACCAGATTGAGTCACTGAGCATGGAAATGGAATGGTCCCATTGACCTATCTGAATTGTTCAAAACCAATGCTACAGAAAGAAGCTAATGTTGCTCAATGTAACATTATTACAAAACAAATGCTGAAATATGCTTTGTCATTTGCCTTTAGGTACCCAATTTATAATTGGTGAACTTTGCCCCCTTCAAGATGAAGATTGACAGAGCTTTTTGGGCCCTGTATCAAGCATTCCCAGTTCAGATATAACATGGCCAGCTTCAAAGTGAAGCTCCCTCCATTTTGCCTCAACAATGTACCTTTACCCTAACCTCACAAGATCACCTCCTATTACACTAGTGGTAATTTTTCTACTCTCACATCAACTATTGTTATACACTTATTACGGGAGATTCCCAAGTGATTCCAATTTAGTGAAGGATGGTCAGTTGAGTGAGGAACTGGGTGAACCCAGCACCCATGTAACCATACTCAAGCATGAGTCAGCACCTTAATGGGAGTAGGAAAGAAAAACTAAAGAGAAAAAAAATGGAGTGAAATCACAGGCCAGCCTGACTCTGTTTTGATCTAATATGCACACATGTCACACATGCACATGCTATCCAGTGACCCCTGCTGGAAAGTGTATGTGAGGACAGAATTGAACTTGGCTGTGATACGCCTCCTGCTCCCCCCAATTGAATGGCTTGCCAGTGCTCACTGTCTGGGCGCACACATGAAGAATGACCACTTAAACGAGGTACTGGAGGGCTGCAAAAATCCACAGAATTGTATCTCAGCATGAGTCAATACCTTCAGAAGAAGGGGAAGAGGGAGCTATCAGCTTTCTCCATTCTTTTGAAAATGCAGGGAAACAGTTGACACACAGCAAGGGTTTTATACCACTGGAGGCTTTTCCAAAGTGCAGGGTGTGATAAATAGTACCCACGAGCACCAACAAATCTGACGGCATACATCAACTGCAAGGGTTTCCAATCCCTCAACATGCAAATAGTGTGTCCTATCCAAAACAGTGATTGCAAAGTTTGGGAATCAATCAATGCTCTTCCATCCTTGGTCAGTCTTGTGTGTTTGGTTTATATGAACAGGATAACCAACCACAAGAATGGTTTTCAGAGACCTTGAATATGGCTTAAAACCATACTTGCTCCTAATTATAGATAATGTGTGAATTTTGGATGGCAAAATCTATTGCCAGCAATAAATGAACATCTGGTTGGTTAAAAAAAGATGTTTTTGTTTTGATGGTAACTGATCAGAGTTGTTGCTCAGTTACCATCTAAAGACCTTAATAACCTTTGATCCAAATACAGGGCCTTATACTGTTTACGACCTTTCCACCTTACTGACCATTAGAGGGCACTGGTCTTCTTCATATGTCAAAACACTCGCTGTTCTTGGCTTCATAAAACAACGTGGAAGAAGAATTTGATTTGAAATTGCTTTTTATATTTAATAATCAAACAATATTTTAAATAATTCAATTAATTAAAAATATATAACCAGACAAAGTCTGCAGGTCTACAAAGATCTACATATAACCTAAGAGTATCAAAGTAATACTGCATTCAGGACAGCATGCAGGAAGGATAAAGCAAAATATCTCTGACTGTGTGTGTGGCAAGGATTGAGTTATTTGGTTTAGCATTTTTTATAATTCACCTATGATGTCACTTCCTGTAGACGTACAATGTTTTCTAACGAGTCACAAGAAAAATAACAAAAATTATTATTTTATCTTATGTCTAGCAAATACTGGTCAGAACCCTAACCTCAAATGACAGATTCATCACAATCTATTTTATGTGTTGTACCTTCCCAATGTACAAGGGAAGGAGTTTCCCATAATTCTATTTTTTTGGCAAAGAATACATGTATGTTGGGGGAAGGGGAAATTGACAGACAAAGGAAATTCACTCCAATCATTGAAAAAGAATTAAAACAAGAAAGTAAGACGCTAATGTATCTGCAAGACATTGGATTTTCTGCCATCAAACAGTGTACTAGCCCCTCTGATGGCTCAGTAAGTTTATCCAGTGAGTAGATGAAAGCAAGGAAGTTATGCTAAATCTTTATAACACACTGGTTAGGCCTCAGCTGGGGTATTGTGTTCAGTTCTGGGCACCGCACTTTAGGATGGATGTCAAGGCCTGAGAGAAGGTGTGATGATGTGGAGATGCCGGTGATGGACTGGGGTTGACAATTGAGAGAAGGTGCAGAGGGGATTTACTAGAATGGTACCAGGGATGAGGGACTTCAGTTATGTGGAGAGACTGGAGAAGCTGGAGTTGTTCTCCTTAGAGCAGAGAAGGTTAAGGGGAGATTTGATAGAGGTGTTCAAAATCATGAAGGGTTTTGATAGAGTAAATAAGGAGAAACAGTTTCCAGTGGCAGAAGGGTCGGTAATTAGAGGACACAGGTTTAAGGTGATCGGCAATAGAGCCAGAGGCAACATGAGGAAACATCTTTTTATGCAGCGAGTTGTTATGATCTGGAATGCACTGCCTGAAAGGGTGGTGGAAGCAGATTCATTAGTAACTTTCAAAAGGGAATTGGATAAATATTTGAAGGGAAAAAATGTACAGGACTATGGGGAAAGAGCAGGGGAGTGGGACTAATTGGATAGCTCTTTCAAAGAGCCGGCACAGGCACAATGGGCCGAATGGCCTCCTCCTGTGCTGTACCTACTGTGATATTATGAACCCTGTAGCTCAGGAAGCTCTCAGGTTCTATCCCTGGTCTGTGCTGAGTTAGCTGATCTCAGCTGGTGTGGTAATAGGTGTGATACAATTGGCCCTCAACATTCCTGAGTTCAGGAGGGGAAATTTAGCCAACTCCTGATTGTTACTCATTGACTACAGTGTCTACAGTGTGTCTGTAGACATTGTAAACAATTTTACAACACCAAGTTATAGTCCAGCAATTTTATTTTAAATTCACAAGCTTTCGGAGATTTTCTCCTTCCTCAGGCAAATTTGCCTGAGGAAGGAGAAAATCTCCGAAAGCTTGTGAATTTAAAATAAAATTGCTGGACTATAACTTGGTGTTGTAAAATTGTTTACAATCTGTAGACATTAGTTGCTGTCGAAATTGGGCTCTGCTGTGAGATCTTCCTGTGATCTAATAGCTCCCTGACCATCACTGTCTAGGCTCATATATGAAGAAATGGCACTTTGGTGAGGTACAAAGAACTGCTAGCACTGATGGGAGTGCACCACAGCATTAGTCAATGCCTTCGGGAGGGAAGAAGATTAAAAAAAATGTTTGTACTTCATGTCATATTACTTCCTCAAATTGTAACTCTTTTTAATATTGTATACATTATGGAAATGTAGGAATGCATTTCAGGACAGTAACACATCTTGGGTTTCCAGTGATGTTGATAAATCGTTCAAACTTTACTCTTCATGTTTATGGCAATACCTAAACCTTTCACTCTATTATGCCCCACAACAAATGGCTGTTATCCTTTCCATAATATTTTTGAACATTATGCAAGAGGGTCCCTGCTATTACAGGCCCTCCCTTGTTACACAGGGGAACGGTTCTCAACACAATGCATCTTGGATTTGTATTCCCGGTTGTTTGATTTGTACTTCAACAGCAAACCTCAATTTGCATAAGGGAAGAGAGAAACCTGAGGAAAACAATTTGCTGGCCAACTACTAAATCGTAACTATTCATCAACATATATGTTGATAACATGTCAGGTTGGCTCACTTGGTAACACTCTTGCCTCTGAGTCAGAAGGTTGTGGATTCACTTCCCCCTCCAGGACCTGAACACATAATCTAGGCTGACAGTTCAGTGCAGTACTGAGGGAGTGCTACATTGTTGGAGATGTTGTCCTTTGGATGAGACATTACAACGAGGCCCTGCCTGCATGTTCTGATGATTCAAATGAACATTAAGGATCCTATAGCACTATTTGATAATGAGCAAGGAGTTCTCTTAATATCCTGGCTCCTCCATCAACTATCACCATTGAAAAACAAATTATTCAGTCTTTGCTGTTTGAGGGATCTTGCTGTGCACAAAAGTAGCTGCAGTGTTTGCTTACATAACAACAGTCATTGCACTTTAAATGTAATTAATTGGGGTCAATTTTGACTTTAGGGCAACTGACTAGCAGAACGTTGGTCGGCTGCCCGTTCCAGCGGCAAAGAGGTCCCTGCCATTTTGAGGTCCCGGCCTCATTTAAATTTGGCAAGCGAGCTGCGGGGCTCCAATTAGGCATCCTGATGCAGCTCACCGGATTGAGGCCTCACAATCGGGCCGGGGCGGCTGCCAGTGAGGTAAGTTACGGGGAGGAGTCACGATTATGGAGGGTGGGGGTCCTGGGGTTGCAGCGGCCCAGATTATTTCTGTGGGACCCGGAGGGGCATTCCTGCTCCTCCAAGACCTGCAGAAATAATTTGACACTTACCTTTTGCGGGCTTCTTTGGTTCCATTGCCCGTGAAACTGGTCAGGTTAAGGTTAGGGTTAGGTACAGCTGGCAACAAGGTAAATATATACCCTTCAGCTCCACAGTGGCTCCATTGATCAGTGTGTAGAACTGAGCCATACATATCAGGAAGATCCAATGTTCGACTCCCAACCTGTGCTAAGTTAGCTGATATCGGCTGGGAAGGTGATGGGGTGCTACAATTAGCCTCTCAGTTCCTGGGCTAGGAAGGGGGAAGAAAGGGTCAGGGTTCCTGCTCCTGACTGCTTTCCAGTGAGCCCTCCTGGAAAGTGTAAGTATGTGGACTGTTATAATTCAGGTTTTTTCCCCAACTCTCTTTATTCATTTTAAATTTGCAATACTTGGCTAACTAAAAATTAATGTGAAATGGTTTCATTCAGAAATGTTATAGTTTATAATACGATGCAGGACAGAGCTCTGGACATCAGTCAGGACAGGATCAGGTTTGATTGTGGAGCCTCCTGTGGTAGAATAGCTACCCATCATTCATTGTCTAGGTTCACACATGAAGAGTAGCCATTTGGGTGATGTACTGGAGGGTTGCCAATGTTCATAGAATTGTAGTTATTTTTGTGCTGCCATGTTCTCTGAATCTACCCCTCAGTACAAATAGGAACACTAAGACAGGAATATAAATGGGGTATAATCAGTGGGGCCAGACAGCCCCAGGTACAACTTTACACACTTTTGCCCTATTATCTTTCTTTAATGGTATTAGTGGATCTCCCATGGTGTTTCTCACAAGTAATCTGGATTCTTGAGCGTGGTTATGCTTTTGCTAAGATGGAAAAATGTTTAAGGTCATTGCTCAAGTCCTTCCCACGGAGAAGTGATCTAAATTGGCAACTCTGGGTAATTGTAGCTGCTTGCAAATTCCTTCGATCAATAGGAGGTCAGTTTTAGCTACTTGTAAATTTCAAGCTCCAGGTCAGAAGAACCTAGCATGCAGTGACTGGATTTCTTTCTGTTTTTTTTAAAGATTGTTTTGCATCTGTAACAAAGTGTGATAAAAAGAAAGATAAGACTTGCATTTACACAACGCATTTCACGACCTCAGGATGTCTCAAAGTGTTTTATAACCAATGAAGTACTTTTTAAGTGTAGTCATTGTTGTTATGTAGGAAATGCGGCAGCCAATTTATGCACAGCAAGATCCCACAAACAGCAATGTGATGAAGACCAGATAATCTGTTTTAGTGATGTTGGTTGAGGGATAAATATTGGCCAGGACACTGGAAGAACTCCCCTGCTCTTCTTCAAAATAGTCCCATGGGATCTCTTATATCCATCTGAGAGGGCAGATGTCTGGCGTATGATGGATGTACATTAGACATAAGACTTTTATATTGTGATGGACCCAGGATCCGTCCAGTTTCAATTCATATCAAATTCTATATTTTATCTTTTTATATAAAATTCTGGCTAGGTCAAAATGGGCAAAGTTAAATTGATTTCTGTAAATTACCAGCTAAAAGGGGTTTGCTACTGTTCTTCCGAATGTATGAATACGTAATTCTGTCTGAAATACGTAATTCTGTCTGGAATCATCACAATGTTAATTTGCATGAGGAATTTTCTCCTATGACTGTGATTGCCCCAGTAGCCCTTTCAATTTTAGCTAATCAAATTATAGATCATTTATAGGAAAATGGGTGGGTTAATCTGGAGTTTCCAACAGACATACATGGTCACTTAGGACTGAGCTCTTTGTATTAGCTAACAAGTGTTAGAAGACGCAAAGCTCACCCACAGGATAGAAATAGTTAATATGGATCACTGGGTTGTTAATTGCTTATACTTGTAGTCAATTGTTCCAGGCCGCTGAAAGATTAAATATAGATATGCCTGCAACCTCTCACTGGTGTGTGCTGCCTGTTGGGGAACAACCAAGACGTTATTTATAATGGCAGTCCCGTCAGGAAGCCCTGCTAGCATTGCTTTCGCAGTTTTGCTTTGTCCTGAAGACATGCAAATTGCTTAAGTCAAGTATAGTAAAGGCTGCCCTTATACCTTTGAAATCTATCTTGATCAACAGTTTTGTAGCCAGAAGCTGTATGCATCTGGGGATAAATATGACATTAATTCAGTTCACACAGTTCCATCACATGCACAGATCACTGCGGTGATGTGCTGTGAGCATAATGATAATGTTTATGTAAAAGACACCCCAAAAGATCTATTGTTTTGGTTCAAGCAAAACAGTGAGAATTAAGCACTGTATTGGTTTTTTAGTCTGATTTATTTTTGCTTCTGTATAATTTTACTCAGGTTTAATAAATATTTATTAGCAGTTTTAGCCTGAACTTCATGGTCTGTCAGCATGGTGTTTTCCACCAGTTTGGAAAGAATTGAGCACAAGGTGGGCAGGCGTTATTTCTGGTGCATGCCCCAATGGTAGAGGGGCTCATTATTCATCCTAGAGCAATGCTTTCCCAAATATTTTGTACATAACGTCAAGTTTCAGTTCATAGGAAGCATGGGCTTTCCCAAGGAAGCTGACTTTTGCAGTGACCCCAAATAAAGCATATTAGGGTGTAGGTTAAATCATAACATATATATATTTAGATTAATCACCATTTACATCACAACATCCCCACCTTGTTTTCCCCACATTGTATGAAAATGAACCTTTTGTCCATCTTCACGTTACCATTCCCTTTCAAATGTAATTAAAAACAAATTTGAACAAGATTCATTCAGAGGACATTGTCCTAAACTAGTCAGCTGTAGATACTGGAGAGCATTAGAATAGTTATGTCTGGAGGTAACAAAAGCATGGACAAGGAGACAGCAGATGAGTTGAGGCAGTGACGGAGACTGGCGATGTAACAGAGGTGGAAGTAGGTGGTCCTTGTGATGGAAATGATATGGGGTCGAAAGCTCAGCTCAGGGTCAAATAGGACGGCGAGGTTGCGAACAGTCTGGTTCAGCCTCAGACAGTGGCCAAAGGGATGGAGTCGGTGGCTAGTGAATGGAATTTGTGGTGGGGTCCGAAGACAATGGCTTCGGTCTTCCCAATATTTAATTGGAGGAAATTTTGGCTCATCTAGGACTGGATGTTGGACAAGCAATCTGACAACACAGAGCAATGAAGGGGTTGAGAGAGGTGGTGGTGAGGTTGGGCTGGTTGTCGTCAGTATATATGTGGAATCTGACATCGTGTCTTTGGATGATGTCGCTAAGGGGCAGCATGTAGATGAGAAATAGGAGGGGGCCGAGGATAGATTCTTGGAGGATTCCGGAGATGCCTTTGCAGGAGATTCTCTGGCTATGACTGGATAGGTAAGAGTGAAAGCAGGTGGGTAGTCTCACTCCGCTGGACAATGGAGAAGCTTTGGAGGAGGATGGTGTGGTCAACCGTGTCAAAGGCTGCAGATAGGTCAAGAAGGATGAGGAGGGATAGTGCACCATGGTCACAGAGTATGTAATTTGTGACTTTGATAAAGGTCCTTTCATTGCTGTGGCAGGGGCGGAAACCTGATTGGAGAGATTCAAACATGGAGTTGTGGGAAAGATCGGTAAGGATAAGGGAGGTGACCACATGTTCAAGGCCTCTGGAGAGGAAAGGGAGGTTGGACATAAATTAGATGATCTACTGTTGACTGTGGTGCGTTGTGGAAGTTCTTTAACAAGTATGGAAGAGCCTGTAAATCACAGATACCACATACAGTATTTTACAGAAATGAAAGCTTCATGACATTGTCAATGGTGTATCGTTTAATTTGTTATGTGATTATATATACTTTTGTCTCTGAATTAGAAGATTGTGGGCTCTAGCACAAAAAAAGTCACATTTTTCTGATTAAAATTTCCCAGCAGCCAATCAATCTCAAAATCAGTCATTACATCTCTCAGAAACTTCTCTATCTTTCCAGTCCACAGGTCAACTTTTTTAAATGTGTTGTGCAATGTAGCTTGTGATGGTAAAGGCAAAGTAAGTTCGGATTTTTTGACTTTTTTGATCAGTTGCTGGAATGTTCAGTATTTCTTAAATAATTTATTCATATGGTCAAAACTGGCAGTGCAGCATTAATAATATTAATTCTATATTGCATTATAGATCACCTTGCTTATTGATGTTTAAAGTATTGCAGGGACTGTTGGTCGTGCATCAATAATACCTTATTATAAGAGAGATTGCATCGTGACACATCCTGTTTCAGTTGCAGTTCCACAGGGCACTTTTTGTGTTCGATGACGTTATGTGAAAATGGGCAGGGCCCTTGTCCGTGACGTCAGCTAGTGGTTATTAGGCAGTTCGGCGCCGCCCCGCCTGGGAGAAACGGAGTGAGAGAAAGAAGAGAGTACAAACTCGCTTCATTCACTCAAACATGGCCGGCTTTGCAGCCTGGTTCTGGAATGAGAGGTTCTGGCTCCCTCATAACGTCACTTGGGCCGACCTGAAGAACACGGACGGCGCCGAATACCCTCAAGCCGGCGACTTGCTCTTCGCCTTCCCGCTGGCGTTTGGCATCTTCCTCGTCCGCCTGGTGTTCGAGAGGTAAGGGGAGCGCGCGGAGAGGGGGGATGGGAGAAGGGAGTTCGCGCCGTGACTGACAAGGCACTGTGGTCAATCGTGGCTCATACTCCACATTGCTGGATGAGAGCCGAGGTCCCGCCCCCCCCGGGGAGGGCAGAGAAAGCAAAAGGGAAGTTGATTGGTTTCTTCAGGTCCTCCGTGGTCAGATGCGTGTTGCATTCGCGCTTTCCATTCGTCCTCTTGCTCTGTCGATCATTAAAGTGATCTGTCAGTGAGGAGTGGGAGGGCCTGAGGAGCAAGTGTGTACAGTAAATACTGTGATTATTGAAGCAGTGCTCCTTCGAACACTTCGCAGACAAATGTGTTTTTGGTAAATACTTGATTCAACAATGTAACAGTTCAGGCAATTGCGTTACAATGTGAACTTGAAATAATAAACAACTGATAAAACCTCACTTAGCATAGTACCTGTCTTGAAATAATTGTGTTTTTTAATGGTTTTTGTTTGTGTTTCTTTGGGACATCCACTTTTTCAGGGTGGTTAATCTACTCTTGCAACTTGCCAAAACCTACAATCTAAGCAAGTGCCTATAGCACAGTATCCCAGCAAGGGTTGATGCCTTCAAGAGAGAAAACTGAGAGGAAGAAAAAGGAGGGTAGAGAAGATATTTTAAGTTTTGGGAGGGTGTGATTTGTGTGCTTATGTCCACCTATATAATGGGCATAATTAAGAACATGGTCAATGTATAAGTGCTGATGCTCTTTACTTTGCAGACTGGCTTCTGCTGTTTGTGTAGTAAGCAAATCCCCTGATACAGTAATTTGGTTAAATATCCCTGTTGGCTTGAAGTAATGAAATACAGGTTTATGCAGTGAACTGGGGCAGTTCTCTGAAGATCTGAGCCCTGTAGGTTTAGTGTAGTGTTGGACTCCCATTTAGAGATGCTTCGGTCCCATCTGTGACTGATGTTCAAATTCACAAATATTTTATTTTTTTGGGGAAGGAGAGAGGGAGACTTCTACCAGTTCTTGTCTGGACTGTCTTTCTTCACCAAAAGGCACTCTGAATAAGGCAAGAGAGAATTGTTGTAGACCTGCTCACATCTTCTGTTGATCATGGAGTGACTGTGTAGACTGGGAGGGTTCTTACCCACTGAATCGCCCAGTTTTTCTCAGTGATGCTATTAATTTCTTAGTGTATTAAGTACAGCATGACTTACTGTTACAAAAATGGCAAGCTTTAAAGAAGTAGCTTCAGAGGATTGCTCAATCTAAATGACTCTGTATATTGAAATTTTGAAACTGGTGTATAATTTTCCACCTCCTAAATGTGTTTACTCATCCTGGGCTACGATGCCCTGGTATCTCTGCTGAATGGCCAGTTGAGTGTTGGCAAACTGTCTTAACTGTGAAGATATTGCAGCTGAGCCTAATACGGTCATTGCTTGATTTCCATGCATACACTTTCCAGCAATGAGTCATTAAATTAGGATGAGAGGGAATCCCAGCTGGGGTTTTCTCCCCCATCCTAGCCCAGGAGTGCTGACGGTAATTGCAGTGCCCACCACTTCCCTGGCAGAGGTCAATTGACAACAGACAAGGGATTCAACTGTGAACCTTCCTGGTCTGCATCACACCAGACAATGCATTTATTGACCAAGAGTTTCTCTACTTTTTTAATTTGTGACTTTGGGATTACTAACTATGTACAGTAAGTAATGGACCAGGGAACTATGATTTATTTGTAAGAAGATTGCAGGGTGAATATCTAATGCAGACTCTGAATTGAAATCTTAGGGTCCACAGGAACAGTTGATAAAATTCACTTTTTTTTCAAATGCACTTCTCTGGTAACATTCCAGAAACTTAATATCTGCCTTTTTTTACAGTTTGTAAAAAGCATGTACAAGATTTGTGCGTAGGCATGTGTGAGTGGGATGTGAGTCCCATCAGAAAGCATTCACGAATCATCAAGGCAGTCCCATAAAACTGTTAAGCCCCATCCTTTTTATTTCATCCATTTCAGTGTTGTCGCTAGAATTATTTAGTGTATTGGTTTGACTGTAAACATAATTGAGTAATTTAGACTATCTCTCATTGGTCACCTCGCATTGCTCCTGCTACCATGTTACAAAGTTCAAGATACAAGCCTAGTTTTGAAAGACAAAATCTATAATTGTCCTGCTGGGTCTTTTTCTAGTTGGTATAAAATGTTTTATGCCCACCATTGCATTTTGCTAAATTTTAGTGAAACCCCAGAGGCTGTTTGTCTTCATGTATACTTTATTTTGAAATGGCCGGATGGTGTAGACCTTGAAGCTCTCCTCAATGGCTATTCATGCATCTACTCAATGGCTTGATGTTTCATCTAGTGGCAACTCCTAAACTTGGTTGGACAGGTTCAAACGCTAGGTATCCCTAGATTTTCTGGCTGGGAGTAGAGCGTGGAATCGTTCGAGCTATGGTGCTGTTTAATCATTTCAAGTATTAAAATGAGTCAAGAATTCGAACACTGAGGAAATAATTCCAAATTGTCCATTTGACCATGTAGCCAAATTAAACTGAATCAATGCAAACCAAGGATGAGAGGAGAAACATTTTCTTTTTGGCTACTGTGGTATCTTGATTAGGTAGTCAGATGAGCAGAAATGGAAACATTCAATCTGTGTTTCTAGTGGAGAATGTAAAACTAGGTGGGGAGAAGCGATGAAGCATTGATGTGCTATGGAGTAGCAAAAGGTGATTTGGGCTGGTGATTCTTTGAACAGTGAGTTTCTGTTCACAGCTGGACCATGTGGGGATGCAGTAAGGGTTGGACTCTATCTGCCTAGCTTCTACCAGTTGGGAAGTGGTATATGGCACAGGGACTAAATGGAAGAAGAAATGGAGCAGGAGGGCAGTAGACGAAAGGAAGAAACTCACTTTCATGGATGAGAAAGTAGAGAAACAAATCATTTGTGTCCCTGCTGCCCTCCTTCGATAGTATATGAGCTGTGTTTTATGTATTGTAAACAAGATATGTGCAATAATAAATGTGCCGTATTGCCACATAAAAGTCCAGAGTAACAATCTAATACCTTGTGATTATAGCACTATAACCGAGTGCTTTATAATGTCTAAAGGAAGATAAAAAGAATGTATCTTACTCTACAGTAAAGTCCTTCAACTGTAACTAGCGGTACAGAAGGGCTGGGTTATCTTATTCCTATCTTGAAGGACTGCAAGTACAGAAGGTCATCCAATCTCAAACACAGCAATGTTGAACAAGTAAATATTTAGTGATATGAGAATCAAATGACTAGCCTGTATATTGGGGTATGCTTTAGAAATACAGTATGAGGGTTGGGCAATGTGTGAGAACCCTACTGAGCTGCACCCCTGTGGTAGGATGTGGGTGTTATTGTTAGGGCTTTTTCCCAACACTTCTGTGTTCATGGTGAGTCTGTAGACTGAGTTGTAAGGTAACTGTCGATAATGGTGCACATCCCCTTCAATAGTTAGTCTAAATACTTAAGGGGTAGCGAACCAATTTTTATCCTTTGACAACATGTATACATGATGTGGAGATGCCGGTGATGGACTGGGGTTGACAATTGTAAACAATTTTACAACACCAAGTTATAGTCCAGCAATTTTATTTTAAATTCACAAGCTTTCGGAGATTTTCTCCTTCCTCAGGCAAATGTTTCAAGATCTCCTTGAAGCCTACGCATTTATCATAAATGCGTAGGCTTCAAGGAGATCTTGAAACATTTGCCTGAGGAAGGAGAAAATCTCCGAAAGCTTGTGAATTTAAAATAAAATTGCTGGACTATAACTTGGTGTTGTAAAATTGTTTACAACATGTATACAGACTGGACTGGATTTCTATCATGTACATCTAGGATTTATAGGTGCCTAAAATTTAGCTGAAATGAACAGTTACACAAACCAATTACAGCATGGACACAATGCACTATTGGAAGAGATGATTAAGTTCCATTTGCTAGCATTATCAATGATGAAGTTGGACATAAAAATATATGAACTAATACTATATTAACACATCTATGATAACGCTATTATGATAGGTACTTGGGTAGATATTATTAACAGTTTACATCATTACGGGTAGTTTTAAGTGTATTGCTGGGTTTTGCTGTCTAACAGTTATACTTGGACACTAAGTATAACTATATGGTTTAGCAAGGTTAGGTTTACAATGTGCAGTCAATATCACTGACACATTAACAGCTTCAAATATACAGCTTATACATGTGGTAAGGTGCAATAACATACAAATCACCGTCCATGTTGTTATCTTCTTTATCCATTCATTGCCTTTTCATCCTAGCTTAATCAACCTTATTTGTGTTGTATGTTGCTTTCTATCTCTCCCTTCTCAGAGACCTGAACTTTTAGATAACTGTATAATACTTTACAAGCTTGCTTGTCAGGTTAAATACTTCACCTATATTAACCTTCCAACTTCTACTCTTAACTGATGACTGTAGTTTTGAAAGATGTAGGACCGAAAGCAGAGGATATGAATATGTTGATGATCTCAGTTATCAAAGGACTGAGAAAAGGAGGGAGGGTGGTCATGAGCTGGAAAGGGACAAGGGAGTAGGTGTTGTCCTTCATGGAAGAAATAAGTTTTTGGTTTAGATGGGAGACTGGCACAAGGGATGCCTGAGGGGCGAGTGACCAATGGGATGTTGGTAGGCAGAGGCAGCAGAGAATATATCCCCAATTTTTAGACACTGGGGAAAAAAAAATCCAGGCGTTCCTCACATTTGGGGGTTGATTTTAAATCCCAAGAACGGGTTGGAGTTGAAAATAATTGTTTTTTGGACCGCGACTGCAACCTGGCTTTATTTCCGGGTTTAACGTCGGCGTGGAAAAGTACAGGCTTCCCACTGGGAATGCCAAGTCAAAAAATGTTGTGGTTGCGACCCCAAAAAAAACAATTATTTTCAACTCCCACCTGCCCCCAATCCACCTGTTCTTGGGGTTTAAAATCACCCCCTTCGTGTTTGAAGTGAGGATGGCAGGTGATTAGATGAGATGATTTGTTGCGAGCAGGGGATGCTTCTGCTCTTCACGATGACTTTAGATTACATAATGCCAAATTTCAAGTGGAACGTTCTGCTTCACATGTAACATGTTGCATTTGCTAAATAAATGTTCCTTAGAATATAGTAAACTTTTTTTTCCAGACAAAGTTAGTTCATGTCTTTTACCTTGCTTTGATGATCTATACAAAAAAAGTTGATTACTTTTGCTGCTTTGAAAATTGTTATCCCTAGGATTGTGTCTTTGGTAACTTTCCATTGATGCACTGGTGTAGAGGAGGGTGTGGGTTTTACAAACTGCTTTGAATGTCAGTCTTGCTGTCAGCCATTAAAAGAAAAAAAATCCTCTCTGCTCCAATGTGGTTCTGCTTTAGTCCGAAGGGAGGTAACCTTATTACAAGCTGAGAGTTATCTCACCAGACTGCTTGCATGCAGTCACATTGGTGCATGTCTGGAGCTATAGCTGTACTACCCTGGTGGGATTTCCTCTGTGCTGATGGAATCATGGCTGCGGAAGTCATCTGAAGCCTCCAGCTTCTTGGACAGCCCTCACTGAAAATATGGTCGAGACATTTCAGACGCACACAAAAGGAATATACAAGTGTAAGTTTTGTATTTTTGACTTTATTACAAACCTTATTTCCAGTATGTTTCTCTGTTAGTGAGAGGTTAAGGCGACCAGCACCAAGATTTTCAGAAAGCATTTCGTGTGACTTTATTTGCTATTTTAAAAAAAAATCTGCTTCTCTCATTTACTGTCCATAACAATCATATCTATCAGCCAACATTCCAGACTCCTCCATCACCACCCCTGGGTATGTCCTGTTCCACTGGCAGGACAGACCCACCAGAAGTGGGGCACAGTGATATACAGTCGGGTGGAAGTGGCGCTAGAAGTCCTCAACATTGACTCTGAGCCCCAGGAAGTCTCATGGCTTCAGATGAAGTAAAGTCAAAGAAACCTCCTGCTGATCGCAACCTACTGCCCCTGCCCCTTGCCTAGTACTCCTCTATGTTGAACACCAAGTGTGGAGACCAATCCTAGTTCCTTGCAGAGTGTTAAGGACATGCCAGGAGCAGCACTAGGCATACCTTGGATTGGGAATTGAAGCTACTGCACAGGGCTGCTTGCATGCTAAACACCAACAGCAGCAGGCTTGGACAGAGCTAAGAGATCCCCCAACAAACAGATCAGAACAAGGTTCTGTAGCCCAATTTCATCCGGTCGAGAATGGTGGTGGAGAACCAGGCATTAACAGGAGGTGGAGGCTCTACGAACATCCCCATCCTTGACCGTGGTGGACCCCAGCTCGTGAATGCAAGAGATGAGGCTAAAGTGTTTGTAAGTGTCTTCAAGCAAAAGTGCCGACTAAATGATCTTATTCGGCCTCCTGCATCCTAGCTGTAGTGCTGAAGATCTTTGCACCAGAGCTAGTCATTTCCCCAGCCAAGCTGTTCTAGTACAGCTGTGACACTGACATCTAGTCAGCAATGTGGAAGATTGCCCAGGTATATCCTATTCACAAATAGTAGGATAAATCTAACCTGGCCAATTATCACCCTACCCGTCTCCTCCCAATAATCAGAATAGTGATGGAAGGAGTCATTAATGGTGCCATCAAGCAATACCTACTCACCAATGAACTTGCATGTTGATGTGCAGTTTGGGCTATGCCAGTTCAACACCATCCAGGACAGAGCAGCTTGATTAATCAGTGCTTCTGCCACTGGACTCTATCCGTTCACTCCGACTCGCACTGTGATTGCAATATGTCTGATCTAAAGGATGCACTGTAGCAACTTAACAAGGTTACTTTGACAGCACCTCACTCTGCTGTGATCTTCACCACCAAGGAGGACAAGCAGCAAAGTTGTGGGGACACCATCACCTCCAAGTCACACACCGTTCTAACTTGGACATATGTTGCTATTCCATCATTGTCACTGGATCTGAATCCTGGAATTCCCTACCTAATGCTATAATGCAAGCACCATGGTCACGAGGACTGCAGTGGTTCAAGGAGGAGGCCTACCACCACCTTGGGGCAACAAGGGATGGACAGTAAATGTGGCCTTGCCAGAGATGCCAACGTTCTGGAACAATTTTTTAAATACTAGCAATCACGCCTTTTCATTGGCTTAAATAAAAATTAACCCGACTCGCCTGTAACTCTACAATTGGAAAATCTGCCAGATCTGAAACCTAACCCATAAAATAGCTCAAACCAAAATATCAGTTGTCATATTTTTCTTCAGTAATTGAAATTTCTTTGTAGTATAATGACACAAAAATACATTTCACAATAACGCAATTATAAAATGGTCTCTTGCATTTTTGAGTACCTTCATTTAATGTTTCGGTGTGACTATTGACAACGATACAGCGCGGCCTCGCGCATGAGAGGCCGGCAACAAATCCATGCACGCGCAACTCCGCGGGCATAGAGTTCGCGCATGCGTAATTCGGCCCCGATCAGACCTGCTACAAGACTTGAACACTTGAAACTGGTCTTAAAAGCCCAGACTTCGATTTGATACTGTCCAGGGATATCACTGTCAGCTGAAGGGCGATGCTTCCTTGAGCAGTGTGCACGCTTCCAGTGTGAATCACTGCCATTATCTCCGTACAAGGGGGTTTTCTGATTTCTTTGAATTTTTCAGAATCAGCTGCAGAATGATTTTCTCAAGTCGAGTTTCACATTTGTTACCAACTGCTTTTTTTTAGTAGAGGCGCACCAAGACTGGCTTTACTGTGCTTCGTTTCGTTAGAATTCAAAAACAATTATTCTTAAACGTTTACTTAGAATTTGAAAACCATAATTATTAATATTTTAACTAAACTCTTCTACTCCATGCTGTAAAATGATTACGAAACTTTTTTTCAAAACAAATCAAATTTTGAGTAAATATTTCGCAAGTCTAATTATGTATAGGGAGTTGTGCTTTGTTTACCTGAAAAGCTTTGTTTTCGATCTGAATGATCGTTTCATGAGGACAAAAGATAATTACAGGCAGTTGGTTATACTTTCAGATGGAAAACATTGTAATAATGTACTAGTGTGGGCAAGGGAAGGAGATTTTTGTTTGAGGGTGACTCAGCCTGGGATATTCCTGCATGTCAGAGTGGCTGATTTCAGAGCGCGGGGGGGCGTGGAGGAGAGTAAAACGTGCTGTATCAAATAGTCACTCAGATGACTTGTTAAATATGGATGCTGCTTAAGTGAAGTTGCCAACTCTCTGGACGTTGTTCTGTGAGTTTTTATCACACGACGTCCTGTCTTGTATTTGATCAAATTCAGAAACCCTGCTTCTTTAAAACTCAGATTTCAGGGAAATCCAACACAATAATTTGAACAGTTCCTGGGAATCTAGTTTTCATTCACCCAGAAGCCATTGATTTTGTTATGATGACCTAATAGGACGCAGACATCTGCTTTCCGTTTGTCTCTATCTGCTGGCAGTTTGGTTCTGCCCTCGTTAACAATGGGTATTGTGCTCCATGCCTAGCTGGCTGTTGATTCAGAGTATTCAGCAGGGGATTGTACAGAGTGCGAACTGATGGGAGTGAGAACATTTAAGTCAGAGATTTCAGAAACTTGTAGGTTGGAAAATTGCCTGTGTTGGCTGTATCCCCTGCAATGTTTATATCTCTTCCTTCTAGCCTTCCAGTAGTAATACCTGGAAGACTCCATTGCACTGTGTGTTTGCAATGCACAGCAACTATAACATCTTGCCAATGGGTGTAATCAGTGGAGTATTAGAAGCCTAAAGTTGACTCTCTTGATTTTGAAGTTTTGACAGTTCTGACAGCTGGAAAAGGCCAGTGCACTTCAGCATAGTTCATCAGCTGAGCCAAACTAGGATCTTTTATGACTGATCTGGCACTCGAGCATCCTTCTCTCTCCAAAGGATTCCCACCTGCCCTTATGCGGCCTTGTTCAGTTTGTTGAGAGGTACGAGAGTACAAGAGGTTTAGGAAGGGAATTCCAGAGCTTGGGGCCTTGATAGCTGAAGGCATGGCTGCCAGTGGTGGGGTGAAGGGATTGAGAGGTTGCACAAGAGGCTAGAATTGGAGGAATGCAGTTATTGGAGTGATGTAGGACTGGAGTAGGTTTTGAATTGGCTGAGGGTAGCTGTGGGCTTATCAAAGGGGGATTCAAGCCTGGGGTGGTGCAGGAGAGTAGGAAGGCAGAGTAGTAGGGATTGGGGGGACAAAATACCCAAGAGGGGAGAGATGAAAGGTAACATGACTAGATGACAAAGCGGAGGTGACCAGTGAGAGAGGGGTCAAGAGGAAAACAACACAAGTAATGGGCTCATTTCTGGAGCGGCAGCCAAAATATGCATGCGAATGGACACAGGGTATTCAGGTTACAACGGCATGGCAAAGGTTAGGAGAGATCTGTTCCTGTCATAAAGGACAGGAAGGAAATGTGGCCGAATGCAGGGTCGGACACGGCTGTGATGCCTCTTGTAGCCAATTAGCTGATACACTGAGGCTGGTGCCTGAATAATGCCCACTTGGGTCAGATGGTGAAGGATGGCTGGTGTCCACAGCAATATGCCAGTATAAAGTTGGCACCTTTCTGGAGAGGAGGGGAGAGAGCTGGTGCAGAAAGTGTGAGCGAGAGGTTGTACCATATGACCTCATTGTGGGACAGTGAAGCATTTTCAACTCAGTGGCATGAGCTCTTGTGAAGTTTATATCTTTTGAAAAGCTTCCTATGATTGCTGCATGTTTCACAGAGCTGGTTTTCTGTGGCTTCTGCTTGATATTGTGGTCTGTGCAAAATAATCACAACTCAGCTTATACATGTGAGAACTGTTTCATGAAAAACCACTTCCCTTTTTTAAAAAAGGACACTATCTTCATGAAAATAGGTGGCAAAAACATCCCTCTGAGGCAGAAAAGGAACCGGCCATCCCTTTACCTGGAGTACATTTCTGATTTCTCTCATTGCCATGTGTGTTTATAAACATGGCAAAAAAAATTGCTAAATACTTTTACGGGGCACCATCTTAATGAAAAATTGTGCTCCCAGGTGAGATAATATAATATTGCAGGTTTGACACTGTATAAAGCTGTACTGACCCAGCAATGTGACTTGTCTCCATAGCCCCAGGTTGCCATTTCTGTTCCGCAATCTAGCTTCTGTGGTTGCTTTTCTTGAGATTGTTGATTTTTTTTTAGTGTTTAATTCTGGGAAGATTTGAGCTGCGGACTTGTACATGCTAGGACTGGGCTGAGACTGGTATAACCTTCTCTGAGGACCTGTGCAACTGACCGAGTGGAGACTTTCACCCCATGCATTTGAGCCCAGGTTGCAGAAGTGAAAGGCCAGTGCCTTAACCTATTGAACCACCAAGTCTCAACATGTACAATGTTAACTGGATAAATGTTGGTGGGTAGACATTCTGTTCAATGTAAATGGTCTGGTTCCTCTGCCACAAAGAGGTAAATTTGGGGGGGTGAGGAGAAGGAAAGAAAAGAGAGAAATGTTCCTATTTATATTCTTCTCTCTAGATAATCTCCATTTTTGGATCTCCTCACTCTCTACTGATGTCAGTGAGTGGCTTCGCTAGAAGTCCTGCAAATTGACATCCAGACTTGTTTTCGGAGCTGATTGGGAGGCATCCAAGCTGGGGTCAACTTAATACCAGTGCCGTACTTGCTATGGGAGTGGGGCCTTCTCTCACTATATTATAAGCGTACTTGAGTTGGTTGACCAAGTAATGGCAGAAGTTGGAGTTTGCTGTCTGGACTGCCCCAGCCCTCCTTGAGTGAGCATAGCTAATTTAGGTGGAGAGGGAAGAATTGAACACAAAGTGGGGAGGTGGGTGGAGGTTTGGAATCTAAGCTTGAAATTTAGTACTGATTTGTTAGATATGGATTAATACATTAGGCATCACTTCAGCCAGTGTTGGAGTGTGACTGCTTCATGTGATTCAAATATGAACCCTCAAAAGCTGTCTATGCAGGCAATTTCTTGTGCAGACCTCTTGGTGTCCTGTGTTGTGTGAATGTTATAATCCGGATGTGAATATCAAATTTTGGTTTTATATTGTCAGAGCAGTTTTTGCTGAGCTATTGGTCCAGCGGGCTTTATTTTTTTGAGTACTGTAGAATAGAGAGCAAGACATTTTAAGGACCAGAGAGGAGGGGTTCCAACCACTTGCCTTGTGGTTTCAAAATTACTCTGAATTTTGTTCACGTTGTCCAGAAAAAGGGAAATCTGTTGCACTTTGACAGTTGGATAGAAACTAGCTTTGGCACTTTGTGCATTTTGAACTTTAAATAGTACTACTAAAAAAATAGGCATTTCAAAATCAGGTGGAAGTTTTGATTTACTCACTGAGCATGGGACTGGCTTGATGCAGTGGGTTAGCAGGCTGACCTTTTCATCCCTAGGACTTTGGTTTAAGTCTAGCTCAGATGGGGATGAAAGTCTGCTTGTATTTAAGGATCCTAGATGAAGTGAATTTGGGGCAGTATCGGTCTAGTTTCTCGTGGGTGTGAATTTTTCATTAACTTGGCATGGTCTTTATTTTAAAAACCATTTTCTATCTTGCTTGTGACATTGCTAGTCATTCATTGGGTGTGAGTGAAAGCATGAGAATCGAGGCATTTTTAGTAGTTCAGTTTCACAGAAAACAGAATTGCAGAATGTGATTCCTAAAACATGATGGAAGTCCTGGAAATGCAAGTAATAATATTAAAAAAAAATTGACTCACCTCAGTCACTACAAACCGTAGTGATAATAGGGAATAGCAGCCCCTTTTACATATTCTGGGCAAGGCCACTGGCTTTCTGTTTCACAGAACAATGGATCAAAATCCCATGTAATTAAAGACTGAATTTATAATTTATTCAGTTATTCTAAACCAGTGGCACCAATCATAGCTCATGGCTTCTCGTCATAGCTGCTTTGTATTTTTGTTACAATCCACCAGCAGTTGTACTTGCATGTGTAACATTCCTGTTCATAATTCTTCCTGTGTGAATGTACAGCACTGTGAATGGACAATGGTGCTGGAAAAGTTCCACCGTTTTCTTGGACCACTCACCCTTGCTGTCGCTGATGATCTTCATCCCTCTGATGGATCATCTTTCATTCTGAACCCTGTAGTAACTGTTTATTACAGGGAAAATGTATAATCTTTGAGCTTTGTAACATGTCACCATATTGTGTCCTCTTTGGCTTTTTTTTTCATACTTGATTCATATCCAGTATGCATTTTTATTTACACTTTGTTCACTGTTGAAGTGCACTAATATAGCAATGTGGAAACCTACTCTTGGCTACTTACCAAGTATTGAGGGGAAGGTCACAGGCAAAGAAAATGAAAGCTTCAGCCCAGGCTTATTTTCAAGTGGACAGCTCAAGTACATCATAGACTGAACCCTGGGAACAAGTATGCCTTGTCGGGCAGAGAATGGCATATGGGAAAGATGTGGAAGAGAACTCATGAAGAATTTAACATTTAAAAAAAAAAATTGCCAGGGTCCACTTCAGAACAAACTTGACTATGTACAATAAAACATCACGGTAAAATGTGTCCAGCCAAGATACAATACCCATGCACCACTATCCTTTCACTCTAATACATCTGTAGGCTGTAGAATTGTATGTAAATGACAAGAAAAAGTAAGAGGCCTTGGAGAAGAAAAGTAAAGGATGTGAGCGATTCTAACAATCAAACTTTTTAGAAAAAAACATTACCCTTTCCCCCCGGCCTGTAGTTTTCTATCTATGCAGTGCCCAGCCTCGTGCCAGAGGGGTCCTCTGATCCCCCTCAAAATGTAGGCGAGAGGAAATGTCATGTGATGGTGTTTTAAAAGTTTGCTGTCTGGTACCTTGGATGAGTTTATAAATATACCATTAGACACATCAAAGGGTGTGAAAACTCTAATGTTGGCTGATAAAATGCCAGGGAATTGTTCAGTGTTGTCGGGGTGGACATTGTAGATACAACCAGAACTGCTAGTAAGGGTCACTGGTTCAGGTTTTTGATTTGGTGGTCAGATGGACTTTGGTCATGTTCACAAACTTGGAGTTGCTTCAGACCTACGTGACCATTTTTGGTGTAATTTCCACTGCCCAATTTTTAGTTGGAGGCCAACGCAGCATATAAGAAATGTAACCTAGAGAGATGTCTGGGCCTCTGACTCTTCATTTGGAGCACAGACTACACATTATTCAATAGAGTTGTCAGTTTTTCTGCCTCCACAACATTTCCATGGTATACTGTTCTTTAGACATTCCCTCTTGTCATTTACTACATCCTGTACATTGTTGTCTAATGCTCAGTGTTGGGCTCCAGTGGGCACATTGTAAGTTCCAGTGATGAGGATGGTGTGGTGTCAACATAGACTGCTCCAAGTTATGGTTTTCATTCCCAAAACTATTGGGTGCAATTGCTGGAAATTTAAGCAAAGCATTTGAAATGTTTTTGGTTTTCAGACAGGTATGCTATTGGTACAGCTCATTTACACAGGTGGCATAAGATGGCAAGAGTGGTGATTGCAGCATCTGAGCTTTTCTTATTCATTTTGCCTTTTTCCTCAAGAAAATGAGTGAACGGGTGGTTTTAAAGTACTATAAGAGGTGGAATAATCTTTATAATAATTCATTGGCTTCCATTCAGTAAAGCTGATATGAGCAGGAAAAATGGGGCCCTTGCTCTAAAGGGCAACCTTAATGCAATGATTTTTTTAGCAGGAGAACAAAGTAGTGATTGAACCACCCAACAAAGTTCTTGGCCTGGAATAAAATGTTTTTTTTTAAAAACATGACCACCTTACTGAAGTGACCTTGGATTTACTTTCTAATATTTGTGATCGAGGTGTTTGGGTACCATGCACAAACCTGCATCAAATTCGGTGGGACTGAACTGGCTGGGCTGAATTGCCTCCTATTATTGCCATTATAATCTGAAAATTCCATACAATTCTACATAATTCTGACTTCTCCCCATCCCCCCCCCAAACCAATGACCAATGTTGACACTATACAAAGATCCCACAGTAAAACCAGATGTTTCAGATTGAGATTGCAGTTGTAATTAATGACAGTCACCGCTCGTCTATGGAAGCCCGCACTTGTTTTCTGTAACCTGTGGTCTGTTGACATGGGAGCTTCGTCTTAAGTGACTAATTTCTGGATCAGATCTGTGTAGCTGTTAAATGTTACGGCTTTTATAATTGATCCTGAATTGCAATCTCTAACATTGGAGACATGTGATTTATCTTGATCATCTTTGTGGGCTAATTGATATGAAAGTGGGGTTGATGAAAACATGTGGATTCATTTGCTATTTATATGTATTATACTTTATTCAGACTCTAATATAAGGTGCTCTTGACTCTTGTACTGTCCCTGTAGTTTAGCCCATGGTTATAATGCAACAGCTTTATTGTTTGAATTCCAGTTCTTTAAAAGGTAGGACTCCATTGATGTACTGCCTTATTTCAGTTGCTCCTACCTCTGTGGTTACCTTGTATGATTGTTCATCTGTCGCATGACCTTTTGCAAAGCTTAAAGAGCACTGTTGTCATGGTGAGGTGTCTTTCAAGAGCTTTACTGTGTTTGGATACAAAGGATGCGAATGATGTCGCATCACAAATGTTATCTGGATGGTTTAGTTGACCTTTTTTAAAAAAAAAAATCTGGTTTCTGAATTGATCATGTAAGTTCCCCTAATGGCTCAGTTGCTAAAGTCCGGATATAATGGGCCATGCTGACCAGAAGAACTCTGGTTTGATCCCCATCTGTGCTGAATTAGCTGATCTCCACTATGGTGGTATTTGCAGTGTACCCATTGGCTCTGTAGTGGAGGTTGTGTAAATTGAAGTTTAGCCTTTTGCTGGTGGGTTGACATGAAGTAGCCTGTTCCAAGAACTGAGTATGGTTCAAACTCCCGAATATGGTGACTGCTCTTCTATTCTGAAGAGCAATTTACCACAATACATACCAAGTTTTGAATCTGTTTACAATTGGGTAATCATCAATGTTGTGTATGCTGTAAACTCTGATCGCTATTGGGGCCCCCTATGAAAACCCCAGCATTCCAAACTTTGAATCAACACCTTAAATGATGATGCCAAAACAGTGTTGCTCCCTCTTCGGCCAAGTTGTGAACAACTTCTTATCAGGTGCACCTCCAATGCCATGGGATCTTTAACATCCAAACATCCATTTGAACAACTGGAACAGGCAGATGGGACCTTGGCTTAATGTCTTGATTTGAAGGGCAGCACCTCTGACAATGCCGCACTCCCTTGGTACTGCTCGCATAACCTAATTTAGAGAGATGTGGTTTTACACTTGTAGTAATAGGGGTTCAACCATGGGGAATGGTGGATGACAGCAAGGGTGAGTAAGTAGAATACCCAATTATACTCACACCAGTTTGAGTTGTATGTGGTATTTTCCCTGAGTACATGATGGTGCTGGGGAACCTTGCCTGCTGCCAACACATCGGGAAATCATGGGCAGCACGGTAGTGATTTTCAGATGTGTGCTGGTGACTGGCGAGGTTCCTTGCTGCCAGCGGGTACTTGGGGAAAATGACCCCCATAAAGTTATCTTTAGTCATAGAGGTGGGTGATCTTTGGAGAAATGGGTCAATTACATTCACCCATTTCACGTTTGGTGTACACTGTAAAGGTGTAAAACAGCCAAATATTACTTTTTATTCATTTTTAGTAATTTGGAAATCTGAATGCTGTTGAGCTGTTTATTGATGTAAGGAACTTACTGTAGCATCATAGAAACAGTATGCACAGTGGAATCCCAGCATTATCACTTATGGTTCTAAAAGATTTGATTTTCATAACTCAGATTGCCTCATAACAGTGAGTTCTTTTATTAGTGTCTTGTGTGTGGAAGGAACTGAGAGTTCTGTTTGTACTGCACAATATGTGTAGCAATACTTTCAAAAGTGGTGTAGCTTCCGATTGCCCGCAGGGTTCTTGTATGAGGTATCCCTTCTCAACTTGAATGATCTAGTAATCTTGAGGGTTTGAAGTCTCAATGGCTAAGTTAATGATCTTGATAGACTAAAGCTAGTCTTCTGATCATAAGGTAAATATAGATGAGAGGCCTTTCAGCCTACTCTTGGCTCAGTCATCCAGAAAGACCTAAGGTCCACCACCATTTTTTTCCCCCCTCCCCCCAAAACACACACATCTCCCGTAGCATCTTATTGCTTAACACCGTGAGAGGCTTTGCCTCCCTACCCAACCTGGAAGTCCATTTCATATGTTGTTCACTCTGAAGAACTTCCTGATATCAGTCCTAAATTTGCCTTTTTCCCAGTTTGAACCTGCGCTCACCTTGTCCTACGGTCACAGTTTAATTTGAAGTAGTGTTCTGGATCACCTTTCTCTGCTCTATTTATTATCCAAATACCTCTGATATCCCTTCTTAGTCGCCTTGTTTGAGAAACTTGGGCTTTTCATCCTTCAACCCGTCTTCTGATGCTAGGGATTAAATTTGTCTTTTCCTGGCGCCACCTCCATGTCTTGAATGTCTCCTTTTGTTTCTCGTTGATCAGAACTGGGCACAGTAATCCAAGGGACGTTCTGACTGGAGCTATGTACAGTTTGAGCACGACCTCCTCTCATCTATATTGCACTATTTTTAGCTATATAGTTGAGCATTTTATTTGCTTTATTAGCTGTTCTGCAGTGATTGGGCATGTTAAACATCAAGTCTACTAAAACCCCTACATCTCTTTCAACTTCACCATTGTCTATTTCTACATCATTCATGGAGTATGAATGCTGTCCATTTTTTCTTCCCTATACTTGTATCCACGTTGAATTTCCTCTGCCACTGGTCAGTCCACTTTTATATTTTCAAAAAAAGGCAATTTAAAAAAAAAACAATTTCCCAATGACCCCTTTTCCTCCTCTGCATGATTTTTTTAAAATTCTGACTCTTGACCTATGACCTGTGCGTGTGTGCATGAACAGGAGTAGACCATTCAGCTCCTTGAGCCTGTTCTGCTAAGTTAACTGCTGTAAATAGTCTAACCCAGGGTGTTTCACCATTCTGGTCTCTCCCTGTGTCCTGCTCATTTTACACAGTCTGGTTCAGTAATTTCTTGACAGTTCTTCTTCCTCCCCCTGCTTTTAAATGAAGAAAATAGTGATTCTTAAAGGCTCCTTTTATCAACAGGCATTAATTGAGTTGCCAGGATAATTAGGCATTGGTTGGAAATTAAGGGCAAGTGGTATTTGGAGAGAAATTTGCCATCTAGGGAAATTGTATAGTCTACACAGGATAAGTCTGACCTGACCATGGTTTAGGAACATTGAAGTTATAAATATTATGTTGCATCTAATTTTCTTTTTCTTGTGCGCACACTAGCGAGAGCAAAGCAGAAGCAGTGAAACAATTTTACCCCCTTTGTAATCAGCAGGACAAATGCAAATCACCATCTCATTACGATATTGGGATGCAAATGTTTTGCCATGTTTTAAAGGGTATATTTTTTGACTGCCGATCCCATACGAACACGAATGTGCCTGTATTAAATCTCAGTGCATGGTCGGAAAATACACTGTTGCAAGATTCCATTTTAAAGGGCAGCTGTAGTTTTTATCTGAAATACCAATGGTTGTCTCTTATTGCAGAGAAAGCCAGCTTGTTAACCCTGCATATCCCTGGCACCAAAGGTACCATTGCTGCAGCTCATTCTGGGGAGGAAAGACACAATGGGAGTGGGAGCCCTGATCAGTTGTTGCACCCCTACTGAGATCAGCTATGTCAGCGCAAATCATGGGTTGACATGGAGCCTTCTGATTTGTATGGCTTGGTGCATTTCAGAGCTCTGCCATTTGAATAAGCTGCTTTTGATTTAAAATAGTGAAGTGTACAACTTTTTAAAGGAGAGCATTCCTTCATCATTCTCTTCCCCCTTCACAGCCACAATTTAAAATGAAAGTTAAGGGATATGCACTCCATATTTTAATGGTGTGTGTATTGGCCCAGATTTTGCAGTAGCAGGGCATCTAATGGTGTCCACTGTTAGTTTGATTTGCCCCCTGCACCCTTCAGCTCAGAACACTTTTGCCCACAAAGTTGCTGAAAGTGTGAGCTGATAACAGCGCAGTGAGGGAAACGGGGCATCTGGGACCTGAGTGAACAGAGCAAGCAACTGGGTATCTCCTTAACCAATGAGATTTAAGGATTGGGATATAAACAGTGGAAGGACTGAGGAGGAGGGTGAATTAGAGGAGGGTGAGTTCAATGTCAGATCAGGTACAGAAAGAGAAGGAAAGAAAGATTAGGGAGAGAGAATTAAAAAAAAATTGACTCTTTTTATTCAAAATGAGATGGTGATTTGCATTTGTCCTGCTGAAGGAATGAGACTCCACACTTGTAATAGTTTCAGTGCTGGTGAAGTTGATTGGCAGTAATTAACTGTTATCACATTGTTAAAAGGGTACTTAGACTGAAATGGACAAGACTGACCTCTCTGTGCCGAGTTTAGTTTGTATCTATTGCGCTAATACAGTAACTTCACGACATTCAATGCATGTCATTGGTGAGCCAGACAGCGAGATGCTGTTTTCGCGAAGCTAATGGCGAAGTGGCGCAACTTTGACAACAACCTTTGGATATTCACATTTTAACCGCACGTCTGCTCCTTGGCTGAAGTTGCTGTACCATTTGCACATAAATAGCGGCGACTGCCATCAGCCTCGCCGTCACTGACAGCAAATTCTAGCCCATTATCAAACTTGTAAATACCCCAAAGAACGCAATTAGAGCAACAAAAATCAAACCAACCCCGCACCACAAGTACATATGTAAGGGTGGCTGGGTATAGCTAGCTATGGACAGTGCTTTGTTAATATTGGCTAGTTTGTGGTTCTCCAAACATTAACATTTGTCATAATTGCAAATGCTATGGACTACAAAATTATATGTACTGTAAAATTTCAATGTGTGTAAATAGGAAACTTAATTTTTAAGTTATCATCTTAATTGGAATAGACTGTAATAAGGTTAATTGCCCTAAAAGCTGTGTTCCACTTTCACACCTGTTTTTAATACCCTAAGTATAGGGGAGAGGCTTGTATAGTAGTGCATCCTATAATCTTGACATTTGCTGTACAACAAGCTGATTTATTGAAGTGCAGTGACTTTTGGAGAACAGCTTGTAACCAGAAAGATCCCCACACAAATCCTCCTGTGGAGCTGAGACTTGCCCTCCAGCAGCTCAACCCTGCCAAGAAGATTTTATCACACAACTGCAACTGGCTTTTGTAACTTTGGTAATCCAGCATTATGTAACGTGTGTGAACCTGTGCTTTTCCTATGGGAAATTGTTCTTCGGGTTCTGACATTGCCTTATCCCAGCAATTTCTATATTGTTTAGACAGCTGTTTTTAAAGAATTTTGCTTAACTTTTTTTTCTTGTTTTTCCTCTGACCCATTGCTGAGATAATACCTCACCGAAGTAGCTGTTCCACTGGAATGGTATCGTTGTGTCTGATCTTGTCCTCGCTTGACATGCACATGTTGCAGCAGGAGTCACCACACTTGTTTTGAAACAGCTCTGCAACTTTTCCTGCTTCTAATGCACAAGTCTTGCTAATGAATGTTAAATGGAATAGAGGAGCAGAGGGACCCTGATGTGCAAGATACACAGGTTATTAAGGGTGGCAGCAGTAGATAAGGCCATAAAAAGGCAAACAGAATCTCCTGGATTTGTAGCCAGAGGTATAGAAAATGAAAGAAAGGAGATGATGTTGAACTTGTAAAAGACCTGAGTCAGGCTGCAGTTGGAGTATTGTGTGTAGTTTTGGACACCCCATTATAGGAAGGATGTAAAAGCAATGGAGTAGGTGCAGCATAGATTCACTAGGATGTTACCAAGGATGACGGGTCATAGATATGAAGAGAGACTTGAGAAGTTAGGGATTTTTTTCACGAGCTGAGAAGTTTGAGTGGTGACCTGATTATGGCAGGTTATAATAGGGTAAACAGTGATCGTTTGTTCTACCAGTCGATGAGATAGTAATAGAGGAATTGGTTGTTTTGCGGCATCACCACTGGTTTGAACAAAATTAGGAAGAGGGCACAAGTTTAAGATGTTAACAAAAAGTGTTGAAGGGGAGATTAGAAAAATATCTTTACACAGAGGGATTCTCTGCTGCAACCCATTGTTCAAGCTAAATCCATAAATTCTTCTAAAAGGGACCTGGATAGCCTGAGAAAGAATGCAATCTATTTTTAATTCATCTGATTCAATTTTTTTTAGCACTATATTCCCTCTTTGCTATTAGGAAATTCACATTTTGTAGTACAAAAAAAACAACTTTGAATTATGAGGAGCAGACAGTGTTAAGGGGTATGGGGAGTGAGTTGGAGGGTTGGGATTAGACTAGGTGGCTTGTAGAAGAAAAACGCAGGCATAGAGTTGATGGGACTGTTCTGTGTTGTAACACTTTGTGATTGTATTATGGAAAACTAATTTTTTTAAATTCACTTTAAAGAAAAAGCCTGTGCTTGGAGGGAATATAAGAAGTGAGGAGTCAATTTGAACAGTTGAGATCAGCCTTAAAGTACTTTTTACCTTCAGGCTTGAACTTTGTCCAGTTTTGGGAGAGTGATGGGCCTTTGGTGCTCTTCCACTTGTATCTCTGGACTGGAGACCCAGGTTCCATTGCCATGCTATGTTCTTTTTATACATAGCCCCATAGAAAGCAAATACACAGGGCCTGCTCTCCATGTTTGTATTACTAAAACGAACTCCTGTTTCTCAAGGACAGAACCTTTAGACCCATGTTGGAAGCTGCTTTTATGTTGGGGTTATTTTGATTTGGATTCTGGGAAGCAGGATCTGTGAGTTTGTTCCTGGCTTTTTATGCCACTCCCTTATCCTGGTGGCAGATTTGTAAACACACAAAAAATGGTCCAGTTCTGCCACTGGGATAAGGAAAGTATAAATGCAGGAGCCAGCTCACGGATGCTTGTCTTCGGGAATCCAAATTAAAATGGTTAATGCATCAGCAGCTTGTTGGGTCTACCGTGTTGGAATGAAGTTGTGGGCAAGTTCAAACTAGGGGTCACAAATATAAGATAGTCACTAATAAATCTGATAAGGAATTCAAGAGAAACTTCGTTACTCAGAGTGGTGAGAATGTGAAACTCGCTGTTACAAGCAGTGGTTGAGGCGAATAGCATAGATGCATTTACGGGGAAGCTCGATAAATACATGAGGGAGAAAGGAATATAAGTTTATGCCGATAGGGTTAGATGGAGAAGTGGGAGGAGGCTCGTGTGGAGCATAAACACTGGCATAGACGAGTTGGCTGGCCTGTTTGTGCTGTAAATTCTATGTAAAGGTGCCAGGTTGGATTATGGAGTGTAGCCAATGTAGGGAGACCAGGCCTTCCTTGGGTGCACTCATGTAATGTAAAAATGCCTTTATTGTTGCTGTTACCAATAGCAACAGCATCCACTCAGTGCATTCAAGCTGTGATTCCTAGACTTCTGGATATGAAGAGATTGCTGCAGTTTTTGCATACAGCAGCTTCAATCTGATGACTGAACTCCTCTCAAATGTGGCTCTGTTGAAAAGATCACTGCAAAACAATGCTGTGCTGTCAAAGGTTCAGACCTGAAATTGTTGGAACACCCTGCTCCAAAACCTCTGTGGCTGCGTTGGCCACTGCTAAGGAACTTCTATAACCTAATGTCCTATTACTGAAACAAAAAAAAACTTAAAGCAATTGTTGCAATGACATAACTGTCACCAGTTGCACACTCCTCTGTATAACGCAGTAGTTATTGTGGAGATGGTAGCACTCTCTGGTAGCGTGGTTTATGCTTTGGATTCAGTTGTATTGAATACTTTTTTTAAAAACACAATTTTACTAAGCATGCAGAATTAACAAAGCTTCCCAGCTTCAATTGGTCAACAACAACCTGCATTTATATAGTGCCTTTAACATAGTAAAACATCCCAAAGGCGCTTCACAGGAGCGAATATCAAACAAAATTTGACACCGAGCCACATGAGCTATTAGGAAAGATGACCAAAAGCTCAGGTCAAAGAGGTAGGTTTAAGGAGCGTCTTAAAGTAGGAGGGAGAGGTTTGGGGAGGGAAAGCCAGTATGTCGCTGAACCAAGCAAATTAGAAGCTGCTAGGTTTGATTCCCATTGTGTGCAGAGTTTACTGACACATGCTGGGTATAGTGGGGCATTCCCCCTGGGTGAGGGAGGGGAAAATCAGTCATGGCCCCCACTCCTGATCACTATCCAGTGACCCATGTTGGAAAGTGCAAGTGTGGATGTCAGGTGAAGAGAGGATCATACTGACCTATGGTGCACTCCAGAGTTGAATAGCCTGCCACCACTCATTGCCTACACCAACACGTGAATGGCTCTTTAGGCAAACCACTGGAGGGTGACTGGCACCCATGGGACTGAACCCCAGCAGGGGTTAATCGCCTCTCTACCAGTTTTCTCCCCGCCTCCTAAAGATAGTAAGTGGCATTAACACGGGGGTCACTGGACAGCAATTGAGAATTGGAATCTTGGCAGTTTCAGCCAGGTGATTATTTCTGCAGTATTTAGTAAAATATGAATTTGTGTTCCTATTGCTGTTCTTTTTGTATACTATTTGGGGACACAGAAAGACTGCTGAGGAAACGTCGTTGGTCTGCAGGAAAAGTCTGGTTATGATCGGGGAACACTGGTTTTTGAACTCCCTCCCTCTTACCTTATCCAAGTAACTTCTTCATATTTGAGCCTAGATGGTGACTGCTGGAAGGCTGTTTGACTGTGGGGAGGGTGGAGAAGAGAAAGAGTGGGGGGAGAAATTGCAACCAAGCCCAATCCTGTTTTCATTGAATGTTCAAGTGTTTGCACTTTCCAGTGAAGATCATTGCAGAGCGATCAGAATTGGGAGCTGTGTCAGTTTTGTTTTCCTTCCTATTTCCCAGCCAACATTTTATTCCTCCTACAACTTGTAGATTTAAATTATGTCCAAAATTGAAATAGCTTTGAGTGAAACTAAAGTGTTTTTTTTAAACAGGTTTATTGCCAAACCATGTGCCTTGAGCCTTAGAATTCAAGCAAATGGACCACGCAGAGCTCAGCCCAATGCTATTCTAGAAAAAGTCTTTACATCAATTACAAAGGTGAGTGCCTGAGTCATCAGCACTGGTTTTTGCTACAAAAAAAATATATATAATATATCCAGAACTTTGTTTTCCCCTCTTTCCCGTGCCACACCCCAACTCCCTGACTGAGTGGCAGAGGCCTGGGGACAGGTCACTGCTCTAACCAATCACCCTCTTGACCTGGCTCCCAGTAGCTGAGGTGACTTCCTGCTCTGTTTCTTGCACCTGTAGTCTCCATCAGATTTTTGACTGAAAAGTAGGCTTACATTGATCAAACATGATTGCTTCAGTTCTGTTAGGACCAACAGAATATCCTTGGTGGAATTTGACTGGTCAGGGTTGAAGTAAATTTTAATATTAAATGGCGATTCCTCGGTCGAAGTTTCTCTCTGGCTTCCCAAATGTTATCGACGTCCTCTGCTTTATTTTCCTTCCTTAAATCTGTCTATATACATAAAGATTTGTGTCTAGTATGGTCATTGTGTTGCACTTGTACCTGATTGACTCAAATATCATTCACAAAACAGCTACAAGTCACAACTGAACAAATATCAATGAGGACATAACATCTTAAAAAAAAAAAAGTCATTTCCTACTGGTTTCTTGTGACCTTGATACTAGCCTCTCCTCCAGGAGAAGAGCTGGGGATTTATGCAGCTAAAACTTCTTAGTAACTGCAATTAGCCTTTAATTGAGCTCATTTATAGCAACTAGACTTTGTGACTTTAAAGAGGCGAGCCATATAAAACCCAGCTCCACCCTGAGCAGTGGAACAATACGTTGTGTGTTACGTTATAAGACATTCCTGTCTTATAACATAACATCGTAGGAGATCTCAGTGTAGGAGTGAAAAGTTTGATTTGTGTTAGTGGCATACCATGGAGCCCTCTCAAAAGTTTGTCCTTTTTTTACATATATCTCAAGCTGTGAACAATTGATCCTGGTGTTCTGATTTAGGATTTATCCAACAGGCAACAACCTTAAGCGCTTTCAAAATTTCTAGGTCCATGAAATTCAAATGGGCCAAGCCAATGGGTAAGAAATATAAGTGAGAAGAGGACAGAGATGCCTGGGCTTTGTGGGCCAGATTGCCAGGGTCTGTGGTTTGAAAATAAGGATGAGAATTTTAAAATCGAGCCATTCCCGGACCGGGAGCCAACTTAGGTCAGCAAGCACAGGGGTGATGGGTGAATGGGACTTGGTGCGAGTTAAGATACGGGCAGCAGAGTTTTGGATGAGTTCAAGTTTATGGAGGGTGGTAGATGGGAGGCCAGCCAGGAGAGCATTGAATAGTCCAGTCTGCAGGTAACAAAGGCATGGGCGAGTGTTTCAGCAGCAGATGAGCTGAGACGGGTGGAGACGGGCGATGTTAGAGGTGGAAGTAGGCGGTCTTGGTGATGGAGTGGATTTGTGGTCGGAAGCTCATCTCTGGGTCAAATAGGACGCCAAGGTTGCGAATGGTCTGGTTCAGCTTCAGATAGTGGCCAGGGAGAAGGATGGAGTCGGTGGCAAGGGAACGAGTTTGCGGCCGGGACCAAAGACAATGGCTTCGATCTTCCCAATATTTAGTTGGAGGAAATTTTTGCCCATCCAGTACTGGACAAGCGGTGTGACAATAGAGGGATCGACTAATGGAAAGAAAGAACTTGCATTTATGTAGCACCTTATCACATCCTTGGGATGTCTCAAAAATTCTTCACAACCAATGGATTACTTTTGAAGTGCAGTCACTGTTATGTAGACAAATGCAGCAGCCAAATTTCTGCTCAGTCAATGACTAGAAAATCTTTTGTTTCTTTTGTGGAGTTAATTGAGGGATACCAGGAATGGTCTCTGCTCCTCTTCAAATGGTGCCAGGTGATCTTTTACACCCACTCGAGCAGGCAGACTATGCTTTGGTTTGACATGTTGTCTAAAGGATGGCACCTCCGGCAACACTCCCTCAGTACTGCACTGAAGTGTCAGCCTAGATTATATGCATAATCTGTAGTGGGGCTTGAGCCCACAACTTTCTGAATCTGAGGTAACAGTACTGCACTAAGCTGACACAAAAAGAAAATGCAATAATATCTGATAAATAATGAAACCCTACTGGTAGTAACACAATGATATTCTCACTGTAACTGCAGTAACACAAATAACTGAACTGCATAAGGTGCCATCAGCCACACAAAGCAACTTTTGAAATGCAGAGTAAAAAGCTGACTGGTATGCACTAATATATGCTACTGGGTTTATCTTTTGAGATGAACTGCTTTGCTAGGATGTATAAGAACCCCCCCAATTCCTGGTTCCAAAGAGGGACAAATTTCTAGTCTTCCAGGTGAGTTTCTACGATATAATGCAAAGATTAATGGTGCCTGAAATTGATTTCTTAATGGCCACATAAATATGATAAAATGAGAGACTTCAGTATAGCTCTAGTAACTGATCCTGCAAATTGATAAGGTTATTCTTTTTTAAAAAAAGTACAGGTTGAGTAATGCCTTGCTTCCATTATTGTGATGTATGGGACCTTTTGTGCCCTGACAGCTGGGCATTATCCCAAATTTAAATTTAATGTGGGATCCAGAGAACATTTGCTTTATTTGAGTGTTTTATAAGAAAGGCTGCTGCTAAGCTTAGTGGTGGGGAACTCTAGGTAAAACCTGGAACTGGCTGAAGGGTAGGAAGCAGGAATATGTGCTAGAGGAGTTATGTCAGGGTGGAGGGAATGTGCTCATTGGGATGCCCCAGGTATTGGTGTTGGGACTTCTGATTTATTTTCTGAATTTGGATTTAGAAGCTTAATGCATACTGGCCAAATTTGCAGACTGGGATGGAGAGGGGTGCGCAGTTGAAGCAGAAGAGGCAGTGAACAACCTCCAATGAATGGGCAAATCATTATGCATAAAGGCAAAAAAAAATAGGGTGACATTAGTACTGTGTGACTGGTGTAGTTGAAGGGATCTAGGGACTTTAGTGGGTCGGACATGTAATATGTGCAGTCACTACGAAGCACCAAACGATATAGAAAAGGTACACTACTTCAAGTAAAACAATGAAAGAACAAGTGGGTACAGGTTCAGACTAGTAAAAGGCAAATATAGGACTGCTATTAGAAAACTTTTCACCAAAAGAGTGATCAACACATGGAATGAAGTTCTGGGTGTGGTAGTGGGAGTAAAAACAAGTTGTTTAAGAAACAGTTGGATGCTATGATGAGGGGTGTTGGAGAATGTAGATCTTTTTTCTAGATGCATGAGCTAGGATGATGTTCATTTGTATTTGCCTGTGATCTTGTTGGAAAGTCAATGGTTGAAATAATTTGCCAGTATATTTACTGTGTGGTAATGAACTCCTGCAGACAGGCATCGAGTGGTGGAGAATGATGATCTGAAAAAAAAACATTGATAGGACTCCGTTTTCATGGGTTGTGCAAAGTCAGGAGACCCTGTGAAATTTATCATTGGATTTTACATTTATTTTAGGAGGCGTTGGTCCCCTGACCTCTGACTTGGCAGAACACCACTGACAAGATTGAGTAGAATGGGACTATACTTTCTGGAGTTTAGAAGAATGAGAGGTGATTGAAACATACAAGATTCTGAGGGGGCTTGACAGGGTAGATGCTGAGGTTGTTGCCCATGGCTGGAGAGTCTTGAACTAGGGGTCGGCCATTTAAAACTGAGATGGGGAGGAATTTCTTCAGAGGGTTGTGAATCTTTGGGATTCTCTACCCCAGAGGACTGTGGATGCTGAGTCGTTGAATATGTTCAAGGTTGAGACAGACAGAGATTTTTGGACTCTAGGGGAATGAAGGGATATGGGGATCGGGCAGGAAAGTAGAGTTGAGGTTGAAGATCAGCCATGATCTTATTGAATGGCAGAACAGGCTCGAGGGGCTATATGGCCTTCTCCTGCTCCTATTTCTTATGTTCTTTCTTATAGCTGTATATCTGCACAGGTTGTCATAACAGTTAAGCTAGCATTGGTCCTTTGTACATTGCAGTGTCTTAGTTACACTAAAAGTTCCAGGACTTTTTTGAGGCGATGCAGAAATAGATGGGCTGCCGGTGCTACAAATGGTAAATTGAATGAATAAAAGATAGTTTTAAATGCTTTGTCCAAAGACCAATAAAAATTAATCTTGACTCCTACATATAGTTATTTTATTGACCGTGGCTCTCTTCATAAAATGGAAAAATATAGCAATGGTTTTATTTTGAAGTCTTTTCTGTAAATCTCTTTAGTAGCAATCATCAATGGTAGAACTGGCAGAATGACTCATTTTGTGTATTGTAGATTATTCATGTAGAGTCTGTTGATGTGACTCTCTGGTTTGATCAAGAAGTCATTGTATTGTAGCTGTATCAAAAGCAAAATACTGTGGATGCAGGAAATCTGAAATAAAAATAGAAAATGCTGGAAATACTCAGCAAGTCAGGCAGCATCTGTGGAGAGAGAAACAGTAAACCTTTCAGGTCGATGAGCTTTTGTCAGAACTGGAAGAATTTGAAGCTATATCTTTTAAGGGGGAGCAAGAAGAAAGAACAAAAAGTTCTATACAGAGGAAAATTATAATAAATTGAAAGCTGGAGGTCTTCAGAAGGTCATGCAGCTTTTGAAATAATTTCCAAAAGCCCTTTTCATACCATGGAATTTAAAATGTCTATTGTCTCTGCTTACAGTTCAGTGGGGATTTTCTGTTTCCTTGGGTAATGTTTTGACAATACAGACCCTGACCCTAAGCTTTACCAAATAGACTGATTTGCTTTTAGTTTAGTACTTTGCAATTTATTTATTACGTAGAATGGGAAGGAGACCATTTGGCCCATCGTGCCTGTCCCTGCTCTTTGCTGGAGCAATCCTAAACTAATTCCACTGCCCCAATATCTCCCCATAGCCCAGTATCTTTCTCTGCTGTAATCTTTTTTTCCAACAATAACTTGTATTTATATATAGCGCTTTTCATGTAAAGAAACGTCCCAAATCATTTCAGAGATGTAATCAGACAAATGGATACCGAGCCAAAGAAAGATATTGGGAGGGGTGACCAAAAACTTGGTCAAAGAGGTAGGTTTGAAGGAAGACCTTGAGACTGAGGTGAAGAGGTAGAAGGGTGTAGGGCCTAGATGGCTTAAGGCACAGCTGCCAATGGTTGAGTGAAGGGAGAAAGAAATGCAGGAGGCCAGAATTTGAAAAACGGGGGAGTTCAAGGGGTGGGGGTGTAGGGCAGGAGGATGGTTCCAAAGATGGGAAGGAGCAAGGCCATGATTGGATTGAGACACGAGGATGAGAATTTTAAATTTTGAGGCATTGGGTGCGTACCTTGGATGTTATGGAGGTAGAAGTAGCCGGTCTTTGTGATGGAGAGGATGTGGGGATCAGAACCCTGGGTCAAAGACTATGCTGAGGTTGTGAACTGTCTGGTTCAGCCTGGAACAGTGTTCGGAGAGGGGGATGGAATCATTGAGGGTGCAAAGTTTGTGGTAAGGATATGGAGTTTATGGCAGGGGCCAAAGATGATGGCGTTGGTATTCCCAATGTTTTCCCTTTTAAAAGATGCAATGGTCTTGGCCATAGCTACTCCCTATGGCAAAGTATTCCTTTTGGTTGCTAAATTCCTTCATTTCTGATGCACCTCTAAACACAAGTAAGCTACTAAGACAACCGAGATATTGGAGATGCCTGCCCATTGTCTTTAGGTTTTCGGATAGAACTGTGTTTTGCCTTTGTTGGAACGGACCCTTGCCTCCCTTCCCCTCCGTTCTTTGGCTGTTCCAGTCTAGTATGTCTCTTCTACAGTTTATGGTCCATATGTATGGACATACTGGGATATCCAATGAAACTGCAAATGTCATGTATGGCCGTTTGCACTTTACAAAGTAAGGGTCATTAGTGACCAAAAAGAACAGAAAGATGGCCTTTAAACCGCATGTAACTAAGAAAACTGAGGTAGCCACTATTAGTGGTGTGCAAAACTTCTTCCTGAACAGTTCTCCGAGGTCTCTTTCCACCCACCCCCCAAATGGCTCAGGCAAGGTCAGCATTTGAGTCATCTGAATTATGAAGGTTCCAGGTTTGGTCCCTGCTCTATGCTGAGTGAATTGATCTGTTGGAGCTGCTGTAGTGCTACTACTAGCCACAGTACCCTTGGGTTAAAGGGGGAGGGGGGAAACTAGTTGGGGTTTCTACTACAGATCCAGTGACCCCTGCTGGAAGTGTACATGTAATGCTGGATCTTCCATGGATGATTCCTCTATAGTAAGACTATCTTTAACACTTATGCATGTGTAAGCAGTGACAAAAATAGCCATGTGGACAAGTTACCAGAAGGGAGTGTACCCAAGTAAGTGAGTCAATGCAATTGGGAGGGTACACAAGAAAATTTAGACAGGGACAGTGGGAACAGAGGGTGGGAGACAAAACAAAGTGAGCTGTAGGTAGTGATGGTCTCTCTGGGGCATGCTTAAGGTGGCAATCAACTGTGAATCAGTCTTGGAACAGTGCATTGACCCTGAGGTCTCTTGTCTCACTGTTACCATAAGTAATCACACTCAGTTAAAGGAGCTCTTCTGCACCTTCTGGGTAGCCAAGAGCAACATTGGCAGAGACATGGAGAGATTTATTAAATGTGCCCCTGCCTATAACCGTACATGGTGTTCATATAGCTATTTAACTGAGTGTTGCAGCCGCCTTTACTGTAATGTGACATAATTAGGATAGCATGTACATTAACTGTCTCCTTGCCACCAAAATGCACTGCAGTTCTGTTTGTGCTGTTTTCTATTTGCTACAGCTTCTATCCTTCCTCGTTTCTCTTTCTCCCCCACCCCACCCCCTGAGATTTTAACAAAGTGAAAGGCAATTTTCCATAATTAACATTGAGAAATTCATGACTGCCAGAGCTTTGTGAAGTGCTGTGTGCATTTGGCACAAACAGAGCACCAAGACTTTAGAGGAAATTGATCCATTGTACTTTCAGGGTAATGGATGGCAGCTGTTCACCATGTGCTGCTATAATCATATAATACGCATGGCCTGCTGTTCCCCTGTAACATCCTGTTAAAGAAAACCACATGTCACTACATTTAAACCCATGTTGCACTTCACTCCAATAGTGTGATCCTACTGTATGACCCTGCTTGTCATGACACCTGCTTGACAAAACTTTTTAGAACTGCTGTTATCTCTCTTCTACCTTGTGGGTTAATGCACCAACTGGGGTGTTGCTGAACCCCATAGATCAGAAAGGTTCCAGGTTTGATTCCTGGTACATTGGGCATTCTTGGGCAGGTCACCAATTAACCTCTGCACATCCTGGGTGCAGGAGAGGGAAAAGAAATCACCTGGGATTGCTGATCACTATCTGGTGACCCCACCCCCCTTGCTGGAAAATGTGTATTTAAGAGAAGACAGAATCAGGTTCTGCTGTGATTCCCTGCCCACTTGATTAGTTTGCTATCTTGGCTCAGTTGTGAAGAATGGTCACTTGGGCAAGATACCAGAAAGCTGCCAGTGACCGTGGAACTGTCTCTCTGCACAAGCAGCGTCTTCGAGAGAAGGGGTGAACCCTCCCCTTCGTATTACATACTTGCATACTGCGCTGGATCGGTATAAGTTAAGAATGTAATCCATTGTGGAGTTGAGATGATATTGAAAAACCATTCTTGTAGTTTGTTCCAATCTCTTGATACTGTCTTATAATGCACTCCAGCCGATGTACTATCCTTTTTATTTAATTAAATAACATTTTATTTTTCCTATTAAACTACAAAAATAAGGTGAAGGGTAATGTGAAACAAATGTCAGTGTGGTGAAACAGTACAATAAAATGTCAACTGTACCCCTGCATCCCTTTTTTAAGCCCCCCCCCCCCCCCAAAAAAAAAACCCTAACGAAAAGAAATGGTCTGCTTCACCCCTGGATAGGCCATTGCCTGCCAGCATAGCTCCCTTCTTATTTCTATGTAAAGTTCCTCTGAGCCCATTCACCTTTTTAGGTAATAATGCAGTTTTGTGCTAGATTTGTTTTCTTCTGTTTACCCTAGTCGTGAGTGTGCATGGTAGTATAGCTGGATTGTAAGAGTTAGTTTTTTTAAAAATTTCCTTCCTCCAAGGTGAGGGATGTTGGTGTTCAGGGAAGGAACATTTTTGCCCCATGTTTCTTAGGCTTGCACTTCCCTTTCTACCCCTTCTCTTCCCCACGGTTTTAAAGGCCAAGTTTTTTAACTTCATTTCATTTGTTGTACAGTACGGCCAGCCGTGTGCTGGAATTGTTTCTGGAAACCATAAATGCAAGTTGTTAATCAATTTTGTTTCCCTTCTCTTCAGTCTCCTGATGAGAAGAGACTCGAAGGCTTGTCGAAACAGCTCGACTGGAATGTCCGCAAAATTCAGCGCTGGTTTCGACATCGAAGAAACCAAGATAAACCCAGCACGCTCACAAAATTCTGTGAGAGCATGTACGGCTTTTTTTTAAACTCTGTTATTGTGTATATAATTGTGCCTGATTAAAGATAGTCAAGTCCTATTGTGCAAAATTCCTGGTCTAGTGGTATTGTAACTACATCAGTATACGGATAGGCAACCTTGTTCAAAAAAAGTTGATTTAAAAAAAAAAGTACAGAGCATAATCTTTGTGCAAACTCCGTATCCCTCTTTTTCTCCTCCCTCCCCCCCCCCCCCCCCTTAAAAATGAATCAGGTTACTAATATTTATACTGGTTGGCACTTTCAACATTTCATTAGCAAAGAAAAGTCTATATGCTTCGTTGCTTCTCGTTTCCTTTCCCACCTCCCTATCTGGAAAAAATATGATTTGTAGGTTTTGAGACTGACAAATGATCGATTGAAGGATAAAGATGTGAGTGAACGGGTGTTCTGTTCCCAGATGTTCCTTCCTTAGAATCTCCAGATTGTTACTGGATTTCTTTAAAGAATAATGGTTAGTATTAGCATGTGATGTACTTGCTTTTGTTTTTTGCTTTTTATATACATTTCTTTATTTTTCTTGCCTTGCTTTTTTTATATATAATCTCCCACTACCATTACACACTGTGTGATTCCTGTTAATGGGGATGGAGTTAGCCCATAACTGGGGCCACTGGTTTACAGTGACTGAATAAGTGAAAATCAATTTTTATTACATGAGATTGCTGGAGTTCAGGTATCATATTCCAGGTCCCACCCCAAGAACTGTAAGGGCCATAATGAGTGGGAACAGCTTAAAGGAAAGTGAAAATGCAATTCCTGGTCACCACAGTGCTTGGCAGTGTTCTTATTTGGCATTTCAATGGTCCTAACACACTGCCGAAGCTGTTCAATCTGGTGATTAGGAGAGGAAATGACACGAGTGGCAATGGCAGCAGAGCACGAGTGGCGGCAGAACCCAAGCAGTGGCAGAGCACGAGTGGTGGCAGAGCATAAGTGGCAATGGCAGCAGAGCACGCGTGGTGGCAGAGCATAAGTGGCAATGGCAGCAGAGCACGAGTGGCGGAAGAACCCAAGCAGTGGCAGAGCATAAGTGGCAATGGCAGCAGAGCACGAGCAGCGGCAAAGCACAAGCGTTGGCAGAGCACGAGTTACATTGGCGGCCGAGCCCATACGGCAGCAGTTGTATTTTCAGCTTTTACAGTTGGCTTTTTATTTTGGTGAAAGTAAGGAATTCCGGAGCTCCTGCTCCCGCAAGACTTCCATAACCCACCAGCGCCAAATTCAAAATTCTGCATGGTCCACTGCATTTTACCTGTTACTTTCTATTATCATGATCAAGCAGTGGCCTTGCCCATATTTCATAGCGAGAGTGACTCTGTAAACTATTATTAGAGCAATTTCATTTTTACTGCGCAATATCGGTAAGCTTTGCCCCCGTTAGTTTAAAAATGATTGTAACTTGTACAAGGAGAGAGACCAATAATAATGTAGCCATTGTGTGCAGTGTTTACTACAGTATGTCTGGCCTGATCAGTTTAATAAATCTAGTAACTATTTTGTGAAAAGCTCCACTTGATTACTTTTTAAAAAAAAAATTGACTTCTGGAAGCAAATTTGTCCCATGTGAAAATGGAAGGTGAGTCAGTCTGATCCGTGCACTCGTACCTCCCATTGCTTGGGTACAGAGAGGCATCAGCAAAGACTCTGGCCTTACGGGAGGAAGAGGGAAACCTGTGCGTATTACCAAGCTACTCTTCTACGTTTCGTGGCTGGTTTCAGAACAGGAAAGAAAGAGGAAATGCAACACCTTTTTGGAAAGTCTTGGACTGCCATGAAATATTACAGAACTACAAACCTAATATTCCTTCATATTCAACAGTTTGATATTGTTGCCTGCAAGTATATGGGTGTTTGGTGTCTATTGAACTTTGATAGCCAGCATTCCAGCTGTTCTGGAGGAAGCTAGTTTTATATTGGCATCCATTGATTTAATGATCGCAGTGGTATTGAGCTATTGATGAACATAAACATGTAGTGTTGGCCATTCAGATGGCTGAGATAAAAGTCTCCCATCTCCGAGAAATACAGACTAGAATGGTCCCAGGATCAATTTCCTGGTCTATGCTGATCTGAATGAGTGGCGTTAGGGGCTCTATAATTGCCTGTAGTACCTCTGGATTGGGAAAAGGAAAATCAACCAGGGTTGCCGCTCCTGATTGCTATTCAACAAACCCCTGCTCGACACGTGTGTCTGTACCAGATGAGGATGGGATCCAGCTCTGCTGCAAAGTCCTCCATGGTCAGCTAGCTTGCTGATGCTCACTGCCTAGGCGTGCACGTGAATAATGACCAAGGCCACTGATCTATGGTATGGATGGAAGTGTGGAATTTGATTTCCAGAACATTAGTAGAAACCCTGGAGTTTCATGTAATAAAAATGGAAATGAACTTACTCAGTCACTATAAGCCAATAGTCCTAATTGTAAATGGGTGGAATTTGATCCCCCAAAAACAGTGCTAAAACCCCATAAGGTAACGGAATTTGACTTATTTAGTCACATAAATCGGTGGCCTTGATAATAGCCACTTGGACAAAGTACGAGCACTGAGTTCTGCTCCAATGAAGCAATCAACACCCTCAGGAAAGGAAAAAATATTGGTGAGGAAAAGAATGAAGTGAGTTTGTGGCCCAGTATTTTCTGTGGTTGTCCAAGACTTTCCAAAAGGATCTGACACCCCACCCCATATGCTTTGATTAACAATGGAGTGGGAGAGGATAGGAGATATCCTCATTTCAGGCCGATGACATTTAATTGTCTTTAATAGTACGACCTCGATAATCAAATCATTTGGAAGAGGAGGAAAATACCTAAACCATGGGGTACAATATAAGCACATAACTGACAACTAGAGAGGCAATTTCAAATCTTCACTTGCTGCATTATGTATAATGCATTGTCCAGCTGATAACTGCGTCTCTTAATGTGTTCCTGCACCTCTGGCATTTCGCCCTGCTCTGAAATGCTCTACCAGTTCTCTTGATAGTCTGGTGGAGTTGTTTGACTTAGCTTGTCCGAGAAACTTTCAAATGGAGTTTGTGGTCTAGCCTCTTCACTCCAGGAAAGCAGCTTCTCTTATTCTTGTGCCCACATATTTCTCTTGACCGAGTGCGTTGCTAAATATCACATTGAGAGCCAACAAGGAGTGGTGGGGGTGGACAAGATCATAGGATGGGATATTAGTGTAGCACTGTGATGGGAGCTGGATCATTAACTATATGTTGACTTTCACATGCTGATCGTGTGAAAATGTTGGCCTTGCTGTTAACCCTTTGAGTACTGTGTACACCTTTTTTTGACTTTCAAAATTTGTAGCTACTTAGAAATTTACAAAATAATTTGCAGAGATTCCATGAAAGCAAGTGTGAGGCTTTTCTTTCACCCACCCTGGGAACCTGTCTGAGAAGGTGGGCAGTAGCCTGCTTCCTAACCTCTGCAAATACCATTCTGTGATCCCTTTCTGGGAGGAAAGAGAATGGCCTGGATTGAATTGTTTCCTGATTAAGTTTTTCTCTCCTCTTTCTTGCCCCCCCCCCCCCTCCCAGGTCCCCTTCCTTCTCTCCAGGATGTGGGGTTTCACAAATACAGATCTATATTTGGTGCACTAATATGCCAGCGTGCTATGCAGCAGGCTTCTTTCTATTTAATTTGTAGAACCTGGGATAGGAATATACCAAAAATGTTTTCTGCTTCCATTTCTAATTTTGGTTCAGAAAGACTCTAGCAGTCTTCAAAAAGTTAATTTTACTAAATATGTAATTTCCTACAGAACCTGACCACCTCATTTCCTCCCCACACTGTGGACAGAGACTAGCCATTGGCAGTACTCTTAAAATTGGTTATGAACAATTAGGATTGTCCCTTCTGCAAACACTGGAGATATAAATACACAACAGGTCAGTCACTATTTGAAAGAGAAAAGACAGGTTTAACGTTCAGATATGTGTCCCTTTTTGAAGAAAGATCTACACCTGAAACATTAATCTGTCTTTTCTCAGATGCTGATGGACCTGCATCTGTATTTCCAGAATTTTCTGGTTTGACATTTTTACTCTTCAGTTGATTTTCTGTTGGGTATTTTTAATAAAAAAAATAGTTTCAACTTCCTGGACTGGCTGTTAAGCTCAGCAGTACAATGGATCTAAATTCACTTCCATAAGAGATGGGAATTAACCCAAAGTGCTTTAGAGATTGTAGTTTCAACTGTGAGTATGTTAATTCAGCTCCCTCATACTATTCGACTTCATAACTTCTTCCACCCATGCTGTCATCAACATTTGAGCATCTTCATACCCTCCCAAAAATTGACACTTGTGGTAGAAAGGAAGGTGGCGGTGAGTGAGAGAAATATCTTTAACTTTAATTTTGTTTGACGTCACCCCCACTTTCCTGAAGGTGTTGACTTGCTGGATATGAATCCATGGCACCAGCTGCCCCCGAGGTACCTTGTTCAAGTGGCCATTACCCCTACTGCTATTTTGGCTGAGATCAGTTAACTTTGCACAGACTGGAATCCTACATGGTGACTTTCTTAATCTTAGGGATCCTGATGGTGGCACCTATTCCTTCAGTGACATGATAACAAAAGAGAAATATTTCCTACAGCATTAGTGCTGTATTCTATTCATACTCCAATGCATAATTCCATGCAGTGGAATTTTCCACATCGTTCACCTGAGGAAGGAGGTAGCCTCCGAAAGCTTGTGAATTTAAAATAAAATTGCTGGACTATAACTTGGTGTTGTAAAATTGTTTACAATAATTCCATGCAGTCACTGGATGTTGTTTTTTTGGTTGCTCACATGCTAAGTTTCCAACTTTGCCTGCAGTTTCCTAACAGCATGGTTAAGCCAAGTGCCCACCCCATGGGGGTGGGGAAGGAGGAGGATGATATGCTTGCTTTTTATAGTTGAGGAAGTCTTGAGGTTATTTTAACTAAAATCAGGCTTTGTGTATGAAAGGATTGAACCATCCTAAAATGACTTTAATATGAAATTTTGACAGAAGATGGACTTTTTAAGACGAATCAAAAAAAATTAAGTTGACTTTAAACTTTCCCTCTTAACTGTGACACATGCCTAAGTATTCGCAATTTCACTTAAAAAGCCCGGAGCGTAAATTGAAAGGTGTGAAGGATTTAACATGATCCAAGTACATGGTCCAGTCATTTGTAAACTAGGCTCAGCATGTTATGTTGACCATATATATGTGTGTATGTATGTGCCTTGTAGAAAATCCTCAAATAACCTGGTCAAGAAGTAGTTGCAGCACTAAGTGCTGATGAGTTGCTACCAATGAGTTATTTTCAAGTAGTTAATAGCATTGGCTGTGTGACTCTGGTTGAAGGCTAGCTTCAAAAGCTCCAGATAACTGACTTCTTGTAAGGGCTTTCAATATGATGAAGGTTTATGATTGATTTGCTGCACAGAGTTACGTTCTAGAAGAATAAATATTTTTTTCATATTTTTACAGTGGTTGAAAAGCAGCTTGTTTTATTATGGAGGCTTGTGGCTAATGACCCTTCACCCACTGAGTCATTGACTAGCAGTGCCGCTCTGAGGGGCACTGGACTGAGGCTGGATGCTTGTTCACTCGGAAGGAGCAAACTGGAAGAGTTACTCTGGGCTGCTTCTGTTAAGCTCCTAGCAGCCAGTACAGAATGGGGAGTAGATTGCTTGAGTTGTGTGTCAGAGATCCAAAATGGGAGAAATTTTAAAACGAGTGAGTTCCCCTTATGCTTGCCCCCCCCCCCCAGCCAAACCAAAGTGAGATTTTATTTGCTGCCACAGTAGGTAAAATAGACCAGCTGAAGCTGTGCAGGCAAGGGGATGGTTTTGTGTTTAGGAACACTAATCTAGATTCATCTATTGACCAGGAGCAGAGAACAACTTGAGTGCAGCTCCAGGTGAGTGGACCAAAGGGTGTAACACTGAGGATATCTGACATGTTCTCCACACCCTGAACTGGGCTGGTGACCTAACCTGGGAAGATGGCTTGAGTTGAGGTAAGGTGGGAGAGAATAGCTTTTTTGAGCTGGGCTCCAGCAACTAGAACTTGCCTGGAAATGGGAAGGGGTGGGGAGGGGAGGGAAGGGGGAAGTATTTGTTTTTCTCTCTTTGAAAGCCTTTTAATTTTTCATTGGAATCCAGCTTGGTCGACTGAGCTGCTTAATTTGGTGGGGATGACCCACCCCCCCTCCCATTTTCTGATTTTAAGTGTTTTGTATTTGCAGGTGGAGACTTGCATTTTATTTCTATATATTCTCCTATGGAGTGAGATTTCTATGGAAGGTAAGTGCTGTATCTGTATGTGTGTCTGTATATCTGCACCACAGAGCAACCCCTCCCCCAAAGAAAAGAAAACATTATTGTCAATTCTTTCTTTGATCAAAATGACCATTGGGCTCCATCTTCACAGCAGTAATGGTCCTGCAAAGATGCTGACGTGGAGTTAGCAAATGTGCAGAGTAGGTGGCCATCTGTAATAAGTGCCATTTACAGTGTTCTGTTACTTCCAGTGTAAATCCATGTGAGTAAACATGCTCCATTTTGAATTTACTTCTTTATACTTCAGTGCAGAAATAGTGGGAAGTGGTGGGGGTTGGTAGTTATGTTAAAGTGAAGAGAGGAAGAACTTGCATTTATATAGCCTCCTTTCACTACTTCAGGAGGCTCCAAAGCACTTCACAGCCATTTAAGTACTTTTGACATGTAGTCACTGTTGTAGTGTAGGGAAACATGGCAGCCAATTTAGACACAGTAAAGTTCCAGAAACAATGAGGTAAATGACCAGATAATCTTTTTATAATGTTGGTTGGGCAATAAATTTTGGCCAGGACACCAGGCGAAGTCCCTTGCTCATCAAATAGAGCCATCCACTTGAGAGGGCAGGCAGAAACTCTGTTTAATGTGTCAATGTCTGGAGTGTCGGCCTAGATTTTGTTTTGTGCTCGAGTTTCTGGAGTGGAGTTTCAACCGACTACCTTCTGAGTCCGAGTAGACGGCACTACCACTGAGCCAAAGCTGACACCTAATTAAGTTGGGCAAGTGACTTCAGAATGGCTGTGTAGAGTGAATGAGGTGTACAGGGAAATACTTGATGGGAACAGTGGTGATGCAGTGTTAAGGAGCTAGCCTCTAATGTTAGAATAGTAAGGTTTTTGTGTGTTTCATTCTACTCCTAAGTGGTGAGTACTGCTTCCCCTCCAAGTATTTGCTTTATGCAACCAGCGAGTTGTGTTTTTTTGCATCAAGATACTTGATAGCAAAAATTTTAATATCGCTTCAGTGGGAATTACTTTGTATCGTGCCATGTGAGGGTGGCATAATGATCAATGATCTGTTGAGGTGCACAGTGGTTCCTTTCTGGTGTGTTAGCAGAGAATTCGGTGATTTTGTGTTTTTTTCCCCAATACTGGATAATGAGCTGAGTTGTATAGTGTTTGCCTGTCTGCTCATTTTGTTCCCTTTTTCTATTTAATGTGCCAGCACAGATGCCATTCAGTTGCTTTTGGGTTTATAGTACTGGTTATCTTTTAATTCCTTGAACTTTTTTCACTTGCGGTTTCCATGCGAGGGGGTGGGGTGACTTGCTCTCCTGTTTCTGCTGTTGCTGGTGTGCAAGACTGACTTGGAAATATTGTGGTTTGTGTTTTTCCATGAGGATATATCAAGCCTACATTCAGTACCTGACCCCTACAACATGACTGGAATCAAAAGCTGAGTGTGTGGGAGATTATCAGCAAAAAGCCACATCCCACAACCTGTGGTGCTGCACTTACCACCCTATATGTTTTAACACTATGTTGATCGTGCTTTATTCCCCTCCAATTTTTACACTAAGGTGTAAATAGTGATTTAAATTGAAGGCTTTGAATTTGTGCTGAGTAATCCTGATCTGCAGCGGATGTGATGAATTACTTCAAATGCAACTCCCAAGGAGCAGCTGTTTCTAATGGGGTTCCTGCTGTGAGCCCTGTGCACCTTCACTCAATACCAAGTGACTTGTGTAGTAAAAGACTGAGTGAAAAATTGCCCCAAAGCACTAACTACAGTTTCACTTCAGAAGATATGTCTTCTGCCTTTACCCAGTGCTTTCATGTTGGGATTGTATGAATCTGGAGTTCCTCCAGAATTCATACAACAGCTGGTGTCATTATACTGGGATTTGGGAGTGTGAGGAACAAACCAGTATATAATGTTTTGGGGGTTTTAGCTATACCAAATGCATTCATTTCTATACATTTTTTTTGTTTCATTTATCCAGGCCTCTTCTGAACAACCTGTTCATCAACTTTTAATATTTGAATGGTCTAATCATTAGTAAGATTTAAGAATACAAATCCATTTTACATTTTCGAACAATTGTTCCTTTACTATTTTAAAAATATTGCAAGGAAGGTTGACTGAATGTGTTAGATCACTAACTTGCAACCCACTTAATCAGTTGGAGATTTGATTTTATTGTAAAGTTTGCTAAGCACTACACACAAAATACACAGGTAACAAAAATAATCTGCTTTCTCCCATTGATCTTTGTCAACTGTATTTCTTGTGGACAGAATTTGGGAGCATTTATGGTTCTCTTTTTTTTGCACAAATTATTGGTAGAGGGAAGAGGAAGTAGTAGAGGGGGAGATAGAGATTAACATGCTCTTCAGAAAGAACAAACACAGTGAAGCGTGGCCCTGTTAGGCCGGTGTATCATGGAAAAGGAAGAAGCAGGTGCTGATTTTGAGTAGAATTGACCGATCTCCTGGACTGACCCCAGCTGCTTTGATGGTAGAACTGCAGCGAAGAGCTTGTACACAGAAATGAGGCTCCAGGGTATTGCTGTTTTTACTGATATTTATTTTTAAGTTTTTAATAATTGGATGGACCATTGCCAAACCTCGTGGTCTGTTGCTAAGCAACGGATGTAATTTTTTTATTTCCGGCTACCAAGCCGGTGACGTCGACGAAAGCTTCACTCTTCCAATTTGTGTTGGCTATTGGGCTGGGTCTGTGATTGTAAAAAAAGATTTAAAGGAGCATCTACCCTTACAACAGAAGTGTTTAACCAACTCCTGGGTTTGCCAAATACTGTAACCAGGCAGCGCAATTCATATTGCAGTAAATAATTGTATTGCTTACACGTTGTATCATTGTAACAAATCATGTCTGTCATTTTTTTTCCCCCTCAAGTGACTTTTTTTTGAAAAATTACTGTTCCAAACTAAACTGCATTTAGCAGTTCATCGAATCTCATCTTGTTTGTTCAGATGTAACTGCTGTTAACTCTCTCCAGCCTTATTGTAGCAAGTCTGGGCAAGATATGTTTTTTTTTCATGGCTATGTACACCTTTGTGTGAATAGTTTTCTGCAGTGACAGTAGTCTTTAGTGTGCAATACAAGACCAAAAATAGCCAAATTACCTAAGATTTGCTTTGTAACCTCAATGTACTTGTACAAAGAGTTTTCAACAGGCTCTGCCAAATACCCCTGTAGGCACCATAAACCATAATTTGTCAATTTTGAACAGTTATTAGTGGTGTCGGGTGGCTGCTACCAACTTTAATTTGCTTCCTCCCCTGACACCCCCCTCCCCCAACTAATTTTGTGGCTCAACTAGGGAAGGGTTTTGTGGTCCTGAGCACTTTTTTTTTTTAGGGGCTGCGTATTGGGGCAAAGAGAAATGTACTTTTTCCAATATTCTCCCACCTCTCCTGAAGGCTTAGGCCGCAATTCTATAAATGCTGATAGTGGTCTGGTACCTCAGCCAAGTGGCTGCTATTTGGGTGTGAGCCTCGACAGTGTTGCCAGGTTAATTCAGTTGTTGAGTATGCATATGTTGACATTGGGTGAGGAATGAATAAGTACCACTTGGGTGAGATACTAGAGGGTGCCCAGTACCCTTGGACCTGTACCCTAGCCTCCAGGATAAGGGGAGGGGGGAGTAAATTGGATGGGGGAGTGGAATTTTAAAAAAACTATTCCATTTATGTCTGCTTCAGCTCTAGAGACCGATTTGTCCCCTGCCTGCCCCAAATGCGTCATTGTAATGTTCTTTGCATTAGATGCCTGACTTTTTTAGGTGCGATAGTGTATGATTTCGTATGTAAAACGAAACAAACTTGCATGAAATTGTACATAAGCTGCCTATGGAAGAGGAGTTAGCATGGTTTTGGAATCGGGGATTCTTGTGTCTAATTGTGTACTGTGCCATAGGGAATGTGCATGCGTTAGTTAGAGTTCATTTGGATCTCGAGTCTTTTGAATTTGGAGGCTGTGGATTTGGAGTAATCTGACATGGGGGTGGAGAGTAGGGAAGAGTTTGTCATAAGCAAGTGACAGAATAATTTCTATATTTAGGAAAGCATGTTAAAAGAAAAAGGAAGCCCCAAGTTACAGCAGATAGTAATAAGAATAATTGAACCAGACTGTAACATCTATTACTTTCCAACGCATCTGGTCTTGATTCACAGCCGCTACTCTCCCATTCAGAATATGCTGGTGTAGCCACTTCTTTGTGATCTGCTTTTGTCTGCTCTTCATTGCTACCATTCCACACATTGCTAAATAATGTGGCAGGGTGTTAGAATGCTGATTCCTCTAGGCTGCAAAACCTCTCCACAGGGGAGTGAAGGAAAAATGTAATGAAGAATCGATCTAGGAAACAGACTTCTAGCAGATGCTTACTGCATTGTTGGCTGGCAAAGATTGCCCATGTTCTGAGACTAGTGATGCTGCATCCTATGAAGAAGGAATTTAAACAGCAGCAAGGTTGTTTTTGTTCTACAAATCTGGAGATCCCTCTCTTATTGTGAGTTTGTACAAGTTATTGTCACTTAGACTGTTGTAGCCAACCGAGAGCTGATTTTCATGGCCCTCATTCTTTACTGGATTTCAATGCAGATTCTTTTTTTAAACGCTCGGAAATTTAGATGAAGTGCCAAGGCCTGTAGTACAGGGCACCACCAAGATGAGCAAGATCAAGAAGTAATGATGAACTCATGCCAAGTTTGTTTTTTTTTTAAAAGCCTGACTCTTGGACGAAAAAGACAGAGGGAAGTGAGGAGTTTCGTAGTTTTGAGAAATGAGTTGGAGTAGGACTGTAATGTGTCTTGATTTCAACATTGATACAGGGGGGAGGAAATCTGTGTAAGACAATGTGTATGGAGCTTAATAGGAAGAAGATGGCAGTTCAGAGAAAGTGTTGACTGTAATAATGATGGCAACCAGAAAACTTGCAAGGTGGAGGTTAGAAGTGAGAGAAGGATCCAATATCTGACACTAAGCTTTTTCTTATATCCTGTGCAAGACGGGTTAGCAAGCCTCCCTAGAAATGAAAGTATACTTGTCCATTCCAATGTTGATGTTTTTGAGTTTACTTCTATGGGAATTGCTAGTTTTTGCCGAATTTCTTAATGAGTTGCATCTGTGCCTGTCACCAGAGTGCTATACAAGTTGCAATTGAGTTTGCAAAATAAACCAACTGCGGTGGGAAGGAACGTCATCCAAGAAGCAATTTGTTGAAATCACTCCATTAAGTTTGTTCTGGCAGAGGGGATTGTGCTCTTGCTGTGATGCACAATCTGGCAGAATTAGCTGAAATGTGTGTGTGAGAACAAACCAGGTTATCTTGTGTTTTTTTCTGTTCCACATTTTGCTTGCTTTGATGGAGAAATATACCATTCTTCCAATGTACACCTCTTCTTCTGCCATCCCGGCTTAGAACAGGAACTTGTCATCTGATGGAATTGCCAGCAGCAGTGCATGTCATGTCGCTGCAGGGCACTGTGCAATATATTTACAAATGCAGTATGCTGGGGGCTTTATGCTGGTGGGGGTTCAATGCTGTCAGCTAAATATTTTTTGGCTCCTCTTTCCTGCCAATTTTCTCCCCATCTAGCCTGAAGGTACTGACTCCTTGCAGGGTTACAGTTCCATGGGTGCTGGTCACCCTCTGATACCTCACCCAAGTGGCCATTCTTGTGATGGACACAGATACAACTGACATTTTGTGTTTGAGCTTATACAGTGAGCGTTGGTAGGCTATTCACAATAGGGCCTCGGCCCAACAATTTTCAGCTGCTTCATCAATGACCTTCCCTTGGTCATAAGGTCAGGAGTGGGCATTGCCTACAGCGAGACTTGGACAACATCCAGGCTTGGGCTGACAAGTGGTAGGTAACATTTGTGCCATTTAAGTGCCAAGCAATGATCATCTCCAACAAGAGGAGTCCCAACCACCATTCACCAGAGGCTTAACTGTACCAGTCATATGAACATCATGACTGCAAGAGCAGGGCAGAGCTTGGGTACTCTGACAAATTATTTACCTTCTGGTCCCTCAAAGCCTCTCCACAATCTACAAGACTGAAGTACTGGATGTGATGGAATACTCACCACTTTCCTGAATTGGTACAGCTGTAACAACACTCAAAGCTCAACATCATCCAGGACAGGATAGTCCGCTTGATCGACAACCCTTGCACCTTTTCCAGCACGCTGTGGCTGCAGTAACAGCTCACTACACTTCAATAGCACCTCCCTCCCCTGTGATCTCTACCAGTGTGAAGGACAAGAACAGCAACATTGTAGGAACGCCATCACCTCCAGTTGCACACCATCCTAATTTGGATATATATTGTCATTTCTTTTTCACTGGGTCAGAATCCTGGAATTCTCTACTAACACCGTTGTGGGAAAACCTTCGGCATAAGGACTGCAGCAGTTCAAGGAGAAGGCCCACCACCACCCTCGGCAACTAGGGATGGGCAATAAATGCGGCCTTGCCAGCGTCTCCCACATCCAAGAATAATTAATTTTCTTTAAAAATACATCACTAATGAGGGTCGGAAGATAGTGATCAGGAGTGGCAACGCTGGATGGCCTCCTACTATCAAATACTGGGCACTGAGGCCATAGCTTCCCTGTATTGCTGCTCTGTCTAACATCAGCTATCTCTGCATTGACCAGTGATTGTGCCTGAGACCTCCCTGGTCTGCATGACACAGCTACCTAATGGATAAAACTACAGTTTTTATTCCACACCCTACCACTGCATTCTTTCCACTTTAAAAAAAAAAGTTGAGCTTTAACATGCATTACTGGGTGAATGTGCGAGATCCTTGCAGTCAGAGGTCACGCATATTTTTAAATAATGTTCTTTCATCAATAAATAATCTTTTGCAGTCTAAACAATAATGGCTGATGTACAGCAATTTGTACAGGAAAACTTGCAGGCCTCATAAGGCTGATTTAATTCTGCAGTGACTGAAGTAGGGGCATTCTGTGGGGCCTCAATGAAGAATTTACTGCAGCTGAAGAGCTGCCATGCTTTGATGGATTTATCGCAGGACTATAAGAGCAGAACTTAAAGGCCTGGTATTTTGCAGTGTTTTCAGCATAATAGCTTTCTGCTCTCTTTTGATGTACAGAACCAAGGAACATTTTAATCTGTGAATACACTTATTTTTGTTCCCTTCCCTCCTCTTCTCCTCTCCAGTTGGTGTTGACCCTTTGCTGGACTACAATTATGCAGGTGCTCACTGGCATTTTTAACTAAATAGTGATTACCTGCAGGCTGTCTGACCATTGGGGAGGGAGGGGGCAGGAGAGAAGAGGAGAGGGAATCACGCGCACATTCTAGCAGGGGTCAATGAATAATCGTGAGGCTTCACACCACCCCCCACCCCCCCCCCCCCAAATAATCCAGGGGGCCTGAGGCCAATTTGTGTCCTATCTGCTCTGACTCGGCCCAGACCAGAGTAAAGCCGGGGCCTTCCAGCTTGGATAGTTCAGCACCTTACTTGTGTGGCACTTTTATCTACTAAACCATCAGGGGAGCTACACTGTCTCTTTCTTTTTCTATGCAGATCTCACTGGGCTATGTATCTCCGATAGCTGGAAAGACATGTGTGCAGGCAACCTGCTCCCAAGTCTCCACCAATGTTGTTTTTTAGCCAACTGTTGGGAGATGCATGATGTGGTTTAGTAACAATTATCATCCTGATGTTTTTCACCCCTCCTCATGGTAGGAATTTGGCTTGGATTGGAAACTGATGGAGTGGGGAATCAATCCTGCATCCCTCCACTTTTGTATTGTTATGTTGGTGTTTCACATGCTGCCTCCTTCCTGTCCCTCAAGGGGGTTGCTGAACAAGAGCATGTGGTACAATTACATGCTTCAATTTCCACTGAATACACTGCTCAGCATTGTTTTGTCACCTTGGGTGTTATACTCTTGCACGCAAAGTGTTAAGCTGCTTTGCTTCTTCCTGTCCTGTTTAGGCATGTTTACGTTAGCTGAATTAATTGTTCCTGTTTTGGGAGAGCCGCCTTAATGCCTTGCTATCTGCCTTTTAATATTTCCATCAAGTGCTGGTCTATAAATGTGTATGGCATGAAATGTGGAGAACTGGCAACACCTAGGAATCGTCGACCCTCACCCAATGGCAGATTCGTAAGAGTTGCCGTTTTGTGGGTCTGCAGTCCTTTCTGCTGGGTGGACATAGGGTCATTTACAGTGACTTGTAGCTGAGTAAGAGAGAACCCAGCGCTTGCTGTCAGCTGTGCTCCTATAATACAAGAGCACTGTTTGCCTGTCTCTGACACCGTTCTGATGTAGCACGTCTCTAGTGTTCACTTACTTGCTGCAAGTGAACCGATATTTTTGATGGCTGCTGCTAAAATGTTAACAAAGAGGAATTAGTGACCTGAGGATGAACCTTTGAGACCAGGTGAACCACACGTTTGCACTAACTTGACTGACTTTTCAGGCTCTACAACCATTCCATTCTAACCCCCCTCGAACACATTTCTAAGCCTGACCACATGTTGCAAAGTCATTTTTCTGCTGCTGCCCGCCGGTTTATGTCTTTAAGCAATGAATTTCTGTGAGTGATGTCAGCAGGTGATAGACCGCATTTATACAGCCAGTGAAGTACTTTTGAAGTGCAGTTACTGTTGTAATGTAGGAAACGCCAAATTTCGCACAGCAATGAGATAAATGACCCGACAGTCGTTTTTTTTTAGTGATGTTGGTTGAGGGATAAATATCGGTCAGGACACAGGGAAGAACTTCCCTGCTCTTCTTCGAATAGTGCCATGGGATCGTTTATATGCACGAGTGTAGACGGGCCTCGGTTTAACATCTCATCTGAAAGACGCTACCTCCAACAGTGCAGCACTCCCTCAGTACTGCATAGAAGTGTCAGCCTAGATTGTGTTCAAGTCTCTGGAGTGGGTTGTGAACCCACGACCTTCTGACTCGAGCGAGAGTGCTACTAGGGGTTGCTTTTAAGTGGAGCATGTAGCCTGCTCCAGTGTTAGTCTACCAATATGGGTGTAAACGCTACCTGTTTGTAGTTTTTTTTTTAAATTGTGCTTTCAGCAAATATGCAAAACCAGTGCTGTCTGCAGTTTTTGGGGCTGTGCGTTTACTCTGAAATGGGGTAGGTAGACAGACTAAAAGTTAAGGATGAGCTTTGTTCTTAGTTTCTAAATGTGGTAGTAATTTGCCCCCTTTCTTTGAGAAAAAAAAGGCGGGGGGGTGGGGCAGGGTGTGGAAGGAAAGAACATTTCTAAATGCTTTTTTTTTAGATACCAGTCCAGTATAATGGTTGCTGCTGTACCTAACTATGCCTCTGCTTTCTTCTAGGCTCCCTGGCTCTGGGATACACGACTTTGCTGGTATAACTATCCGTATCAGGTGAGAGCTGAACAATGGCGATCTCAACTCCATGTTTGTTTTTATTTTGAAAGTATGAAAAAGTAAACAACTATTGTATTTTGTTCAGTGGACAGTAACCTGCCTTTTGTCATCAAGAAACTAGTTTTTAATTTTTTCCTTTTTCTATTTAAATTTTAATAGTTTTTTGTATTTCAAATGTATATGTAAACAAAACCTCTCATTAGGGTTTGAGTTACTGATTTCACACCACAATAAAAAGGCTGTTTCGCACATGCTGCGAGCAGATGATTAGTTGAGGTGCCAGTTTCTAAACAACCTATATAAAGTGGGACAAATCTGAAAATGTATTACCCAGTTGCTGTACTGTTTGATCACCTGAAAGAGTTGCAGTCTAATCCACCTGTCTTGCGTTTGCCTTTTTGTCCAGGGACTGACTATTGTATTCGTAACCTGAGTGGCACAGATTAGTACTACAGTTTAGAGGCTGGTGTTAGCTACGCAAGTCCAGAAATAGAAATGATGCCTTTTTTAAAAAGCCCACCTAATATAATGTGTTTTTGAAGAAAGAACATTTAAATGAGCTTTCAGGGAGTTGTGGGCAGTCCAGCGGGTGGAACACTGCCTGTTCCTCTTTGGGATCAAGGTTTGAATTCAACCCACACTGGGATGAAAGAAAAACAGCAGATCAGATCAGGCAGCATCTGGAGAGAGAGAGAGAGAGAGTTAATGGGGGTGATTTTAAACCCCAAGAACAGGTGGGTTGGGGGCAGGTGGGAGTTGAAAATAGTTTTTTTTTTTGGGTCACGACAGCAAAATTTTCAGACTTGGCATTCCCAGTGGGAAGCCTGTACTTTTCCGCGCCGATGTTAAACCCGGAAGTAAAGCCAGGTTGCAGTCGCGACCCAGAAAACAACTATTTTCAACTCCCACCCACCCCCAACCCACCTGTTGGGGTTTAAAATCACCCCCAACGTTTCAGGTCGATAACCTTTCATCAGAACTCTGATGGGAATAACGTCTCCACCGACTGAAAGTCCTAGTTTTAGAAAAAAACCATAGGACTGCCTCAGTGTGGTTCAAAGTATTTTTTGGAACACAATAAGCTCTCTCTCTCATTTGACGCTCTTTGCTAGCCCCACTCAAACTATAAGGCAGTAATCTCCTCTACATCTTTTCCCTTTTTCTCCTTTTGCTAATGGAAATTCCTTGATTTATTTATATGTTTCTTGTATGTATCACTTTGCGCTCAAATACAACTGCCTTCCAAAATTACGGGGTAAATATAATGTGTGTAACCTAATACCGACTGGCTATGGAGCAGACTGCCAGATGTTTAACCATGCACTAGTGCTTGAACCAAATGGTGTATGCTCAAAAATAGTGGTCAGCCTGTTTCTCAAAGCAGGTTAAGTCTATATGATGTAGATTGGAACCCACAATGGGAATTTTTAAAAAAATTAAAAAGGTATTGGGAAGACAGGGATAGATACCTTTTTAGAAAATAAAAGGGGAGGAGATTGAATATATGTTGAAGCAAGTAAGTGTAGAACATGTACAAGCCAGGACCTTGTGTTGTGTGGTATTTACAGATGGTACACATTGGAAACCAGTGGTTTATAGAACATAGTGGTATCTGCCATGTAACTTGCAAGCACTGTATGGATGAGCCAAAGTATCAAGTTGGTTTTATTTAACCACCATTTGCCAGTGTGTACTTTTTTAATATATAGAATAGAAGTATTCTTTGAATGTGATTGTTTCTTTGTCATTGGATAAAATTGTCAACACTTAATAATCCATGTCATGTGTTGCAATTGAGTGTGCATTTGGAAGAATACCCATCTAATCAAACACCATACTATTACTGGCATGTTCCAAAGCTTCATTCCCCAATGTGAAAGGCTGGGTTTAATCGTTCCTAACTGGTGTCACTCGTGAAAAAGCTTCCATGATGCAAACCCCTATTTTCCTGACTGTATTTTAAAAAAAACATTTGAATTTCAAAGTTGTATTTTTTACTTTTATATAAAAAAATTGAAATACAACAAGGCCTTTGCATAACAATGCAAAATTTGATCAATTCATACCAATTCCGAGCTGACCCGATACATGCGTTAAGAGCTGTTAATTACATTTTGTTTCTAGGTAATTAAGAATGTTATATCTTTTTAAGAAGAGGCAGTACCCCTGAATAAGATGTGTTCAACTGTACCACTTCAAGTTCTTGTTACCCTATGTACGCAGTGCAAATATCATAAGTTATGTACCTTTTCACAGGACTATAAGTATACGTTGGCAATTGACTCTATTTTTGTCTTTTCCTACAGCAACTGCTATTTGACATGTATTATTATTACATAATGGAGCTGTCGTTCTACTGGTCATTGATGTTTTCACAGTTTACAGATATTAAAAGAAAGGTAAGCAGTTACCATCCTATTGAGTTCCAACCATCGGTGTAATATTTTCTGAAGTGCCAGTAATTGAAGCAGTGTGTAAATGCTGACCAGTTTATTTTTTTTTTAATTGTTTAACCTGCCTATTAACAGAACAAGAGTTCAATAACATCTCTTGTTCTGTTAATAAGTTGGTTTTAAACAAACCCGACCAGGCTATTTTTGTTTTCAAAAATGATTTCAATACCTTTTTTAAGAATGGTTGCAAAGAGAATTGAGTCACGCACACAGCCTGAAGTGAGTTTGGGGATGGTTCCATAACACAACTGCCTATAACTGGGTGCTGATTTAGCAGTTTTTCTTTGAGATTCTGAAAGCCTGATTGATGGATATAGGAAATATCAAACTAATGCAGTTGGAGCTACACTGCTGAGTTACAGGAACTTTACCTGTGCTGTAGCTAACTACTTCAATCCTGTGTAAATGGAAATATTTTTCTTTTTATATTTATTTAAAAAAAATTCTGATTTGCCATGTCTTTTTGTACCAATTTGTTTTAACAGAATATCTTGGCAGCAGGTGTACAGACAGTGTCTGGCTCCATTGTAAAGTGCTGAGTAAAGCTGCTGAACTGTTTGGTATCTTGATCACAACCTCGAAGCTTTTCATTGAGGAAGAACAATTGCAAGCAAAACCAATTTCTTTGTGATTGCTTCAGAATTAATTTCTCTGCTTAAGTAATTAACTAACAAACCTGTACTTGCTAAAGGCACAAAGAATTGACCTTCCCAGGCATTATCTGTGCTGCTCATTGAAAGAAGTGGCTAAAATGCTGGTGATATGCCCTTGTGGTTGTGGAACTAGGTGCAATGCCTGTGCTATGCTCAGACACCAGCTATATTTGGGAATGATTTTTCAGCAATTCTTGGGTTGCTAGATGAATGTCTTAGTGGAGCCTGACGCCCCCCCCCCCTGGAGACTCCCTTGTCCCATACTGCAGGACAAATCTTGTTAGCTCAGCAATAATACCAGTGTCTCACAGTTGTCTATAACTTGCTCATACAACCAGTCGATGGTTGGTTATATGATTTCTCTAGGGTTGACGTGACACAGGAAAGAATTTTAAACTGCACATTTTAAAAAATTCATTCTCTGGATACCGGCGTCCCTAGCAAGATTGGCATTTACTAGGCACTCGTTGCCCTGAGAAGATGGTGGTGGGCTGCCATCTTGAATCACCGCAGTCCTTGTAGCTTGTTATCCTTTGTCGCGGTTTCATACAACTGAGGCCACTTCAGAGGGCAGTTAAGAGTCAACCACGTTGGTATGGGACTGGAGTCACCTTTAGGCCAGACCGGCCATGTTTCCTTCCCTAAAGGATATTAGTGAACCAGTTGGGCTTTTATGACAATCAGATAGCTTCATGGTCACTTTTTTTTTTATAACTGAATTCAAACTCTTAAACTGCCATGGTGGGATTTGAACTCGTGTTCTCTGGATTATTAATCCAGGCTTCTGGAATATTAGTCCAGTAACAGTAACCACTGTGCTACTGTACCCAGCTTGAAGTGACTTCTATACCACTGCGAACAATAAATTGGATTTGGGATTTGTCTCCAGCTTTCCCTATGTAGTGAGTTCCCAAATGCAGCTAGTCAGTCGAGGAGAGGTGGGTGGGACAACTCTGGTTACTTTTGCGCATTTTAATGGTGAGCTGCCGAACGGCATTTCCAGAGGCTTTGTAAAGGATGGGTGATTCTTTTTTTTTTCCTGCTCAAAAAGTGGGTGGGAAGGAAACATAAACTTGTGCATCTTAAGTTTTCAGCCATACTTTTGAGTGGTGCTTACCACTGTTTTGTGCTCTCCTGAGCTGTCCTGTGCAGTCTAGCATTACTGTTATGCTTTCAGCTGTCTTATACAGATTCCCATCCCTAATCCAAACTACTGCATGAAGCAAACCATACCGTGTCGAAGTGCATTAGAAAACGTTCTACTTTGCTCTAGATGCAAAAGCACTGGCTTCATATTGTTCCCTATATTCTTGTATCTAGAATGTGTAGGAATGTTATTGGGGACTGCCTTTATCTATTTTGCTTTCATGAGTGTGAGCCATCGGTGGACTGCACTCTTAACAAGAGGTTGTGCACTCTGAAAGTTCTGAGTTTGATTTTTTTTTTGTTAAATTTAATTGGTATCAAGTAATATTCAGTAAATAACTTCTAGGAAAGGAATGGTTCGGAGTGCTGTGGCTCTACTAATATACTAATCGCAACTTCAATCCCTAATAAATTCGCTTCTGTGGAACTTAATTTTGATTTTAAAGTTAAACATTGAAATACCTTTCCTCACGAAAAGCTGCCTGACAAGCTCCCTGATGGCTCGTTGAGTTTATCCGCTGAGTCATAAAGACCAGGAAGGCCCCAGGTTTGATCTCTAGTCTGTACTGAATTAGTTGATCTCAGCAGGGATGTCTATGCTTGACAAACTTCACAGAATTCTTTTAGGAAGACATGGTAGATGAAGGAAAATGCAGTAAATGTAGTGTACATGAACTTTAGGAAAGCCTTTGACAAGGCACCACATGGGAGATTACTAATTATGATTAAGGTGTATGGAATTAGGGGGGAGGAAGGATAACAAACTAGATTTTAAAACTTTTTAGGGAAAAAGAGTAGAAATTAAGGATGATTTTTCAGATTGCTTGGAAGTCAATAGGGGTGTCCCACAGGGTTCAGTTCTGGGGCCACTTCTGTTCACTGTGCACATCAATGATTTTGATATAGACCTAGAGGGAGCGGTGTCAAAATTTGCTGCTGATAGTGAAACAGGAGGTACAGTTAATTATTTAAGACCAAAGGAAGCTGCAATGAGATATTGAGAAGATGGAAGAATGGGCTAAAAAGTGGAATTCACAATGTCAGTAAGTGTGAGGTGTTATATTTTGGTGACGCCAAGGGGAGAAATTTTGTTTGGGGGGGGGGGGGGGGGGGTGGGGGGCAGGGGTAAAGGAAAAACTCGGAAATCTCAGGGGGTGATTTGCCCTCTGGCTGTCTTTTGCACCCCCCTCAGAACTAGTTACAGAATGGGAAAGGAATCCAGTCCTTTTCTTGCCTGACCTCTGGAGTGGGTAGGTTTTTGTTTAAACCAAAAAAGGAAACTGTATAAAATGGCTTGTCTCAATGTTTAAAGTAAAAACTAACATCTTTGGTTTGGATAGAGTCTTATGACCAGTCAGCTGCATGTCATATGAATCTAATATTTGATAAATTAATTATCTTGGCTCAAAATTAAAGACAGTATGCAAGCTAAATGATCTCAGCTCAAATAATCACGTGCTACATTTTTAGCTCCAACTCAGCTGTGCTTTCTAAAAGTACTATAATGTCATTTAATATCCTATTAGTGCTATTTCCTGCCAGAAACTAAGCTGAGAAGTTCAGGGATCCAATCTTGGCTGTGGTCAGAAACATCTCCATTCAAGTGTAGTAATCAGCTAATATTTCCAATTTGGTGCAGTGTGGGTTTGATGTGCTACTGCAGATAAATTTAAATGTGTAAAAAGTGTATTGACATCAACTACAAAGTGATGTACAGATAGAGACTTTGGGACTGATCAGTTTTTTAAAAATTACCTTTTTTTTATTTCCCCCTTTGAGTTTCCCAGGACACCCTGGCAAAGATGGCTGGTGACCTGCTAGGGCTCTGGTAATGAATACCGTCCCACACGGAGTCTGGTTCCTGGCAGATGGCACAGGGTGTGACTCCCTTTTCTCTTCTAACCCCAGTCTCCCTCTCCACTCTTCCTGCCCCCCTCCCCCTCCCCCTCCCCCCAATCTCCCCAACTCCTGAATGTGCTTGGTTCCCACTTTGTTCCTTCCCACGGCAGATATGGTTCAGGTCAGTAGCTCATTGTGTTTGGAATTGCAGGTGTGACCTATTGTCCTACACTCTATGGGATGAGGTGTTGTGTGAGATAAAGCCCTACTAGTGATAGTGTTATGAAGTCTGGTGTAATTGGAGCTGTGTTTTTAAAACAGCAAAACCTCATTGGCACATTGTATTAATAGTTCACGGGCGGTGGGTTGGTGAGATCTGGGTTATCCTCAAAGTAAGGACATCTGGTATGTGGTAATGCAGCTGGTTGGATTCCCAACACCTTGTGCCATCGACTTGCACACGTCCTCTCCACATGAGTTCCCAATTTTGCCAGTGCTGCTGTGAAGAGGTGTTGAGTGGAAGCTCAGTATTTCCCAACGGGGGGAGGAAGAACTAGTTTCCCCCCTCCTAAGCTGCTTTTGCTTACCTCTTTCTGTTCGGCTTCCCTCCTTCCTGGCTTTAGAACAACACTGATGGATATCCAAGGGCAAGTTAGCCACCCTCTTGGTTGGGAAAGATACATAATGTAGGGAAACCCAGAGAGGTAGAGGATAAGTAATTTTAAAAAGAGGGTGTCTCACCCTTAGAAAATGGGAGGTTCTAAGACAAACTAGTCTTGTATAGTCGCTAAAAGCCTCACTAATAGTACAGGTCAGACTGGACATTTGGGAGAACGTGTATGTTCTAGATTGTGTTAGCAACTAGTAACAAACTATGACCATCTCCAACTTTTGTCTATAAACTGTACTTAAAGTGGAGACAAAACCCCTTTTGTCACTGGTGTAGTGTGGCTGGTTGCATTCAGCTTCCTGCTATTTCTGCCTATTGAACATCATTTGTTCATGCTGCTGCCGCCATTTCATGCTGACTGATTCTTTCATCTGCAGTTGATTGAACCGCTTCCTCTTGGCTTGCTTTTTTTTTATTGCCATCATTTTTCCACCTCAACATCCGTTCACTGTTCGTAGCCACGGCAATGTGCCCTGACCTCTGACTGGTGACAGGGGAATCGGCATTTCTTCAATGTGTTTAGAGTTTTGCCCAGTATTTTGTGCTTTTTCTTTGCCTTGTTAGTCTTTGTGCTTAGTTAGCTTCCTCTTTAATCCTCTTTAATCCTGGATCAGTCTGCATGCTATCACTGTGGATGGGAGGTTGCCCATACCGTAGTTCCAGTTCATAGCCTTGCCATCAGTGAGAGGTGCCAAATAGATGTTAGGCACATGCTCTCTGGAACATCTCCCAAGCAGCATTGCAGAGGCCTCTCCTTCTCCCCAGTTGAGTGAATCCTCATCATAGCTTGTTGTAAAACAGCAGGCCCCGACGAGGGCTGTTTATGCCAACATCTACATGTACGTCTTCTACTGCAGTCTTGGTACGTGTTGTCAGACTTGGTTTCTCCCGTAGCTAGCTGCAGTGGGCGATTAACTGGTCACAATGTAAATGTATCTGACTCGACTCCATTGAGTGTGAGAGGAAGATCAAGAATTGGTAGAGGGAGAGGAAAATAGAAATTGAAGAGCACTCTTAATTATCATAAATTAGAATGACTTGAATTGTGCAGGTTTCTGACTTTGTGTACCAGATGTTGATTGTCTTCTGTTGACTTGAAACTACAAATGGCATCATCTCGAGTGGGACTGAATGCAGACCAGAAGACCCTGGTTTGATTCCCAATCTGAGTGAGTTGATCGCAGCTGGGGCATCCATTAGAGTACTGTGCCTCTAGATTTGGAATGGGGAAAATGAGTTAGGGACCTAGGTTGCAAAGAAACTTTGGCTGTGAAATGACACCACGGGCTACTATTGTAGGAACAAAACACAGCTGTCTGAAATTCCTCTGCCTGCTATTTTAGCGGAAACATTAACCCACATAGGGCTGTAATATAACTTTCTGGTTCAGATGATGTTTCTAAACTGCTCAACTTTTATTTAATGGATTAACAATTCTGCTAAAATAGATGATGGATTTCAGGCAAACATTTTTTGCACTAGTAAGCCAAGGTACAACATCAGGGCCTCTGTGTAAATCGGGCCAGTGATAAGAAAAGTACAGACATGTGAAAGTCCTCTTGTACTTAATGTTTCATTTATAAACCAAGAGAATTATTCCCTTTCCCTCTTCCCCACCTAATAAGTTCGCTGCAATATGGCCTTCCTGCTACTAGATGGCACTAGTTCCCAGAATAAAGTTCACATTTTGTGGGGAGAAAATGTAAGAAAAAGATCTAATCAGTGTTTTAGCCATTTTTCATCAAAAGATTGACCAAACCTACATGATCTCTTGAAGCCTTGTGATTTTAGCTATACATGGTGACCTTGATTTGTGTCTCATCTGAATCCGAAATTATATAAATGTCTTGTAGAACCTTTTTTAAAAAAAACACAAAACTAAAAGCAGATTAAATGGATGACTGTGATTTTTGTTTGTAACATTGAATTTTCATCTGAATTTAATTTTTTTAAATGAATAAAAATTCTCAAAATTAAAGTTTTAAAAACTGAAAATAAACATTTAACATACTGTAGATTTTTTTTCAAGTCTGAGACAACTAGGGGTAGTTAAGGGAAACTGCACCGATGCATTTATTTGCACCACTTCAAAATCATGACGTCACATACAGAAAAAGCTGGAAATACACAGCAGGTCAGTCAGCATCTGTGGAGAGAACAGTTGGTCATTATTTCGGGTCCACACCCTGTGTTAAAATCATACATCACAGAAGGAGGCTATTCAGCCCATTGTGCTTATACCGGCTCCACAAATGCTGATTGACCTGCTGAGTTTCCACATTTTCCTGTTTTTGTTTGAATTCCAGCATCTGCACTATTTGTGCTTTTAGTTAAGATGATTTTCACATGATGATTTTGATGGGTTGTTTTTGTTTAGGGTGGGAAGCCAGGAGTTTTGGTCAAAATGTTTTGATCTAGATTTGATGTGGGTTTTTTTAAGTTGATGGTGATGAGATTTTACACCAAAGATAATAGAATTGCATTTGTATAGTTGAATATTTCTGATCTTGAACACTGAAAGTGTAACCACTTTTGTGTGTGCCACTGTATGGGTTCTATTGCTGAAGTGCATCAAGTTGCCCTTCAACCCTGTGTAGTCCACATAGTTTGTACTGGAATAAATCTTAGGACATACTCTACTGTGGGGTGAATCTGGTAGTATTCCCTCACTATCATGCTACTCCCTGACGAATAGAACCAGTTGATCAGCTGGATCCAGGCTGCTGCCAATAACCAGCCACTAGGAGGGATGTGTGATATCGGCACTAGGTGGCTGTCTTCTTTCACCCCCGCCCCCACCAAACCCTTGAGTTGTTTCTGCTCAGTGCCTCTCAGATCTGGCTGAAATCTGAAACACTCCATGTGGAGAATCATGGCACAAATTCCTCCCCACCTCCTGTGACTCTGTGGTATGTTATGTTGATGCACAGAGAAAAAGTAAATGTACAGTGGGAGGAAGAAATAGTCCAGCAGCTACTAATTTAAGAGTGGATCACTCCTATCTATATGGCACAGTATCTGTACAAAGTGTTCCGTTAATAGTCTATTGATGACCACCTTTTTTCTTGCAGGACTTTCTTATTATGTTTCTCCATCACCTTGCAACAGTTGGATTAATCACATTTTCTTATGTCAACAACATGGTGCGTGTAGGAACTCTCGTCATGTGCCTTCATGACTCTTCTGATTTCCTTTTAGAGGTGAGACTATTCTGTTGCATAGTGCTGATATTACTGACTGGTAATCACTCCTGGGTATCCATGATTCTCCATAGTATCTATACTGGCTATAGAATCTCCTTGCATCAATTACATTTAGTTCTTGATAAATTTACTGCAGTAATCTGTGAGCGGCTTTAATCAGGAATGTGGAAAGCACTGACGTGCTGGTGAATTGCCACAAGCAAACACAAAACTGGAAGAAAGATCCCACGGAAAGTGGAAGCTGTAAATTGTTAAAGGTCGTGGGGGGGGGGATATCAAACTGATTGAGTCTGTAATCTAATTTTCTGTGTCCGGACCTTTTACTCCTGTGGTTTTGTGGGCCTGGGATTGCGTGAGAATAGCAACCCCGGGCCTTACCCACTCTAAAGACCCCCAGCTGTCACCTTTTCTAATAATAGCAAATTGGATGATGGTGGAAGATGAAGGTGCGCATTGAGTGTTCTTAAAATGAGCATCTCAATCAAAGGAAATCTGAAGTTTGGGCTTTTATTATCTTAATCTGCAGAATCTGATTAAGTTTCCACCCACCTAATGTTTGATACTGAGGCTTGTTTTCTGTGTGTGCCAGGATCAATTAAACTTTGCTATTTAAAGTTCTGTATGACTTTTGGTCCCCTAAAATTTCAACCCCAGTGAACCACCACTTGTCCACTTGAGACTAGGGTGAGTGCAGCTGTACACGCTGGGTATTTGCTCAGTGCCTTCTCATGGTGACGTGGCTGAGATTTGGACTTCAGTGTGTGGGATTGCAAGTGCCAATTGGCATAGCATGTTGAGTCTGAGTATATTGTACAGCTCCTGATGGACCTTGTGTGGGTGGCATAGTGAGATAGCACATCGTCTTTTCAGCTCTAGGACCTGAGTTTGAATTCAATGAGAGGTTGAAAGTCTCTTTATCTGTGCCAGCAGTGAGGGTTCTAAATGAGATGAGTTTAGATGGTCTTAATGCAATTTTTTCATTGGCATGAGCCCACCTAATTGCCCATAAATACATGCAAATTGACTATCCCACAGGATTGTTATATTGACAGTCACGTGCACTAGGAAATGCTCTTCAGAGGTTGGGATTAAGATACTTTTGGGGCAGAGTAGAGGGAGCTTTATTCTGCATCTGGCCTGGTCTGAGTGCTTGATGCTGACCCTGTGCATTGGGTGCTGTTGCCTTCACTAGTACTGCAAAATCCAAAAAATGGACAAAAATGTAAGTGGACTCAGTTAATATAGGGGTTAAATAACACACATCAGCAAAGGCTGGAATTATTCCAAAAATAGTCATCCTTGGCAAACTCTCCAAAGGAAATAGTGTTGCTTGAGTGAATACTAATGGTAGTGCTGATATGACACGGCTCTTTGCCAGAGTTTGCGCAGATGAAAAATGCACTGAGCTGGTGCCTAATTTGAATCCAGAGTAGAGAAACTACAACTTCAACAACAGCAATAACTACTTATATTTATATAGTGCATTTCATGTTATGAAATGTCTCTAGGTGAGCGGTGGACACTGAGCAGGAATTGTGGGGTGACAGAAGACACAGTTAGAGGTAAGTTTTGAGGAGGTTTTTGCAGATGGGGAAAGAGGTAGTCAGGGGCAGAGGACTTGAAAGTGAATTGAAGTGCAGGGTTGAAGACTCTGCCATTAGTGGAGGGGGGGAGAAGGGGTTATGCAGTAGACAAGACTCTGAAAATTGGGGGATCTGTTGGGTTGGTTGAAGAGTGCAGGGCAAAGGAGAGGTAAGACCATTAAGGGACTTGAAGATGAAGTTGAAGATTTTGAAGCCAGTGGCTGGGACCAGGGAGCCACAGAGGTTGGTGAGAATGGGGGTGAATGGTGTGTGGGATAGGATGTGGTCTATGTTCTATGACTGCAGGTTTCTGAATGAGTTGAAATTTTTGTTTGATGGAACGGCGGGGGGGGGCCTGCAGGAGTATGTTTAAGAAAAAGCATTTCAGTGGCAGTAAGAGTGAGGTGCAGGGCATAGACAGGAGGTATTTGAGGTGGAAGTGGGAGCCAAACAAGATTGCTTTGGTCTTGCCAGTGTTGAGCTGAAGAAAGTTTTGCCTCATCCATTATTTTCACTAATCGAGCAACTGCTGTAATCTGTCTGGAAATGTATACGGATTAATTCTGTACAAACTTTTTTTCATTATCCCACGGTGTTTGTAGTTAGCACAATTATGTTTGTGATAACTACTATAGATGCACACTTAATGTTAAATATTTTGGAAATCTCTGATGTTGTGAAGGAATAAGTTAGTGATTGACTCAACTGTAGGTATCGAGATTGAGGGTTTGAACAGTTGCTTGAGGCAGAGATCAGACAGGGAAGAGAGAAATTGTTTCCACTTTACAAAACTGCTCTGTCTTGCAGCCTCTTGCTTTGCTGTTGATTTAAGAGGCTGAATGGCAATCAACAGCCTTCCAATTCTCTCATCTCTCTGCCCAAGCCCTTGAATTTCATGTCCACTGACTTATGAAAGTCACAATTTTGGGGAAGCGAAGAAGTTTGAAGTTCTAAAACTGGTCTTTGTGAGATGGTCGCAATGGTATTGAAACATTTTACTTCTCCCCTCTCCCCTCCCCCCCCCCCCCCCCCCCCCTTTTCAAACTTTAAACTACAAAATGACGCAATTGCAATTGGGGGTGGATTGCATCCTCAAAGTTGCCAATTGGGGGAAACTGAAAGAGATAAGCCACATGCCATTTTCATAATGTTATCCAAATGGTATGGTGATGTATTGGGAGGGCATTTGGCTTGTAAAGAAACCAAGATTTGCCAACTACTCTTGTGAGCAGTGCTCACTTTTAAATCCCCCCCCCCCCCCCCCCCCCCCCAAATAAAATTTGGAGCACAGTTTACAACTGGTGCTTTGTCTTGCATATATTTTAGCAAACAGCTTGTATGTGAAGTCATATTATTGTCCTACTTTTCAGGTAAGTCAAAGCTGGACTGAAATAGAATTCTGAGAGTGAATGCAGAGCTGCCTTAATCTCTAGGGTTCCAAATTAATTTCAAAATGTACTGAGCAGGACATTATTTAAAAGGTTGGAGAAGCTGGTTTTATTTTTCATTTTGTCATTGTTTTCTAAGGTGGCCTTGATCTGCTCAATTTCATCTCTCTTCCCATGAGCTCTGTTTTACAATATACTAATGAGCCCTTTTCCTGCTTTTCTTCACAGGCTGCTAAATTAGCTAATTATGCCAAGTATCAAAGACTTTGCGACTCGTTATTTGTGATGTTTGGTTTTGTCTTCGTCAGCAGTAGGCTTGGCATTTACCCGTTCTGGTGAGTAAAAGCCACATGTGGTTTAGTGTATAGGGTTTTCAAACTGGGGCCCTTGAGGTGAGGGGGTGGGGTGGTCTGTGAGGTCTTCTGATTTCTATATTTGACTTGCAAGCATGTTATTTCTCTTGCTGTATAGTAATAATTTTTTGCAATTATAGTATTGTAGTATTGTTTTCCTTTCTGGATAGATGACACTGGGCTTTGTGAAGTTGAGAGAGGGGATCCCCCAGACAGAAAAGTTTGAAAAACTATTGGTTTAGTGGGAATTCCATATTTATCTTTCTAGGTTTTTAAAAAAAAACTGCATTGCTAATTACATTTTGTGTATAAGGGCCATCATTTTACCTTGAAATATACATGAAAACCATGTGCACATATTGTGGATTACTATAGTAAAGATGATTGGAGCATGGGGGCGAAAGCTTTGTTCCTCTTCGCATCCCTTGTATGTGACATCATTGAGATACATCAATTGGGGAAATGGTGCCAAGGTCCCCCTCTTTAGAACTCCAGTGCCCTCCAATTGCTCATGCCTTCCCAATTTGCCACAAAATGAAGGGAGCAATGATGTGGGGGCAACCGTGTCTGTTTTGAAGAGAATCTTCCTAATGCTATTCCTCTAGCAATTCTGCAGCAGATTCTCTCCATCACTTTTCCCACCCCCTTGCAAAAAAAGTCATAAACTATCATTGCCGATGACTCCTGACCTTCGCTCCAGAGTTTTGGCTATGATTGACAGGAGTCCTGAGAAAAGTAGAGATCAGTTCGATGGAAGGAACATTCGGGCGGGTTCTGTTATTGGCGTGCGATCCTCCCTGCCACGTTCTCCATTCTGCGCTCCGCCCAGAGACGGGCGATTACAGAAGTAGGCAGTCTTGGTGATGGAGAGGATATGGGGACGGGAGCTCATCTCAGGGTTAAATAGTACGTCGAGGTTGCGAACAGTCTGATTCAGCCAGGTGGTAAAAGTTAAAAGCTACCCAGTAGTTTGTCATTACAGAACTGATCTCTACTCTTCCGTTAGGACTTTTCAATCATAACCATGGCACTCAAAACATAATCCAGGATGATGTGGAATGTCTCACCTCCAAGCCTGCCCCCCATAATTTCAGAATGGACTTGTAAGTTTCCAACTTGCCGCTCTGTCAGCAGGCAGAATTTTGACACTTTGGTTCATAATTCTTTGGTTATAGCTGCTTTTTAAAAAAATTTAAAAAAAACTTTCCAGCACCAACAATTAAGATGTTCAAATTCTCATACTAGTGATCTATTTTAGATACAATGGGATCGATTTTTGTTTTTAACCACCTGGGTGTTGAGCATCGCCTGAGATTCCAGCGGCGAGGATTGCAAGCCTGTGTTGAGATTGGGGAGGGTGGGCTTGGCATCGTGATATTCCACATCATTCTGGATTATATTTTGAGTGCCGTAGCACTGTGCAAGTGCGAGAAGAGCAAGCACACTGATAACTAGGACAGCCATTTTGCAGATTAAGTTTATTTTTACTTGCCAAGCTGAGAGGCATTGAGCCTTCTTTGAATATATTCCTTTCAATTTTAAGCCCTGACCCTGGTCTTCTACATGCTTCAGTCATCTGTTAGAGCGGCAGCCAGATGTGACATGTTACTGCGGTGCAAAGCATAATGTGAGCTGCTTCACAGAACTTAAAGAATTCATAGGATTTTTAAAAAATCAACATAAGGCAATTAAAATTGACACTTCTCTTAATTTGCAGCTGCTTTACTGCTGTGTATTTATTATATTTTTAGCAGGTTAAATGTAAATGTTTTCTATTTCTTGCCCCAGGATTTTGAGGGTGTTGTCTTCATCTTGTTAATAGGTAGTTGAGACACCTCTAGCCTCCCTTTGCTTGTGTTTGCTATGTGTAGCAGCCTCCTCCTGTAAGCAGATACAAAATGTACACGTGTTGTAACTTGGAAAAGCAGAGACCGTGCCACCCAAGTGAGCACTCTACATACCACTTTGTGAGAGTTCCTGAACAAGCAGCAAGCAAATAGGCTCTGTTGGTCACGTGCTTTGTGGGTATAACTTACAAGATTTATGTGACATTAGAAGCATATTTCAGTGCCAGTAGCAAAGTCTGCCCTGCAGCACTATGGGCGTGCATATGCACGTGTGAAAGAGCTGAAAGATTGCTCAAGGGCTTTGCATGCTACCTTGGTGAAGCAGCATCAAGTTGTAAGTAACTTGTGCAACAGGCATAGTGTAGCATGTACTTTGAACAGGCAAATTCCAGCTAGTCTTACCTTAGCAATCCGCCTGAGGCCTGAAACCTATTGACATGGGAGACTTTGCCACATTCAACCAGGCATTTCTGTCAGTGTTCCTGATAGACTGCCCCTCAGCTCCAAAAAGCCCCTCACCCTCTTGCTGTGTCTCGAAGGCAGAATTCTAAAATGGGGCGATCTCTGTGTCTTCCGCCCTCTGTTGTGCACTAAACAATTTTGTATTCTTCAGGTATTCAACGCAGCGCCCCCTTTTTGTGCAAGTGTCTGCCCATTAAGACCGCTGCTTCCCTTGACATTGCGTTCCTGCAATCACTCAGCCTCCTGAGCCAATCTGCACAGAGCTCACAGGAGATTGGGTCTCACAAAGTCGCACTCTGCAGGCAGTGATCCAGATCGGAAAAAAAGAGACGGACTATGGAGAGCAGCTAGCCAGAGTTGAATAGTGGATGTCTGGGAATGGATAGATATTTTGTGACTTTGTGGACCACTGTCTGAGGCTGAATCAGACTGTTCGCAACCTCGACGTACTATTTAACCCTGAGATGAGCTCCCGTCCCCATATCCTCTCCATCACCAAGACTGCCTACTTCTGTAATCGCCCGTCTCTGCCCCTGCCTTTGCTCATCTACTGCTGAAACCCTCATCCATGTCTTTGTTACCTCCAGACTCGAATATTCCAATGCTCTCCTGGCCAGCCTTCTATCTTTCACTCACCGTAAACTTGAGCTCATCCAAAACTCTGCCCATATCCTAACTCTCACCAAGTCCCATTCACTCATCACCCCTACGCTTGCTGACCTACATTGGCTCCCAGTCTGGGAACGGCTTGATTTTAAAATTCTCATCCTTGTGTTCAAATCCCTCCATGGCCTCATCCCTCCGTATCTCTGTAACCTCCTCCAGCCCTGTAAAACCCTCCAAGATATCTGCGTTCCTCCAATTCTGGCCTCTTGTGCATCCCTGATCTCCTTTGTCCCACCATTGGCGGCCGTGCCTTCAGCTGTCTAGGCCTCAAGTATTGGAATTCCCTCCCTGAAATACTCTGCCCCTCTCTTCCTTTAGGAGGCTCCTTAAAACCTACCTCTTTGACCAACCTGTCCTAATATCTCCTTATGTGGCTCGGTGTCAAATTTTGTCTGTTAACGCTTCTGTGAAGCGCCTTGGGATGTTTTACTACATAAAAGGTGCTAAATAAATGCAAGTTGTTATTGATCAAGGTATATTTATGTAGTCAAGTGATTAATTGGGTGGGAGTTCCTGATGGGGTAAATTGTACACTGTCTACGTAAAGAGCAAGTTTAATGGACCTAATGGGCTTTCTGTTGGTGCTGAATATATAGAGAACACGTGACTAAGCATCAACAATGTATTTTAGAAAAAAACACTGAATCCAACCGCCCTGATGTGGTGTTTTTTGTTTTGTTTTTTTCCTGAAACCCTGTCGAGTATTCTGTTTATGCAATGTAACTATTGTGCTGAGACCAGGAGTATTTCTCCCTTTTGAAATAGAGCACTTCCCTTACACAGTTGAAGGTGGAGTTAGTGGGACTGTTGTTTTTGATGTCTGGGCTTCTGTTCCAGCGGTGATGCATTCTAATTATAACCTTGTTTAAATATGTGTTGTATATAATGTGACTGAAAATTCAAAAATTGCGCAAAATATATTGTAATATTCTGTAAATAAACCACGTGTGTATTTGGCGCAAATTGCTACAGTAATCTTCAAAGGTTTAAAGTTGCCATTGACCTGCTTCGGGGCAGCCTCCTCCCAAGATGTCCCAGTGTCTCTTTAAAAATGACCTTATTGGTGCTGTGCAGCATCCTGCATGCTTGTCGAACTCTCTCCCTAAACCTGCTGCACACAGCAGCCGCGTTTTGAATACCTGGAGCCTTGTGTACAGCATTGCTGATAAGTGCAGCTGCACAATTTATATCCTTTCATGGTAAATAACGTAGTAGTCAATGAACCCACATGTGGTAACTGGCAATAACTCTTACTTTATAAATTAAAAAAAAAATAAGTCCAGTAGTTTCTGATTAAAATACCCACTGTGTGCCGGTGCAGGTACCGTAGGGGGAATTACAGCACGACCAGTTTGCGCAGGCCATTTCCATTATTAATTCCTATTTCCGCATTTATACTGGTAGTTGACATGAAATGTAGACTTAAGATTTTTAATATAGATTGTGCTGCAAGAAGCAAGGCCTTTGTCCAGCTGCATCTATACCACTAACTCAATGTTTGACTTTTTGCCAAACTTGGTAAGTAGCTTAAATTGTCCTCAAATTGGACTTCTCTTTAAAAACCACCTATTAGCCTATTGCCACAATAATTGACTGCTTTAATGCTGTAATAGACATCTATTTAATGGTAACTAGGATCATGGTGATTGAATAAATGAAATTCTATTTTTATTGCATGGAATTACGTGACTTTTCCTGCCATCTTGGGGGATTGCATTCCATGATTCTATCCATTTTTCTGTGAAAACAGCAAACAAGTAGCAGGCAAGGAAAAGGATTCCACCTGCTACAGTTTGTTCTGTAAGGACAGGATCAATCTTGGCTGTGATGTTTCTGATGGTTGACTAATCCATAAGTCATTGTCTAGGCTTGCACAGGGAGAATGGCTGCTTGGGCAAGATATTGTAGATTACCTGCCACCCTTTAAACTGTACCTCAGTAAGGAGCCAATGTCTTCCGGAAAGGAAAATTGGTAGAAGTGGGAGTGGGGGGACAGCTATTCCAGCATTCAGGACTGGTGTGCTGCAGAGTATGCGATCTTACAATAAGGCATTCTAGTAATTCACCTAGATGCTGTCGTTGGAGGTGATCCTGTATAAAACATGGTGTGTATTGATAGTGATGCAATGTCAATGCCCACCGTGTGTTTGTTGCCATTTCCTGTTGTATCGTTTATGTGGCTATAAGCAATGTTAAGGCTCTCTGTCACTGTAATTGTCAGTAAAGTGGATGTCATCACATCAGTGCGTGCCTAGTAAAGGATGTGGGCTGTGGAAGACATTCTGATGCTATCTTTGTAGGGAATGGTCTGCACTGTGCTGGGTGCTGTCTTGTCTGCCTCCAAATTGCTCGAATGATGATGTTGGGATTTTCATACTTGGAGGACAGTGGGGAGAAAGGTCCCAACATGGGCTGCTGCCTTGGATAGGTTGGGAGGGACAAGCTGAGTGATGCAGACATCCTTGTGCCTTTTAATTAGTGCCACTTTGACTAGCTTTTAGAGTTGTCACTGAAATGTAACCCAGGGTGGAAACATTGCCGTTTTGTTTCTTTTGTCCTGGTTAAAATTGGGCACTTGCCATCTTAAGTAAAGCAAGACTATGACTGTTGCCTGAGGCTAGGTTTTAACCTGGGGCTTGTAGTCTTTAGCCAGGTGCAGTGAAACATTAGCACCATTAGGCTTTAAGTTGTTGTATGCTCATTACTGCAATCTGTGTACCCAGTGAAAGCTCAATGTGATCATTAAACAGCAAAGATTTTAATGAGGAACTTGAGAATCAACTCCGATATTTGGTTTAAAATTGTTCATGGTTGATTCTGAGCTTCATTCAGAAGTTGAGGCTGGAAACTGGCATGTATCCATCTATCTACCCACCAGCATGAAGGCCTTGGATTGCATAGTTTAATAGTTCATTGGTGTGGGTGTCAAAACATTATACCCACAGGCATTGTTTTGTCTATCTATAAAAATAACTCTGGCCTGCTTTTGTATATTCACGTTAACAATCCAAGGGGATGCAAGGAAGGAAACACCCTTGCAAATGTCATCCAAACAATGGCTCATTTATTCCCTGCAAGTAAAAAGGGAGGGAGAATGTGCATCATGAATTTCTGGATACCTCATTCATCAGTGTAAGTTTCAAAATTTTGATTTGAAAAAAAAAACGTGTTATTCTGAGATGTGCTGTTGCTATTCCATGGATGAGTGGCGTATAGTGCAGTATGATGGGGATGGGAGACATAAAGCTTAAAGATTGCTTGCACTGTTAACTTGGCTTCGTTCCAATTCCTCACCCCCCCCCCCCCCAGCCTACTCTTAAAAAGGAAGCCGTGTAACAGTTGGGTAGAAAGTGATTTCAAACACAGCAAATTGAATGGAGTTCATCGCAGAATGATAGATTCCTGTAAATTATAAATGCTGTATTGAAGACAGCCCAGTGGCATGTTGCATGAGAGGTAAGGTGTGGCTTCAAATCTCCATACTTCACGTGGCAAGCTCTTTACCTCAGACTGCTCACCTGAGGGAGGTGAGGCACTTCCTTATGAGGAACAAGGCAGGTGAATCATCCCGGGCCCTTCCTGCACCACCTCCTAATGAGTGCCACCTCTTAATCGGTAGCTACACAGCAGCTTTAGCAGAAACTTGCTGACAGATTGCCTAGTTGAGGAATGGAGAAAATAAAATTCTCAAGGTTTTTTTAAAAAAAAATTCCAAATTGATCATTTTTCATTTTCTGTTTCATGTTCTTTTTAAAGATTCAAGAATTGCTATTCTCATGTTGTGTACTCTCAAAATCGAGTATTTTCTCTTTTTTTTAAGAAGACTTCAATGTTTCACCTCATCCCATTCACTTTTGCATGGTTTACAAAATTGTTTGCTTATTGTGTTTGTTTTGGCTTGTTAGCAATGTGGGCTGTGAGGATTTCTTTCTTAACTGCTTCTAACCTTGCAACTTCGTAGCAGTTCATACATATGAAACATTTATGGATTACCAGGATCCAGTGAAAGCTGCAACTTGACACCCAGAAACATGATATGTGGGCTGATAAATATCTGGTGCGGTAATTAAGAGGCTCCAGCTGCACCAAATGTGAATCAGCCCATAATACCATTCTGATTACTATGGTAAATTTTTCAATACTGATTCAAACATATGGGAAGTCTGAGTGCATATGAAACCAATATCTGGAGGGAATGCTCAGCAGAAGTATTTTTTCTCACCTTGAAGACTCCCGGTGCTTACGTTATGATTCGGGCACCCTCCCAATACTCTTGCACATGCTCAATGCAAAAGTCAATTTCCATAGGCAGGCAAGCACTTCCTTTGCACTGAAACGTGACATTATGTGCAATAGTACCGAGGATAGCTGTCCTCCGGTTGAATGATGAACCCTTTTACCATTGAGGTATGCACTAGAAATATTGCAGAATGCCCCCATACACTCCTGATCTCTCTGAGTGACTCCACACTGACAGGCTCTTGGTTCAGCCTAAAAACAGGAAATTGACATACCATAACAAGATGGAACTAAAATTGATGTAGATATGCAGAAATGTTATGTGAGCTTACTATTTCAATGGGATGGATTTTAACTCAGTGATTTCTGCTGGAAACCACTAGATGAGTTAATTTCCCACCTGTCCATGGCAGCAGAAGGCTTTTGGCTATTTAAACTGCTGGGCATCATTTAAATGCCTTTGTTCCACCCCCTGCCCAGAACGAGGAGGGGAGAGAGGCTGCCAAAGATAGGCACCTGCCGACTTCCAGGTAAATGGTGGGGATGGGGTTTCGGGAGGGTAATCTGTAATAGGACCCCGATTTGCATAAATTCATGAGGACCCTGCCTGTTTTAGGAGGGTGCGTCTGCCACCTGCAGAACCCTACAGATTAAAATCGCAAACGGCAGGAACCGGGCGACTTCCAAGCAGATAAGTAATCCCCTCGGTTTCTGCCGGGTGGGTAGGGTTTAAATCAACCCCAATATCTCCATAACTCATTGTGCGTTTTCGGTAGGGCTAGTGCAGTTAAATCATGGGTTTGGGAGTGAAAAGAGTCTGGAGCTTGTGGGCCTTGTGCTAGGATGGGAGGAGTTCGGGGCATGCAGTTCGCAATAGGATGGAAGCACTTTGTAGGGCCTGAAACACCACGTGAAATGGAGGTACGTAGCTTCCAGTGGAATGGAAGCCATTTTGTGGGTGTCAGAACTATGTAAATAACCATTTCACAACTTGTTCATGTATATAGAACCCATGTGACAGGTCAAAATTCACCTTTTCTTAGGCACATTGATCTCTGTGCTGTGGTATTATTTCACCCATAAACAACCTATTGACTGCATTCCTATGACAGCCTAACAAAATGTCACTACAGTCTAGTTTATTACATATAGTACTCTGCTTACTACAAAAAGTTGGTGATCTCACCAGAAAACCATTTTTTTAGCTAGACAGAGTGTACTAACTGAATTGATGAAGACACGTTCTTTGACTATCTGGCACTTTTTAGCTGTTTACTTGCTGGTGACTCCAGCGTCCCATTACAAGGCTTAAAGAAAGCCTGTCCCTTTTTTAATATACTTGTTCTCAGGATATGGGCGATGTTGCCAGCGCCACATTTATCGCCACAGCTCGTTCCCTAGTTGTGGTGGGTCACTGCAGTACTTGTATTGAGGGTGCTTCCACGATGGTGTTGGGTAGTGAGTTCCAGGATTTTGACCCACTGACTATGAAGGAATGGCAATATATGTTCAAGTTAGGATGGGGTGTGACTTGGACCAAAAGGAGTGAAATTCCTGGTAATCTACTTTTAAAACCATGTAACAACCATTTTTGGAACCAGCCTTTTTAAAAGTATAGTGATAGTTACAATTAATCTGGCTTTGGCTTAAGGAGCTGCACACTGTTAAGTGCTAACATGGTAGTTTTGCCTCGGAGTTTTTTTAATTTCAAAATATACTTTTATTTCATAGAATTTAAAGTTACACACTGTTCAATATAAATATCACAATTCCAAACTAAAACACTACAGATCATACACAAAGCGATCTCATTATTACAATTCAAACACAGTATTTCTTATGACTCATGGTGTACAATATAAGGTGGGGTGGCTTTACATGGTGGCCGTTCCCCATAGAGCCTTTGCGTAGGTCGCACCTTGTCCCACAGCACGTACTCCTGGACCTTGGAGTGTGCCAGTCGGCAACACTCGGTCGTGGACAGCTCCTTCAGCTGGAAGACCAGCAGGTTTCAGGTGGACCAAAGGGCCTCCTTCAACGAGTTGATGGTCTTCCAGCCGCAGGTTATATCTGTCTCTGTGCGTCCTGGGGAACAGTCTGTAGAACACAGCATTCTGTGTTACCGGGACAGATACCAACGCTTCTCTCTCCACGCCCTTTGCACAAAGGGGCAGCCCATCAGGAGGTGGAGGACGGTCTCCTCCCCGCTGGAGCCTCGAGGGCAGCTCGCGGTGGTGCTGAGATTCCTTGCGTGTTGGAAGGATCGCACTGGGAGGGCCTTTCTCATCACCATCCAGGCTACATCCTGGTGCCTGTTGGTCAGTTCTAGCGACAAGACATTCTGCCAAATGGCATTGACCGTCTGGTCGGGGAAAATACCGATCGAGTCCAACTTCTCCGTTCCTTGCAGGACTCTGAAAATGTTGCATGTCGACCATTGTCTGATGGCCTTGTGGTCAAAGGGGTTCCTCCTCAAGAACTTCTCCACCTGGGACGGGTGGGGTGGGTCCAGGTTGATGAGGCAGGTGTTCACCCCCCCCCCCCCCCCCCCGGTCCTGCTCGTAGGCGATCGTATCCCTGAGCAGCGCAAGGCTATCAGATTGTCCTGCCGGGTACAGTACAGGTCTGATCTGGGTGGATCACCCACTCCAGAGCAGACTTGAGCCTGTTGGCGATGGCCCTAGACAGAATCTTGTAGTCGACATTTAGCAAGGAAATGGGTCACCAATTTGTGATTTCTTCCCTCTTTCCCCTTCCCCCTTCCACTTGTAGATGATGTGGAGATGCCGGTGATGGACTGGGGTTGACAATTGTAAACAATTTTACAACACCAAGTTATAGTCCAGCAATTTTATTTTAAATTTAAAATAAAATTGCTGGACTATAACTTGGTGTTGTAAAATTGTTTACACTTGTAGATGAGGGTGATGATGCCTTTCCTTATGGCCTCTGACATGCTGCCTGCCAGAAGCATACCCCCATACACTTCCAGTAGGCTTGGGCCTATCCAGTCCCACAGAGCCGAATACAACTCAACCGGTAAGCTGTCTCTTCCGGGAATTCTACTCTTGAAGGACTGGACGGCCTTTGTCAGCTTGTCCAAGGTCAGTGGCCGATCCATGCTCTCCTCTAAGACTTCCATGATAGAGGACAGGAAGGACTGGGAGGCCGTGCTGTCTGTGGGCTTCACGTCATACAGCCTGGCATAAAAGGATTTGGTGATCTGCGAGGATGTCATCGAGCTGTCGTCCTCTTACAGGCTGCTGATCACAGAAGATGGAAGAAGCACAAACGCTTCTCACGTTGCTCTATGGAGCAGACTCTGGACCGGAGGATGATCTTTGAGGCCTCTGAGGCGGAGGGCGAGGCTTGCTGGCCCTTTACCTCTTGGAGTTCCTCCCTGACATTGACCCCCATTGACTGCGGCTGGAGCAGATCCTGCATGCTTTTTTGGCGCTGTGGTCGCTCTCGCACCATGGAGTCAGAGGGGTTTCACGGTCCTTCAACCTTTGTAATCCCTCTTTAGTTCCTCCATGTTCTCCGGGGTCAACAGTCTCACGTTCAGCTTCCATATCTCCCTGCCTGCGATTGACAGTCGGCCAGTAGGAGGCAGTGGTCAGAGAAGAACACCAGCTGGACGTTGGTGAATCTGACCTTGAGCGTTGGATACAAAAAGGAAGTCTATCCTGGAACGGACGGACCCGTCTGGCCTGGACCAGGTGTGTCTCTACTCTGCCGGGTTGCTGAAGACGTCGCAAAGCTTTGCGTCTTTCATCGCCTCTATCAGGAGTTTGGACATGGTGTCCAGTATACCGCCGCCCTTGCTGGATCGTCCAGCCGCATCGATGATTTAGTTGTTCTCGCCGGAGACTTCAATTGGTCTGGCGGTCGCCAGCAGTATTGGGAGGTGCTGGAAGACCTCCATCTGCTTGCTCCAGAAGGTTGGGGCGTACACATTGATTAGTTGGAGCGGGGCGTTCTTGTACAGAACGTCTGCTACGAGCAGGCGGTCCCCCACCAGCTCCTTAACCTCGGTGATGGTGAATTGACTTCCTCGCAGCAGAATCCCCAAGGAACAACTATCATTGCCTCCCGACCAGATGGACAGCCCGTGGGTCCACATGCATGACCACTGCTGGTAGTTGCAGGTGTGCAGGATCCTGCACCTCAGCAAGAACAGCAGGTCCCTCTTGGTCCTGGACAGGTAGTCCAGGGTCGCGGCACATTGCATCGTCTATTTTGATGCTACGCACGTTTATGGATCCAATTTTTAAATCCATTTTAAAATAGAGGAAAACAGAACATTCAGGTCTTACTATTGCATCAGTCTGGGGTCTACATTACTGTCCATTTGGGACCCTGGGTCCAGATTCTGCATTTGTGTGGTGTGCAGGAACTTCTGGATAGTCCTTGGGCTGAGAAAGGAGGCCTGTCCTCCATTGGGGGAGGGTCCTCGCTCGGGGTTCGACGGCGGGGTCTCGTGGGGTGGTGTGTCTGAGATCCACAACCAGGTCAGGCTCCTCGTCCAACGCCGGTGGTTCGCTCTACGCGTCCGTCGTGCTGCTCCCGGTTGCCCGGAGTTGGGGGAACCTCGCTATCCGCGTTGCAACTCCCGGCGTCCCAGAGTTGGGGTGCGCTGGACACGTTACAGCTCCCGGGTTCCTGGAGTTGGAGCGCGTTGTCAGTGTCGCTGGTCACAGTCGCGTTTTGCCTCTTCCTTTGACGAAGGTGGGATTTCCCCCCTTTCCTTGGTCATCGTCTGGGGAGTGGTCGCTGTTGTCTGTTGGGGTCTCTAAGCTCCTCTTGCTGCTGGCCACACCTTTGGTGTTCGTGCCTCTGGTCCTGCGGGACTTCCTCTTTCTTTGCTTGTATCATCCATCCTTCATCCGTCCCTGGTTTGCCTTCCATTGGCTCTGTGTTCCCAGGGGTAGTTTCGGGGCTGGGTTTGCTTGGTTTCCTTGTCACTCCCTTCCTGCTTTTTGTCTTCCTCCTGGCCGCTGGCCCTTTCACGTACGACCACAGCGGGGAGCAGGGGTCTGGCCTCCTTTGGGGCAGCTATGACTGCTGCTCTCTCCTCCTGTGTCACCTTGCCTCTCGCTACCCGTGCATAGCTTAGTCTGCGGTTTGGACAGGTCTTGTACAGGTTGTCCAGCCTCTCCGCACAGGTTGCAGCACTTGGCCTCCTGACAGTCCAGTGTCTGGTGGCCTTCCTTCCTGCAAATCACTGCCTTGCAGGAGGCCTCAAGGAGTTCTATTCCAATCTGTAGCTTTGGAGATTAATCTCCAACAGGTTACAACTGAATTTTTTGATCGTAGCTCTCTTGGCCTGATGGTTATGTTGTGTATACCCTGGTTGGGTGGGTGGTTTCAGACAGCTTCTGTTTGCTTGCATTGTGACATGAATAAGCCAACATTTTAAATGATTCTCTGTAACCTCTGATGTCCTGTTTATACCTGGAAAAGATTCAACTTTCAAAGGTTGAAATTGCCTGTGTTATGCAAAATCCTAGTTTTTAAAGGGGAAGGAAATGGTACTCTTGCCAGGTATTTAAAAAAAAAATGTTTTTAAACTTTAACCCACAATTTTATCAATGCTATGAAGAGGGATTCTGTCCTAACTAGACCACTCTGGTGACATCCAGTATAGGGATTGACCCTATGTGTCCTGGAATAGCTCCATTGCAGACAGCTGGAATGAACTTCAAATGAGTCTTAGGGCTGCTCTGGAGCTGACCAGTTAGCCAGCCCTGGGAACTACACTGCAGGCTGGCAGTGCAGATTTCCTAGCTTGTAATGTGCTTTCCTGGCATTTGATCAGTCTGGAGCAGCCCTCCAGGGTCTCTTGGAAATAATCAAATTGACCCTTTTTGAAAAAAGTTATCTATCTTTCCTTCCCCCGCCCCCTTTTAATGTGACTTAAGAGATCCTGTTTGTGTTATACTCAAGTCTTTGTAAGCATTTGATTTTTAGATATTAACCTTTTCTGTTGGAAAGTGTTTACGAAAGTGAAGGTTGATTATTTGTTTTTTTTTATTTTCAGGATTTTAAACACAACACTGTTTGAAAGTTGGGAGATAATTGGGCCATACCCGTCGTGGTGGGTCTTCAATGTGCTGTTGCTTATACTACAGGTTCTACACGGCATCTGGTCATATCTCATTATGCGCATCGCATATAAAGCTGTCGTCAAGGGAAAGGTAATTTTAACATCTTTTAAAATAGACTATTTTCTATTCAGCTCCCTGCGAGAACCCTCCGTTCAAGTTGCACTGTAAACCACCTTACCCCTGACCATAAATCACCGCTTCAAGCCCAGGGCCACATGAGGCTCGCTTGCCTCAGTAGGGTGAATTTTAACTAGCGCTAAGTCTAGAAGCGAGATGGAGTACCACACAAGGCGGGACTGAGGGGGGTGAAAAGTGAGGGGGGTGAAAAGTGAGGGCGGCGGGACTGAGGGGGGTGAAAAGTGAGGGCGGCGGGACTGAGGGGGGTGAAAAGTGAGGGCGGCGGGACTGAGGGGGGTGAAAAGTGAGGGCGGCGGGACTGAGGGGGGTGAAAAGTGAGGGCGGCGGGACTGAGGGGGGTGAAAAGTGAGGGCGGCGGGACTGAGGGGGGTGAAAAGTGAGGGCGGCGGGACTGAGGGGGGTGAAAAGTGAGGGCGGCGGGACTGAGGGGGGTGAAAAGTGAGGGCGGCGGGACTGAGGGGGGTGAAAAGTGAGGGCGGCGGGACTGAGGGGGGTGAAAAGTGAGGGCGGCGGGACTGAGGGGGGTGAAAAGTGAGGGCGGCGGGACTGAGGGGGGTGAAAAGTGAGGGCGGCGGGACTGAGGGGGGTGAAAAGTGAGGGCGGCGGGACTGAGGGGGGTGAAAAGTGAGGGCGGCGGGACTGAGGGGGGTGAAAAGTGAGGGCGGCGGGACTGAGGGGGGTGAAAAGTGAGGGCGGCGGGACTGAGGGGGGTGAAAAGTGAGGGCGGCGGGACTGAGGGGGGTGAAAAGTGAGGGCGGCGGGACTGAGGGGGGTGAAAAGTGAGGGCGGCGGGACTGAGGGGGGTGAAAAGTGGCTTTAGAAACTTTTTTTTGCCCTCTGCTCCAGCTCCAAGATGATTTATTAACCTTCATTGCTATCCAGCCAGAGATCACTTTAACTTGGCAGGCAGACACAGACCAGTGATGGAACCTGAGATCTATGTGGTCTATGTGGTTCACTTCACCATGCAGTGTATTCACCAATTGACTCATTTGAGAGAAGGGAGTGGAGCAAAAACTGAACTTTGATCATATCCATTGCTTGCTGATCATTAAAGAAACACTAATGGCCATTATCAAAGTCACAATATGACATTCTGAAAAGGACTGGTGGTCAACATAAAGGGCACTATCGAGGGCATAAGCACATAAGTAAAAGATTGAGGCAAATATTTTTAAAGGGAATGTAGCTGTATGCATATAGGGATGGCTGGGAGACAGATGAGAATTGGGGTAAATCACTTTTTGGGCCACAGGGACCTGTTCTGGGACCTCTTACTTTCCATTTATATGGATTTGGACACATTCACAAGAAGAACATTATCAAAAATTAGGGAATATGGTGAACTGAGGAAGATTGCAGGAGGATGTAGAGAGGTTAGTGGAGTAACAGATAGGTGGCAGATGCATTTCAATGTAGAGACTTGTGAAGTAGCACATTTTGAATGAAAAGAATAGTTAAAGGAGGTATGTCCTAAATGGTGAGATTCCCAGGAATAGAGAGATCAAAGAATGCAGTTACATACATTGAATATAAAAATAAAGAAGTGATGTTTCATTGGTTAAGCCACAGTTGGTGTATAGTGTATAGTTCTGGGTACCCCATTATAGGAAGGATATTGGAACCATGAAAAAGGCACAACAAAGATTCACCAGAATAGTATCAGGAGTGAGATTATAGTTATAAAAAGAGACTTGAAAAATTGGGGTTTCAATCACTGGCCCAGAGAAGGTTAAGAAGGATCTAATAGAGGTTTTCAAAATAATTAAAGGTGTTGAGAGGGTAAATAGTGCAAGTTTGCCTGACCGATGTGGGAAGGACTTGAAGTTGCAAGCTTCTGTTCAAGTGGCTCGGGCTTCTTTCCTCAGGAACAGAACTGCAGAGTGTAATATTTTAGAATATGTGCTGCGTAACTTTTTTTTGACAGACCTGCAGGGGTGGTGGGTGGGAGGAAGAACTTTGGTAGAAACCTAACTGGAGCTGAATGTTTCTGGAGGGGAGGGATTTCACTGTAAAGTGCTGCATTTTGCACCTCTAGTAATTATTGCTTGGCGGGAGGGGAAGTTTAATTCTCTCAGGTCTCCCTTTGTGGTCACATTGCGTCAGATCTATTGATCAGCGGCCCTAGCTATCCTCTATGCCAGTGCTGATGAACTCTCAACAATTATGTTCAGAACCAGCAGACGTTCTAGTACCGAGAAGGATGTTTAATCCTGCTGAATGTAATGAGGTGCCCAGGGATGGACAGGCTGCCTACAGCACTCTAACTTCTTTTCCAGCTAGAAGGCTGGGTGTGGCAGGTTGTTAGCGGGCTGCTTTCTCTGCAAATCCTGCTCACCAATAGCAAAAACAATTAACTTTGAACCAGAGTGACCGCAGCCTGGTTATGAACTGAATGTTGAGGGAATATTGTGTTATAAAGGTTAATAATACTGTCCTGTGCATTGACCAGGTTAATTCATTTTCAAATGTAACTTTAAGAGAAATCTCTCAACTTTTAGGTGACATTTTAATCTGCCTTTGTGCTCTTTTTGGACCATTAGTCATGGGTTTGGGTGAAATCTGACCACCTGTAATCATGTGACCTAATTATGATGCTGATTTAAACACGAGATGTTTGGATTTGTGATTTAATATTTCCTGAAGTTTGATACAATCTTAGCTGTGTACTTTATGTATCTGTTTAAGGCTAAGAAGCTCCACCTTTGAGTGAATTTAGCACTGAAATGAGCAGGCAGCAATGGGCATACACTCCACGTGAGGTATTGGTTGCTCTGTTCTTAAAGTGCTGCCTATATTTTAAACAATTTTACAACACCAAGTTATAGTCCAGCAATTTTATTTTAAATTCACAAGCTTTCGGAGGCTTCCTCCTTCCTCAGGTGAACGAAATGATTTCATTTCGTTCGCCTCCGAAAGCTTGTGAATTTAAAATAAAATTGCTGGACTATAACTTGGTGTTGTAAAATTGTTTACAATTGTCAACCCCAGTCCATCACCGGCATCTCCACATCATGCCTATATTTTAGTTTGCCTTTATTTTTGGGGATGCATTTCAGTGACATTGCATGGGGGCTGAATCTCAAGAATCCACTTACACACAGAGACAGCGCTGGGTAGTGTGTGTGTGTGTGTGGTCTGTCACAAACAGGATGGGGCATGGCTACGAGTCCCCTCGTCATTGAGTAGGCTGCCAGTGTTCACGATCTAAGCTGAGGTACTGGAGACCTGTGTGTATCCATTCCCAGCGTGTGTTTCACCCTTCAGGGAAGGAGGAGAGAAATGTGGAAAGAACAAAGTGAGGGGAGGGGCAGGAAGGGACTTATTCAAGAATAATCTAGAACATACTTGCCCTACAGTTCATGTCCAAAATATTTTCTTTGTGATGACATTTGCATGTTTGTGTTCCCACCAGATATATAATGCTGTTTCACTGATTTCTTATCTTAATCTTTGAGTTCCCTGGAGGATAGAGTAGGAGGGCTGTGATCCAAATGATGGCATCCAGCACTCTCGTGAATCAGTTAAAATTAATAAATTCTAGTCCATGTTTGCCCAAAACATTTAGAACCGGGATCTGACTTGAGAAAATCAGCCAATGACAAATTGCAGCAGAACACCAACAGCCACGTGACTGTTCTGTCTCCCACACACTCACCCTGTGCCCTTTCTGAGCTCTGCTTCTACATCTGCCACTTGGATGAACTTGCGTTGTGGACTTGAGTCCATTGCAAGCTCAAAAGTGTCTAAATTTTCTTCAGTTACGATGGCATCAGAGAGGGGATGGAGGTCTCGCTGTATCTGGGCTGGAGTGTGATGATTGGAGGGGATGGAGGTCTCGCTCTGTTGGAGGGGATGGAGGTCTCGCTCTGTTGGAGGGGATGGAGGTCTCGCTCTGTTGGAGGGGATGGAGGTCTCGCTCTGTTGGAGGGGATGGAGGTCTCGCTCTGTTGGAGGGGATGGAGGTCTCGCTCTGTTGGAGGGGATGGAGGTCTCGCTCTATCTGGGCTGGAGGGGATGGAGGTCTCGCTCTATATCTGGGCTGGAGGGGATGGAGGTCTCGCTCTATATCTGGGCTGGAGGGGATGGAGGTCTCGCTCTATATCTGGGCTGGAGGGGATGGAGGTCTCGCTCTATATCTGGGCTGGAGGGGATGGAGGTCTCGCTCTATATCTGGGCTGGAGGGGATGGAGGTCTCGCTCTATATCTGGGCTGGAGGGGATGGAGGTCTCGCTCTATATCTGGGCTGGAGGGGATGGAGGTCTCGCTCTATATCTGGGCTGGAGGGGATGGAGGTCTCGCTCTATATCTGGGCTGGAGGGGATGGAGGTCTCGCTCTATATCTGGGCTGGAGGGGATGGAGGTCTCGCTCTATATCTGGGCTGGAGGGGATGGAGGTCTCGCTCTATATCTGGGCTGGAGGGGATGGAGGTCTCGCTCTATATCTGGGCTGGAGGGGATGGAGGTCTCGCTCTATATCTGGGCTGGAGGGGATGGAGGTCTCGCTCTATATCTGGGCTGAAGGGGATGGAGGTCTCGCTCTATATCGGGGATGGAGGTCTCGCTCTATATCTGGGCTGGAGGTCTCGCTCTATATCTGGGCTGGAGGGGATGGAGGTCTCGCTCTATATCTGGGCTGGAGGGGATGGAGGTCTCGCTCTATATCTGGGCTGGAGGGGATGGAGGTCTCGCTCTATATCTGGGCTGGAGGGGATGGAGGTCTCGCTCTATATCTGGGCTGGAGGGGATGGAGGTCTCGCTCTATCTGGGCTGGAGGGGATGGAGGTCTCGCTCTATATCTGGGCTGGAGGGGATGGAGGTCTCGCTCTATATCTGGGCTGGAGGGGATGGAGGTCTCGCTCTATATCTGGGCTGGAGGGGATGGAGGTCTCGCTCTATATCTGGGCTGGAGGGGAAGGAGGTCTCGCTCTATATCTGGGCTGGAGGGGATGGAGGTCTCGCTCTATCTGGGCTGGAGTGGGATGGAGGTCTCGCTCTATATCTGGGCTGGAGTGGGATGGAGGTCTCGCTCTATATCTGGGCTGGAGGGGATGGAGGTCTCGCTCTATATCTGGGCTGGAGTGTGATGATTAGCGGGTGTTTTTCCTTATAACATTTCAAATTGACAATTTTGGGCACACGTGGACTAAAATTTATGAATTTTAACTGATCCACTAGATGTCATTTGGTGATTTTGCAGCTACTAAAAGGTAATGTATTACAAGTTTTTAAAATGAAATGGGGGAGGGGTGGAAGCTATAGAAAATTACCTCAATGGCAGTATGGCGAATGAATTAGTAATATACCACCTGTGCTTTCAGATATTGGTACTGCAGCTGTTCTTGGTGTTCTGTTTCTCCTGTATGTGTATCCATGTATGTGTGTCGCTCAAACAATCCAACTGAGGAAGAATTTCTTGACCGGCTTTTCTGTGGTACAAGATTTGGTTTCATTTTGTTTGTGTTTTTTCCTTGTGTTTTATTCTTTCTCTGTACACCGGGAAGTCTGGCAAGTGGGACCTTTTGCTTGTAAGTGTTGCAACTGTTGGAGTTAGTCGTCCAACACTTTGCCTGATTATTTCACTGTGCAACCTTTCTACTTTGCATGGTTTTGTATCTTTATTGGAATGCTTTACTATGCCATCACCCCTCTGCTTTGCATGATGTTGATAACTTACACATCACAGCCTGAAATAATAGCACGATAACCAGTTAACTGCATACTGTGCAATAAAGGGCTGCAATTATTGCCAGCAAATAACATTATGCTCCCTAACTCTTAACCAGCCACCAAGAATGAAATCATACAGATATTTCAGCACTAGGCCAAAAAGACGTTTGTGTTACACCATTAATATACTGAGGAACGAAAGGCTTTAACTCCAAGGGATGTTCCACTCTTGGGGCTTAATAATCCATATTTTTTTTTAAAACACTGCTTCTGAGCTTCCCTGGGTCTTAGTTGGTAGTACCACACCAGACAGTGAAAATGTCACACAGGCCGGGAAAGCTCCAGGTTCAATCCCTGGTTTATGCTGTTAGCTGATCTCCATTGGGGCAGAAGGGACTGAGATAGGATGAGAGCGGGTAAACTTGAGCTGTATTTCTGGAGATGAACCAGCTAAGAGGTGATCTGATCGAGGTGTTTAAAATAACGTAGTGCATTGACAAGGTAGATGTGGTAAGGACTCTTCCCTCTAGAACAAAGGGACAGAATCTTAGAATTTGAGCAAATCGGTTAAAAGTGAATTCAGGAAAAAGTTGAGAATGCAGACCACTGTCCCAGAAGGCTATAGATTCAGAATTAATTGTGATGTTTACTCAAAGAAAGGCTATTTGGGGGTTGGAGAAAAGCAAGGAATTGGGATTACAACAGGAAAAATGCCATGGCTAACAGTGACAGAGCAGGCTCGATGGACTGACTGTCCTACTCCTGTTATGTCCCTAGGTAAAGAATGTGTTAATCTGGAGAACCCAGATATAAAGGTACATGCCGTCTTCTGATTTGTCAAGGCAAACGATTAATCAGTCCCTAAATAAATCATTGTTCCATCTTATTCTTAGTTCTTACAGCCGCAACTCACTTGCGTAAGCAATTCATTATCTCCTTTCTCTATTTTGCCTCCTGCTCCTGCCCCATGCTTGTAGGACTGTTGGGCAGCACATGTACAAGTGATGGAGAGTTGCAGAAGAGAAGAGGGGATTTCCTGTGATTTGCTCACAATGGAAAGGGTGCCTGATCTGTTGAGACATGTACACTCTTTCTTCTTCACCCCTCTCTTTCAGTTATTGGTTCTCTTTTTAGGTATTTAAACTCACCAGGTGATCGGTCTGTATTGTGCAGCCACCATCAGATGTGATTTGGACTAATGGGCCTTGAACTAGTTGAAGCACTGTCTGCCAGCTGTTTTTAATCTGTTCAATCCAGAAAAGAGCCTGTTTTAACTTTCAACTTGACTAAAGAAAATCTCTTTTTTTAAAAAAAGTTCCATGTATTTGGGGACAGGGAAAAGTGAAGCCCCTGAAGTTTCTAATGTGATCTAATGTTTCATTTGAGAGACTTCTTTCTTTTTTGGTATCTGAATGAGTTCATTCACCTGTAAATATATTTTCTCTTGTATCTGTTAACTTTATTGCTAATAAATGTAACTAGGCTGCTTTTTTTGTAATTTTATCTGTATTGTAAGAACTAATACTCCATTACAAATATTTACTGACTGGGAGGGGATAGAGAAAAAGGTACCTTTTACAATGACCATCTTTTTTGTGGGGATGCCATTCCTCTTCTATCCCCAGTTCCTTGGCCTGCCTGAGCCAGGCACTGAGTTGGGTGGGGAAGGGTGAGAGCCCTTCTACTCCCTGTTGGGCAGAGCCAGGCTGTTGCTTGATGCCTCCCCACAGTGACCTGTCGGATCAGGAACTTGCCTGCTTGGGGAGCGAATCTGTGTCCCCTTCATTCATGGCATCCCTTTACTTCACCGTTGACCTTTGCCCTTCATGTACTAAATGTTAACCTGCAGTTCTGAAATTTTAAAAATGAATAGAACTCCTTAGCTCTTCAAAGGGAGCAATCTTCCCAAAGGCGGACTGTTTTCCAACTGTTGTCTAACAGGATTAGTAAACTACTCTCCACCAATGTTTTATGTATCACTCTTACCTTTTTTTTAAACAATATTTTTGTGCTTGATGCCTGCATCTCAAAAATGTGCTCATGCAAAACTTTTGGCTGTGATAAATTTGTGTACCATTAGATCTAGGGTAAGGGAGTAGTAACTATTGTGATTGTAGTAACCTTTAAAGAGCTCTCTGCCATAATTTAAAATTACTGAAATTTTTATTGTTTGTTATGCACAGACTATGTTTTTACATTTAAAACAAACTTCTAATTTTTTTTCACTGACCTGGTCTCAATAATGTTGCCAGGACGGTAGTTTTTGTACCAGAGCTCCAAACAGCTAGGCAGTATCGCTCCAGAGTAACCTTTTTTTTTAACATTATCTCTAAAGTTGCACCTCCTCCTTATCGACACACTGTCTGTTAATGTTGTGTGGTCTCGGACTTTTCTTTGTTCTAAAGATAACTTTCAGAAAATGGTATACTATTCATGCAAATTCTTTTCTGAAGCTATTTTTAAAAAAAAAGTTCCCCTCCCCTGAGGAGTTGGAAGTTCTAGCATTAACTCTTCAGTTCCTATTTATTTATTTTTAAAAAAGACATGGACCATTCATTCCTTAGAAACTGAGCCATTGTGCTTCATGTGCAAACCAGGACATTTTTCAGTGGGCTTTCCTATTGCTTACAAGTGCTGTGATTAATTTCAGTCAGTCACCAGCAAACCAGAAACACATGTTCTTGGAGGCAGGATGAGCAAGTGTGGAGTTATAAATGTCAGCAGGGAGGAAAGCGTTTCCCACAAACAGGACCTTTGTTATACCTAGTTTATTCAAAGCAACTCCTGAGATGCCGGCTGAGTTGATTTCTTGCAGCATTGCCACTACTGTTGACCAGTTTTATAGTGCCACCTGCTGAGTTATTTGAGAATTGCAACAATGATGAACAGTATCAAACAGTGGGGAGTCTGTGTAATGCTTAATGATTTGCTGTGGTTAGTGTTTGCCCTTTCAGGAGCCAGTGGTGCCATGAATTAACAAGGGTTTTGAGTTGCAAACTGTTTGACCTTTGTGCCTCATCCTGCCTAAAAGCAAAAGCAAACCGAAGATACTGCAGACTTGTGGCATACAAACTTCTTGATTTGCTCAGAGGTCGGTTTGCACTTCGTGACTAAATTTTTAAAAAAGTGGTCTAATTAAACTTCATCCTTTTTGAAAACTGGTTTTGTCTCACTATTCTGTAAAGGAATATATGTTCATGGGTTTTTGGCTAGTGTTGCTTATGTTTCAAAAAGTGATTCCCGGTAATCTTAACTGAGCTACTGGGGACAGAGGAGGAGCTTTCCATTGGGAAAGATAAATATTCAGAGGGCACGTTGCCCTGGGACACTGGTACTTTTAGCAACTTGTTACAGAGCATCATTGGTAGAAGTTTGGGGTGTGTTTTCTCCCTTGGGGTCACTGTGGACCATGCAACCCTGTGTCTGAAAGAGAACAAACACCCTGCTCTTGGGCCTCTGCTGCTGCAAAGTGGTTGCTAGGAGACGAGCAGCATCAGTTCAGTACCATTGTCCTTTAAGGAAAAAACGTAAAACCAAAACATCAAATGGGAGCAGCTGTTGGAGACTGAAAACTGACGGAACAGCACGGGCAGCTTCTAAACCTACCAGTTTACTACGTTTGAGGAGAAAGTAGGTTACTAGTCTGTAGTAATCATAGTGGTGACTTCTGCAATGGAGAGTTTAACTTTGTGTAATCTGGCTACAGAACTTCAGTGCCACCCATGATACCAGCACATAACTTTTATGAACAACTTAAAAGGGTGTGAAAGCAGCCCAGAGTGACCTGCACTTAACACCGAAGCATATCTAGTGGAAGAGTATCCCATCCTTTTTAAGAGCATCATCGCTGTGTGTGCGCTGCTGTTCTTGTAACATCGCTAGAAAACCACTAGCTTATTTCAGAGGCAGTCTCACCATCTGTTTTACTTCGTTAACGTGCAGTATTTACAAAGAAATGTGATTTAATATCTTTGACATTTTATCTAGTTCATTCCATTATTGTTTGAGGCCAACCATTTAAAGGAAGCTGAATTATGTTGTATTGAACGGACACCTTTGCTTAAGAACAGCCCAAGTATCTCAAAATTAGACTTGGTAACTCCTGCAAGGTTCCCTGATGTCATCAGCGCTTGCAAATTCAAACAAAAGAATTCAAATTGAACAGAATACAGGTTTAATCTTGGTTTTCAATTGTGCAACTTTTAAGAGGTCCTGATGGTGAGACTCTCTTTAATTTACTTGTGTGTAGTCTTGTCACTTATTAACATTGAGTTCGGACTCTAGTCAGATTTATTAAACAATTAAGTGCTAAGGCACTTCATCCTTCACCAGGAGAAGCTATTTTCCTTTGTTTGTGACCACTTTACCTTGCATACCTAACCTTTTGCAGACTCCTAACACTAGCATTTATTTAGTGATTTACTGGCATGAGGCTGTTATTTTTTATATTAGTCTGCAGGTGGTAGTCTGGAGCTAATAGACAGCATCACTGAGTGGATGAATACTACTTCAATTTTCTTTCACTCTCCACTCCACTGAGCTGATCTCAGTCACTCTGTCACAGCCTAAAGCCAAATCCCTCCCCACAGGGGGTCATCACTCGGTCACTAGTGTACACCTCCAACTGTCTGACAAATAGCCCGGTTGGAGGCCTAGGAGCAAGGCAGCTACTTGTTTCTGCAGCACAGTCAGTACTTGGCCTGGGAAAACACAAGTTTGCAGACGTCTATTGAAGGAATAACGGGAATTAAATTTTACAATTCCTAACTTCTGAATTTAGCAACTCCACATTTGGAGAACCTTGGAAGAGGGAACCAAGTTTAAATTTATCCTTTACCCTATCAATGTTCAGAAGTTTAATTTTTTTTCTTTTGAATTGTGTTTTAAGTTAATCTTGCCCCCCCCCCCCACCACTTTGAGTTTGCTGATCTTGTGCACCATTCCCAGAGTCTGATGGTGACCTCCTCCTAATGTTGGGTGCATGAAAATGTCCAGGGTGACTCGCCCTCTTTCCTTTCCTTCTCTGTTTTGGGAGGGAAAGTGCCTTGCCTCAAGCTTATCTCAGCACCTTCCCATCATGGACCTGCTATGATCAGGAATTTACTGTATAGAGAAATGGCCCAGACCACAATCCTGATACTATGTAGTGCTGCATGTAGGTATACTAATACAACATTTTATTTTTAACATAAGTACCTCACTGGGTGGGGAGACAGGCATGGGACCCAAATGACTGAGCTGTGCTTTTTAAAAAAAAAATGATTCCAGCTTTGAAAATGATAGTGATTGGCGAGGAGTGCATAGCTACCTGTGAGTAAATATAATTTAACTCTTCTCTTCAATGCAGGTCTCTAAGGATGATCGCAGTGACATTGAGAGCAGCTCCGATGATGACGATTCCATGACAAATGGCACAAAACTCCATCACCACAGTCCCTCCAAAGGAGCCAACAGCACGAACGGGACCAACGGCCACCTAACCACGAACATGGGTGGGGGGCCATTAGATGCTGTCTCCATGAACTGTGTAATGTGGGTTAGGCACAGACAGCAGAATTTTACGGAAAACAACTGAGCGCTGGACAGTTGTTTTAAAAATAAAGAAACTGGGTGTTGCTGCATGGAATCTGAGACATCCTGCCTGCTCAGTAACTTAGACCTGCAAAGCATAAAGCATTTTTCTTTTTTTTTAAATGTGCTTTAGCAATATGAGAAATTGAACTTCAGCTTTAAATGGGAATGGATGGAGCTAGACTGTGGATTCTAAAGAACCATCTTATTCCATTTAACAACCTGCAGTGCTTTAAATGGGTTTTGTGCAATTTGTCGAATTGCTAAAGGTGTGGTTTACATTTCTGGCCTGTTTTTGTTGTATTTCCTTGTCCTATATTTTGTAATTCGTCGGTGCAAAAACAAGGAGACAGAGAGCTGAGTGAGCAAGACAGAAGACCAATAAAACCAAGAGGATTGTGTAAATCAGTCTTGGGGTGGAGGGGGAGGTCAATTTAATTGAAGGGGTAAAACAGCTGACTTCAGATGGAAGGGGGATAATTTGGTTGCTGTTTGCATTCCCATCATCCCTGGCATGTTGGGTATTTTGTATAAAGGAATTGAGTAATCTGTAAACCCAAAGAATCAGGAGTTATGGGCAGGGGTCCAAATTGTCATTTTTGTGGTGTCATTCCACGTGTTGAAGCGCAGCTTTGTATTAAAACACTAGGTTCTAGTGTGTGTCTGTCCGTGTGTGTCTGTCTGTGTCCATGTCTGTTTGTGTCCGTGTCCATTTGTTGGCTCCATGGGCGAGCTAAACCTAGCAGTCCTTTTTGTTACAGCAGTGCATTGAAGTGATTATGACAATCCCTTTCTCTTTTTGAGGAGCAAAAGAAGGAGATCCTCTGAAGTAAATGTTTTCATTTAATTTTTATTGAGGGGGAGAGATTGGAAACTAAATCCTCCCAGTGATGGCTCAAGGTTAAAAAGTTATAACGGCCCAACATTGTTTCATTGCTCTTCTTGTAGGAAAGCATGAATTGTCAATGTTTTTTGGCTGGTTAGGTTCCAGTTAAATTGAAGCTCAATGATTAGCACTAAATTGATTTTTTTTTTTAAAATTGCCTTGCAAAGTAATCCACTCAAATGTCTCTGATTTTTAGAGACTGTTAGAAGGTGCTTTAATCTGTTGCTGGGTGTGATGAACCCTGGTGTGTTCCTCGAAACAAGGCTGCTTTTAAACGTTTCCACATTTCCTGCAATAGCCGTGTCTCACTCCACGAAGGTTGTTTCGAACGAGAATTTGTGTGAAACCGTTCCGAAAGGTTTGTTTACAAGTTGAAGAGTTTTGTCTTTTTAAACTTTGGAAAAAAATTACATTTTTGTGCGGTAGTTTCAGCTACGCAAAACTGTTCTTGAAAGGAAAAAATTGTCTTTACATATGATGGTCCTGTGGAGATCCTCGAGGGACTGTGTAAATACTGGTTCAAGGGAGATTTAAAGAGATGTTTAAATGAGTTGAATTTCTGAGCCCTGACTTTATTTATTTTAAATGAAGACATAAATTATTTTGATGTAAAGCAAATACACAATACAATGTTATTTGGTGTATTTTTCTTAAAAGTTGTTTTTTTAAAAATTCAAGTTCAGGCTCTGGAAGCCGAGAGGCAATTTTTGAATTTTTTTTTGTCCTTCTCCTGCCCCCACCCCTCTCCTCTCGCAGCCTTAAGATTCTTTATTTTTCTCTCAATTTTAAGTGTTTATGTGAGACTAAAATCTCCCTCTTTATTCCCCTCCCCTTTCCCCCAGCCCGTTATGTTGGTCTGCAGCTGAGAATGGGAGGGTGAGTGTGATTGTGCCCACAACTCCTGCCAATGACGCTGTGTTTTGGGGAGGGGTGAAGTCCAAGTTTGAATGGTCAGCCTAGCTGACATTCAGAGCAACCTTCCTAGTCCATGTTTCATCACTTTCCCCGCCGATTATTCTCTCCTGATGCCGCTGAGGCACTGTTCCATGGGTGCGAGCAGCCCTGTGGTATGTCGCCCAAGTAGTCCTGTTTCTTGTCTGGACCTCTGGGCTCAGCTGCATTGCTCTCCTCCCCTCCCCCACAATTTTTGTCTTCACCTGTTCCCCCCCCCCCCACACACACACACACACACACACACACACTTTCTAGCAGGGGGTCACTGTTAGGAACTCTGGTTCCCCCTCTAGCCTGGAAATTGAAGCCTGTTTCAGAGCCCCCTATGCTAATCTGGCTGAGATCAGCAAACTCAGCACAGAAATCTCATTACCGAATCACCACCACCGAGCTCTCTGGCAGTTATCCGGCCCACCCACCCTCTTGAGACTTTTTTTTGTTGCCAGGGAAAACATTTACCTCTCTAGCAGGATTAGATCTTAACCAAGGTTTCAAGTTTTTTTTTCGCTGTAGTAGAATTGGTCAGAACATGCTTTATGGTAACAGATGCATCTTGTTCACTAAATATAAGTCTGTGGAGTATTTGAAAGCATGATTTAAAGGTGGCCAGTAGCACAACCAATGTACAGGACCAGTGCTGTCAGTCACTGAGTCACCAGTGTTAAAGATGGGTGGAAGGGTTTTGGTATTTATTTTTATGTGGGCACTTGCTCAGTAATCCTCCCAGCACACAGGACAGCACAATATAAACAGGACTCTTTTCTAGCCAAATGTTCAAGCACCAGACCCATTATTTTGGGTCATTTAACCGAGAGGAATGGTGTCTGAAGTGTTCGGTGAGTTAAGGAATTGTTGCTTGCTCTCTCTTGCTCCTTTCTCCTCCTCTCCCCAGTCCCATCATTTGAAAACGGGAGTCTATTTGAGTAACTGTGTAGGCAGACATCCACCAATGCCATTAGCTACTAGTCATGATGTGGAGATGCCGGTGATGGACTGGGGTTGACAATTGTAAACAATTTTACAACACCAAGTTATAGTCCAGCAATTTTATTTTAAATTCACAAGCTTTCGGAGGCTTCCTCCTTCCTCAGGTAAATGTTCAGGAGCTCCTCGAAGCCTACGCATTTATACATGAATGTTCAGGAGCTCCTCGAAGCCTACGCATGTATAAATGCGTAGGCTTCGAGGAGCTCCTGAACATTTACCTGAGGAAGGAGGAAGCCTCCGAAAGCTTGTGAATTTAAAATAAAATTGCTGGACTATAACTTGGTGTTGTAAAATTGTTTACAATTAGCTACTAGGAGGTAGGGGGGAACCTGCCTATTCAAGATATCCCTTTATACACCCCCTTCCCCCAGGGAGGTTGACAACACACCGAGGTATAGGGTACTGCCCATTCAAGATACCCCTCTATACACCCCCTTCCCCCAGACATGCTAACACTGCAGTCTGGTGACTCCTTGCCTGACAGAGCTCAAATTGATGTGGCTGGATGTTGGATTGAATCTTCAGCCTGGTGCTGTGCATTCCTGTTCAGTGCTTACTGTTGTAAAAATAAGTCTGTGGCAAAGAGCTGGGTAAAAGTCTGAATTAAGTTGGCACAGTTAAGTACTGAACTTTATTGAAAGGATCTAATCATCCAAATTGCTTAAGTAATCTGAAGCTCTTGATAGTTTCTTATAAACTGTCATTTGAGTTCAGAGCTTAGATTGATTTCATTATAATCACTCCCACCCACACATTATTCTTTATTGTGTACACAGCAGTGCTAAACACAACCAGAAAAATTAAGTCAAACATAAGAACACAAATAGGAGCAGGAGGAGGCCATATGGCCCCTCCATTCAATAAGATCATGGCTGATCTACCTCAACTCCACTTTCCTGCCCGATCCCCATAATCCCTAACCTCCTTAGCATGTGGAAAGTGGGATTCCCCCCCCCCCCCCTCCTATCAGCCTAGATTGAAAAGACTAAATTGATGGCGTAACACTGCTCTGTATATTGTATGTAAAACGATGTGATTGTGTCAGGTGCTGACTTCTTCCCCTATCCTAAGCAATATAACTCACCGATACTAACTAATCTGGAGACTTGGACTGTTAACCACTGAGGCCCTGTTAACAGTGATTTGGCTATTTGGTTCTTGAGGTTAAAGAAGGGGTGCGGGGAGGGATTTTATTTTTAAGTGATGTGGATTAAAATGTTGGTCTAAAACTGAGCAGGATTTATTTTAGAACACTTTATGTTGCAACAGTGGGTTTGTACATTGGGGAAGGGAGAGAATATTGTTTGTAAGTAGAATTTTTTCTGAGTTTGTCTTAAGTGGGTTGTGCCATATGGGCAGAGGTGACTTCTCAGCATCAGGTTTGTCTTGATTTCTGGAATTTGAGGTCTGTTGAAAGGTCCCCAATGTTGAATGACCATAAAGGTGCCAGTGTGGACTTTTTTCAAAGGACTTTTTTGTCCAGAAAATTAGATTGGAGTGAGTTCCATACTATTTGACCCACAAAACAATTGTTTTTTCGAATCTGCCTAAAATCTTTCCCATCAGGCAGTGCTGTTGCTGACAAACTGCAGGGGACTGTGGGAGATAACCCAAAACCATGTGACCCTTGGCCAGAACTTGTGCTGTCCACTGGTTCCACTTCCATTTCTATTTGTTAAGGCTACACTTCAAATCGTCTTGCCCTGAACACAAGTTCATTATTAAAGTACATGAAATAATCTGCCCTTCCCCCATGTAAACTAGGGGATTATTTTTCATTTTTCTCTCATTGCATGGCCTTCTGCCAACCAGGATCACAAGTGTCATAAAATGGTTCTTAAGTAATTGAATCCAATACATGGGGGTATAAAATGAATAAACTGTAAAGGACAGAAGTTCCCTGAAATATACAGCCTCTCCGTGATATTGATTCCAGAATAGTGTTTCCTCCCCCCCCCCTCCTGTTCTGATTTATGGAGGCAGCGCTATGGAGTGTTGTAGCATCTCACTGGTTTGTATTGTAGCAAACCCCATATTTTGTGGTTTATCTTGTGCTGTAAAGAAAAGTGATCCTGCTGGGCCAGTTTGTGGATAGCTTAATGGAGAGGTGGGAGTGAGTTACTGTAGTGTAGTTGAGGGTATTTGAATTCTGTAATAAAATAGAGAGGCTTCTACATTTTTAATATTCTCCATCAGCACTGGTGACATCACCGAAGTTGCAAATCACACCAGTCCGCTGAAATGGGATCAGCAGATTTCTGGCCGTTAAATGGCACGCAATAGGTTTGTATCTCGAAAGGGGGAACGTCATTTTGGGGGAGAGCAAAAAGTACTTTGTGTAAATTACTCTCTCTATACTTTTTAATTTGGTATCCTGCCTGCAGGAAATATTCTTTTGTTTCATTGCAAAAGCAGCCTTGTAGAGACCTGCATTGTCAGTTTTTTTTAAAAATCTAGCCAGAGAATTGTAGAATTAGCTCAGAAGGAGGCCATTTGGCTCATCGAGCCCGTGCCGGCTCTTTAGAACAGCAATCCAGTTAGTCCCACTCCCCTGCTCTTTCCCCATAGCCCTGTAAATTTTTTCCCTTCAAATATTTATCCAATTCTCTTTTGAAAGTTACTATTGAATCTGCTTCCACCACTCTTTCAGGCAGTGCATTCCAGATCATAACAACTCGCTGCGTTAAAAAAAAAAATGTTTTCTCATGTCGCCTTTGTTTTTTCGCCAATCACCGTAAATCTGTGTCCTCTGGTTCTCGACCTTTCTGCCATTGGGAACATTTTCTCTTTATTTACTTTATCTAAACCCTTCATGATTTTGAATGCTTCTATCAAATCTCCTCTTAACTGTCTCTGTTCTAAGGAGAACAATCCCAGCTTCTCCAGTCTATCCACATAACTGAAGTCCCTCATCCCTGGAACCATTCTAGTAAATCTCCTCTGCACCTTCTCCAAGGCCTTCACATCCTTCCTAATGTGTGGTGCCCAGAATTGGACACAATACTCCAGCTGAGGCTGAACCAGTGTTTTATAAAGGTTCATCATGATTTCCTTGCTTTTGTACTCTATACCTCTATAACACCCAGGATCCCAAATGCTTTTTTAACAGCTTTCTCAATCTCCTGCTACCTTCAATGATTTGTGCACATATCCCCCCAGGTCTCTGTTCCTGAACCCCCTTTTAGAATTGTACCATTTAGTTTATATTGCCTCCCCTCATTCATCCTGCCAAAATGTATCACTTTGCACTTGTGTTAAATTTCATCTGCCATGTGTCCGCCCATTCCACCAGCCTGTCTGTCTTCTTGAAGTCTCTCACTAGCCTCCTCACTGTTTACTACACTTCCAAGTTTTGTCATCTGCAAATTTTGAAATTGTGTCCAGTACACCCAAGTCCAAGTCTTTAATATATATAAAAAAAAAGACCCAATGGTTGAGCTGGCTGTCATCTCAGCTGAAGTCCTAGTTGGTGCTAAGCTGTTGAAGTAGATCCATTGGATACATAATAGATCCCCCTCCCCCCCCCCCCCCCACCACCACCACCACCTCAAAAGTAATGTTTCCTGTCTAAATCCCTTCTATCCCTTTTTACAATGTATGTATAGAATGTTGCTAAGTTGTACAAGTGGGGGGAGGGAAGTGGTATTATTGCAGTACCAGTCAGGTGATGCTATAACCTTCAGTGTCTGTGTCTTTCACCTTTTACTACCTTTCAGCCTTTATGGTGCTTGTTGCATTCTTTGTATTTTTATTAAACTGTAAAATAAGAAACATCTGAGTTCTGCTAATTGGAGGGGGTGGGGAAGGAAACCCAAGTCTGAATTACTGTCTCCCTTCACTCTTGATCAAACTTCACCTGAGTCACATGTTTGAACTTCAGCCTCGTAACTCTCTGCCAACCATTTATTATCGTGTGTGGGTGGGTGTGTGTGTGTCTATTTTTGTTTATGGAAGTTCAGGTCATGGGAATTTCCCAGTATTCAGACTCATTCTCTGGAAGATTTGCCAAGTTAACTGACATAAATGATGTCAGCAAGTTTATAGTATGTGTATTTTGTGACATAAGCATGTGCATGTTGGTTATTGCATCACATGACTGATCAAGTATTATGAGGCTCTTTTAAAATTTACAGTGGGACACTGGGCTGCTCACTACATTGTATGTAAATGCTACAAGTTTCCTCAGCACCCTTTGAACGTTATGCCCTCTTAACTGGCATGATTGTGTGACAGAATATGTCCACTTTTATTAATTTTTTCTATCTGTTACTACATGCCAGTTGATTAGACAGCGGAGCAAGACATTGGTAGTCAACTCACCCAGGGTGTGACTCCTGTGGGGTTGGGGAGGGAAAAGAGGAAAATAGTTCCCCTTACATTACAAAGTAATTGTTGCTCCAGGAATTCACTCCTAGCCATGTTTTAGTTTTGGGAATGACCCAGCACCACTGCTATGCCACTCTTGTGCCTACACTGTTGGAGGGCCTGTAGATGTCCATGTCATTATTCTGTGTATAATTAATTTGATTCAGGTGTTTCTAGATTACACTGACTCAGATGCCAGCTATGTAATACAACAAAATGTATGCAGGTTGGAAAAGCTGGGATGGAGTTAGGACCAATGAATTCTTTGGCTGTGCTGGAGATCACTGAAATACAATGGCATTGATTTCAAAATTGCAAACTGTGGATATAATCTTGAATAAAGTGACTTTGTCTATGTAACATTGCTTACTTTATTAAAAGATTTGCAATTTACATCATTCTCTTGAATGGACTGATCTTTGAATTTTAATTTTCATACTTCCACACTGGACCAGTCACAATACAGTGATGGAACTTGTAAAAGTATTTGAGAGATAACTGTACATGATGTGTTGTAATTACCTCTTGTTTGTTATAATTCTGGTTGTGCTGTTTCCTGGTAGTCAACTGTGGTTTAGCACTGAATAAACTAGCAGCAATTATGTTACAATCGTTGATTTTTTTTTTCAGTGCCGGTATCATGGCATCAATGATGCCATGCTCCCTGGCATTGGGAGTCTGCCATGTGGTGCCAGAAATGTTTTTTTAATTGATCCAAAATGGAATGAAACAAATGGAATGAGCTGATTATGTCCTTTTCTTAAATAAAAAGAAACCCTGATTGCTCAGTTGGTGACATTGCTACCTGGTGTGGAACTGAGCTACACAGACCAGGAAGACCCCAGGTTCAAATACAGGGGCACTGCAACTGGCATCAGTATCTTCTGGGCTATGAAGGAGACAGAGGAAAATAGCCACTGTTTCTACTTGATTGTTAACCAGTGATCCCTGCTGGAAATTCCTGTATGTGAGAGTGGCTACTTGTGTGAGGTACTGGAGGGTGGTTGGATCGTGTAAAACTACCCCAGCAAGAGTTGTCTCCTTCAAGGGGGGGAGGGAGGGAAGAGAACACCACCCACCACTCTGGAGTCATCAAAAGTGACATACTGGAGTATTTGATTTTTGTGGGAGGTGCTAATTGTTGGGAGCATCTAGAATGCATCTTGTGGTGAAATGCTTATTTTGCTGCCGACAGACAGCTTAAGTGATTGACTGTAACGGTTGTCTGAACTGATGGATGTAGGAATGCCAATGGGGCTTTGTCTTTCAAGATCGTTTTGTTGGATGAGGCACCCCGTGTCTTAGTTTGTTTTTGTGTTGAGCTGTTAATATTAATTAAAATGTTACTTTGCAGCTTTACTGTGCAGAGTGGTGGGTGAGGTTTAGTCCCAGTCACAGGATGGAAAATAACAAGAGGCTCTTTCTCCCAGAAGGAGAGTCAAACCACAAATGCCCAGATCAGAGCAGCATTAGCAAAGGGAATGATTTAGGGAGGACAATAATTAAGAATTATCAAAATAAACACTATCTTGCATTTTGGGTATGCATTTTAAATCAATGCATCAAAATTTGTTGCTACAGACTAATGTTTGTGAGATGACCAGCTGTGGATGTGATGGTGAAGGTTCTTCTGTTTGTTCTTGTTATTTCAATGTTTTTTTACTGGATACACTGCAATAAAAGTGTTATTAAATATTTTAAATTGAATTTTGCCATTTCATTTCTCAGTTGACTGAAGTGAAGGTGGTACAGACCCCAGCCTGAGATTCTGTATGTTTGAAAGCCAAGAATGTGGACTGCTGGAGTGGGGGACCAGTGTGTCAGTGCACAGCTCTGTGCTGTAGAAGCAATACAAAGTCAGTTCAGCTTCTGTCCCTGAAATGTAATTTCAGAATCTAGATTGCCCAATCTCTGCAGTGTGGGTTGGACATTTAGGCAGAAGATGGGACGTTGGACCCTTGAGCTGAATGACTGATTTAATATAACATTTACTTTTGAAGGAAAAAGCAAGTTTAGAAAATCTGCTGTTTTCAGTTATTAAAAGCTTGACCATCAAGGGGTTTGGGGCATGTGATGGATCTTGTGCACTTGATGCAATCTCAGATTAGAGTCGTGCACACTGATGTTCAGCACCACTTCAGGTCCTTTCCCAGCCCCCTCCCTACATAGTGTGGCAGTTTGTGTGTGAGTGGCAAATTCAATACATTGTTACAAAAGCTGAAAATGCTGGATAGTGGTTTTTTAACTGTAGAAAAGAATTACATCATTTATAATCTTGTCACTTCACAATCATCTTAGCAACTGCAGTCTGCAACCTGTTATTAGGTGTTAAATTAACAAGTCTGCCTCATTATCACACCAGTTGCTGTATTTACTTGCTTGGCCAGTGGGGACAATTTTTAAATAAAAAAAATAAATTGTCTTTTATTTCACTTTTTCCTCTGCTACAATGTGTGTGTGTGTTCAAACAAACAACTACTCCTGTCATTCTTTTACAAGAACATTAATGGAAATGTTTTACCTTTAAGTGTGAGGAATCAAAGCTGCTATAGCATTGATTATAAGGAAACATGTCAAAACTTAAATAAACTAATAGCAAAAGTTACACCACAAAAAGCTCACAGCAGAAAATCATTTTCAAAAACTATTTATCCACACATTTTCTAACAAATGGATTTTTAAAATCCAAAGTTGATTCACAAAATCTGGTCGTTACATGCTCCATGTTAAACATTATTCATTTTTGTCTCACGGTGGAAATGGAGGCTTTTGATTCCCAACGGTAGCGGTAGCTGTTAGCCCTTCATAATTTCACTGGCTTGATCTTCAGCCGCTGCCTTTAAGGCCTTTTGTTTCTGGAAGTAGCGGTACACACGGGCACTGCACAGATAACCACCGTAGACTGTCAGTAACATCATTGATCCAGAAAACATCCTGTAACCTAGGTCTGCAAGCCTCTTGGAGGACATCATTGTGACAAAACTGAAACAAATACACCAGTGATTTTAGTTGTAATAAAGACTAGAAGCAAACTGTTACCCATCTACCCCCCCCACCTTCCCCCTCACATACCATTCCCTGAGTGAGAGGGTAGACTTTTTCCCTTTATGGCACACTGATTTACTTTCAGATTATCTGTTCCTTGCCAGGAATGCACTGCATATCTTAATGTCCCATTGAGAAATTATGGCTTACTAGTACCAGTGCACTGTGGACTAGAGTGGGTACCTAAAATTAATCTTAATGATTGGGCACTGGCAGAAGATAAGAGGGTTGCTGTGTATATGGACTTTCATAATCGACTTGTTAGCAAAATTGAAACCCAGGGGATTAAAGGGGCAAGGGCTGCATAGATACAAAATTGTCTGGAAAGCAGAGTGTAGCAGAATGGGAAGTATACAGTGGTGTCCTCCAGGGGTCAGTGTTGGGAACACTGCTCTTTTTGATAATGACTTGGGTCGAGAGGACATAATTTCAAAAGTTTGCAGTTGATATGAAATTTGGAAATGTAAACAGTGAGGAGGATAGTAACAGACTTCAGGAGGACGTAGACAGACTGGTGAAATGGGCACACATGGCAGATGAAATTTAATGTAGAGAAGTGTGAAGTGATTCATTTTGGTAGGAAGAATGATGAGAGGCAATACATACTAAATAGTACAATCTTAAAGGGAGTGCACATACCCAAGTCTTTGAAGGTGGCAGGACACGTTACGGTTGGTAAAGGGGCATACGGAATCCATGGCTTTATAAATAGAGGCATAGAGTACAAAAGCAAGGAAGTTATGCTAAACCTTTATAAAACACTGGAATATTGTGGCCAACTCTGGGCACCACACTTTAGGAAGGATGTCAAGGCCCTGGTAAGGATGCAGACGAGATTTATTAGAATGGTACCAGGGATGAAAAACTTCAGTTAAGTGGAGAAACTGGGGTGTTGTTCTCAGAGCAGAGAAAGTTAAGGGGAGATTTGATAGAGTCGGCCATTCAGCCCCTCGTGCCTGCTCCACCATTTGATAAGATCATGGCTGATCTGTGATTTAACTCCATATACCTGCCTTTGGCCCATATCCCTTAATACCTTTGGTTGCCAAAAAGCTATCTATCTCAGATTTAAATTTAGCAATTGAGCTGGTATCAATTGCCATTTGCGGAAGAGAGTTCCAAACTTCTACCACCCTTTGTGTGTAGAAATGTTTTCTAATCTCACTCCTGAAAGGTCTGGCTCTAATTTTTAGACTGTGCCCCCTACTCCTAAAATCCCCAACCAGCGGAAATAGTTTCTCTCTATCCGCCCTATCTGTTCCCCTTAATATCTTATAAACTTCGATCAGATCACCCCTTAACCCCAATTTGTGTAATCTCTCCTCGTAGCTTAACCCTTGAAGTCCGGGTATCATTCTAGTAAACCTACGCTGCACTCCCTCCAAGGCCAATATGTCCTTCCGAAGGTGCGGTGCCCAGAACGGCTCACAGTACTCCAGGTGCGGTCTAACCAGGGTTTTGTATAGCTGCAGCATAACTTCTGCCCCCTTGTACTCTCGTCCTCTAGATATAAAGGCCAGCATTCCATTAGCCGCCTTGATTATTTTCTGCAGCTGTTCATGACATTTCAATGATCTATGTACCTGAACCCCTAAGTCCCTTTGGACATCCACTGTTTTTAACTTTTTACCATTTAGAAAGTACCCTGTTCTATCCTTTTTTGATCCAAAGTGGATGACCTCACATTTGTCTACACTGAATTCTATTTGCCACAATTTTGCCCATTCACCTAATCTATCAATATCCCTTTGTAATTTTATGTTTTCATCTACACTGCTTACAATGCCACCAATCTTTGTGTCATCGGCAAACTTAGATATGAGACTTTCTATGCCATCATCCAAGTCGTTAATAAATATTGTGAATAATTGAGGCCCCAAGACAGATCCCTGCGGGACTCCGCTAGTAACATCCTGCCGATGTGAGTACCTACCAATTAGCCCTACTCTCTGTCGCCTTTCGCTCAGCCAACTTCCTAACCAAGTCCGTACTTTTCCCTCGATTCCACGGGCTTCTATCTTAGCTAACAGTCTCTTATGTGGGACCTTATCAAATGCCTTCTGGAAGTCCATATAAATAACATCCATTGACATTCCCCTGTCCACTACCTTAGTCACCTCTTCAAAAAATTCAATCAGGTTACCTTTCACAAATCCATGCTGGCTCTCTCTGATTAACTGAACACCGAGAATTTTCAGTCACCCTATCTTTAATTATAGACTCCAGCATTTTCCCAAAAACAGATGTTAGGCTAACTGGTCTAATTCCCCGGTTTCCCTCTCTCTCCTTTCTTAAAAAGCAGAGTGACGTGCAATTTTCCAATCTCGAGGGACAGTTCCTGAATCTAGAGAACTTTGAAAGATTATAGTTAGGGCATCGCAATGTGCTCATCTACTTCCTTTAAAACCCTGGGATGGAAACCATCCGGTCCTGGGGATTTGTCACTTTTCAGTGCTATTATTTTCTTCATTACTGTTGCTTTACTTATGTTAATTTTATCGAGTCCCTGTCCCCGATTCAATATAAGTTTTCTTGGGATTTCCGGCATGCTATCCTCTTTTTCTACTGTAAGTACTGAAGCAAAGTAATTATTCAACATGTCCGCCATTTCCCCATTGTCAATGACAATATCCCCACTTTCAGTTTTTAAGGGGCCAACACTCCTGACCACCCTCTTTTTCCTAATATAACCATAAATGTTCTTTGTATTGGTTTTGATATCCCTTGCGAGTTTCTTTTCATACTCTCTTTTTGTAGCTCTTACTGTTTTGTGACCTTTGTATCGTTCCCATTCGCCTAGATCTGTGCCATTTTTTGTCTTTTTGTATGCCCTTTCCTTATGTCTTATACTGTCCCTGTAAATAAGGAGAATCTGTTTCTTGTTGCAGCAGGGTCAGTAACCAGAGGACAAAGGTTTAAGATAATTGGCAAAAGAACCAGAGGCGACATGAGGAAAAAAAAATTATGCAGCGAGTTGTGATCGGGACTGCACTGCCTGGAAGGGTGGTGGAAGCAGATTCAATAATAACTTTCAAAAAGGAATTGGATCAATACTTGAAGAAAATTTTGCAGGGCTATGGGGAAAGAGCAGGGGAGTGGGACTAATTGGATAGCTCAAAGAGCCAGCACAAGCACGATGGGCCGAATGGTCTCCTGTGCTGTAAGATTCTAGGAGATTAAATAATTACAAGCACAAGACAGAACCAGGGCAGTCTGACTTCAACAATATACATTCCTGACCCCACCTGGCAGATGCTAAATCTCGATGGGTATGGTTCCATGGAGGGGAGGGGGGGAAAGTAGAGAATCTCCACTATCTCACCAAAATGGCCATTCTTCAGACATGAACCCAGATTGTAACAGTGGGGAGCATCACCATCACCACCATCACCTCCATATCCAGATCCAGATCCAATCCTGGTTTATGGGCTTGCAATCAGCAGCAGGCACCTGACTGATCATTATTAAAGGGCCCTGAGGCTCCCCCAGATCAGCGAACTCATCATAGGCCAGGGAATATAACCAAGACTGGGGCCCCACTACATTTATCGACTGGGTGATGTGGGGAGCTGGAATTCGACATCTTCATTGTGGACCTGTGCGCGCTGCTAAAATATCAGTTACTTGAAGCCACGTCCCACCGTCATACAAAGTCAACCTTTCTAATAAAGGGTGCGGTTACTAACACCGGGATTCAAGGCCCGAAGCATGGGGCTAGGGCTGGAGCCGTGCTGCTAAACGTTTGCAACAACCCGTCTGTGAAGCAGGCAGAGGTCGATCATTAAAAAGGAAGGTCCCCGGGCCCCGACACTCACCGAGCCCGGTCCCCGGGCCCCGACACTCACCGAGCCCGGTCCCCGGGCCCCGACACTCACCGAGCCCGGTCCCCCGGTCCCCGAGCCCAGACCCCCGGTCCCCGGGCCCAGACACTCACCGAGCCCAGACCCCCGGTCCCCGGGCCCAGACACTCACCGAGCCCAGACCCCCGGTCCCGGGCCCCGATCCTCGGCCTCGATTCGCAGTCCGAGAGTCTCTCCGCGAAGCTTTGCCTCAGCTACGGCCGCCTGTTGAGGACAAACAAGGAGAAAAGTGAATCAACGACCGAGTCGGAAAGACGTTTAGAAATCGGCCATTCCGGTGAGGAGAGAATCTCGCTCAGAGCCCCGCCTGACCGGTAAAACGGGCTGTTTTCTGTTTATTTGGAACAACGTTCACCGGCAGATTCGGAGAATTCCTCCCGCTCCCCTCACCCACCTCCGAAGCCTATGAGGTAAAATCCGAATAACCCCCGAACCCAGAGAGCGCGGTCGGGGCGTGTTCACATCAGACCTTTAATCTCCCAGTCACTGGCTCAAACCAACACCTGCGGAATGAATTCGAGGCTTTGTCCAAAGTACAAGATGTTTCCCAGGCCTCTGCCCAGTTACTGTCTTTATATGATGTGGAGATGCCGGTGATGGACTGGGGTGGACAAATGTAAAGACTCTTACAACACCAGGTTATAGTCCAACAGTTTTATTTGAAAATCACAAGCTTTCGGAGATTATCCCCTTCATCAGGGGCTCACCCCACGAAGGAGATAATCTCCGAAAGCTTGTGACTGTCTTTACAGACCAGGGACTCGAGAGTCTCTTCGACTGCTTTATGCCGCTGGCCTGTCCGTGCTGTCGGGCCTGATGTGAAAAGTGCAGAATAACAAGACAGGCATTAGATATCTTTTTATGATTGACAATTTTAAAGGAGTAGACTTTAAGCACTTTGTAACCAACTCATTTCCTATGCTAATGTTCAAAAATGATTCTAAATAATGTTTCCATTTGCTAAAATCTGTCATCAGTCATGGTTAAAGGGGTTCCTCCGAGCTGGTGTCCATCTAGTCCAATACCTCGAATAAACCCGTGAGGGGATCATTAGGATTTGACCAACAGGCCATAGTAAGGATCCATGGAGGTTGGAAAGCTGGTGGAGCGTGCTGCACAGATTGAAGGCTTTAATGAACTAGTTCAATGGGAGGAAATAGACTCCACATTGTGTCACCGAGCTAATGGTAGTGCAGCAGGTATGGACGGTGTTCATGCCAGATTCCTAAAAGTTGCTCCAGACAAGGGGGAGGTAAGCAGCAATGGTCTTGGAGAACAGTACCAGAAATCATTGACTCACCTTATAGCCACCCTTCTGAAGAATAGGATTATGTTTGAGGTATGTATACCCTCAGTGTTCCAGATTTTAATCGCTCCACCATTGGCGGCCGTGCCTTCAGCTGCCTAGGCCCTAAGCTCTGGAATTCCCTCCCTAAATCTCTCCGCCTCGCTACCTCTCTCTCCTTTAAGACGCTCCTTAAAACCTACCTCTTTGACCAAGCTTTTGGTCACCTGACCTAATATCTCCTTACGTGGCTCAGTGTCAAATTTTGTTTGATAATCACACCGGTGAAGCGTCATGGGACATTTTACTACGTTAAAGGTGCTATATAAATGCAAGTTGTTGTTGTTCCAGTGTGCAGTTGTGGTTTCGATCTATAAGGGGATCCCAATGAGTTTGAAAACTATCTGGAGTCTCTGATACCAGTGACTTTTAAGATGGTAGCAATATGCATACCAGCTGCTTTGGAGATCCACCCAGTAATCAGAAAGGATCAGGCTAGGTTTCGCTCTCATGAGGAATGTGTAGGACAGGTTGTGGCTTTATACAAGATCACAGAGGATATAAGGTTCAGAAACCCCATTTATATTGCTTTCATTAGTTTTTGATCTAATTTCCATGCAGTCCTTGTGATGAAGCTGGAAGCTATGGGAGTATAGGGCCAAATCTTAGATTTTATCAGAGATGTGTAGGGGTAGATGGTAGACTCACTTGGATATACTTCTCTCAAAAGAGGAGTGAGGCAAGGTTGTCCACTGGCACTCATCCTATCCTCATCTTTTCCTCTTTGCAAACCTTTCCCATCAGGGTGATTTAACCTCGGTAATGTAACACGCAAGCACACAAGTTTAAACATTCACCCAGACCTTTATGGTAAATTAGCTACAAATTACAAGCCATTGAGTGTAAATTAAAAACAGCTCAAAATTAATTGATGAGAAATAAATGTTTAAATTTGATTAATCATGTCAGTGTAAGTTCTAAATATTGTATAAACTTAGAGGATCTGGGCAACTCATTAACATGTTTGAATGGACATTTTGCATTTAAAAAAAACAGTAAAACTGTTTTCAGATGTCATTCTTTATGTGAAGAGCTCTATGGAAATGTAAGTTATTTGATACAATAGTTTGACAATAAGTTGCTCCCCTCATTGTTTCAAACCTTGAGCTTCTTTGGAGTGTGCAGAACAGGTGCTGGTGGCTGTCAGTCTTCCAATACACAAAATCTTTAATGAGTATAGAAATGGAAAAAACAAAGTTTTATTTAGATTATTCGGAGGGGTTGCAGAGCTCTCCCTTCACCTGCTGTGCCTCTCGGAGCAGGTAGTTGGAAATATCACCAGTGTCTGCCCACACATTAATTTAATAAACACATAGAAACAGACAGGCAGTGGGATCAGCAGCCTCCAAGATAAAAGGGAAAGACACAAGTGTGTTGGAGTTTGGACAGAAGGTTTCAGTGACAGCTGGGCTGGGGTAGGGACAGAGGCGGGTGATGTTAGGGAGGTGCAAACGGAGACAATGAGCGTTCACAGGCCATTCAACCGTTCGGGGTTAGGGGGAAGAGTCTGATCCTATCCTCGCCTTGATGTCCGCTTTCTAACAGGGGGTCACTGGATACGATCAGCAGCAAGAAACCTGGCTGAACTCACCTTCTCTAACCTGGGTGCACTGATGCCAATTATAGCACACCCACCAATCAACTAACTCAACACATTCTTAGCCTTTCCTCGTTGGTCTGATTCAGCACCACAACAGATGGTACATTTACTTACTGAGCCATACAGGGAAGGGGTACAAGAGGTTTCTAACCCATTGTGCCATCCAGATTTATACTTGTATAGGTGACTGAGATAAATGAACAAATGATGCAAATAATAACATTCAAAATATTGAGTCCCAGACTCCACTTGTTTCTCAGTATAATGTGACTTTATTTAACTCACAATATATTCTACAGTTGCACTTGCATTACAACACCCGTCACAGCATGATTCAGAGAGGTTCTCTCTTTTAATAGCTTCTTTTTAGAAAGGTTGTTGGTCCTAAAAATATATAGAAACAAATGAACTTTCAGTCACAAAAAAAACTGTACATTATAAAACAGTCTCAACAGCAAACGTGGTCATATAAAAGGGTGTTCCTTTAGGTAAAAGGAATAAGGAATGGGTTCTTCCATATGCAGACCAGTCCAGATTGTGTGTAAGTGACTGATCCTACTGGCCTAATTTCCATGTTGACCCTTAAATTATTGTTTTTGAATATCATTTATGACGGGTTTTCTGTGAAGGTTGATAGTGTTTGAGAATGGGATATTTTCCCTCCCTTCTCTTGCCCTGCCCACTCTGCATTTACTAAGTGTTGTGTACACCCAAAACTCTGAGCGCAAGAGTGAATTGGGGGGAGGGGTGGGTGTGTGTGGGTGGGTGGGTGTGTGTTTGTGTGTGTGTGCATGGTGCATTTCCATTTGTTGAAACACTAGTCGAGGACCGAACAGATCCTAAAGTGTTCATGTACGTTGACAAGTTCATGTAGGGCCCCTGTCCACAACTGACATTATTTTCACCAGTACTCAGGAACAGGGAGTTAATGCTTCTTGTATACTACCTGATATTATTTATAAAATGATCAGCTTTCATCATTAGCTACATACACATATGGGAGAGGGAGGCAAAGAGAACACTCCTTGTACTCGTTAAAAAAGACAGCGTTTCTGGCGGGCTTCTTCCTGCCGTACTGTCACTGTCCACAATACCTGCTCTAGAGCCGGATGGGATTGGACTTTATTAATCTGTCACTGCTATTGAGTGTACATGTTACGACAGGGACCCTTTGTAGGGTTTAATATCTCAACTTATTTGGCCTTTCTAAGACTGTATCATACTGGTTTCAACTCCCTCCTCTACAGATAATTCATAACTTCTTAAAAATGTTCTTAACCACACTTATTTTTGGTGAATTTTGTGCCCATCAAGGTGAGGGATGTTAGTTCTGGGAAATGGAACACTCTCCAGTTTTTAAGCACCCAGTGCTAACAGTTCAGTTAGGTGCGGTTTCCTTCCACTCTGCCCCCACAGAGAAAGAAATACTTGTATGTCGGTTTAACATCTCATCCAAAGGACAGCACATCCAAATGTGCAGCCCTCCCTCAGTACTGCACAGGAGTGTCAGCAACCATGTGACAACCTCTGGCCACCTCTCCGAATCCGCCCCAATCCCAACTTATTTTGCTGGGACAAGGTTCATCCCGTATGCATGGCAGACTTCCAGCGGGATTCCCGCCTCTAAGAAGGAGCCTGGCAGTGCTAATGGGGGAGTATCAACAGTGCGCTGGTGTGGGACCTTAAAGGGGCAGAAGTGCCTCAAAGTGCCATTGTGCCAGGCAATGACCATCTCCAACAAGAGAGAGTCTAACCACCTCCCCATGACATTCAACGGCATTACCATCGCCGAATCCCCCACCATCAACATCCTGGGGGTCACCGTTGACCAGAAACTTAACTGGACCAGCCACATAAATACTGTGGCTACAAGAGCAAGTCAGAGGCTGGGGATTCTGCAGCGAGTAACTCGCCTCCTGACTCCCCAAAGCCTTTCCAACATCTACAAGGCACAAGTCAGGAGTGTGATGGAATACTCTCCACTTGCCTGGATGAGTGCAGCTCCAACAACACTCGAGAAGCTCGACACCATCCAGGACAAAGCAGCCCGCTTGATTGGCACCCCATCCACCACCCTAAACATTCACTCCCTTCACCACCGGCGCACTGTGGCTGCAGTGTGTACCATCCACAGGATGCACTGCAGCAACTCGCCAAGGCTTCTTCAACAGCACCTCCCAAACCCGCAACCTCTACCACCTAGAAGGACGAGGGCAGCAGGCACATGGGAACAACACCACCTGCACGTTCCCCTCCAAGTCACACACCATCCCGACTTGGAAATATATCGCCGTTCCTTCATCGTCGCTGGGTCAAAATCCTGGAACTCCCTTCCTAACAGCACTGTGGGAGAACCTTCACCACACGGACTGCAGCGGTTCAAGAAGGCAGCTCACCACCACCTTCTCAAGGGCAATTAGGGATGGGCAATAAATGCTGGCCTTGCCAGCGACGCCCACATCCCATGAACGAATTTTAAAAAAAAGTTCGGAATCAAAGTCCCAGTGAAAGCCTCGGCTGAGATCGGGGCCTTCAATATTTAAGTGTTTCGGGCCAGACTAGAGGGAGAGCAAGCTGCTACAAGGCCCAATTCACCTACAAGGGGACCTCAAGGCTGTTACTACTGTTTGCTGGGGCCTATCGCCACTCCCCATGGCGGCCCCGGAAAGCAAAGGTAAGTAGGGGGGACGAGAGGGAAATTCTCCGGAGACCTAGGCCTCGCCCCCATTTGCATGTGATGGGTGGAGAAGGAGTGGCAGGTGAGGTGGTGTTACATCCCATTGCCGGAATAGTCCCTCATTCTCCATTGAGAGCCTGCCCGATTTCCAGCGGGATCGTAGAGGAGAATCCTGGCCAATGTCCCTTAACCCCAACCTCAGAAGAGTACCCTTTACTGCACCAATGGAATTTTTCTATTTCCCACACAGGCTATCTCTGTGGTCTCTCTCACTGAGATTGCCAATATGGTGCTGTGGGCCCCTGTCTATTAGAAACTGGATTGAGGCTCTGCAAACTCATTTTATGTCGGATCCTATCAGACAATAGCGACATTCAGCGGAGAGCTTTGTCTGGGCATTAGTTGTGTGAGGTATCATCCACCTACCCTCCTCCTTTAACCAGCTCTATCACTGAAAATGACTGATTGAAAGACCTGACCTCTGATCTCATCTCTCAGCCTGACTTGCTACTTTTTATTTTTCAACTCTAATACGGGCAGTCAGTTGCTACATACAAACACAAACGTGATTGTTTTCCTTGTCTCCATCTTAATCCAATGGAATTTTCAATCACCATCTATTGTCACAAGTGTGTCAGACACAAGCATAACTCAGATGTTCACTAAAAACACACCTACTCAAAAGCAGATAACGCAATCACATCTATTTTGTAATATATGTCAGATGATGGTACACAGATTTAACCATCTACCAAGAGCAGTCTGAAGTTTACTGCACATATTCACTGTTCCTTTTATTAAATCTGTTTTCCTTTCCCTGCTCCCAAAAACGTGTCAGTTGTTTGGTTTCACACATGACATTATCACCAGCAAATTGCACAATGACTGAAAACATTTCATTGAGATCCAATGTGAATGCTGTGTTTGGAATGTTGCCACAGTTTGGCCTTTACTGTAACCTGTACTGAATCCATCCTAGTGAGAACACGGACAGGTAGAGAGGAGCACAAGAAGGCTGCATGTTGTGATTCAGTACAACGGACAAGGGTCCCAGCTCAGTGTCATTGCACCACTCTCTGTTTCAGCTTGCTTTAATTCGTTTATAAGCGGGGACATGTAGTGAAAGAAAATAACACAGATTCCACTACTCCTGTTTATATTCAACGTTGAGTGTGAGGTATGGCATTTATATTCATCCCTGGGAAAAAATTATTGCTATATTGCTGCAGATGAAGCCTGGTAAATCTGTAACTAAGTTTCCAGGAATGGTTATGGTTGGCCCAGGATTTCAATAGAACAGGAATTACTGGGTGTTGTTGTGATGCCTAGAGTGGGAACTCATCACTCCAGACTCCCCTTGAGCATATAGTACAGTACTGTAGCTCAGTGCAAAATTAAGAAAAAACATAAATAATATTATTTACTAAATGTCACAAATATAAATAGATAAGTGAAGTCTGGACGCTACAGGTAAATACGTCCCTTACAACTCTTTGTACTGCTTATGTCACTTGTGAGTGATGATGTCTGTCTCGTTTGTGAAGTACAAGTGTGGGGTGGGGAGAGAGGGTCAGAACACAAGAAAGAGTCAGTGAGTGTCTGGAATGCTGTTATTGATGTGTTTTTATCGGACTACTTTGTTCCACAGAGGTGGACTGCTTCCTGCATGACCTTGGGCAACTTGAGTTAAGAGTCAAACTATGTCTATGGCACATAGCCCTTGGCTATCACTATTGTACATTTGGTTCGTCACCTCCCCGGCCCCTACATTTACTCAAAAGGAGCAAGCTTTGTCCCGGCCAATTGAAAAGCCCATAGAGTTCAGACTAAACGAGTGCAGACCTGCCCTGTTACCAAAATAGACCCAACGTCACTGTCGTGGGCCATGAGTCAGCACAGGAAACATTTCATTTGGGGAAATAAGTGAATCTCTTGGGTTGAAGGGGCAAGTACTTAAACAATTAAGTGAAAGCTCTCGGGTGTCACAGTGGGGCTGAGTGTTGGAGCACAAATAATCAGCCCATGGAGTGGGAGAATGCAGGTTTAATCCCACTCTGCTCTAATTGATGAAATATTTGAGGAACTGCAATGAACATTTAATATAATTAACCTGCTACTTTCCCAGTTTGAAATATCTGCCCCAAATTGTTCTCACCCTTCTTAAAATTAATGCGAGGCTGCCTTACACTAATTGCGGATGAACTGCAGTGATCTCCAGCAAAATCTAATGGTATTGGGAGGTCTATAGAACACGCTTGTTGTCATGTCCATTCCCCACATATTCAACCTCGGCATCTAAAAGCTAAGACTGACACATTAAGGATAGGGTTATTTTTTAAATACTGTGGATTCAAATCCATCATAGAGCCAACAGAAACTGCCAAAACCTATTTTGTTTCCAGTCCTGAGCAGCCAACAGTCAAAGGCGGCTTTTGTCATTTCACACCGAGCTAGGATCGTGCACAGAGCCCCAGTGGTGAGGGGCAATGGAACTGGGCCTTATCTTTAACTATATTGTCTCCTTTTGCCCCAACTTCCTGGTGACTCTCTAGCTCGAATGATAAAACTCGGCCCATCGACTCTCAAAGAACTTCCTCATCACATATCCTGCCTGTCCGACCTCTGAGTCATCTTCGTTGAAGGTCACGCAGTTATCGAACACCAAAGTAGTGTCTGCAGCAAACTCCTTGCAGCTCAGGTACCTGTCCGGAGAAACCATTTTAAAACGTTTAGTACACTTTGAAAACTAGTTATCAGCATTCTCCATTATTTTCCCCTATTCCACTCTACAGCTCTGTGTATTTCACAGCTCCCTATAATGGCTCAGTTGGCAAATCGGCTCCCCAGTGTGGTACTGAGCCTCACTGACCAGGTACAATCCCTGGTTTAAGCTCAGTTAGCTGATTTCTGAAAAGGCAGCAATCAGTTGGCCTCAGTGTCACCAATCCAGGAAGAGAGGAAAAATCAGGTTCTGGCTGCGGATCTCGTCCAGGTACCCCTGCTGGAATGTGCATGTGTGTGGACAACAGGCTAGAATAGCCTGGTGACACTCACTGTCAAAGGTCAGATATGTAGACTGGCCACTTGGTACTGGAGGGTGACCAGTGCCTATAGAACCAACCATACCTGAGCAAAGAGTCAGTAACCTCAGGACAGGAGAAAACTGAAGTAAAGAAAAACAGACTGCTCCTGGGGGGGGGGGGGAGAGGGGGGAGAAATGGGTACAAAAGCTAAAAGAGGATGTAACCGTCCCTCAAAAAAAGAGGAATACATATTTTTAAAATTTAAACCAAACCACATCTGGCCTTTCATGTCAAGACAGAAAGATTCTTTTTCTTCTTTTTCTCCCCTGTGCTAATCTGAATGTGAACTCTTGCTGTGCAGGTTCTACAGGCACTGGCAGCACTCCTGTACCATACCCGTGGGCCATTCTTCATGTTTGGGCCTAGACAGTGAGCGTCAGCTTGCTAGTCTACCATTGGTGGCATCACACCAAACGTGATCTTGTCCATACCTGATGTCTACACACATGCACATCCAGACAGCCAGCCGGATCAGGAGTGAGAACTGTCGCTGATTTTATCCCCTTCCTAACCCAGAGATGCCAAGGCCAATTGCAGGAGCCCAATTGAGATCAGTTAACACAGCACAGGCTGGGGATCAAGCCTGGGACCTTCGTGATGTGTGAGAGTCCCACACTGGACTCTGCATTCACACCAACTCATCGATCTGTGGAACTCAAGGCAATTAATTCTTAGTCTATTTGATCCTTGGATTTTTACAAAAAATGGCACCTCTCACGTTTCAGCTCAATGGGGCTAGCACCTTTTGCCACTTAGATCAGGAGACAAACAGATGCGATACAGAGGCTGGTTCACACTGTTGGGACATGTTCCATTAAGGAGCTTACAATAATTGGAGAAAATTCAGGACATTAGGCTGAAGCAACTAATCACATTCATTTCCACATGTGGGAGTAAAAAAAACACCAACAGCAGCCACCAATCCCAGTCATCATAGTGTCGATAATCTTCAGAACAAAAAACTGTCAGATTTTTAAAAATTCGTTCGTGGGATGTGGGCATCGCTGGCAATGCCAGCATTTATTGCCCATCCCTATGAACAGATTTTTAACCTGTCTTTTGTAGCAGGAACTACATAGAAGTGGTAAAAGATCTCATTCCAGAGAGATTCCTGTTTCACGTAGCTCACAGTCCACTTATTTTCAAAATGGCCATTTCCAGCTCAAAGCTGTGAAAGAAAAAAATTGATTTTGTATTTAGAGTGTTTGTGGGCTCTAATTTTGCACTCAAGTTGTGGGGGGGGGAGATTTCCCATGCGTGCTTTGTGTATACATTACACCCAGGGTTGCAGAGCTGGTCACGGTTAGTAGTATGGGATTAGTTTCTGTTTTCAAAATAGTACTTCACATTAAGTTATCCAACACTGGGCTCTCCTGATGGCTCTGTGGGTAATTGTCCCACTTGGCTGGTCCCAGTCTCTAACAGAGGTTGGAGAGTACTGGGCCAAACTTCTCCAAGTGCTCAGCAAGAAGGCCCATTCCATCAGTGGGCATCAACTGAGCAAAGTAAGAATCTTCTCACCAAACGACCTTAAACACCAGGTCTAACTGGGGCATGTCTTGCTCCAGCGTTACTGGCTTCTGATAAATTCCCATCCACAAGCACGAGGTCTCTTCCTGTTAACCAAAAAGAAAGCCCCACCCAGACTCCATTACATTTATCTTTTGCTCCCCTCAACCTCCAACCATCACCAGCCCTCCAGACAATGATACTTACTTCCCACTAATGAGATTTCCCCTGATGGTGGCAAAGTCCATGGGTTTTTTGATGATCTTCCTGTAGCCAGGCACCAATCGTGGGTTCACAGGATGCAGGAAGGGCCAGGCATCCTCGTGGGATTCCATTTCCATGAGGATAACCCTGCAGGGAACAATTCTCAGCATTAGTTTCAAATCGTGCAGTCAGATTCTGTTTGTTCCTTGTCCGGGGCTAGATACAAGATTGCAGAGTGTGCCATCTTCTGTAGGGCAGTTAGGGGCAGATTGGATTAGCCAGGGTCCTACGTGGCGAGTACCAGTCCTTGTCTGGATGTTTGAGTTGGGGTTTAGGGATGTCACAGTGTGGGAGGAGATGCTTCTCCATCTCCAGCTCCTGAGACAGAGAGCAAAAATCACACCAAGCCACTTTCACACATACGATGATCAATTATCGAGAGATAATGGCAGAGGCCCGATATTTGCTGACTTGGGCACACTCTTGACAAACAATAGCACTCTTCACCTGTAAACATCAGTTCAATCCCTGATCTGTGCTGAGCACTGATCACAAATGGCAGCAGCTGCAGTTGGTCTCTGTGTAGGGAGGGGGAAAAGAAACCAGCCAGGGTTCCCACTCCTGATCACTAGCTGGTGACAGATGGAATTTGGCTGTGATGCCTCCCACAGTCCAGTAGGATGGTGACACTCGTGGTCTAAGCTCACGCATGAAGAATGACCACTAAGGTGAGGCAATGGAGGGTGTCTGGTGCTGTGGAACTGTAGCCCAGCAAAACAACACCTTCAGGACAGGAGAAACACCGGAAGAAGAAAACCAATGTTATTTGACTGACATCCTGGAACATAAATATGGAATGAGTTGATGTAACAGTCGCGTCAAGGGACCAGACGGCTCACAAGGACCCCTCCCTCTTGGCTCTTACTCGCATAACGTGAGGTCACTGGATTGGTTTCTGGTTGACATTTTCTTCCTCTTGGCAACTGGTGTCCCTCCTCGTGATAGACACTTTCTTCTTTGTTTCTTCATATATTTTCTGGGGCAGTGATGGACAAAACTCTCAACGCTACTGACTTTGTGCACAGAACGTCTTCCGTCTCTTCTCTGTTTACTTTGTCTCTGTATCGTTCCACTTCTGACAGACCGGTTGCTCGCCTGGAAACAAAAGCAAAGCCCATTACAGTGGCCCCAAAGCCCAGCTCCAGTGACAGCAGGGCGCAGTTCTCAACACTGTGAGGCATCAATCTTGAACATGTTAGCTGATGGACGGTGGAGAGGGGGAATGGGAGATGATATCTCAGTGACTCAGGTCACCCTGGCCGTTCTTGCACTATCTTTGAGTGCTGAAAGAGATATTAGCAGATGCCTGGCAACAGGTTGCCTGGATGCCTTCTCAGTAGGAGTAGGCTGTGTCACAGGGAGGGAAGTATAAAATAGTTTCCCAAAAAATGTAACCTGGTGGGATGGAAAGGCTCAACAGCTGGGCTCGAATTGAAGACTGACTCAGTCAAAAGTCAATTGAGTTCTTGTTTCAATGAGTGAGAATTTACCTTTGCCGTGCTCTGTATATACAGCTCTCCTACAGCACAAAACTCAATACACAGCCCGATGTGGTAGTGAGCCGCACAGATAGGAAGGTCCCAGGTTCGGGATGTCTGGGCTGAGTTAGCTGGTCCCAGCTGGAACAGCGGTAGGGGCGTTACAGTTCTCTTCAGTATCCCTGAGCTCCAAAGTAAGGGAGGGCAATAATTAGCCAGGATTTCTCTTCTTGATCACTGGCCAATGATTCCTATTGGAAATGTGCGTGTGAGGACTTTGGGGGAGGGCAGGGTCGGGCCTGGCTGTGATTTCCTCTGTGGTCAAACAACCTACTGACACTCACTGTCCAGGCTCTGGGTTGAAGAATGGCCCCTTGGCCGAGGTACTGGAGGTGGCCTGGTGTCCTTGGAACCGTTCCCCAGGAGTCGTCGATGCCCTGAGGAGGGGGGGGGGGCAGAGAAAATTGGCAAGAAATAAACCCTGTAGGGAGGGGCAGCACCTGCACTGGATACCACAGTAATGAAGGGATACTGTAACTTTACGTGCTTTTTAGAAGGAATTTACTAAAATTTTGACCCTGGGAATCGACTCAGAATCTAGAGCCCATCAAACTGTAGCTCCTTACCTTGGTGATGCAGATCGGACAGAACCAGTCGCCCTCCGGGATCTCTACAATCTTAGGCTTGAGGCAGTAGGTGTGACATCCTTGATCACAGTTGTCACACAGCAGCAACAACTCATCTTTGTCTCCCTTTTGACAAATCTGACATGACTGGAAAATAAAGGCAGGAAAGAACAGTGGGCAGGGTTTCATCGTTTTAATGAAGTCATGGATGCTGGCTCGACACTAGGCATTAGTGAATGAGGCATTAAAGGGGAACTGTTGTCTTGGTCAAATGATTTGCACATTAGTTTCTCAGGCCTGGAAACAGAAGTGTGTACTCAGGTCATCCCGTCACTATGTGTCTTCAATACAGATTCAGTTACTGCTGCAGCATGAGTTTCCCACAGCAGCAGTTTCCAAAGCATCTTTAAACGGATCCATTTCTCAAGACACCCCAATGGATCAGTGGGTAAATACATTGCCCAGTGTGTAGTTGGGCTCTACGATCCAGGAAGGTCCCAGGTACGACTTCTGGCCTGTGCTGAATTAGCTGATCTTAGCCAAGGTGGAAGGACAATCCAGGGCTGGGGGAAGGGGCCTCCAGTAACCCCTGCTGGAAAGTGCGTGCGAGCTGACACGAGAGTATCGGGTGAAGACAGTGTCGGGCTCAGTTTTAACGCCCTCTCCAGTCAGATCCAACACACAGTATCCAAGGTCACACTCAGTAACCATTCAGCGAAGGTGTGCCTATGAAATCGTACTCTAGCGTGAGTCAGTCCCTTAAGGAGTGGAGCGGAGAAAACTGAGCAAAGGTAAAACATGACTAAAGTTACCCGTTTCTCAGTAAGCCGCACAAAGTGAGAAGCCTGGGTTATTCATCTCCTGTACTGGATGGGTAGGTGACCACTCAGATCAAGATGACTTCTACAACAGCAGTGACCATGTGAAGAACACGGGCACACTGGCGTGTACAGTGGTGGCCCACTGGCGTGTACAGTGGTGGCACCCAGGCCAACCACGGGTACCCTGTGCGGTGAGTCTCAATATCAACCAGGCTGCTGGGAAGGGAGCGCCAAACAGAGGTGTTCTCCTGTGGGGGGGGGGGGGGGGGTGCAAAGGAAGATCAGGTGATTTGGGAGTGGTGTTGGCAGACGCCTGGAAACAGGTTGCCAGGGAATAAAAGATACAAGTTAGAAAGAATAGACAGAGAGAAGACATAATGGTAGATGGGCAGGTAGATGCTGTTGATAAAGACAGATAAGTACGTAGATGGATAGAGACAGACAGGCAGGTGGACAGAGAGATAGACAGACAGGCAGACAGATTCAACAGTATGTCATTAGATAGATATTATGACAAGCTGCATATACAATAACACTGAAGTATCACACTTACCACTTTCATTACAGATTTCTCCCAGGCAATGGCCTTCTCGAGCTGTTGGATGCACATGAATACCTGAGCTGCATTTGTGCACTTCAGTAAGGTTTCCCGCCACACACTCAGTCCAGGAGAGATGTGACCTTCGTTACTGTTTGAAAGACACAACGCCACACAGGATAAGATTGTTCACAGTATGCTGCCAACGTTGGGTCACCACAGAACCAATTCTAAGATCCACAGACGACAGCAGCCTAATGATCTCCCTCTTATTATACAATGGATGTGGCCCCATGCCTAATGTGACAAATCTCACAGGGCCGCAGGGAATCCTACAACAGCGCACGCTGGACTGAATCTCTATGCTGTATTGGGTAGTGCTCACTCTTGCAGAAGGGAGGTACCCAAATGAAAAACTTTTGGTGTACATGGAGGTGAGGTGTGTCCACAGTGGGAATGGGAACATTTGTACACTTTTTGTACACGGTGTCAGCATTAAATGCTCCCAAGTATGAAATGAGTTCAGCACAGAATGAAGCTTACTCCACACCTCCCCAACAATATGTCTTAACCACCATCCAGTCTGTATTCGCTGTGTGATATTTTCCAGTATCAAAAGGTAAATAAACCTTCAGATTAATTCAGTTTGAATCCTCATGATTCCATTTTGCTACAGTCCAATCCATAGCTTTTTTTTACTTTAACATTTTTTGGCATGGGTGTGATACTGAGCCCAGCAGACTAGGAAGGTCCTAGGCTCAATCCCTGGTCTCTGCAGGCAGTAGGCCCACTACGATGGGCTTCAGTTACCCTGGGTGAGGGAGAGAAAAAGAACCAGTCAGGGTCTGCACTCCTGATCACTGTCCAGCACTCTCTGCTGGGAATCAAGTGTGTGTGTGTGTGTGTGTGTGTGTGTGTGGATGGCAGGTGTGAACAGGCTCAGGCTCAGCTGTGAGGTTCCCCAACACAAACAGCCGGCCGACACTGGGCTCATGCAATTGGGCAAGGTACAGGAGGGTAGCGGGTGCCTGGGGAATTGTACATGAGTCAACACCTTCAAGAGAGAAGGGGAGAAACTGGCAAAATGTAGAATACAAAGGAGCAAATTGGGTGGGATAATGGCAGAAAATGCGAGAGAGTAGACAGCGAAATCCACCCCCCCACCCCAACCTCAGGTTTCCTCCACCATCCCCCTGCCTCAGCTGGGTAGGCTACCGGCCGCCCTTCACCACCTACTGATGGTAGGGGAGGTGGGGCCCGGCAATCGGCCATATTCCCTTTCTTGCTGCCACTGATACGGTCAACCCAAAGGATGACCAAGAGAGCAGAGGCGGTGGCCCTGGGGTGGAGGTGGGCCCTGGGGTGGAGGTGGGCCCTGGGGTGGAGGTGGGCCCTGGGGTGGATGGAAATCCTGTGCAGAAGGAAAGTCCAGGCCATAAAGTCAGCGAGCACCTTAAAACATCAGTGCTGTTAAAACACTCTGAGGTCCTTTTAGGTGTATACAGTGAGGTAAATTCTCCGAGTACTTCACCCCTCTCCAGTCAGGATTGGAAATCGTGGGTGCGTTCTCTATCCATTGTCAATGGGTGAGAAACTGCAGACAGGGTTCCTGTGATTGTCCCATACACACTGGGAGCAGGTTGGACACCTCACTGCCAACATGTACTCGGGAAATTTATGCTGGTATGTAACTACATATTGTGGCAAATCAAAAACTCGATCCGAATAATTCCAATGTAAATTACCTGTACTGTTCAGCATCATCGACACACTCTGCAGGACCAGCGCTCACTGTCCCTGCGTTCTCCAGTTTCCCCGGGACCCACAGCGGCTCCTTCAGATATCGCCGTTCTACGTTTAGCTCTAATGTTGCCAAGCGCGATACAGCCAAATCCAGGGGGTTGTTATTCCGCCGCATTAATTCCATCTCTTCCTCGTCTTTCACTTTCCCGTCGCCTGAGACAAGCCACTGCTGATCGAAATACACCAGGTCATCCCGGGTGGAGTCGGTGTCTGGACTGGTCCAGCCCTGTGCAAATCAAAGGCATCGCTCATTGCTTATGTGCAAAAACAATGGAAGCCAGAGAGTGTGTTGTAGGGATAGTGCAATCTGATGACATCATGTACTGCGAGAACAAAGTTTTAAATGTTCATATTACCTGACCCATGGTATCATGTTACAGTTACATATCACACCCAGCGTTTGGGGAATCAATAGTGTAAACCCATGTCCTGTAACTCCATGTAATGTGAAAAACCACAGCTCTCATAATAGGTGCCTCCATATTTTTCTACCCGCTTCATTCCATCATGTCAGTGAGTGACCAACTCCCAAAGTCTTGCAATCATTGCAACAACTCCTAATCTAACAAATTCTTACCCAGGGCCTCTAAACTGTGGAACGCCCTTCACTGGGACGCCACGGGCCTTGGCCCTTCACTGGGACGCCACGGGCCTTGGCCCTTCACTGGGACGCCACGGGCCTTGGCCCTTCACTGGGACGCCACGGGCCTTGGCCCTTCACTGGGACGCCACGGGCCTTGGCCCTTCACTGGGACGCCACGGGCCTTGGCCCTTCACTGGGACGCCACGGGCCTTGGCCCTTCTCCAAGAACTCCAGTATAAAAAAATTACTGCTTGCTAGTCTGCTTGATTCACCTTCACTGTGCACATGTGGATGAGAAAGAATGTTTTGCAGCCCAACATTATCGAGACCAAAGCCATCTTGTTCAACCTCCGCTAGGATCTCTGTATCTTAGACCCTGATTCCTTCCCACTTTCTGGATGCCCACTCGAGCTCAATCTAATGGTGTATCACCTCAGTGTCCTGTTTGACTGTGAGCTGAGCTTCATAATCCCACATCCTATCCAGCAATATTGCTTACCTCTCAGACAGAGCCCACCTTTTTCCTACCTCACCCCCACTGTCACTAAAGCCTTCATTCATGCCTTTTTGACCGTTCCACTTGACAATGCTCTCCCTCTGTCCTCCTGAGCCCAACCCTACACTGCTCCAACTCATGCAGAATACCGCAGACCCTATCCTATCCTGTACTAAGCCCCATTCACCTATCACCCTGATCCTTGCTAACCTCCGTCCTTCAGCACATTGACGTCAAACTCCTAAATCTTGTCTACAAATCCCTTCACAGCCTCACTCTGCCCTACCTCTGCAACCTCCTCCACCCCTACGTCCCTGCTCACACCCTCTGCTGTGTATCCTCCCTCCCTCCCTCATCAAGGGCAGAACCTTAAGCCATCTTACCCCCGCACTCTGGAACTCCCTCCCCCTAAACCCCTCCACATCACTACGTCTCTCCACGCCTTCAAAATCCTCCTTAAAACCTACTTCTGACAGTCCTTTTGGTCACCTCCCTCGGTCACCTCCCTCAGTCCCCCTCCTACTTCTGCTGGAGTCTGACCCTCAACTATGAAGCACCTTGGGATATTTTGCTATGTTAAAGGTGCAAATGGGATTTGTTGCTGTGTGGGGAACATGTAACTTCTAAACTGGAAAAGGGAATTCCGAATTACTTAATGGTTTAATTACCTCTCTGTCCTAGTGAAGCACATAATGGCCCAGTGTCAGTCACTGTGTGACTGCTCTTTTTGCTCATGGGCACAGTATATTCCCCACTCGATGATACCTACAGTGTTTGTCGGCACTTTCTTACCTTCACCTGCAGACTTGCGGATATCACTCGCTGCTCCAGTGTTTCAAGGTACTGCAGGGCTGCGAGATCGACTGGAAACGCCCACTTCTCCGGCTTCCACCTCTCCACCATTTCCCGGGTAACTGACCCTTCCTTATTATTATTGCTAAAGATGGAATCTGAGAAAGGAGAGAAATCAGGGACATAAATACGGAGTTGACAGATCTCAGATGGGGCTACAATTGGACTCAACACCTGTGCGTTAGGGAGGGGAAAAATCAGCTAGGGTTCAGCTTCTCATTGCTATTCAGTAACCCCTGCTGGAAAATGCATAGTGTGGCTATCAGGTGAGTACAGGACTGGGCTCAGCTGTGATGCCCTCCCCAGTCAAATAGGCTGCCAACACTCACTGTCCAGGTTTGCACATGAACAATGCCAACTGGGTGAGTTACCTGAGACTTTTGGCAGCTGTGGAACTCATTCCTTTGGAAATCTATATATTAAAAACTGCACAGATAGAGCTTGCAAACAATATAGATACATCTGCTGGTTGAGTCAGAAATATCAGCCAACAAGTAGGAAAATGTAAAACTTATCCTCAAGAAAATGGCACCTTTTATCATAACAGTAAACTTCTCTGTTTTGAGGGAGAATTTCAGTACAAAGCACAACAGGAGGCTCTACAATCCTGTGCGCCAGTCAGAAAAACAGAACCTTACCTGTTTTCTCTCTTATACAAGCTTGACTGACATAGTCCATGTGTTTGAGGAGTTGTTTGTGTAAGGCCTTTTCCCGTACCCCCCGGGGATGAAGTGCTTTGAGCAGGAAATTTAGCTCCTCCAGGCTGCCAATGCACCACCAGCCTCTCTGCATCTCTACAAAAGAAAAAAAACCACAATTAGTGAATGATTGCAGCTGCAGATCCAAGCTCCTGATTGTGGGACAAACATTTAAATGTTGCCCTAGCATGGTTCAATCCTAATGCTGTCGTGTGCTGTTTAAATTGTAAATAAATACTACAATGATTTTAGCTTTCAAAATCTAATGTAACTGAAGTTAAAACAGGTTCCGCCCATTTTTCTGTAACATTCAAGATGGCTGACAGGCCATCCATCTGATGCTTTCAGAAAATGGGGTAAAGTGTGAACTTATGTATAGTAAGAAAGACAATTACTGAGTAGTTTGATTGTTGGCCATCACAGCTAAATAGACTCATGAAGCTGAAGCTCCACGTTAGCACTCTATAGTTTTTTTTTGTAATATTGTGTTATTATAATAATATTATAATATTAGGAGGGATTGTGTCATTGTTACATGTAAAAATAGTATTGTTTCCTGGTTATGCAGTTCTGGCATCAAAGAAAATTTGAGCTTAATGGATGACCTTTTGGCTGGAGAGGAGATGATCTTGCTGTCAGTGTAGGTGGAGTTTTGGAGAGACTTTTGAAAACACATAAGATTATTTCTGCTGGAGAAAAGTGTTCACAATAGCTCAGTGCTTTAATGGACCTTTGATGTTATACATATATGGGGATAGTTATTTTGCCTAGTTTCAGTCCTGATGCTTCTGTATGTTGTTTAAATTAGAACTAAAAACTGGAGAAAGTTTAGCCTGTTACTGCATTGTTCCAAGTGGTGATATTTTGGTCACTGAGCAAACTGAAGACTTATTGCTGTGGACAGTTTACTGCAATTGGGTTCATTGTTAGACCGGGCTGCATAGCCTCTGCAAGGGAAGTACTGTATGACAGTCGAAAGAGAAAATGATCCTTTAAAGCCAAAATCATAACAGATGGTTTAGTGGTAAATCCACCACGGGGTGTGGTGCTGAACCGTACAGACCAGGTTCAATCCCCAGTCTGTGCTGCATTAATTGATCTCAGGCAGGACAGCAGGTAAGGCACGCAATTGACCTTAAGGGTCCCTGGGATAGAGAGGGGAAAAAAAAGTCAGAGTTCCCCCTGCTGACCACCATTCAGTGACCTCTGCTGGAAAGTGCATGTGAGGACCTAGGTGTGATTCACCAGCAGAGCTTATATTGTACATTCTGTACTGTCTCTCAAATCTCTGAACTACTCTAGGATATCCTATCAGTGTCAGGACAGCTGGCTGTTAAAGAGCTGCAGTACCACTGCTGTCCAATAGAGAGAGTTCTAACAACAAGAATTTACAGTGACTGCAGAGTTGGCTTTGCATAAAGCATTAAGTTTGGCTCCTGTTGAGAATGAAGCAAAATCATTTCAAGCAAAGCAGGTTAAAGAAATAACTCCATATCATTAATTTTTTTGTACAAAATTCTGTTCTACCTTCTGCAAATTTACAGCAACACTGAAAAGTGCAAACATTTTAAAAATATATATTTATGTAATGTATACTAGCTGATCACCCGTGGCGATGCTCACAGTGAGTCACACGATACTCTGTTCTATAACAATAGAGGAGTTATCAACAAAGTGTGGAGGAAAGTGTGACACCGGAAGTGTGTGCTACACCCAAGACTTTTAACATAGATAGCTACAGTCATTTTACAAGGCTCTTCTCCTAGCCTTGCCCCTGCTAGATGTATAGTGTTATACCCCTAGCTCTGTCCCATGCTCCTGTCTAGAGAGGCCCAACACTAGGAATGGAGCCTTGCAAAATTACCCCTATTGTATAGACTCATCAGCCATAGAATGCAGCTTACTAGCAGCATAATTCCCTTATCAATCCTCTGGTTAATGATTGTTTTATTCTGTAGCATTACAGAAGCCTCTTAGTCCTTAGCGTGATTTTTTAACTGTCATTTTAATGAAACCAGGATACATTTTAATCAAAGATAACGAGTGGCTGGAAGTGAGTAAAAGGCTGTAATTTAATGTCACAAGTTGTCTACAAAGCAATCGACAATTGTCCTCATTGTTTACGACAGCACTGAAGTTAAATTACAGCATAACTATTCTTCTTTCGCACAAATAGAAGCACAGTGTGGCTTGAGTTGAAAGAGGGGGATAGCGCAGGGTGTTGATGGATGTGGGGCAAGTGGGTAATATTGAAATATTCAAGAGGCAAATGGATTTATACAAAGATTAAATTTATGGATATTGGGGAGATTTGTAAATTGTGGAAATAAGCAATCTATATAATCCCTTGGGGTTACCTGTAAGGGACACATTTTCTGATTGAATGGCCTCATATCTTTTTTCCAAGGTGGCAATGTCCTCCTAATAGCTTTTTGACCTCCATTTTTTTGGGTACCTGACTTCAAAGATTGGAATTAGAACAAGGTCTACAGGCCCACAAAATCCTGACCAGTGCTCCACACAAGCACCACTCCTCAATGGGAGCACTCGGTTTGGGAATCAGCCCTTGTGTTTACTTAACAGCAATTCGACTTTGTGGCCTTAAAAGGACACGGCAGAATAATCCAGCCTGCATTTCATGGTGTAATGCACCTCCTCTAATAAAACAAAGTATCATGTGACTTAGTGTGAGTACTAATATTACAAATGAATCTCACCTGCTGGAACAGGTTTCAATTGGCGCTGATTAATCTCTTTCAGCAATTTTGACGGTCGCCCACGACGCCTAGGTATCCGTGGTAATGGGCATTCATTCTGAGGAGCACCTTCAGACTGATGAGATTTGCCCATTCCTCTGGTCGCAGTGGGGTCAGCTCGGAGAGATGCTGCGACTGAGGTCCCATAAGTAGCAGCGGGATTCAGTGAGCCCGCAGACTGCATATCGAACGGAATGTCCATAAATGGCATAAACTGTAAGAGGAAAGGGGATGAAGAGAGTGATGAGCAGAGCCATGTACTGCTTAAATGTACTCTACTGAAAAACAAGTCTGGACCACTGAACACAGGCCCCCAGGCAAGGGGCCATCAGAATACTTTGAATTTAATTTTAGAAAAACAAAGTAAAAGGCTTCCCCAGTAGTGGCGTTGAGTAAAGGCACCAACCAGTGTAACACTGAGCCATACAGACCAGAGGGTCCCAGGTTCAGCTCCTGTTCTGTATTGAATTTCAGCCAGGTCAGCAGTTGAGGCACTAAAGTTGGCCTTGGTGCCTTGGGTTAAGGAATGGAGAAGTCAGCCAGGGTCCCACTCCTGATTGCCAAGCAGTGACCCCTGCTGGAAAAGTCTGTTGTGGTTCAAGAAGGTGGCATTCTTCAGGCAACTAGGGATGGGCAATAAATGGGATCTTGCCAGTGTGGCCCTTATCCTGAGAACAAATACATTTTTTAAAAAGTGGGTGTGGGTGTGTGTCGCTGTTGGGGGAGGACGCGGATCAGCCTCGACTGTGATATGATCCATGGTGTAATAGCTTGCTGGCACGCACAGCTTAGGCTCACACCTGAGGAATGAGCGTTAGGTGAAGTATTGGAGAACAGCCAGTGCCTGTGGAACCACATTCCAGTAGGGAATCAGCCTTCAGGAGACCAGGAGAAAACAATGTCAGAAAAAAAGCAAACTATCAATCAAGGTGAGGGATGTCACTGCTGGGGAATGGAACACTTTCCAATGTATTCCCAGGTCAGGTGTACCATGCTTTGATGTAGAGTACAGCTCCCTACGGTGCACCAACAATGTGCCAACCCCATTTTCATGAGAGCATTCCCTGCCTCTAATGTGTACAAACTACTACCAAGCCTTTCGAATCAGTCTTCTATTTCCCCCTCCCTCGTCTTTTCCTGTCAACTTTCTCCCCTTCCTTCCTCTCCTGAGGGTGTTGACTCTTTGCTGGGTTCCTGCTCCATGGTTCCCTCCTGTACCTCGCTCAAGTGCCAATTCTTCATTTGTGACTTTACACAATGAGGTGTCAGCAGATGACGTAAGGGCTGAGAGCATCGTAGCCATCAAATCCTCTCCTCACCTGACAATCTCACACATTTTCCGGCAGGAGCTGCTAGATAGCGAGCAGGAGCTGGAACCGTGGCTGGTTTTCCTTCCTAACCCAAGAGTGCTGAAACCAACTAATAGCTCCCCGACTACACCACTCTGGCTGAAATCAGCTAACTCAGCATAGAGCTGAGGATCGAATCTGGATCTTCCTGGTCTGTATTGCTCAGGTACTCACTGCCTTAATTAGCTGGACCATCAGGGTAGGGCACCAATCAGTCTTACTTACACTAACAGAGCAAAATTCCAAATGGCAACAGTGTTACCCATACTCCTTAGTGGATGTGCAACTGCCCTATAATCCTGATAACGCACTGACCTATTTAGACTTCAGCATGCTATTAATATTTTCTCCTTAAATCCCAGACTTGACAGCTTTGAAAAGCTGTACTGCGTACAGTATCTAATCATTTCTATTATAAGTAACTTTTAGTTTTTTTGTGCTAATTAAGGTAAAAGGTGTCAGTGCTGGGGTATGGAACATTTTCCATTTTTTATCCCCAGTGTCAGTCAACATCAAGCATGTCCAGGTCAGGTATGTACGTACGTCATAGTTAGGTACAGAGTAAAGTTCCCTGTACTCTGTCCCAACAACGTGCCAATCTCAAAGAAACAACCATTTCCTGCACCATGGGGATTTTCCATATCCTACACCAGCCATCGTTGTGGCTTCTCTGAGTGAGATTGGCCTCTAAGTGATATTTGTGCTGATTGATGGGTAATTTTGTAAAGCCCACTGGGAACTGGAGTGAGGCCGTTCAAATTCATCCGTCTGTGTGGCTTTCAATTCAAGACCCAGAGGTGAAAGGGCACCTCTGAAGTAGTAAATATGATGATGTGCATAGTTTAAAAATCACAATTTAGATTCATATTCTTCGTCTTCCCTCCCCCACTCAAAAAAAAAATCACATACCTGTGACGTTGCAAAAGCAGCAGAGGCAGGCAGCTTTAGTGGACTGTGGCTTAGTTGATTCCGATCTGAATCCAGTCTCTGGGATTGATTCAGCGATGTCTGTTGTGAAGAAAATGGAAGTTGGGTAATAGAAGAGGAATCACAGGGCATTCTGGGTAGAAGGCTGAACCACTGTCCGTGTTTCTCAGCACAGTCTTTGACCTTTTGCTCCGAGTTTGGGACACTGAGATCAAACAGCTTCCGATTGCTGGCCAGCAGCATCTCAGGGGAGATGGCACTAGGGCTGTCTTTGCTGGTGCTGCAATGAGGTGTAGGAAGAGAGAGGTTTGACACAGAGTTCTGTAGGAGGCTCAACCAGGCTAAAAAAACAGCTGATTGGTCAACGTTATGATGAGTCTGATTGGTGGAATGTATGTCTTGTACACTGTAATGTTTGGCATTTGCAGCAGCTCGGTGACGCTTTGGGTTCTCTGGGTTGACCAGTTCTGTCTCACACTTTCTCCGCCGATTGTCCTTTGGCCTACCCGGAATGTTTGGTTTCTCATTCGGTACATCCCTTGGCTCCACTTTAACTGGGGAAGTCTCAATGAGCTTGAGTTGGTTCTTCTCTGCATCCAACTCTTCAGTACCTGGTGGAGAGGAATATCAAGATTGAAGTATTATATTTTCTCATCAAAAATACATTGTACAGATCAGAATGCTGAGAGGTGAATATTCTCTATTGTATTCAATTTGCCCAATAAATGTAGAGTTTTAAACCTCCAAATTGCCCCCTCCCAACTCTGCCATTTCTTTCTGTTCCTCTCAATTGTCTTCCCTCCTCTCCTAAAAGCAGCGACTCATATTTCCATGCTCAGAGTTCTTGGAAAATACATGTGTGTGTGTATGTGTGTGTGTGTGTGTGTATTTTTTTTATATATATATATAAAAAATAGAGTGGTTGAGATCAGGAGCACTGTGATGCCTCCCAGAGTCGAGTATTCTGCCAACACGTGCTGTCTTTAGACCCACGTCTGAAGAATGGGCAGTTGGGTAAGGTGCTGGAGGGCTGCTAGAACATGTGGAACTGGAGCTCAGCAGGAGTCTGTGCCTTTGGCCCGGGGGTGGGGAGCAGGAAGAGAAGGAAAGGAGAGAAAGTTGGGGGAGAAATAGGGCTGATAAGATTATGGATTTTGGTGGGAAAATTATAGAAAAGCAGCTAACAGCATCAATATAAGAAATTCCCTAAAACAGAAACAGTATGCATTGTGGGATTGCACTTACTTGACCTTTTACCACAGAACAATTGAGATTGTTAATTGTTAGTCTTACCTAGTGATCCCTCAGAGCCTTCCACAAACACCCCGCTAAGGTGTGGAAAAACCCAGTATCGACGCCTGAAACGGTCCTGCCCCAATAACAAGGCACGTAGTGTCTGGGAGACTTGAAGCAGCTTTCGTGCAAAAAAACTTTGTCGCTATGGAAAAAACCAGTCAAGCCATTGGTTACCAAACAACAACATTGCTATTGCTCTCCTGTGTAAAAGAAACATCTCAAAGCACTTTACAAGGAGGAGAAGGTGGACAACAGGCAAAAGAGATCAAATTCAGTGTGTGTGTGTGTGTGTGTGTGTGTGTGGGGGGGGGGGTTTGGGGGGGCACAGAGAGAGGTTGAAAGCACTGCTGAAGAGAAGAGTTTCTAAGAGGCTCCTGATAATGGCACTTGGATTTAAGGGGAATGGATAGAGAGATGGTCAGAGGGCAGAAAGCAAAAGGTAGGGAAAAAGGGAAGTGTCTCAGACTGGAAAGATGTGGTGAGTCGTGTTCTGCAGGGGTTTGTGTTGGGCCTGATCTTATTTACTGTATGCACAAATGATCTGGATGGAGAACTAAGGAAGCAATATTGAAATTTGCTAATGATACCAAATTGAGGGATTTAGCAAATGTGACAAGGATTATGAAAAACTGTAGAGGACATGGATAGACTAGCAAGATGGGCAGATAGGTGGCAGATGCAATTCAATGTAGAGAAATATGAAGTAATACATGTTGGAAGTAAGAATAGGGAAAGGAAGTATATCTCAAATGGTAAAGAGGAGCAGAGGGCCCTTTAAATCTGTGTCTGTCTTCATGTGAACCACCTAGTCTAATCCCACCCTCTGGCTCGGTCCCCCAGATTCTTTAATATTCCTCTTTTTCAAGCAGCTATCCAATTGCAGATACACAGGTCATTAAAATGACAGCACAAGTAGATAAGGCCACAAAAAAGATAAACACAATCCTTGGTTTTATATCTAGAGGTATAGAAAACAAAAGAAAGGAGATGATGTTGAACTTGTAAAAGACCTGAGTCAGGCTGCAGTTGGAGTATTGTGTGTAGTTTTGGACACCCCATTATAGGAAGGATGTAAAAGCAATAGAGTAGGTGCAGCGTAGATTCACTAGGATGTTACCAAGGATGACGGGTCATAGATATGAAGAGAGACTTGAGAAGTTAGGGATTTTTTTTCCCGCTGGAGCTGAGAAAGTTGAGAGGTGACCTGATTAAGGTCTTCAAGATTATGGAGGGTTATAGGAGGGTAAACAGTGGTCGATTGTTTCCACTGGCTGGGTGATTAGAATGTGGAATTCTCTGCTACAAACCGTTGTTGAAGCTGATTCCATGAATTCTTTAAAAAGGGAATTGGATAGCTGCTTGAAAAAGAGGAATATTAAAGGATATGGAGGCCGAGCCGGAGGGTGGGATGAGATTAGATGGCTCACGTCAAGACAAACACAGATTATAAAGGGCCAAATGGCCTGTTTCTGTGCTGGAACATTGTATGATCACTCACCTTACTGAGCTTCTCAATTTGACGATTTAGTTCAGCCACACTGGCAGAAGGATGATCATCCACCTAAGAAGGGCACCAGCATACGTTAACAGCAGGAACGAATACCCACACCATCTTATTCACTGTTTTTACAATTGATTATTTTGCTTAAGCTTTTTATTCTTCTGACTTCTTTTTTTCTCTGGACCATGTACCAACTATGACCAAGAGGCCAAGCAGGTAGCATGCTGCCCAACCTCCAACTATGCTCATAGAGTCATAGAGTTATACAGCACGGATAGAGGCCCTTCGGCCCATCGTGTCCGCGCCGGCCATCAAGCCCAGTCTAATCTAATCCCATATTCCAGCATTTGGTCCGTAGCCTTGTATGCTATGGCATTTCAAGTGCTCATCCAAATGCTTCTTGAATGTTGTGAGGGTTCCTGCCTCCACAACCCTTTCAGGCAGTGAGTTCCAGACTCCAACCACCCTCTGGGTGAAAAAGTTCTTTCTCAAATCTCATGAACTGACCATGAAGAAGTGGCCAGAAATTCAGATTAAATTTTATCATCTCATTCTGACAGGCCAGAAGGAGGGCTGATCTGTGCAGCGGAAAAATATTGCATAGGTGCATTTGGGGGCGTTCTCACGAGGTTAGGCTTGAGGTACATTGTTAGGACAGTGTCGAGGGAGATAACCGATGCTGTACCTGCCCTGGGAGTGTTTGATGGGAACAGTGTAGAGGGAGCTTTACTCTGTATCTAACCTGTGCTGCGTCTGCCCTGGGAGTGTTTGACAGGACAGTGTAGAGGGAGCTTTACTCTGTATCTAACCCGTGCTGCGTCTGCCCTGGGAGTGTTTGACGGGACAGTGTAGAGGGAGCTTTACTCTGTATCTAACCCGTGCTGTGTCTGCCCTGGGGGTGTTTGATGAGACAGTGTAGAGGGAGCTTTACTCTGTATCTAACCCCGTGCTGTACCTGCCCTGGGAGTGTTTGATGGGACAGTGTAGAGAGAGTTTCACTCTGTATCTAACCCGTGCTGTACCTGCCCTGGGAGTGTTTGATGGGACAGTGTAGAGGGAGCTTTACTCTGTATCTAACCCTGTACCTGCCCTGGGAGTGTTTGATGGGACAGTGTGGAGGGAGCTTTACTCTGTATCTAACCCGTGCTGTACCTGCCCTGGGAGTGTTTGATGGGACAGTGTAGAGGGAGCTTTACTCTGTATCTAACCCATGCTGTACCTGCCCTGGGAGTGTTTGATGGGACAGTGGAGAGGGAGCTTTACTCTGTATCTAACCCGTGTTGTACCTGCCCTGGGAGTGTTTGATGGGACAGTGTAGAGGGAGCTTTACTCTGTATCTAACCCGTGTTGTACCTGCCCTGGGAGTGTTTGATGTGAACACTGGGTGCCCAAAATAGAAAGTGTTCCATTCCTAGCCCTAACATCCCTTACCTTGATGAGCACAAAATGCATATTTATTTTTAAATATAGAAACTTAATTAAAGGAAATTGCTTAATCAAATGTGAATGTCAAATGCAGCCCACATTTGAAGTTTGGTTGTCAGGGTTGATGCCTTACACTGTATTACCAGAGCTACTGGGCTTCTAGTCCATGTTGCTACCAGTGTTCTCTTGTGCAAATCCATTTGGTGCAAATACCAACATTAACAAGACTTTAAATTAACAATCTTACACAACGTTTGTAAAAGGCTGGGGCACCAATGGACTGTATCATTGAGTGGCATGGGTCAGACCTGTTACACATGTGGCTGAGGGTCAAATTTCTGCCAGAGTGATCTGCAGAGAAGGATGACTTTCGGGGTCTGGAGAGAAATCAGAGGGGGAGTGGCTTCAGTTCACTCTTGCATACCTCGTAGCACCAATTACAACAAATAATGGAGCATTTCGTCAAGTGCCCCTCTGTATCAGGTAGGGACTGTATGTGACAAAGGGGAAGAAATAATTGGTGGTTAAAAGAAAGAGTCTGAAACATCATTAACCTTATTAATTCCTTCTGTCTTTCTTTCGGTTGTTTTCTCTTTTGTTTCCTCCTTCACACTCTCCTCGTCCCCATTGCCCGCTGCATTACTGTTGTGGTCTTCTTCAGGACCGAGTCCTTGTTTCCTTCTCCTACCCTCCACAATGCCATCAGGCTCTCTAATTCCTTTCTTCTTTGCCAGAGCTCTCTTTAACCTACGATCACCAGGAAAAATTAACAAAAGAAATGCCTTTCACCTCAGTTTGTGTCCCATTAAAGATATGCAGATAATCACAGCCCAGGGCTGCGAGATTCCCCTCGATAACAACTTCTGCAGCTTGGCAGGAGTGAGCAAGCCTTTTACTTGTAGCGAGGCTGAAAAAGAAAGCAACCTGCTGTAAGCAAATAACTTCCATATGTTTCTTTCTCCATTTCGCATCCTGCGATCATGGGTCAGAGCGAGGAATCCCATTAAAAACCTTAAATGTGGTCCCGGGTTCGGGGCAAATAGTCCACATCTGGTGGATGTACATAGGTTATTAGACTGTGGAGGGCATCACAGTCAAATCCAATCATTTTTCACCTGATGTTGATATGTATACACACACTGAAAATAATTATGAACCCTGGCTGCTTTCTCCTCCCTAACCCTGAGCTGCTAATGTTAATTGTAAACCCCCTACTGTTACCCCAGCTAACTCAGGACAGACCTGGGATTGAACCAGGAACCTTCTGGTATATTTGGATCAGTAAAGCATCGGGCAGTGCATGACCCACTGAGCCACCAGGGGAGCCGAGATTGTGATTACCTGCTCACCGATGCTCAGTTTGGGTTCCACCAGGACCACTCTGCTCCAGACCTCATTACAGCCTTGGTCCAAACATGGACAAAAGAGCTAAATTCCAGAGGTGAAGTGAGAGTGATTGCCCTTGACATCAAGGCAGCATTTGACCGAGTGTGGCACCAAGGAGCCCTAGTAAAATTGAAGTCAATGGGAATCAGGGGGAAAACTCTCCAGTGGCTGGAGTCATACCTAGCACAAAGGAAGATGGTAGTGGTTGTTGGAGGCCAATCATCTCAGCCCCAGGGCATTGCTGAAGGAGTTCCTCAGGGCAGTGTCCTAGGCCCAACCATCTTCAGCTGCTTCATCAATGACCTTCCCTCCATCATAAGGTCAGAAATGGGGATGTTCGTTGATGATTGCACAGTGTTCAGTTCCATTCGCAACCCCTTAGATAATGAAGCAGTCCGAGCCTGCGTGCAGCAAGACCTGGACAACATCCAGGCTTGGGGAGATAAGTGGCAAATAACATTCGTGCCAGACAAGTGCCAGGCAATGACCACCTCCAACAAGAGAGAGTCTAACCACCTCCCCTTGACATTCAACAGCATTACCATCGCCGAATCCCCCACCATCAGCATCCTGGGGGTCACCATTGACCAGAAACTTAACTGGACCAGCCATATAAATACTGTGGCTACAAGAGCAGGTCAGAGGCTGGGGATTCTGCGGCGAGTGACTCACCTCCTGACTCCCCAAAGCCTTTCTACCATCTACAAGGCACAAGTCAGGAGTGTGATGGAATACTCTCCACTTGCCTGGATGAGTGCAGCTCCAACAACACTCAAGAAGCTCAAGACTATCCAGAACAAAGCAGCCCGCTTGATTGGCACCCCATCCACCACCCTAAACATTCACTCCCTTCACCAATGGCGCACCATGGCTGCAGTGTGTACCATCCACAGGATGCACTGCAGCAACTCGCCAAGGCTTCTTCGACAGCACCTCCCAAACCCGCAACCTCTACCACCTAGAAGGACAAGAGCAGCAGGCACATGGGAACAACACCATCTGCACGTTCCCCTCCAAGTCACACACCATCCCGACTTGGAAATATATCGCCGTTCCTTCATCGTCGCTGGGTCAAAATTCTGGAACTCCCTTCCTAACAGCACTGTGGGAGAACCTTCACCACACGGACTGCAGCGGTTCAAGAAGGCAGCTCACCACCACCTTCTCAAGGGCAATTAGGGATGGGCAATAAATGCCGGCCTCGCCAGCGACGCCCACATCCCATGAACAAATTTTAAAAAAATTAAGTTTTATGACATCACGGGGAATACTGGATTGGGTTACTGAGCCTATGATAGAGCTGAATTAACAGCTAGTCCTGCTGCAATGTTTGGTTAATGAGGGTGTAGGTACTAAAGTTCATTCAGATCCCTCACACAATGAGGTTTAACAACACCTTGAAGACAGCACTTGATGATATCATTAGCATTCACAGCTTAAGCAACAATTTGAAAAATAAACAAAAATGACTGAAATGAACAACGTCCGGCACCAGAGTACGATCCAGGTTCATACTCACAATTCACCACTCTACTAAGTTGCCAATCTTAGTTATAACACTCTGGGAGAGGTACTGAGCTCCAGGATGTTTCCCACACTAAGGGGTTCATAGTATCATAGTAAGTACAGCACAAGAGGAGGCCATTCGGCCCATCATGCCTGTGCCAGCTCTTTGAAAGAGCTATTCAATTAGTCCCATTCCCCTGCTCTTTCCCCTTAGCCCTGCAAACTTTTTCCCTTCAAGTATTTATCCAATTCCCTTTGGTTGGGGGAAGATTAAAAAAAAAATCAGAGGAACAGCCTCACTTCTGACAAGCTCAGAAAGCTGGACGTGTACCACTCGTTCACCTGCCGTTATTGCCACAGTTGCTGTGTTGCTGGGGGCGAACAGGAAAAGAAGGTGGAGGAGATTAACATATTTGGTCTCTAGGAGGAGTCCCTGATGTCCAGACTCACTCTTTCAATTAAACTTTTTTTTTGTTTCAAATAGACAGGAAGTGGGAATGTCTTACCTCCGAAGTTTGCCTTCCACAATCCACTTGTTCTTCCGAATGTTGGCCCGATGGTCTATGTTTTTATCTATTTCCCTGCACAGAATTAAAACAAATCGAGAGACATGCTTTAATATCATAGTTTCCTTCCTGGGAGTTTTTTTTTAAGATGTCTTTGAATCCTTTTTTCTTGGTTATTTGCTTTCTTCTTTTAGGTTCTCCAGTCCCATTGGTTGGTACAGAGGGCAGGCAGGTGATCTGGTGCAAGGCCTCTGCCAAGACTGCCCCCTAAGCAGCTACTAGGAGTGTGACCCAGGCTGACTCGTCCTCCAATTTGCTCCTTTCCCAACTTACATTGGAGAAGGATACGGGTTCACACCCTCAATTTTCCGCTCAGGTTAGTTCCCAATCTCAACCATATTGGCACCAACTCTGTGACAAGGTGGGAAATCAATTGAGTCACCCAGAGCCTAGTTTTAGATGAAGAAAGATTCACAGCTGCAGAAGAGACAGACCCACAGTTCTGGTAACTCATGTCAGAGCCAGAGAGAGAGAGAAAACGACTGAGATCAGCTAACTCAGCGCAGATCAAGAATTGACAATTCCTTTTTTTTGGTGTTTCAGCAGAGCCAGTATTAACTACATTCGATGGCAGTCTCTTCTGGAAGTTAAGCATGTTCCATGTTTTGTCTCTCACCTTATTACCACGCTGCTCCCCAACAGCTCATTGACGAGGAATGCCAGCACTGCTGCCTTTTTCTCCGCACAATGTGCCTGGAATGATTTGCTTTTCAGGCCTTCACAGAGCTCTGCTTCAGCACCATAAGCCTCCAGGAAAATCCGCAGCACTTCCGATACATTATCCCGGTTAATTCCAATGTCACAGATTCGCTCCCCAAGAAATGTTACTGACTAGAAAAGTGATGGATTTGATTGGTTAACTTTTGCTCAAGATTGTAGAGGTATGGTAACGTACATGTAGGTAACATACAACATGTATAGGTGGCATACAACATGTATAGGTGGCATACAACATGTATAGGTGGCATACAACATGTATAGGTGGCATACAAGGCTTCTCCAATTCAGTAACAGCACAGCAGCATAGCAGGATTCTACTGTAAAGAAATTGCACAGAGGATAACACATAGGGTGGAGGGTGTTACACGCAGAATAACACTGTTTGGAGAGTGCTAGACACAGGATAACACGCAGGCTGGTATGTTATATTGGATCATACAGAGACTGGAGTCTGTTGCACACAGGATAACACACAGACTGCAGTATTTTATATACACAAAGCCCAGACACAAACAGACAGAGAGACAAACAGACATGCATTCATATGCTGCCTTTTATGTCCTCAGTCCCAAAGCGCTTCACAGCCAATAGACTACTTATGAAGTGTAGTCATTGTTGTTATGTCGGCAGTAACACTTTGATGTGTTGTTGCCTTGAAACACATTCTTCCAGCCCATGTTATTCTTTCTAATGCTGGAGTTTGTGAAGGGTGCAGTTTCATTCCACTTTCAGCAAATTGTTTTTTCTACTGGAGGGGTTTGTGAGTGCCAGACTGCTGACTCACACAACAACTTGCATTTATATAGCGCCTTCAATGTAGAAAAACGTCCTAAGGCGCTTCACAGAGGTGTAATCAGACAAAAATGGGCACTGAAACAAAGGAGGAGACATTAGAAGGGGTGATCAAGAGCTTGGTCAAAGAGGTGGATTTTAAGGAGGGTCTTAGAGGAGGAGAGAGGTGTGACTGAAGGCACGGCAACCAGTGGTGGGGTGAAAGGAGGGGAGGGATGCACAAAAGGCCAAAGTCAGAGGAATGAAGAGTTTGGGGCGGGTTGGGGGGGTTGTAGAGTTGGAGGAGGTCACAGAGGTAGGGAGGGGATTTAACTCTGTGCTTTGACCAGAATTGATTACTATTCATTTATCTGAGTGATAACCTGGATACGTTATAGCATGGTAATCAAGCAGAATAATCTGCAATAAAGTGACATTTCTTAAAGTCTTTTCAAAATATCTAATAAAACTGTGACCCACACAAATTTACAGCACAGAAAGAGGCCATTTGGTCCATCATGTCTCAGATGGCTCTTTGCTGGAGCAATCCAAAATTAATCCTACTGCCCCATTCTCTCCCCATAGCCCTGTATCTTCCTCTGTTTCAAATATTTATCCAATTTTCCGTTATAAGATAAAGTAGACTCTGTCTCAACCACCATGACAAACCATTCCATGCTCCAACAACCCTGTGTAAAGGAATTTCTCCTAAACTCTCTCCTCACTCTCAGTGACAATTTTAGATTGATGACCCCTTCTCTGCATAAAGTTGCATCTGCTACCTGTCCGCCCATTCTGTTAAACCTGTCTATGTTCTCCTGAAGTCTTTTATAGTTCTTCTGCCTAACCCCCTACCTTGTGTTGTCAGCAAATTTCAATATCATACTCCCTATGCCCAGTCCCAATCATATATATATATATATATATATATGAGTGCAAAAGTGGACCCAGCACTGACTCCTGGGGTACAACACTTCCAACCCTTCTCCAATCTGAGCAAACCCATTAACCCTAATGCTTGTTTTCCTGCCCTGTCAACCAACTTTCCTTCCATTTCCCCTGATACGGTTTTAGTGGAGAGTTTTTAAACTGGTTCAGGCTCCATACCTGGTATTTATGAGGCAATCCTGGATCAACCACTGCAATGTGGAGTAATCTAATCAGCAGGTCCTGGACATCGCCCATACAGTCTCCAACATTCAGCAGACCTTCCTGGAGTGTGTTCAAGGTGGGCACATCCTTGCTGGTATCAAAACCTAGCACCTTACCATAGTTGTGCAAAAACTCAATGACTGTGAGACAGTCAGAAAAGGCACGGCCAGACAGCACCAGGCCTGGAATGGGGACAAACTCTGGTAATGGCTGTAAAAAATGGCACGAATATCTATTAATATAGCAGAGTTCCACCCCACCTTACCCAAGTCACTATACCATCTGCATCACTACGTTGTTAGTTGCCTGGGGCAACAGTGAACCTACTGCAATATATAAAGCAAAATTAAACAGCTACCTAACCAGTTCGAGCCCCCCACCCCTGAATTTACCTGTCCCTTTTCTCACCTCCTTTCCTGAAGCTGGTGTACAGCACTCTGGTTAGGGTTGCCAACTCTCCAGGATTGTCCTGGAGTCTCCAGGAATTAAAGATTAATCTCCTGGACACTGCAACAAGCATCCTGGGAGAAATATCATAGGGGCATAAAAACAACTGTGTGGTTTTTTTTTCCATTTTCTTTGAGCACTTTCATTTATTAATTATCAATTATAATGGGGATAAAGACTGCTTGACTTGGGGGGGGGGGGGGGGGGGGAGGTTGGAGGTCATGTGATGCAATCTCTAGGATTACATCCAACCAGGGTTGGCAACTACCTCACGCAAGTGGCATTCTCCATATTTAAGCCTCAATAGTGAAAGTTTACAGAATTTTCAACACTTCGCATCACAGCCAAGCCCAATGCTGCCTTCACGTTCATAGCTTCTAGCATTGGGGTGGTGGTCAGAGTGACTGAGATATCCATTCCTGAGTTCACTTAATAGGAGAGGAGGTGAGAAAGTTGAAAAAAAAATGAATGGTGGGATCAAAGGAGTATTCTGTGCATTAAATAGAATATATTGTGAGCCTGACCTTTCCCATAAACAGTTATTTCGTGGTCCCAGTTTACTCTTTGGGCTTGGCCCAATGTGATGGCTTACCTTGTGATCAGTCAAATACAGGTCTTCAGTGGGTTTCTTCATCTCCTGAAGGAGCTGCAGCCTCTGCTGCTTCTGTTTCAGTCTCTGCTGCTTCTTCACCTGATTCTCCTTCTGATTCTTTTTCACCCTTTGTGCTCTTTGTATCTTCTGTCCTGGTTTGAGTTTGCCCTGTCCCTGTTGTAAAGGAGGGAAAAATGTCAGGGGTTCACTGTCTTTATTTCTTTGACAATTCTCTCCTGTCCCAATGGCATTGACTCCTACTGGGATACAGTTCCATGGATGCTCTCTGGCCACTCTTCATGTGTGAGCCTAGACTGTGAGTTTCAGCAGGCTATTCGACCATGGGGGAACTTCAAAGCTAAGCCCAATCCTGTCCTCGCTTGACATTCATACACACCCTCACGTTCCAGCAGGAGTTATTAGTGATCAGGAGCAGGAACATTAGTTGATTTCCTTGCCTCCTTAACTCAAGGCCACTGAGATCAACTGTAGCTCTCCAACTGAGATCAGCACAGTCCAAGGATTGAACCTGGAACCTTCTGATCTGCACGACTCAGTTACATGTTATGCTTACCAACTGAGCCATCAGGGCAGATACTCATCTGTTGGTAGACTGGGTACCCCATTGTCAACCATACAGTATCAATTTGACAGTGACACTCAATCTGCTGAGCTGGATAGAATATACTGAGACTTTGGTACAGCACAGATTTTTTGTTAGGTAAGGGTATCAAGGGATATGGATCAAAGGCGGGTAAATGGAGTTGAGCCCGCGATCTAATTGGATCGCCAAACAGGCTCGAGGGGCTGAATGGCCCACTCCTATTCCTGTGCCTATGTTCTACTGGGCCTCTGCAACCATGACATTATCCCAGCAAGTGCAATAGGATCAGTGAAGTAAAGCCAGCCCACAGTACATTCCACTTTATACAATTGTTACAGAGCCAATGAATGATGTGGTTCATTGCTGTGACAAACAGAAATTCTCATCAAAGGTGATCTCCCCAAGCCTCAGGGGGTTACTGCTATGGTAAATACACTGTCTGGTATAATACTGAGCCACAGAGAGCAGGAAAATCCAAGGGTCAATCCCTGGTCTGATCTGAGTTAGCTGATCTCAGCCTGAGTGGCAGTGAGGAACACTTAAATTGGCCTTAGTATCTATACACTAAGGAGGGGAAAAACAGCCAGAGCCCTTACTCCTGATCCAGTAACACATATGTCCATGTGTACATATGTCCAGGCTCATACATGAAGAACGGACCCTTGAGTGAGGTACCAAGAACTGCTGGCATCTGTGGACCTCTACCCCAGCAAGAGTCAGGACCTTCAGGAGAGGAGAAGAAAAAACAGATTAAAAAAAAAGGCAATTCTTATTTAAGGTAGACAGGTTCAGTCACCTTACACTTACTGTTTAATTTTCTCAGAACAAATGTCAGTCAGAATTCTCAAGTGGGGAAGAGAACGGACAGATAATTAAACAATCTTCTTCTTTGCACCCAGTGTCAGAACCAGGCGCTTGCCAACACAGGTTAGATACAAATCAGAGCTCCCTCTGGACTGCCTTAACCCTGATCTCAGAAAACACCATATATTCAAACATCAGTGTGGCAATTTACCACACAAGCTGTCCTTGCAGCCTCTCTGACGAGCTTGGCCAATTAGTGTCAATTAGCACTGAATTATGTTTTATTTCCAGCGTACTCAGGTCTCCAGGCAACTGGGTTGAAAACCCACCTAAGCTCATTTCATGTAGAACTTTTAGCAGCTGTCAGACAGGGACCTTTATCCCCATCAGGCTAGGCCGCACTCAAACCCACGACCACTCCCCTGTGTCCCGAATCCCTGCTGGCTAAATTCTAATAATATTTTAATGAGGTTTTCAATTTCAAATACCTTTTGCTTCAATTTATTCATCAATGCTTTCAGCTTCTGCTTCTCTTTTTCATTCAGAACAGCTAAAAGTAAAATCACAAAGAAAACTAGATTAATCAATCAGCTTTCAATTATATTGTGCCCAATCTAACCAGAAAAACAGAGGGTGGGGGGGATAAAGTCAACTTCAGCTGGAGGGGGGCACAAAACGGGCAGTATGGGATTGGCTGCCCATTATAAACCCCGCCTTGTGGAAAGGAAAACCGGGAGGGGTGGATAACGGGCAGCTGATCTGCTACCGCCCATTTTGTGCCCCGCTGAAGTTGAATTGTACCCCCAGGGTGTGCAAAATATCTGTTTCCCGTGGCAAAATGCAATTGTTCTCTAGGGGGTGCAGGGAGGGAGATTGCCCTATTTAAGATGTCCAGGGTCTGCATCACTCGCCAGTTGAGAGGGATGGGCATATAACCTGCTCCCAGGCCTCTAACAATGCCCTCTGTGACCAGCCTCTAAAAAGGTGGAAGAGAGTGGGCTACACCCAATGCTCTGGGCAAGCTCCTCATCTTAATCACTCTGGTAAGATAATAAACAATCAGGAAGCATATGAATGTAATAAAATGTGAGCTATATTTAAGCAAAGCCAAACTATAAACCATAATTCAAATTAGTCTTAATTATAAATAATCTGTTTATTGGGCTTCATTGTGAAATGCAGAACAGACTGCAGCAGGATCCATTATTGAAAACCCCGAGGGAGCCTCTCAACACTCAATACAGTTTCACCTTTACCCTGGTAAATGTGCAGAAACCCCACAGGATTAGCAGGACCAGTCCTGTGACTAGCATGATAAAGCCCTCTTGCTGGTAGTTTATTGACTTGCAAGCAAGAAAACAGGCAACAGAATGGCACACTCATCATCACTGAAGGCAATATTAGATCAGCTTCCTTATATGGCCAGCCATGCATTCCTAATGTGGTGCATGACTTGGCCTGTCTCAATATGGGAAATGCACCTTGGGTTGTTGCAGATGCCTGTGACAAAATGACGGACAAGATGATACAGAATCTTTAAAGGAATTCTCCAAGGCAAGACCCAAAAATGACTCTCTTCCCACAAAAATAACTTGCCCTGTATTTAATTTTTAAATACAAATAAATAGTTCATAAAGTAAAAGAAAAGTTACAAATCTTGTCATGCACCAGTTAGTCTCCTGATCAGGCCAGCATCTTTGCATCACTTGTGAGGCTGGGGCAGGTGAAAGGTGATGTCTCAGTGATCAGCTTCACCCCTCCTTCTCCCCTCCCTCCCTTCAGTTGCTCTACTGAAATCAATGAGCAGTGGAGGGTGTTAGGAACCAAGCCTACCTATTGAAACATCCTGTTTCAGTATTTCTAGGCTTGCAAATGCTGTAAAAGGTGGCAGCTCTGATCAGGAGGCCAGCAAGAATTTTCTTTTTTAAAAAAATGTAATCAGGAGGTTGGTAGGACTCAGATCTTGCCTGTAATTCTACTCACAGTGAAAGAAAAAGATTTGCATTTATATAGCACCTTTCACAACCTCAGGACATCCCAAAGCGCTTTACAGCCAATGAAGTACTTTTGAAGTATAGTCACTGTTGTAATGTAGGAAACGCAGCAGCCAATTTGCGCACAGCAAGCTCCCACAAACAGCAATGTGATAATGACTAAATAATCTGTTTTAGTGATGTTGGTTGAGGGATAAATGTTGGTCAGGACACCGGGAAGAACTCCACTGCTCTTCTTCGAATAGTGCCATGTGATCTTTTACGTCCATCTGACAGGACAGACAGGGCCTCGATTTAACGGCTCATCTGAAAGACAGCACCTCCAACAGTGCAGCACTCCCTCATAATCCCTGGATTATGGGGCTCAAGTCTCTGGAGTGGGACTTGAACCCACAACCTTCTGACTCAGACGCAAGAGTGCACAGTGACTACCCAGTCCCAGTCACTTCATTGGAACCAGCTGAGCAGAGACAAACAAACAATCTTGGCCTGTAGACAAACACCTCCCTGAGGTCCGCTCAAGGATAGAATTGGTGGAAGCTTTTGAGCAGGTCATTTACCTATGCTCTTGAATGGGGAATGTTATGTGGCCAACAGAGACATAAACAGAAGAGGAGAAGGAGCTCCTCCAATGGTTCAATGAATAATCTGGTGTGGTACTGAACCAGGAAGCTTCAATCCTCGGCCTGTACTGAGTCAGCCAGGGTGACAGTAGGGGGACACTAATTGGCCCTGAGCTAGGGAGGGGAAAAATCAGCCAGGGTTCCGATACCTCATTGATGTCCATTGTCCACAATCACTGTGAAGTGTGCGCGTGTGGAAGTTGGGTGAGAACAGCTATGATTCACTGTCTAAGCTCACATATGAAGAATGGCCGGGGTGAAACACTGGAGGGCATTGGCACCTTTGGAACTGTACCCCAGCATGAGTCAAGGACCTTCTGGAGCAGAAAGGAGGAAAATGGGAAAATAAAGCTGGGAGAGGGGTGGGAAGGATCAGAATCATAAAAACTTAAAACATGCACTTTATATCGATAGATATAAGCATCAAGAAGGACCGAGAAAAGGAGTTATATTGTTTTAAGAAAAGGAATGGAATCAGATTGTACCTTGGGATTCGAGTTTTTTCATGAGTTTGGCATCCGTGTTGTTAAGCAATGTCACTGTCTTGACCTTTGGTGGCCTTCCTTTACCTCGCTTGACCTTCGGCTGCTTTTGAGGTCGCTGCTTGTTAGGATTTGGTGGCCGCCCCCGTCTGCCCATCATGGCTTTAATCCGTAAAGGGATCTCTTCTGCATCGAGCTTACACCATTGCTCATCCTAAATAAACAACACAAAGGGGAATCGCTGCTTCAGACAGATACAAAAATGGACAAGACTGAGGCCTTTGTCTGTGTGAGGAGTGCTACACAAATATAACTTGTAGTTATATTAAGGTATGTTCTACAGGGGGAGATGCCTGGGATTTGCAATGCCAATGGGCTAGGCAGGGAGTGACAGGATATGGGCTCATGCCGACCATTCCTCGCAAGTCCTGTTCCCAATCTTGACTGTCGTCAGGGAGAAGTGCCAGGTGAAAGGCAAATGGTTTGACAAAGAAGGAGAGGATCAACAGGCAAGTGACCCCGCCTCCAAGTCCCCCGAGCAAAATTGCACAGGCACATGGGCTGAATCTTGTGTGAAGATTGCATCTTCACTCGCAACATTGGAGAACAGTAAATGTTGTACAAATCCCCTCTATCCTCAAAAACTTGCTAATCTGAAATTTTGGTTAAAATTGGAAGCAGGACACCAAAACCTGAATGAAGGTAAATAAATGAATGAATTTCTACTCTGGAACAAAAGCCTATACTGACCTCAGAGGACTCTCGTGCTTCAAAAAACTCTCCCACGTTCATCCTGGGACTGAAGCTGAAATGTTCCCGACTGACTTCTGTCACTGCGTTTCGAACCAGGTACTGAAAAAGAACAAAATAACCTCTTATTCATTTCTAACTGAGTCCGTGGGTTAACTCTGTTGTGAAGCAAATGGATAACTAGATAGAATCTGACAGGGTTAACTTATACAGCTTTTCACTTCTGCTCAATGACTGTGTTGTTAGAATTCTCACTAGAATAAGCACAAGGTTTCTACAATTTGTAAAATGTCTAAACCCTGAAATGTTTAAAAGATTTTGTCACATTACAATTTAAAGCAGGAAGGTCTGGTGATCTCCTTGGGGAAGGCTGTCATTAGTGGAAAGACATTGAAACACTCTTCCATCACTAACTGTTTTAACACTCTCCAGTAAAGCACATGATGGGCAAAGGCAACCCTGAACATTCTAGCCACATAACATTGGACTCATTAAAAGGATATTTGGGTCAACCATTGAACGAGATAGTCTCATGGGAAAGCCTTGTTGGTTCTCGACAGGACCATTGTCTGGAGTGCCTCACAATCATAGAGTGCCTTCCACAGGGAGACCCCTCGCATGGTGGTAAGAGTGCCCCCTGGTGGCCAAAAGGAGCAGCATTGACAGTGAAGATGAAAACATCTGCTGTAGTTGGTCCCATCTTCCTGGCAGTCGCAAAATAATAAAAAGGGCCAATCCAATTATTGGTGAGCGGCAGATACACCACACTTTGGAATGATCATGCTCAAGAGATCTGTCTCAGTTTGCGTGCTAAAAAAAATTCTTAAGAATAAAATAAAAAATAAGGGTGAGAACTAATTATCCATGAAGCTTCTTATGAGGGTAGAACAATGTTCTCTGGAATAAAGCTGTTTTTTTTAAAACCTTATTTTTCTCCCCTTCCTTCCTCACATGAAGTCCCTGATTCCTTGCTAGGGTACAGTTTCATGGGTGCTGGCTGCCCTCTAATACCTCATCCAAATGGTCAGTATTCATATCCAAACCTACAGAGTGATTATTGGCAGGCTATTTGATCATGGTGGACATCATCGCTGCCCGATCCTCTCCTCACCCAATGTTTACATGCAAACCTTCCAGCACGAATCACTGGATAGTGATCAGGAGCATGAATCCTAGCTGATTTTCCTCTCTCTAACCCAAGGGACATTGAGGCTAATTGTAGCACCAGTACCACCCTGGCTGGGATCAGCTAGCTCAGCACAGACCAAGGATCAAACCAGAGACCTTCTATTGATCAAGGACTGACAGAGGTTTGGAAAAGTGTGAGCATCCCTACCCGCTCACCAAAGAAAACAACTTCTCCAATGGCTTGGTGTGTGACTATACCATCTGGTGTGGTACTGAGCCAGACATGCCAAGTTAACTGATTTTAGTTGAGATAGCAATTTGGGTGCTACAACTAACCTCAGTGTCCCAGGGCTAGGGAGGGGGAAATCAGCCATCGTTTCTGCTCCTGATCACTACACAGTGATCTCTGCATGTGCAGGGAGGTCGAGTGAGGACAGTATTGGGCTCGGCTGTGCTGTAACACATGTTCAAATAGCCCTATGGCACTTACTGTCTAGGCTCACAGATGAAGAATGGCACTGGGGAGAGGTAAAAGAGGGCAGCAGGCACCATTAGAACTACCTTCCAATAAGAAGTCAATGCCCTGATGAGAGATGGGGAGAAAACCAGAGGGAGGAAAAAAGTCTTTATTGTAGTATCTCCCAAAGGCAAGTTAGATTATTATATACTAGAAAGCTATTCACATTGTACAGTTTTTTCTAAGGTAATTACCTTAATAACTTCAGGGAACTGACGTAACCTCTTTCCACAGGGGGCGTAATATGTGGTTTCTCCATGCAGACGGCTCCCAACAGTCTTTATTCTGATCTCACGCTTCCACCTGACAAACAAAGTATCTTTATCATTTGGGAATCAAAAATCAAATTGAAATTTATTTTAAAAAATGGCATTTATCATTTTTTTTCCCCTCTTCACCTTACGGTGTGTCCCTGAATCACAAACCAATCCCGTCTGAGGGGCTGGGCAGACAGCCTGCCCCTGACCTCTGCCTAGGTCACTCTTCGACTGACTGCTAGAGCCAGGATGAGAACGAGATGGAAGGGGTTGTCCCTGCCTCTACCTCATAGAATCATACAGCACAGGAGGCCATTCGGCCCATCGTGCCTGTGCAGGCAGTCATTTTCCCTCCTTTTCTATGGGGAAGCACCTAGCCTTCGCTCACCATCTCAAGATGAGATTTAAAAAGTCGCACTAGCTCCACCCTCAACGACAACCATTTACATTTCATAGAATCACAGAAAGGTTACAGCACAGAAGGAGGCCATCCGGCCCATCGAGTCCGCGCCGGCTCGATGCAAGAGCAATCCAGCTAGTTCCTATTTCTATGGCACTCCTTATGTACAGAAAGAGTTCAGAGCATTTTACAGTGCAGAGAAAAAGCTGCACATTGAGCAGGAGGGACAAAAGGAAGTGCAAGCATAGTTGAAGGGAAGGGTTTTTAAGGAGGCTTTTGAAAATAGGAAGGGGAGGTGGCTGAGCAGGTGGATATAGGGATGGGAATTGAAAAGAATGGGGAGGTAGTGGCTCAAAGAATGGCCACTAAAGTGGGAACTGAGGAGTAAGCTGGTAACGGAGCAACAGAGGGTGCTTGTGGGGACATTTGGTTGGGAGCAGGATCACTGAGGTAGGGTGAGGCGAGGCCACTGAAGATCTGAAAGCAAGAATGGGCACCTTAAAATCAAGTGACTGTGGCACAGAGAGCCAGTGGAGCTTTGCATGGGCAGGGGTGAAAGGACTGCAGGATTTTGTGCAGGTTGTTTACAGGCCACGGAATTCTGGATGAATTTTAGTTTATGGAGGGTATAGGTGGGGACACAGAAAAGGACAGTGTTGGAGAAATTCAGATCACACAGGTCTTAATATCATTCAGATAGTCTAAAAGTGCAGCAACAGCCTTGGAGTCGGAGAGGTACAGCTGGGTGTTGGTTTATTCGTGGAAGCTGACCCTGTGCTTCTGGATGATGTCATCGAGCAATAGCATATAAATGCTAAAGACGAGAGGACTAAGGATAGAGCTGTGGGGCACATCAGAGGAGACCACGGGGTATAAGTGAAGAAGCCATTAGGGTAGTTGGACAAACTAGATATTCCACCTATTTGTAGTCAGTGCCTCGGAGGTGGATTGCAGAGGGGAGATGTTGGAGGAGAAGAAGTGTCAAAGGCAGTGGAAAGGGTGAGGAGGGCGGGGAGAGAATGAGTCACATCCGATGTCATGTGATTTGACCAGTGCAGGCTTAGTGGTGTGAGCAGGGTGGGTGAATGGGGAGAAATGGGAGTGCAATTCTGAGGCATTGATGTGTTCCAGGTCTTTGGAAAGCAAGGGAAATTGGAGATAGGGCAGTAGTTGGAGACAATGGAGGGATTGAGCATATTTTGGGTTTTTTTGAGGGGGGATTGATAACAGCAGTTCTGAAGGAATTAGGGGCAATGACAAGAGGGTGAAGATAGGTTAATGATGTTGGTGAGCATGGGACTGAAGAGGGAAAGTAGAGTGATCAGGAGCTAGGTCGAGAGAGGATCAAGTGAGCAGGTGGTGGACTTCATGGATAAGATGAATTTAACAAAGGCTGAGGGAGATGAAAGAAAAGCTACAGCCTATGGATGGGTTGGGGAGTCAGGACAAGGGCAGAGGCCTGGGACTCAAAGGAAAGGGAAGGGGTCAGAAGGAAGCAGAGTAAGTGGCTTTGAGTTTGAGCACAAAGAAGCCCATAAGCTCGTCAAACTTAGTGTCCAAGGCAAGGATAGAGATGTTGGTAAAGGGAAGTCAAAGATGACTGTTGATGGGTGGAGAAAAGGAGTTTCAAGTTGTTCCTGCTCTCCAGGATGATCTTATAATAGTGAGGATTTGGCTGTGGAAAACAAGCAACGATACAGCTTGAGGTGGCCAAGCAAGGTCTGGCAGAAGACAATTGGGCTGCTGGCCAATGAGTTCAAGCTTACAGCCACTCAAGATTTCAGACTGCAGAGGTGACTGTTGTACCAGGCAGAATGCTGGGGGTGGGGACTGTCCAGGATATAGTGGGGATGAGGACATTGAACACTGAAGACTGAAGTGATACATTGTGGAGGTTGGAGTGAGAGAGATGTATCTGAGAGTGTTGAGGGTATCGGGACAGACAGGGGTTTATTTAATAGAATGGAGATGAGGAAATGATTGGAGAGTGGGTGACAGACATCTCCGATCTCTCAAGGCCATATGTTGAAGGAGTAGGTGTGGAGAGTGAGATTGAGGGATGAGGAAAGCAAGCGTCAGCTGAGAAGGAGGAGGCTGAGCTCAGGTGAGGCTAAAAGTGTTGAGAATGAGGAGTTGTTCAGTGTAGAGGCTGAGGGCAGACAAGAGAGAGGAGACTGCAGTAAGGAAAGTGCCTGGAGTTTGGTGGGGGTGTTGGGTAGGTGACAGACAAGAAGAATCTCGATGGAGAGGTGGAACAGAGTGAGGTGTTCGAAAATGGAGAAAGAAATGGAGGGATGAGGGCACAGGCTACGGTGGGATCTGGAGATACGTACAACACTTCTACCCCCGTGATTTGGACAAAAGATATGGTGGAACATGAAGATGAGAAAGAGGGTGGCCAGTGGTGGAGAAGGAGGTGCCAGTGGTGGAAAAGGAGGTACCATCAGTGAGTCAGGTTTCAGTCAAGCCCAGTACATCAATGTGTTTCTACAGGAAGAGGGGGTGGGGAGGACCTTGTTCATGAGTGAGCAGACATTTTTAAAGGCGATGCAGAGAGGAAGGGTGGCCAGAGGTTCAGTAAGGGGGTGGTTAGGGGGTGGAAGTAAGAGAAGACTCGCCGGGGGGTAGAGGAGGATTCAGAAGCGCACAAAAGGATGAAGGAGGTTAAGGGAAAAGTTTGAGAGATTAATCCCTGAGAGATTAATGGTGAAGGCACTGCGAGAGAGGAATATGGCAGTGGGGTGACGACTAGGGTAGAGATACTAGTATGTGCCATGATGGGTGTGGTGAAGGATGCCAGTTTGAGGCAGAGGAAAGCCGTAAGCCTGTTTGGAAGGGATGAAAGCATTGTACCAGCAAAGAGAAAGGAGTGCAGCAGGGGTTGGTGATAGATTGGGCTTGGGAGCAAGGAGAGAGTAGTTTTTATAAGAAGTGGGAACATAGAGGAGGGGAACAGGAGCTGGAAAACGGGAGGAGAATGGGGTAAGTAGGGTAGAGAGGCAGAGGAGCTTTGTTCAAGGGCAACAGCCATCAGGTGTGCACAGGGGAACAGAATGAACAACAATTGGAGTTCAGGTGCATGGAGTGGTGAGGGATGTTGTGATTGATGCTTCAGGCCAAATAGGAATTGAGTTAAGCCTGCTGGGAGATCGAAGTCCAAGGCATGCTAGGAGGTCAAGGCGAGTTCAGGGATTGGTTAGGAACAACTGCAAATGCCACAGTCAACAAAGTTCAAAGTGAAGAGTATATACAAACCATAAGAATAACCTGTACATGGTTACAAAGTCCTTTGAATAGAGGCTCAAAAAAGACGATTGGAGTCCAGGGCCAGCCTGACAGTTAGGGACTGGGGGTCCTGGAATCGGCCTGTGAGGTCAGAAGGTCCGGGATCAGCCTGAGAGGTTGGAGGGTGTGGAATTGGCCTGGGAATTGGAGGGACTGGTGCCAGTTTGGGGGGCAAATATCTGGGTGCAGCCTGGAGGTCAACGATGTCCAGACTTTAGCCTGGAGGTTAGAAGGTTCTGCGGTCAACACTTGAGGTCAGAGTTCCTGGAATTTGCATGGAGATCAGACAGACTGTGGTGAGCCAGATCAGCAGCAGTGGTGGTGGTGCAGCACCAGCAGCAGTGGTGGTGGAGCCACAGCAGCACCAGCAGCAGTGGTGGTGGAGCCACAGCAGCACCGGTGGTGGAGCCACAGCAGCACCAGCAGCAGTGGTGGTGGAGCCACAGCAGCACCAGCAGCAGTGGTGGTGGTGCCACAGCAGCACCAGCAGCAGTGGTGGTGGAGCCACAGCAGCAGTGGTGGTGGAGCCACAGCAGCACCAGCAGCAGTGGTGGTGGAGCCACAGCAGCACCAGCAGCACCGGTGGTGGAGCCACAGCAGCACCAGCAGCAGTGGTGGTGGTGCCACAGCAGCACCAGCAGCAGTGGTGGTGGTGCCACAGCAGCACCAGCAGCAGTGGTGGTGGAGCCACAGCAGCACCAGCAGCACCGGTGGTGGAGCCACAGCAGCACCAGCAGCAGTGGTGGTGGAGCCACAGCAGCACCAGCAGCAGTGGTGGTGGAGCCACAGCAGCACCGGTGGTGGTGCCACAGCAGCACCAGCAGCAGTGGTGGTGGAGCCACAGCAGCAGTGGTGGTGGAGCCACAGCAGCAGTGGTGGTGGAGCCACAGCAGCACCAGCAGCAGTGGTGGTGGAGCCACAGCAGCACCAGCAGCAGTGGTGGTGGAGCCACAGCAGCACCAGCAGCAGTGGTGGTGGAGCCACAGCAGCACCAGCAGCAGTGGTGGTGGTGCCACAGCAGCACCAGCAGCAGTGGTGGTGGAGCCACAGCAGCACCAGCAGCAGTGGTGGTGGTGCCACAGCAGCACCAGCAGCAGTGGTGGTGGAGCCACAGCAGCAGTGGTGGTGGAGCCACAGCAGCACCAGCAGCAGTGGTGGTGGAGCCACAGCAGCAGTGGTGGTGGAGCCACAGCAGCACCAGCAGCAGTGGTGGTGGAGCCACAGCAGCACCAGCAGCAGTGGTGGTGGAGCCACAGCAGCACCAGCAGCAGTGGTGGTGGTGCCACAGCAGCACCAGCAGCAGTGGTGGTGGAGCCACAGCAGCAGTGGTGGTGGAGCCACAGCAGCACCAGCAGCAGTGGTGGTGGAGCCACAGCAGCACCAGCAGCACCGGTGGTGGAGCCACAGCAGCACCAGCAGCAGTGGTGGTGGAGCCACAGCAGCACCAGCAGCAGTGGTGGTGGAGCCACAGCAGCACCAGCAGCAGTGGTGGTGGTGCCACAGCAGCACCAGCAGCAGTGGTGGTGGAGCCACAGCAGCACCGGTGGTGGTGCCACAGCAGCAGTGGTGGTGGAGCCACAGCAGCACCAGCAGCAGTGGTGGTGGTGCCACAGCAGCACCAGCAGCAGTGGTGGTGGTGCCACAGCAGCACCAGCAGCAGTGGTGGTGGAGCCACAGCAGCACCAGCAGCACCGGTGGTGGAGCCACAGCAGCACCAGCAGCAGTGGTGGTGGTGCCACAGCAGCACCAGCAGCAGTGGTGGTGGTGCCACAGCAGCACCAGCAGCAGTGGTGGTGGAGCCACAGCAGCAGTGGTGGTGGAGCCACAGCAGCACCAGCAGCAGTGGTGGTGGAGCCACAGCAGCACCAGCAGCACCGGTGGTGGAGCCACAGCAGCATAACCAGGAAGCAAATGTTAGTGCAGACTACTTGCAATTGGAAAGAGAAAGATTTTAACCTCTAACTTCCTTTAGTTTCCTACTGGGTCTTGTAGCAGGAGATTCCTTAGGAAGAGTGAGGCGGTAGAGTTAATCACTGCCTTTGAAGCCACATCATTGCTGTTCCTGATACGACTGTTGAAAGGTGCTGGAGGAAGAATAAGAGCGGTCTGAAGGAGCTATTAGGACAATTCTATTGAAACTGCTGGCAGGAGAGATTACTGAGCTGGGTACATGGGACGAGCAGGAGGAATGCCATCTCTGACAGCCAGATGGCAATGGATTTTGAAAATCCACTCCAGAAGCCAAGCGGGGCGTGCTAATCAGAAAATCCTCATCAAAAACCTACTTCTCCCTCTCATTGCAGGAAGCTTTGTTCCATTAAAACACGGCAAAAGATTACCCCCCACTGCCGCAATTGGTAAATACAGTGCATGGTGTGGTGCTGAGCCATTTAGACCTAGAAGGTCTCTGGGGCGATTCCTGGTCTGTGCTGAGTTAGTTGACCTCAGTCGGGAGGATGGCAGGAGTGTCACAACTGGCCTCCATACCAGACTATGCAGCATATTTACCCACTGTACCAGTGGGGCAGGCAGAACAGGCCTGTTCTGAACCAGTGCAACAGGCGATGAGCTCCATTGCTGGAAGCAGATTATTAGTAAAGATCCGAGGGCAAAGACACTCCTGTAGCTTTAATGCCCTGGCAGAGCCCAAATAGCTGAATGCCTGTCCAATCACCCAATTGAAAAATGTGTGTGTGTGTGTGTGTGTCAGGAAATAAGATTAAAGCAGAAAAACCACTTTATAAAAGGGGGGTATTTTATTTTGAAATTAACTTATACACAAGTAATTTTTATCAGAAATGGAATTGCATAGGAATGGATTATATCTCAGTTGGAATGTTAAAGGGAGATGGAGAAGCAAGAAAATCAGCCAAAGGACTGAAAAGGGGCATCATCATCCAGCAAAGCAAAGGAACCCAAGACTGCAAGATCCATGGGACAGGATCCTGTCATCAATCCCAGTAAAAGCTTCTGGGACATTCAGACTGAACAGGGTCAAAAGGTACAATGGGTGCTGAACTTCTGCGAATCAGAATTCGATCAGGGAAGTCATGTGCGGATGCAATCTTTTTGCCCGCTAGCCAACAGAAAAATGTCTGGAGTATCAGCTATTATCAGTACCATGAGCACAAGGCAGCAATTGATAGTGTGATCCTGGTGAAAAATCGAGAGCCTGTGTGGGCTGTCACCAAAGCCCATAATTGGAGTGGGCTCCCTCGAGTACCGTGTTGCTAAGCCGTCCAGGCCAGTGTTGGCTCAAGTTCAATCCCTGATTTGCGCTGAATGACCTGATCTTAGCCAGAGATGTAGTAGGAGAGCTATAACTGGCCTCAGCATCCCTGGGCTAGAGAAGGAAACAAAACAATCAGCCAAGATTCCTGCTCCTGAGCACTGTCTAGTGACCCCTGCTGGAAAGTGTATATGGGTGTACATTGCGTGAGAACAGAACTGGGTTCAGCTGTGATGGGCTACATGGTAGAATAGCCTGCACCACGCTCAGTGTTGAGGCTCAGACATGAAGGATGGACATTTGCGCGAGGTACCAGGGGACTGCTGGAACCCTTGGAACCATATCTCAGCATGCATCAGCACCTTTAGGAGAGGAGGAGAGAAAAAAAATGAACACCAGGAGTAAACACATGAGTCCCAGAGGTTTGTCAGAGCTGTAGCACCATACCAGGGGTTTTGCATAGAGAATGGAGAATGACAAAGGACAGTGGGGTCACCACTACTGTATAGCATTCTCATCAACTGGTCACTGGCACTATTTTAGAAAAGAGGCAGGCATCTTGGCTGGAGGTCATCTCCTTTGAACTTGCAAGTAACATCATGGGTGTGAAATTCCTCTGTTAACCTGACAGAGTTAATATGTTGATTTTAAATAGACTTCATAAAAATAGCGCAGACAGGAATTTCATGCAAATGTGTTAACCAATGCTCTAAAAATAGCGCAGAGAGGAAATTAGACCCTTTGGCAAGAATACTTGCGTTTATATAGCGCCATATCACGTCAAAATGTCTCAAAGTGCTTCCCGCAATGAATTATTTTGAAGTACAGTGACTGTTCTCATGCAGAACATGAGAAGGTGACACACTCTGAATGATGCCAACAAAAATCAGCAAAGTATAGGATAGATAGATAACGATGAAAATATCAGAATTAGACAAACAGGGAACCAGGTGCAGGTGACACTCACATAACTGTGGGAGGGAGCCCTGAAGATAGGGAGACCCATGGTTACCTTAATTTAATTGCTACACAGAATGAGTTAATAAGAGAAGCTGAACATATGCAATGTTAGGCAGATGAAGCGTTTGGAGTGTGAAGAACAAGAACTGGCCATTACAAATCTAATTCAAGATCTACAATGCAGAGCACTACACATTGGGCCCTTGCTCCAGCAGAGGAACAAAGGCTTTTTGATCAGAAACGCCTCAAAGGACCTTTGAGATTGAGTGGCAATAGCAAGCCAAGAATGATGTTGTCAGGGAAAGAAGATAGTTGGTATCAATGTCCCAGATAATCAAGCCTAAGAAATTGACGTAATGTAGTCAGACTCTTAGAATATCTGGTCAAGACTTCCTCAGCAGGTCTGCCTAGGAACTATAACAAAAATGAAAAACATAAGGAAGACCCCAGACTGGATGCAGAGACATAGCCACTGAAGACATAGAAAAAATGTATTGAGTTGGAAGAGCTACAAAACCGAGTAAGAGACCATGACATTTACAGCTGGGGATTTCAGTTGGTCCTGAAACCAACACCTGGTAGAGATAGAGATCCACGCAGTGATCAGATTTGCTTTTACCTAAGACCTGATGCTTGTGCGAGTTCCTCTCAATTGGAGATGCCTGAGGCTCCCTGTACTTTTAGCAAATGTGTTACTGGGTCCTGTATCTGACAGCCTTAATAAACATCAGAGAAAATTACCCGTATTGCAGTGGAATGCGCAACTCGCGTTCATCAGTTACTCTTCTACGTATGCATTCGCCTGTGGGGGAGAAAAGCAAGAGGACATTTTACTTCCACATACAAGCCGTTCTTTTGCTAGCACGTGGTGTTTATGACACACTCTGCCAGAGTCCTATCTCTTTATGCATTGCTCCAATATATACCACACTCACTTATGTAGCATTGCTAGAAGATACTAAAATTCTGTATGATTAATTATTTCTAAATTTCCTTCCCCACAATCAATATCTACACTATGCTGTCTGTTTCTTGCCTTGGTCTTAGGAACTTTACTGATAATTCACTGAGCAATAAACTCTAACTATTACAGCTGTTTCCCCAGGAAGCGTCAAAGAGTAAAGGGCCCCTTTCTGCTCAAACCTTCCCTTCCCCCTCCGCCATGGCATGGTCACAAGCACAAAAATCGGGGCAAAATCAATAATCAGTAGTGCTGATTTGTGTCTCTTTGCAATACATTTCCTCTCTGGGCACTGGGAAAAGAAAAGATCTGTAATTGACTTTGTTGTGGGTATGACTCTCTTTATTTTAAAAGGTATTTTACCCTCGTCCCCTTATTTGGGTCTCCTCACACTAAGTACTGACCCCAGCCAACTGGGCAAGTAGCAACCTGCTCCCATGCATCCACCATTACTCTGAAGTTGGCCACTCGGGAGGTGTACAAGAGCAGTCCCATGTGACTCTCACAGCAGCACAATTGGCACCAGGATCAAATCTGCCTCCCACCACTCTAGTGCAATCATGAGGCACCATGCCAGATAGAAAAAATATTTTTTATAAGATATGCCACCCAGATTGCTCATTTCTAGTGTCACACACAGGAGGAAGACACAAAGGGCACCGGTCAAAGCAAGTCATTGAATGAATCAATATCTTTATGTTTAAAAAATATTAAAAATGTGCTAATAGCCATTGCTGACAGGCAAGAGACATGAGGTGGATCTAAGCTACCAGTCGACCCAAAGCCTACTTATGGCCCCTGGGTGCAGTAGAAGTTACCTTGCTGCCTGCTCTCGCATCGCCCCATCTCGTCCCTCAGACCTGGTCACTTGTGTGTGGAATATTGGTGGGAACAAATAGTGATCTGGAAAATACCCAACCCACAACTCCCTTCGGGTTAAAATTACACTGAGATATCAGCATACAAACCTGTTGACGCTTTCATATGAAATTCCTTTGACTATTTCCACAAAGATGTTCACACAAAATAAACTGGTCAATGCCTTCATTGAAATAGCGGACAAAGGGATTTCACACACCGCATTCTTATGCTAATATCGCACACTGCAATTTCACCTCACCTGGGTGGAAATTCTCAACTTCACCTTCGCAACTGCCTCAATTACAAGAGTAAATGGAGCATTACATGTTTAGACGAGCTAAGTCGATTTTTCCGCTCCTGCCTTCTTAAAAGAATCTATTTATACTCATTCCCAACTGAATAATCCTTTACACAAATTACCCCCATTACTTCTTACACACACTAGCCCTCACTCTGCTGAATAGATATAAACTCCACAATATTAGCACAACAAATACAGTGACCAGTGTTAACCAGGGTTAAGCCGGTTGTTAAAAATGAAAAATATCTTATGAATGATTTTGTTATAATTCTAGTAAATGCCTGACGGTGCATTTGAATGTTTGGGGATTTGCCTCAACTTTTGGGAAGTGCTAGTCACTCCTTTTAAGGAGTTTTCTCCCCTTCCTCTTTCTTGGCTGTTGTTGTGCCTTGTACCACGACTGGACACGAGGGCAGGACAGCCACGAAGGGATGTTTGAAAATCGTTCAGAACGACTTTCCCTCTAATTTTTCATCCCTTCTTGCAGGGAAGCTCCTCTCAGCACAATGATGAGACTAAGGGACTCAGCATGTGAGGTACACTCGGCGCAAACTCCCTTACCCCACTACTCTGTGGTGTAATGTGTTGGAGTGCAGTGCCACCCAGAATTTGCATGTTAAAATTTTGGCATCAATTGTTACTAACCAGACAAAGAAGTTGACCTCAAGCAGTAATTAGGGTTGCCAACCCTTCGAGATTGCCCTGGAGTCTCCAGGACACTGCTGCGAGCAACCAGGGATAAAAATCATAGGGGCATTAAAAATTGTTTTTTAAATTTTCTTTGAACACTTTTGTTTATTAGTTATAAAAATATCGGACATGGGAAAAAAGGCTGTTGACTGACAGTGAAGAATCATCCAATCGGGTAATGAAGAGTCTATTCACTTTCCGATTGGCATAGGAAGGTGGTGCTCCATGAGGATGGACATGTCAGGTAACCAATGGCGGGAGTGTGGGGGGCGGGGTGGTTGGAGGCAGGAGGTCATGTGATGAAACCGCCAGGAATATGTCCAATTGGAGTTGGCAACCCTAGCAGTAATTGACATTGCCATGAGGTGGGAGGGGCAGCTTGAGTTTGCTGGAAGTAGAGGGGTGACACTTTACAGAGGGTGAGGGAAAATCAGAGGGAGGCCAAACCCCCCTAACAATCTGCTAACAACCAGCTCAAGAGTAACACTGACCGAGGCCTTGCAGTAGCTTGCTTGCCTGCCCTTTTGGCTGGGACATAACTAGGGCCCCTAGAGCTCTGTGATTCCACGGCTGCAGAAAGTGCCCCGGAATTTCTCCCCCGTCGTAAAATTTCACCCTTGCCACTTGTTTCCTTCCCCAAATAGTTTCCCCTCATTGTAACTATATTGGAACCAATGCCTGGTGTATCAATACCAATACCTGGTGTTCTGAGTCCGAATGGTATCAATTGACACCAATATTCTAATCCCTATTGATGTGCAGCTCACTAATCTCCAGCATTTCACACCTTGCACTTCACTTACAGTAAAAGTGGGCAAGGTACGAAATGCATGAGGGTTACGTAACCCACTGACCTCAGCTCATTAATCAGCTGCTTTTGCAGAAGCTCAGAGTCCAGTTTAGCAAGTGAAGTGTTCAAAGTGTGAAATACATGGGAATTAACAAACTGCAAATAAATGAGGATTGCAAAGAAAGGGAGAGAGAGAGAGAGAGGAAGAAAGAGAAAGAAAAGATTTGCATTTATATTGCGCCTTATATGTCTCTCAGAAACGTCTCAAAGTGCTTCACGTACAATGAATTACTTTGAAGTGCGTTCACTGTTGCTTTGTAGGCAAACGCGGCAGCCATTTTGCGCACAGCAAGATCCCACAAACAGCAATGAAATAAATGAGCCATTAATGTTTTTTGGTGTTGTTGGTTGAGGGAGGAACGTTGGCCAGGATACCAGGAGAACTCCCCGCTCTTCTTCCAATAGTGCCATGGGATCTTTAATATCCACCTGAACAGGCAGACGGGCCTCATTTTAACATCTCATCCGAAAGATGGCACCTCCGACAGTGCAGCACTCCCTCTGTACAGGCACTGGGAGTGTCAACCTAAATTACGTGCTCAAATCTCTGGAGTGGGGCCTGAACCCACAACCTTCTGACTCTTATGCAAGAGTGCAATCAACTACGTTATCAAATGAGCCAAGCTGGCACACAGTTGACACCATTTGGATTTGTTACACCAGGTATTGGTTACCCGCTAGGCAGGTGAAGTGTGCAAGGGGTGAAACGCATGGGGATTATCTAACCCCATTAATTTCAGCTCCTTAATCAGCTGGCTTTATAGCAGGTCTGAGTCCCGCCTCTTGTCTGTGTTCTAAATGTCTAAAGTGGCAGCATTTACAAATTGTATCTCCTGGCACAGTGAACACAGCCTCCGGATTAAATTTTTCCTGTTTAAAATTGCAACAATGTATCTCTTTGCTTGTTTAATGTGCTGGTGAGTTGAGCATCTGCTGTTGAATGTAGCACCAGGTAGTGACTGTATCTGTCTGTCAACAGGCAGTGGGCTCATCGGCACTTTAAACACACTAGTATTATACAATCTTGTCACTTTAAATTCTCATTTGAAAGGGAAACAGCAGCTTGGTACAGTATTTTTAATGCTTAGGTTCTGCACACCATACTAGAAGATACATTGTCGTAAATACTAACATTTCATACAAAAAGCTGCCAGTTTAGCTAGCTGCCACTTAACACCTAGCTGTCTCACTTATCTAGGCAAAATGTCAGGTGCGATGGCTAGGCATTAAGTGGCGGCTATTACTGTAAATGGCTGAGCAATACATGGGCTTTCAGAGACTGAGCACAGCAAACCGCTTTTAAACAGTTTTAAAATCCCAATTTTTCGAAATAAAAGCCAGTTTACTACTGTTTTATACAGTATCTCAAAATATTATAAATATATAATATATATATTGTAATGCCCCCAAACCATGGACAGACTTGCTGCTACTTTCTCATGCCGCAGAATTTTGTTGGGTTTGCCGCAGAATTCTAGGGGCCCTGGATATAATGCATCACCAGGGAGACCAAAAGAGAGGGCGAGACAATAAAATAGATTGAAAAGCATGTGGGGGTGCCCCCAGTAGCCTTGAGAGTAAATGTACTGCCTCGTGTGAAACTGAGCTACACAGACCAGAATGGCCCCTGGTCTGTGCGGAGTTAGCTGATTTTAGCCTGGGTGGCAGGGGTGCTACAATTGGGCCTCAGTGCCTCCTCAGAAATGGAGGGAAAATTTAGACGCTGAGTCAGCTCAAGACAATCTCGCACACCTTACAGAGCACCGATGACCAAAGCTTGGGAGCGTGTCACCTGCCTGCTCTCTCGCCTGTGGAATGGTCCATGGCGTTAGGAGAGAAACAACCTGAGAGAGGGAGAAATCTCTAAAGGAGGAATGCAGATACGATATCAATGCTGATTTCTGTAGCCTCTGCTCTATTGTGTTGCAATATTATGGTTTCAGAGAGGCCTCTTTAAAAAGGGAGGCAATTATATCTTGACAGAATCTGCTGAGACATGACTCACCCTTACCCGTGGCAGAGGATGATGGTGTGGGAGCCGTTACCGGGACAGCGGCCTGCTTCTTTGCCTTTTTCACAGGGGTTTTGAAGAGTGTCGAGGATTCCAGAGAGCGGGTGCTGGCACCGTCGGGGGCACCAACGCTATCGCCATCGGCATCAGACAGCGTGAGAGTTGACATGACCAGTTTCGAAAGGATTTTTACTGCTGCAGCATCGGGGTCCTCACACTCGTCGGTTTCACTGTCCGAGACACTTAAATCTATACAGAATTACAAAGCAGCGTCTTTAAATTCTACAGAAAGAGCTTTTCACAGATGCACAACAGTAAATCTCAAAGGACAGCAATAACATTTTTGCTCCAAAATAGAAAAGTGAGCAACACTCACTGAATTCCCCCCTCCCGCTGCAGTAAAACAAGTGCTGACTCATAACTCAACAAAGACACCCAAGGATTGGTTCCAGATCGAATTAGTGTTGTGGCCCTAGGAGCAGGCAGATCTATCCTGGCCCAGTTGCCTACCTGGGCACTCCTTTCTACAAATGGATTTGTGAATATTGTTTGTTGCTGAATGATTTGAATTTTTATCAGATTTGATATCTAATATTGCTAATACTGGGAGCTTTGTAATTGCAGCTGTGGTTGCCATTTGGGAATTGTTGTTGATGTATTATGTTTTTCCCTTCATTGTTCTGGTTTACACCATCTCAATCTTATTTTGGCTCTTCGAAATGAATGATTCTCTCTTGGGCGAGGCACCACAGCAACAACTTGCATTTATACAGCGCCCTTAACGTGGTAAAACGTCCCAAGGCACTTTCACTGGAGCGTAAGTCAGACAAAAATTGCACTAGTAATTTAATGGGAGATGTTCCACTTTTCTGCTCCCAATGTGTACCAGGAGTGCATATTGTGCAACCCCAGTCCATGATTTTTTTTGCCCATTAGCCTGTAAGCTCCGTGTGGCAAAGAGGTTGAGGGCAGTGATGCCAGTCATTGCCACTGATAGGGCATGGCGGGCAGTTGACTACAGATCTTCGTGGACCATGGGACACAGCTCAGTCACAGCCTCCTGGTGAGTTTGGGCCTCCTCGTCCACATTTCCTGGGCCATGCCCAGATAGCTGACTCTGTTGCACCACACCTGCTGCTACACCCTCTCCAAGATTTTAGTGAAAGGGTAGACGCAAGTAAAGAGTGGTGCAATGTGCAATGTACAACAACAACTTGCATTTATATATCGCCTTTAACGCAGTAAAACGTCCCAAGGCACTTCACAGGAGCGTTAACAGACAAAAATTGACACCGAGCCATGAGGAGATATTCGGACAAGCGACCAAAAGCTTGATCAGAGAGGTAGGTTTTAATGAGTGTCTTAAAGGAGAGAGAGGTAGAGTTGGTAGAAAGCATTGCTAGACTATTCATCAGTGCTACTTTGAGGAATCCTACCTTCCAAAAATAGGTTGAGAAACACTGGAAATAAGTTAAGGAGAAGCCAATTTTAACTTGTTAAAGTCATTAATTTTGCAACTGCACAGTTAAATCAGAAAGTGAGGATTTCATTCCAGCTCAGACTTGGGTTTAACGAATTTAACAAAAGGGAAGATTTGGAAGTGTCACCAAAGTAGTGATAGATGTGAACAGTACAGAGCCATTTTCTGCCCCAGAGCATGGGAACAGTGGCCAGTAGCAAGTTTATTGCAATTGCCCCAAAAAAAAATCACAGATTACCTTTTCTCGGTGATGATGTGCGTGGAGTCATCAGAAGGGAGCCTGAGGTCTGGGTTTCATTGAGTGAAGATTTGAAAAGATTCAAACTTTCCAGAGAAGGAGCAAGTGTCGTGTCGGAGAGGGAGAGGGCGGAGACATCCTGCTTCAGAGACATTTTCACTTCTGCATCATGACAGTCGTTCAGTTCATTATCTGACTCACCGGTGAGCTCTACAGAGTTAGTGAAGGAAGAAAAATATTAGATAGCGAGCAAGTTTAGAAACTGGGATCTCTGCCATTTAGCCCCCAGGAGTAACATCTTCCAAATATTATGGGGCAATAGTGATGGGCCGAAAATTTGTGCCTCCAATGCCCACATACTCTCCAGGACACTCTTGTGTACTTCCAAGTCACCAATTACAGAGCAGCATAGACTGAAGCCTAGGAACTAGTCACTCATCCACAGAAAGCATGTGGGGCATGGAGACCAAGAGAGGGGAAGGACTTAAAATAACTCCTAACAATCTCCTCCCCCTAAAAAAATCCCCAACAACTGGACCAATTCCTTTCTTTGCTCCCTCTTTTTCCCTTCCTCTCCTGAAGATAGTCACTCTGGTCCACAAGCACTGGTAGCACTGCAGTACCCTGCCCAAGTGTCCATTCTTCATGCACGAGTCTAGATTCTGAGCACTGCAGGCTATTTGGCTGTCGGGGGCAATTACAGCCAAGCTTGTCCTGTTCTCACTCAATGTTTACACAAGTGCACTTTACAGCTGGGGGGGGGGGGGGGGGGTGGAGGGGAGGGGACACTGGATGGTGATAAGGAGCAGAAATCCTGGTTGAACTTTCCCCTTCCTAGCCCAAGAGCACTGATCCTAATTGCAGTGCCCCAACCTCTGCCCCAGCTAACTAAATAAGACTAGGCAAGGAACCTGGAACCTTCCTGGTGTGTATGGCTCAGTATTACACTGGACAGTGCATTTACCAACTGAATTACTGGGGCTGTTCTATTTACTTTCTCTCGATGGCAGTGTGTAGCACAAGAGAGCGCAGCACAGGTTCACAACCATGATTCCTCCCATGTAAGCTCTCACTCCTATTGTACTGGCAGGGAAACTCACCAAGCTCTGATGTTATGCTACATTATGGGATGCTTACTACAATGCACATGTAGCTGTAATGTCCAAATCACATAGGGTGGAAACGAAATGATATTCCATGCAAAAACACACACAATAGCCTAAGGCATTGGGGATCTTGGAGAGCTGAGCCTCTCATGGAGTGGGCAGCAGAGCAGTCAGATGGTGAGAGTAAGGAGGTAATTTGTTCTCCAGGAGCCTCCAGTTCATTCTCATCTGTCATCGCTTTCATTATCTGACTGACTTTTATAGACTCTGAAGAATATGGGAAAAGTTTGATTTGACAGAATTATGAAGAGGTGTTAATGAAGGCAGTGCCCTTTGTAAAAAGTGACCAATTAAAGGGAGCCTGCCCAGTAGCTCAGAGGATAAATGCACTACCTGGTTTACTACTGAGCCATATAAACCTGAAAGGCCCCAGGTTCAATATACATTGTCAGAGATCCCAAAGGCTCAGTTCAGTCTCCAGTTAAGTTGAGTTGGTTGATTTCAGCCAGGGCAGAAGTACGGTCACTACAATGTTCCAATGCCCCAGATTAGGGAGGGAGGGGGGTTAGAAATCAACCAGGGTCCTCATACCTGATCACTATTCAGTGACCCCTAATGGGAAGTGCATGTCGGATGAGAGCAGAATCAGGGTCGGCTGTGGTGCTCTCCATAGTTAAACGTCCTCCCAACATTCACTGCCTGTTCTCGCACATGAAGAATGGTCGCTTGCCCGAGGGTAGAAAAGGGCTGCTGCCACCTGTGGAGCCCTACGGCAGCACAAGTCACCATCTTCAGCAGGGGATTGACAAAAGGAGATACAACGTCCCTGTGATTTTTCTCCCAGTGATTGTTTGATAGGGAGAGAACTTTTATAGCAAGAGGGCTGCAGTGAAAGTCTGCAAGAACGAGGTTCCATGGCTTCAAAAGACAACAGCGCAGAGAGAATGTATTCAGTAAAATGTGAGGCCTCATCCCATTTAGAATTAAGCTCATACACCATCCATACTGCAGAAAAGGATGCCTTGGGTCAAAGTGATATTGCCTCATATAAAATGATGTTGTGTGGTACAAAGTCTAATTACCCATGAAATATGATGAGGTATATGGCGTCACTACTGAGGCTGGATCATGAGGAAATTCCTTGAGTGGAATGTTGAAGGTTATAGAGTTTTCTAGAGAATGGTCACCATCGTAGTCAAAGAACGGATGGGTAGAGATGTCTTGGTTGGAGGGCATTTTCAGTTCCTCCATCTTTGACTCGATGCAGCCATTAACGTCATTGTCGGAGCTCCTTCGGGACTCTGTAAAATATACAAACCTTCTCTAATTCTGCAGTTTCCAATTTATTTTTTAATAACTCTGACAGCACAAGACACAACTCATGGGGCCGGCCTGGATTGAAGCCATTACATTTCACTGGGTTGGTTGGGGGTGGGGGCAGGGGGGGGGGGGGAAAGAACTGTACCTTTCAAACAGTTTATTTTAATTTGGGAAATATAGAGTTGGAAGGCAATTTACAACACTTAGAAAAATCGACGAATACGAGGTGTTACCTTACAAACACTTAACACCGCCACTATTTTACAGACGTGTTAACCTTTTTAAAATAAACATATTGAAAGCTGCTGGTTGGTGTGGCCTACTTATATCCCCAGGAGGAATGCACACACCCTGCCTGTTCTGTTCATCACAACCTGAAATGTCTCATTTTTATTTCTTCCCCAATGTTCTCCTCACCCCTCACCCTCCCTCCTCCCTCCCCCCACTCTTGAAGGCACCAACTTTTGCTGGGGCATGGTTTCATGGATAGAAATTACAGCACAGAAGGAGGCCATTCAACCAGTCATGATGGTGTTGGTGCTGGCTCTACTCGAATTTCATTTCCCTGTCCTTGCCTCGTATCCTTTTGTATTCTTCCTTTTCAAATACTGATCCAATTCCCTTTGAAATTATGTTCAGTCTCTGATAATCAAGGATTATCACTAGAAGAACAAAGGGGGAAAGTTAAAAGACATTTTTCTTTTCACGCAGAGGGTTATTAGAATGTGGCGTGCGTTATTACAAGTGACTATTGAGCCTCATAATGTCTGCTCTTACCAGTTGACCCACAATGGACCTAAAACTAATTGGCCTATCATTTTGTGGCTTCTCCCATTCCTCTTTTCTGAACAGGGGTGTAACAGATCCATCCTCCAGTCCCTTGGCACAACCCATGTTTCCAAACATTTTTGGAAATTTATGATTATTACCTCCGTTATCTCCTCCCCAACCTCCCTCAGTATTCATCATCTGGACTTTGTGACTTTTCTGTTTTTAGTCCCATTAACTGTTTTAATACAGTGTTCTTTTGACAAAGAATCTACCCCGGAAATGCTAATGTGTTCTTTCTCTTTTATAGGTGCTGACGGATCTGTACGCAATTCCAGGATTTTCTGGTTTTACTTCTTGGCAAACCAGTTATGTGTTTATCAGGAACTAATGCAGTAGGGCAGTGCCTTGCACATCAAAACTGAAGTATTGAGTAATCACACCATCCATTTTTCTATGGTGCCCCCCACCCCCCTCTTGCACAGCACTTAAAATGAAAAGTGAAAGTCTCTGGGGAGCAGTTCCAGTGATTGCGAAGGAGGCCCGTTTCCTGCCTGTGGCATACCACACTACAGTTTCTTTTGAACTAATAAAGCCATTTTGATGACACAAGGGGCCTGTTTGCCTTGTGGGTTTTCTTGATAAAACACTATCTCCTTGATAAAACACTATCTCCTTTTAGCAAAGAACACTTTTGTACATATTAATAAGAAAACGGTGTTGCTGGGTATAACAATCCTTTACTTATTATATAACACCCCATATGTTAGTGGGTATAATGCTCTTTTATCTATTGCCTCTCCTGTGGCATTGCTCACAGGTAGTCTAGGGCCAGGAGCACAGTTATGATGTTTGATTGCTAACTTCCCCGTCTCTTCAAGGTTACTGTATTTCATAGGTAAATCCAGGCGACTGTAGCTATTTACAAACTGCTGCGGTCAGAGAGCAGTTGAATTTACTTGTAAATTTCAGGCTCCAGGTCAATGACTAGCTTTCTTGAGATTGTTTTGAATCTATAACCAGGTGTGGCACTTTGAAATGTAGCAACTGTAGTGTGACAGACATGTGCTTGATGCAAGATTTTTATATTGCTATTATATGAAGATAAATTTGAGTAAATCGGATGAAAATGTGACAGAAATTTACAATGTGATACCTGAAGTGATAAACACGCACTACACATACCATTTTTATTATATCATATAGATGGACACTAACAATCTCCTCATGCTACATCGAGTCTACAGCACAGAAACAGGCCATTCGGCCCATCTGGTCTATGCCAGCATTTATGCTCCACATGCGCTTCCTCCCACCCCTCTTCATCTCACCCTATCAGCATATCCTGATGTGCTTTTCTAGCTTCCCCTTAAATGCATCTTTGCTATTTGTCTCAACTACTCCTTGTGGTAGCTCGTTCCACATTCTTACTACTCTTTGGGTAAAGAAGTTTCTCCTGAATTCCCTATTGGATTTATTAGTGACTATCTTATATTTATTACCCCTAGTTTTGAACTCCTCCACAAGTGGAAACATTTTCTCTACGTCTACCCTATCAAACCCTTTCATTGTCTTAAAGACCTCTATCACGACACCCCTCAGCTTTCTCTTTTCTACAGAAAAGAGCCCCAGTCTGTTCAGTCTTTCCTAGTAAGTATGTCCTCTCGGTTCTGGGTATCATCCCGGTAAATCTTTTTTGCACCTTCTCCATTGCCTCTATATCCTTTTTATAATATGGAGACCAGAATTGTTCACAGTATTCCAAGTTTGGTTTAACCAAGGTTCTGTACAAGTTTAACGTAACTTCTCTGCTTTTCAATTCTATCCCTCTAGAAATGAACCCCAATGCTTGGTTTGCTTTTTTATGGCCTTATTAACCTGTGCCACTACTTTTAGTGATTTATTTATCTGTACCCCAAGATCCCTTTGCTCCCCTACCCCATTTAGACTATTATCCAAGCAGTATGTGACCTCCTTATTCTACTTACTAAAATGAACCACACTTATCTATACTGAAATTCATTTGCCAATTGCACAGCCACTCTGCAAGTTTATTAATGTCTTCTTGTATTTTGTCGCATTCTTCCTTTTTATTAACTACACCCGCCAATTTGGTGTCGTCCGCAAATTTTGAAATTGTACTTCCGATTCCCAAGTCCAAATCATTAATGTAAGTTACGAACAACAGTGGTCCCAGCACCGATCCTTGTGGAACATCATTTCCCACTTTTTGCCTGTCTGGGTTGCTACCCTTAACTCCTTGCAGATTAGGTGATATGCTGTTTTCATAGAATCATAGAAGTTTACAACATGGAAACAGGCCCTTCGGCCCAACATGTCCATGTCGCCCAGTTTATACCACTAAGCTAGTCCCAATTGCCTGCACTTGGCCCATATCCCTCTATACCCATCTTACCCATGTAACTGTCCAAATGCTTTTTAAAAGACAAAATTGTACCCGCCTCTACTCCTGCCTCTGGCAGCTCGTTCCAGACACTCACCACCCTTTGAGTGAAAAAATTGCCCCGCTGGACCCTTTTGTATCTCTCCCCTCTCACCTTAAATCTATGCCCCCCCTCGTTATAGACTCCCCTACCTTTGGGAAAAGATTTTGACTATCGACCTTATCTATGCCCCTCATTATTTTATAGACTTCTATAAGATCACCCCGAAACCTCCTACTCTCCAGGGAAAAAAGTCTCAGCCTATCCAACCTCTCCCTATAAGTCAAACCATCAAGTCCCGGTAGCATCCTAGTAAATCTTTTCTGCACTCTTTCTAGTTTAATAATATCCTTTCTATAATAGGGTGACCAGAACTGTACACAGTTTTGTAAGGTCAAGATTATTATGCCTTGTAATGTACAATATTTTATTCTGCTAAAGTGGAGCTGTGTCCCATTAAGGCCACAAAGTCTAACTCCTGTTAAGTAAGCACGGGGTGAGGTCATTCAGAGTTTAATTGCTTGGTAAGGGAACTGTGGAAATTGGAATAAACTTGTCAGTTTTAGGCTGCTGCTCAGAAGCACACAGCATTTTTTGGCTGTTCTGCATCTGTAACAAGTGTGATGCCTGCATGTGTAGACATACTTGTTATTAATACTTTAATTAATACAGATATAACATTCTGCATGTTACTGGGTATAATGTTTCTATATTTATTATATAATAACACAAGTGCTATTTTTACATAAGCTTTCCCCTTCCATCTTCCAATCACACAAACTCTTTGTCCAACATACCCCACTGAGCCTCATGACTATCCCTGACCTTCAGTACATCCCTCTTCCAATAGCTTACTGCCAGGGCCCAACCCACCCAGCTGCGGCCCAACTTAAGCAAAGCATGCACGGCAGTGCACGGATACAGAAAGTTTATTATTCCCTCTCTTGGCTTGCTACCTTTTGTTTCAGCATGAGCAACTAACGTGTGAAAAGAATGATACCAGACCACGCCAAGTGTTCCCAGGGTCTCACACCCATTTGAGTCACTGCACCAAGCCCAAATGTCAGCTAGTTTAAACGCTCACCTACCTATGCTGTTTGTTTTTCCAACGTGTATTTATTCATTATCATTTGGTTTGTGGTTGCTGTTTTTTTCTCTTCCAAAAAACGTATGTTGTCATTAAAATGGGTTGCAATAAAAGTCCTCAGCTCACCATCTTCAGCTGCTTCACCATTGACCTTCTCTCCATCATAAGGTCAGGAGTGGGGCTGTTTTTTGATAATTCCAGTGTTCAGCTCCATTCATAACTCCTTCAACAATGAAGGAGTTCATGCCAGCCTACAGCAGAACGTGCAAATCATCTCGGCCTAGGCTGACAAGTGGCAGGTAACATTCACACCACTTAAAGCCAGGTCATGACCATCTCTAACAAGAGAAAGCCCAGCTATCTCCCTGACTTTCAATGGCACCATCATTGTTGAGTCCCTCACCATCAACATCCTGGGGCTCACCACTGACCAGAATCTTAAAATGGACCAGCCATATCAACCTGTGGCTATAAGAGCAGGGTAGAGGCTGGGTGCTCTGTGACAAGTGGCTCAAGTCAGGAGTGTGATGAAATACTCACCACTTACCTGGATGGGTGCAGCCACAACAATACTCAAGCAGCTCAACACCATCCAGGACAAAGCAGTTTGCTTGATTGACGTCCCTGCCACTAGACTCCACCTCCTCCACTGCTGGTGCAGTATGTACAGGATGCACTGCAGTAACCCTCCAAGGTTACTTTGACAGCACCTCCCCACCCTACGACCTCCACCGCCAAGAAGGACAAGAGCAGCAATGTTATTGGAACACCATCACCTCCAAGTTCCCCTCCAAGTCACACTCCATCCTGATTTGGACATAAACCACCATTTTGTCATTGCCACTGGATCAATATCCTGGAATCCCACTTTCCAGCACTTGGTCCGTAGCCCTGTAGGTTACGGCACTTCAAGAGCACATCCAAGTACTTTTTAAATGAGTTGAGGGTTTCTGCCTCTACCACCCTTTCAGGCAGTGAGTTCCAGACACCAACCACCCTCTGGGTGAAAAGATTTCTCCTCAGCTCCCCTCTAATCCTTCTACCAATTACTTTAAATCTATACCCCCTGGTCACTGACTCCTCTGCTAAGGGAAATAGGTCCATCCTATCCACACTATCTAGGCCCCCTCATAATTTTATACACCTCAGTTAAATCACCCCCCAGCCTCCTCTGTTCCAATGAAAACAAGCCCAGCCAATCCAATCTTTTCTCATAGCTAAAATTCTCCAGCCCTGGCAACATCCTCGTAAATCTCCTCTGTATCTCTCTCTAGTGCAATTACGTCTTTCCTGTAATCTGGTGACCAGAACTGTACACAGTACTCAATCTGTGGCCTAACTAGTGTTTTTATACAGTTCTAGAATAACCTCCCTGCTCTTATATTCTATGCCTCGGCTAATAAAGGAAAGTATCCCATATGCCTTTTTAACCACCTTATCTACTAGCCCTGCTACCTTCAGGGATCTGTGGACATGCACTCCAAGGTCCCTCTGTTCCTCTACACCTCAGTATACTCCCATTTATTGTGTATTCCCAGGTCTTGTTTGCCCTCCCCAAATGCATTACCTTACACTTCTCCAGATTAAATTCCATTTGCCACTCTTTCTGCCCACCTGACCAGTCCGTTGATATCTTCCTGCAGTCTACAGCTTTCCTCCCCACTACCAATTTTTGTATCATCTGCAAACTTCTTAATCATGCCCCTTACATTTAGGTCTAAATCATTTTTCTGAACCCTGCGGGACCCCACTGGAAACAGCCTTCCAGTCACAAAAACACCCGACCATTACCCTTTGCTTCCCGCCACATATACTGGCAAATCTCCCATGGCACTGCTTGGGGGAAGTTAAAGGATCTTCTGTTTTACAAGCACAGGAACATTATACCATGTAAAACACAATGTATTATTCTTCTGCTAAAGTCTAGGTATGCCTTTAAGATTACAATGTCTAATTGTTCTTAATTAAACACTAGGTAGGATCATAGAGAGGTCAACTAAGAAGCTGCGGACATTCTGGGTCTAGTATTTTGCTTCCGGGTAAGTTTGCTTGTTTCTTTATACTTTTCCTTTAAGTGTGACACAGAAATTTGAGTGTGAAACCTGAAGTGAGACAGAGAAGTGAAACATTTGTGAAATGTTTAAGCTTTCAGAATTCAATTCTAGATGTGTGTGTGTTTGGGGCAATATGCTCAGAAATCATTTTACTAAGGAAAGGCATAGAAAAATAAAATAAAGCATTGTATTAACTCCAAAATTCTATTAGCGCTCTTTGTTTTCAATTTCTGGTTTCCAAGTATCTATCTATAAAGAATAATTGTTCTTGACTTCTAACAAAATAAAGCATTGGAGGTGGTATAGCCCCCTTCTTTATCGCTCTCTCTGACTGGCCAGCTGTCTCTGACATATGAACCCCAGTGGATGTGGGTCTGAAAATTGAGCAAGAATTCTCAACACACCTGATTTTCCAAGCAGGCAGAGGGAAGCATTCTCCAGGCATGAACAGGCCTCATTTAAATGGCTGAAATATCAACCTACATCATCAAAATATCCTCCTAGTCTATATGGCTTAGTGCATTTACCAACCAAGTAAACTGGGAGCAGATCAGAAAGATATAGTTATGAAGGGGTTAACTATGGTTTAGCTCCCAGCTGTCTTTTAACTATGTCAATTAATTATCCCCCTGCTCTTCAGTCCATATAAACTGTACCTGACTCTTTATCCTGCATCTCCACGACTTCTTCATAATCTTTGCTGCAGAAGAGGTCCAGGTCAGCATCCTCTAGGTCTACTATGTCCGGCTGAGAGTTACAGTGTTCATACTGGTGATCATAGGGATATGTGAAGGACTGAACCTCTTCAGATATAGTCCTAGTGAGCTCATGGTTTGGGGAGAAAGATGATGTTTCTTGGACCATATCAAAATGAATTTTCTGAGGAGAACATAAGCCGTAGGGATCAAAATCCAAACCAGTGGAATTGTGAGTCCTGTCATCGCACAGCTTCAGGTTTTTGGGCATTGTAGAAGGTTCAATTGGGACTTCTTTGATAGCAGCTTCAAAAGGACCATTTGACTGATGTTGTCCTTGAGAAGGCAGCTGGGACAGCATCACCTTTTCTTTGAGTTTCTCTACACTTGTAGACTGGTACTGTCCGCAATCCCAGAAAAAGTCATACCCGCTCATTGAGTTGGGGTGGGAGTCTCTCACCTCGAGGGATGGTGCTGCTGGAGCAAAGGCCTCTGACGTACTGGCTCCTGAGTCAAGGGTTACACCATTAACATTCAGTTCACCGTTCATAGCTAGAGCATACAGAAAGAAAAAGTTTTATATAAATTCATATTTAGGATGTGACACATCTCTAACCTGCCAATAGACAGCACCAATGTATCACAACACTAAAATACATGATACAGTGCGGCCTGGTTTTAATCCCAATCAGAATTTGTTTCTTTTTTTGTTAATAAATCAAATCTGAATATAGTCACTTAGTTTTCAACTCCTGACCTGTTCAAATGCGGAAGCTCATTTCGGTCAAAAAATACTTGGTTCACTTTTGCTCATGACATCATGGACAGACTCTAGAATGAATATGGGTCACAAGAGTTTACGCTTGATCTGAATGCCCCTTCATATCTCTATGATATCTAGTAATTTGGTTGTATTCAGCAGTTACTAGCACTGGCAGGTTATTATTCACAGGTGACAACAACAATTTGCAATTACATAGCAGATTTAACGTAGAAAAACATCCCAAGGCACTTCACAGAGGCATAATCAGAGAAAATTGGATGTCTAGCCAAAGGAGGAGATATTAGGAGGAGTGACCAAAATCTTGTCAAAGAGAAGGGATTTAAGAAGAGTCGGAGAGTGAGGTGGAGAGGTGGAGACATTAAGGGAGACAATTCCAGAGTGTGGTGCGTAGGCGCCTGTAGGCACAGCTACCAATGGTAGGGTGAAGGGAAGAAGGTATGCACACGAGGGCAGAGTTGGAAGGAAGGAAAGTTCTGGGGGGGCTTTTAGGACTGGAGAAGGTTAGGTAGGGAGCAGTGGGGCCATAAAGGGATTTGAACAGGATTTGAACACGAGGATGAAAATTTGGAACCTGGACCCTGACACCATGTCTGTGGATGATGTTGCCGAGGGGCAGGGTGTAGATGAGGAAGCAGGGGAAAGCCAAGTATAGAATCATGGGGGATTCTGGAGGTAGGAAGAGAAGCGATTGCTGGAGATTCTCTGGCTACGATCGGATAGGTAGGAGTGGAACCAAGTGAGGGCAATCCCACTGAGCTGGACAACGGAAGAGAGGCATTGGCGGAGGATGGTGTGGTTGACCTGTGTCAAAGGCGGCAGAGAGGTCGAGAAGGACGAGGAAGGATAGTACACCATGGTCAATCACAGAAGATGTAATTTGTGACTTTACTTAGGGCCATTTCAGTGCTGTGGCAAAGGTGGAAGCCTGACTGGAGATATTCAAACATAGAGTTGTGGGAAAGATGTTCACGGATTCGGGAGGCCACATGTTCAAGAACTTTGGAGAGAAAAGAGAAGTTGAAGATGGGGCGGTAGTTTACAAGGACATTGGGTACTCGGCAGTTTAGTGGGAATGGGGTTAAGGGACAATACAATTGCAGCAATCTCAGAGCAGATGAGATGCATCATTACAACTGCACAACATGGTTTATCATCAACACCTGCACAACATCACAACATGGTTTATCATCAACATGTGCACAACTGCAAGACAAATAGATCCAATGCTCCTCAGACAGATTTTCAAAAAACTGCTATTCTCACATCATGATCACAGCAGCATATCACTCAATGATTCGCTTTTCCAACTTAAAGCATTGAACATTTATCTGCTCTTGGTGGCTGTTCTTAAAAGGGGCACCATTTGACAAACTTTCCTCATTTGTTTGCAAATGCACGACGTGGTAATGTAAACAATGTGGTGATACATTATCGTCACTTGCACGAATGAACCAGCGCTCATCTTCCCCAGAAAAAAATGTTACAAACTAATTTTTCAGGAAAAAGGTGCCTTTTAACAGTAGACCCTCCCCCAGCTGCCCTGCTCTGTGCTCCCATCAACAGGGACCACGAGATTTCCAAATTTGTGAAGTCAGCTGAAAATTTGATTGTAGAGACTGGCAGTAAATTTTGTCACTGCATACAACATTTATCTCAAGTGTTTTTGCCAGCGGTGGGGAAAGAGGATGGAGAACCAGCAATCTCAATCGGGTGGCTTTTGTCAGTCTTGTTGGACAGGGATCCAGAGATGGGCGTGCCTGATTTGTTGCTCTCCTGATTTTCCAGTTGAGAGGGAGGACTGGAGCATCACAACATTTACCCTTATATTTATACCATGGGTTCGGGGATGCATACCATCCAGCACATTTGCACAAGACTTTTACTCAAAACAGTTGTAAAATGTGGAAGCAGCTTATAAACTGGTCCAATTTACACAATGAATTTGACACCATTTATCTCCCAGTACATTGCCCCAATAATGAATAGCTCCCCAAAGGCAGCAGTGTGACATTTTCCAGTTCCCACACCATGAATCCTGACACTCTAGGGAAAATTTTAACTCCCTCCTGCCGGCGGAAACCAGCCGGAACGGGAGTTAAAATCCAAGCGGTGCTGTTACCGCTCGTTTCCTGCCCCGCAGCCATTTTAACACCGCTGTTTTCTTTGCCGATTGAGGCGTTCGCCTGACTCACGACTAAATGTAAATCGAGGTACTATGATGTCATTAAGACCCGATGCAATTTAAATGGCCCGCTCAGTGCAACCTCACTGACACCGGGCAGAGGACCGGTCAGGTAAGTTTAAAACTTATCTTTGTGGGGCCAGGAGGAGCAGGAATGCTTCTCCAAGCCCCATAGAGAAGGTTTGTACCTCAGGCTTCCACAACCCCCCACCAACCCCTTCACTCCACAAAACCCTCCTAAACCCCCCCCCTCCCCAGCGACTTATCTGACTGCTGGCCTGGTGGCCTCTGGGCAGCCTGGTCTTTGCAGGCTGCATGCTGGCGAGCTGCCTCTGGACACCCGTTTCTGGCGGGCAGCTGGCCAGTGGAATGTTAATGAGGTCGGGCGTCCCACTGCAGCTCACCGGCTTTCCATCAGAGAGTTAAAATTCCCGCGTAAGTGAGACTGTCAATTTAGTGCCAAACTAGGGGGCAGTTTTCTACTGTGGGTTCAAGCTTACCTGGAAGTAGATTGAGGCTGCCCTAAACTCATTTTACTTAGACCCTTGTAGCTGGGAGAGAAGACTTTCTTCCCATCAATCAGGGCAGATTCAAATTAACCCACTGCGCCATCCAAGCCCCCACTCATAAGCTGTTCTATGCTTTTACCCAAATTGAATGCCTACATACCCTCACCTTCAACATAGCAATAAGCTTCAAATTAACTCAACAAAAGGCAGTAGGGACAGTAAAATTACCCCCAGCAGCCTGGGCTAGGGAGGTGAAAGATCACTCCTGATTGCTACCCATTAGGTGTGTGTTGGGTGTGTGTGACAAGGTACCAGAGGGCTGCCAGTGTCCATGGAACTGTACCCCAGCATCAGTCAGCACCTTCAGAACAGGAGCAGAGAAAAATGAAAAGGACAAAAAACAAATTAACCCAACAAATAAAACTATCGATTGAAGTTAATCTTTAGCAGTAAAACTAATACTGTGGTGGTTGTTGACTCAGATTTTCTGGTTTAATAATCACAAAAACTGATGGAAGGATTGGATCAAACAAACTAATAAGGAGCTATCATTTGACAGGGCTGGGGATCGAAGAATGATCTTTGTTCCAACCCACTCTCTACAGTTGTACAGTGCATCAGAGACAAATTCCAGCCCACGCTCTGCCCTTACCTCTGCCTAGCTGTGCCGAGTTCATTGTGATCCCATTAGTGTGCAAGCTATCTTCCTGATAAGGTGAAGACTTAAGGACTGAGGCAGCAGGTGTCGACATGCGGCAGGCAAAATGGAGCTGATCATTGACCTCCATATCTGGAAATTTAAACAAAACAGAAAACAAAATGGAGACTTCAGGCATATCTGGACCACAAAGTACATTTCTGAGTAACAGTGCAAAAGAAAAACCTTCCAGTCACGCAATGCTGCCCAGCTTATAGTGAAGTAGTATGAATGGCGCGGAGACTGTAGGCAGGGAGATTCCATGAAATTCATCATCAGGAAGTCTCTAACTTTGCAACAAACAGCATGTCCATCTTTTCTACGAATACGGGAACACCTGTAAACAGCAGTGTGGTATCTGGGGATTTAGGGTAAACTGCTTCTATTTTCTCCTCTCCTCCCCTCTCTCCGCGCCCCCCCCCGCCACCACCACCACCACCCCAGTTCCAGACTATGCAGCATGGTCAAGAGATTAGGTGGGACACCCTACTGTCAGGCTCCCTGCCAACACTGCTCTGAAACAGCTGCCGAGAAACATGCCAGAACAACCAAGCATGACTCTCTCTGATTTTGCCTTCCCCCCGCGCACCACCCCCCCTCCCACGGCATGGCTGAAATCACGACTTTTACTGTGTGTGGAATTACGGGGGTGAAGACCCCAGAGTTTTAGTCTGAAGAGCCTTCATGGCAAACACACTCACCCTAAACTCTGACCTTCATGGTTTGTGCACACATCAGATGGCCAGTGTTGTCACTGGAATTTCAGTAAAGCAGTGGGTGGGTGCTGTTTTTATACTTTGTCCACTTGAACTGTGAAAAAACACCCAGCAGTACAACTATAGATTCTGTCCTTCAATCTTGGATGGTGCCTGGAGAGGGCATCTTGAGCTGAACACCACCAGGGTGCAGTCCTGGTGGTTGGAGATCTGTCAGTGGAGGTGGGAGTCATTTCAGGTGATGAATTAAGAGTATCACAGGAGGAGTGGATCATCCATTAAAATGTCTTGGGTTAATTGTGACTTTTCCTATAGTGTTTTCTACTAAATAAACCCAGTGACAATACTGGACTATTGATCCTTCTTTGCCACTGTTAAGGCCACAATTGAATTATTCAGGAAAGGAGTGCCCGATGCCCAAGGCAGTTTATTCTCCCCTCCTGGAAATGTGCGATCTGACTGGTATAGATTGTCTTCTCGTGAAGCCTGACGGTGAATGTCGAAGGACTCCAGCATTCCGGTGTCACAACTATAACCCTCCCCCCAGTGCTGTCCAAATCCTGGCAGTGACGTAAACCAGGCCCATCCCCAGGGGACATCTCACACCAGTGCGAATTCAGTGCCATAAAACGGGGGCGGGGGGCTATAAATTGGCAGCAGATTCACAGCCCCAGTTCCCCTAGGCCAGATGTTGCAATCTTCCTCCCTTAGTTGCTGCATCAACCCCCCCCCCCATCCAGTGATTCTTTCTCTCCTCTTCCCCCCACCCCTCCAAATCCCTTACCACCATCTCTATTTGTCAGTAGGTGAAAAAAAGCTTTTGAGCAGCGCACACTGATTTTGTTTGTAGGTCAACCGAGATTTCTCAATAGATAATTCAACTGTCCTCTCCTGGCCGAACAAATGTAAAAGCAACACATTGATTCTTTCCTAAGGCCCGGGGTGGGGGGGGTAGATATACAGCCAGGGTTTTCATTCCTGATCACTATACAGTATCCCTGCTAGAGGTGTACCTGCGTGGATGTTGGATGCCCAGGCACAGCTGTGATGTCCCCTACTGTTGAATGGCCCACCAACACTCTTTGTCGAGACTCGTGTGGATGAAGTAACAAGGGCTGACCAGCGCCTATGGAACCATATCCCAGCAAGACTCCGAGCCTTCAGGGCAAGCAGCAAGAGGAGGGGAGCAGAGAAAATTGGCAAGAAAACCCCCCACTAGGCTGTCTTTTACTGGCAAATTTCATTCATCTTAATAGGGATACTGATCACAACAGAGCCTTGGGTCTGAATGCTAGCATCATGCAGTTACAAGTTGTGAATAACTACAGTTCACCAGGCCAGTTTGACACAGCAGGAAATACAGTATGTAATTTCCTAATCTATATTTTACAATAAATGATAATTACTCTACATGGTCGGAACTCCCAGAGCTACCATTAGCAGCAATCAGCATATATACAGAACCATTGGTGTTTTCTTTAAGAATAGAACAAAGCTGGTTTTGCCCCCTTCAAAAAGATAGTCCAACATTTCCAATTTTACCCAGTGACATTACAAATAAATATTCCAGGACTCTTCTGTGTTTCGAAGACTTGAACCTGGGAGTGTTTTTGGGGGAGCTTTGTGCCTCTTGTTTTTGAGGGTTTTAAAAAAATAATTCTTGGGATGTGGGCATCGCTGGCAAGGCCAGCATGTATTGCCCATCCCTAGTTGCCTTCGAGAAGGTGGTGTTGAGCCGCCTTCTTGAACCGCTGCACTCTGTGTGGTGAAGGTTCTCCCACAATTCTGTTAGGCTGGGAATTCCAGGATTTTGACCCAGCGATGATGAAACGAACGATATATTTCCAAGTCGGGATGGTGTGTGACTTGGAGGGGAACGTGCAGGTGGTGTTGTTCCCAAGCGCCTGTTGCCCTCGTCCTTCTAGGTGGTAGAGGTCGTGGGGTTGGGAGGTGCTGTCAAAGAAGCCTTGGCGAGTTGCTGCAATGCATCCTGTAGATGGTGCACACTGCAGCCACGGTGCGCCAGTGGTGGAGGGAGTGGATGCTCAGGCTAGTGGATGAAATACCGATGACGCGGGCTGCTTAGTCCTGGATGGTGTTGACCTTCTTGAGTGTTTTTGCAGCTGCACTCATCCAGGCAAGTGGAGAATATACATCACATTCCTGACTTTTGCCTTGTAACAGATGGAGAGGCTTTGGGGACAGGTCTTCAGCATTACAGCCGGGATATTGTCGGGGCCTGTGGCCTTTGCTGTGTCATTTCTTGATCGAATTGGCTGAAGACTGGCATCTGTGATGGAGGGGAACTCAGAGAAGGATCTGACTGAAGATGGTTACACACACGCATATTCTAACACTAGACACCGGACAGCAATCATGAGCAGGAACCTGGTCTAATTTGTGCCCTCCCCATCCCAAGGACACCCCTACCTCTACCCTAGCTGAGATCAGCTCATGGTCTGGGATCACACTTGGGACCTTCTAGCAGGCTCAGTGAGCAACAACCCATTCTGAAAACTCAACTGTTGTGTTGGCCCGCTAGCACTGTAGCAATTCACAACAGATGCAATGGTGGGGGGGGCTGAAGTTGTATTTGCCCCTACGGTCGGCAGAAATCAAAAGGATTGTCTAACTTGACATTGTACATGGTTAAACAGGCAACTGGCAGCACTAAACGGATGTATTTAGATGGACAATGAAGAGATTGGTGTTTGTAAAGGTGAAAACAAGGCTCTTAATCCACTGGTTATTGTGGAATAAAACCTCTCTCTTTGGTCACCTGTCCTAATATCTCATGTGGCTCAGTGTCAAATTTTGTCCAATTACACCCGTAAAGCGCCTTGGGACGATTTACTACATTAAACGCAAGTTGTTGTTGGTTATATAAAATGCAAGGCAGAGAACAATACTCTTAAAAATCCTTTCAATGCTGAAAGGGTTAAGATTTCTCCTGAAGGTGCCAACTGAGGATCAGGTACGATGCCACTGGTGCCAACAACTCCCCCCCCCCCCGATGCCTTGCCCAAATGACTATTTTTCATGTAGTGATCTTCTTGACAATGGAGTGTATTACAGCTGAGCCTGATTTTGTCCTCAGCTGACCTCCACAGAATCACTTGACAGCAATCTGGAGCACAAACCCTGGCTGGTTTTACCCTCCCTAATTCAGGGAGGCCAATTATAGCAACTCCACCACTGGACCGACTAAGGTAAGGTAACTCAGCACAGATCAAAGGTCAAACCTGGGTCCTTCTGGTTTGTATGGCTCAGTACCACAGTATGTGGTGCATTTACCCACTGAGCCACCAGAGGAACGAACGTGAAACAGACTTTCATTCGCCTAATGTTCTGATGAAATAGCATCACCGGATGAACCTGCCTGACGTTATTCCAACTGGCTAATTTTACGTCAAATATTTGAGACCTCTCCAGTGCTATCCTTGAGAAATTATGGCATGCTCGTGATAAACAACGTGTTACTTAAGCTGCACAATAACCCCGGATCTCTTTGCTGATCGCCACAGGGTGTAACTATGCCACACAGCACCCTCTTTTGGTTCCTTACGCCAATACTTACTATTTTACTCCCCGTAGATCTGATGAAAAACCCACTGATTTTGAAAGATCCACAGCTGGAACTGCTCAGAGCGGAAAGCGAGCGTTCACGAGTTTGCTTACAATTACTGACTTGAAAACTCTATTTTCTCCCTTCCTCTCCTGAAGGCATCGACTTCATGGGCGTACAGTTCCACAGGAGGCTCATGGTGGTCTGAGGGAGCGCCTGAGTGGTCATTCTTTATGTGTGAGCTTAGACAGTGTTTTGGAGAACTATTCAACTGCAGAGGGCATCACCACCAATCCCAATGCTGTCCTCACCGGTCATCCATACACATGCACTTTCCAGCAGGTAGCCACTAGACAATGATCAGGTGCAAGAACTCTGGCTGTTACTTTTTTTTAATTCATTCACGGGATGTGGGCGTCACTGGCAAGGCCAGCATTTATTGCCCATCCCTAATTGCCCTTGAGAAGGTGGTGGTGAGCCGCCTTCTTGAGTGAGATTTTACAACTGAGTGGCTTGCTAGGCCATTTCAGAGGGCAATTAAGAATCAACCACATTGCTGTGGGTCTGGAGTCACATATAGGCCAGACCGGGTAAGGGCGGCAGGCTTCCTTCCCTAAAGGACATTAGTGAACCAGATGGGTTTTTACGACAATCCGGTAGTTTCATGGCCATCATTACTGATACTAGTATTTTAATTCCAGATTTTTATTTAATTAATTGAATTTAAATTCGCCAGCTGCTGTGGCAGGATTTGAACTCATGACTCTGGATTTTAGTCCAGGCCTCTGGATTACTAGCCCAGTAACATAACCACTATGCTACTGTACCCCGACAGACCCCCCTATCCTCCTCCTCCTCCCTAACCCAGGAGGCACTGAGGACAATTCCACCACCCTTACCATCAGCCCAGCTGAGATCAGCTAACTCAGGGCAGACCAGAGATAGAATTTGGGACCTTTCTGGTTTGTATGGCTCAGTTACACACTTGGCAGTGCATTAACCCACTTAGCCATTGGGGGAGCTTGGCATTCCCCCCCCCCCAAAAAAGATTCCAGAATTTGATTAAACAATTTTTTTTTAAGCACCGAGATGGGGTAGAGAGGAGGGGGCTAAAGTGTTCAAATCCTACAAATCACAGCCAAACTAGCTAATCAATTCCCACTGAAAGGAATGGAATAAAAGAAATAAATGACTGAAGTGTGTCTTTCCTTTTAAAAGCCTGTGTTGGAAGAGAAAAAAACGGCAAGAAATGATTTACACTTAATTATGCACTTCTTAGGAAAAAAAAACTGGTTTAAATATTCATTCTTCTTTCACAAATAGGGCTAGACTGTCAGTAAAAGTCAATCCAAGGACAGTGGGGAGTGCCAGCCAGTGAAGCTGTTAAATAAATCTCTTTGACAGGGGAACTGCATCTTCAGAAGGACTGCATTGTATTGTCCAAAATAAACAAACTGGTTAAAAATGTACAATATAATTAATTTACCTTGCCACTGGCCACTGAAATTATATTAAATGATTATTACAAAAGACTAATACGGAGAAATAACATGTGTTTGGGGGGAGGGGGAGGGGAGAGGTATAGCCTCTTTCCACACAAGGCACAGAACAACAGTATTGGGCCTGTAAGCAGGAGATGTCACAACAGTAATGGTGGAAAGCAAAAAGCATCTGATGATTTGTCACATTTGCATCAATAAAGTTTTATTCAAATGTCCACTTAACACTGCTTATGAGGGAAGTGTTGGGGGAGGGAATTGCTGGGAAATGAGGACTAGAAAGAAAGAATTGAAACAACGAGCGTTTCTTTCCAAATCAATGTCATAATTCAGGAACATGTTGTTATATACTCCATACATTAATCTTCCACTATGACAAATGAAACAATTCCAGGAACTTTGAAAAAAAAAATGTATAAATAAACTCATTCCTGGTAAAACAAATTGCTCAATTCAGTGTCTGTTGAGTGGGAACAGAATATAGAGGGGTTTACTGAAATGCATTTTGAAGGAAAAAGCATGACAGATAATCTATCTCAGTCTGCTCCGAGACTGACAAACATGGTTCGTGTTTCACTGCAGCCATGATCATTCAAGGATAAAAACAGCAAGAGAGGAAATGAGTGGATCCCAACAAGCTGAGGTGTCCTCTGGGTCCTAAAACCTGTCAGGTCTAGCCACCACACACACTAACTGCTCAGATAACACAAACCACACTCCATCCTGAGCATTCCACACTGCATATTTCTTACACAGGTTTGATCTTGATTAAGTAAAAACTCCAAATACCAGGATATTACTGACGAGAGAATGTAGCAAAACAGAGACAAAACTATATATTTTCCCTCCATTATAAATTTAGGGAATCATTTCACTCAAATCTGTATTCACCAATTTAGAATTCATTTTTGTATAGATATTCTGTTGCAACATTTCCTGCCTTTTTACAATGTTTTATTGGCTTGATTCACAGCAGAATTCTGGTTTGAGCACAGACTCTCAATCCAGTTCTAAAGCTTAGACTACAAAAGATCTCAATACTGCACTCAAGTGCACATGGTTGTTTATAAAGCATCTTGCAAAGAACAGGGCATGGTCTGCAGATATGAAGCACATGATGATGTGCCCTCCCCAAAAGCTATCAATGTCAGTGACTGTGCAATTTTTTTTTAAACTTTAAATTTAGAATAAAGTTTTCTAATGGCTGAGTTATCAGGAGTGCTGTCTGATGCCCAGTTGAACTGTATAGTCCAGAAAGATCCTAGGATCAAGGCTTGATCTGGACTTTGAGCATAGCTTTCATCATAGGCTACGTCTGGATATTCCCAGATGTTACCCTCCTGGAATGTCCCAAAGCAGCAACGCCTCTTTAAATTACATATAAGCTGGGAAGTGGAGGAGCCAGTACGTGGCTGTATGATAACCTATCTGTCTGACTGTGGTAGTCTCATCCCACTCACTGAAAACAGGCCCGAGATGACTCAGAACATGACACATCCCAAAACAGTCAATAATTAAGAGTGTATCACGACAAGCTGCATCACACCTACGGTACACAAACCCAGTAACTCAGTCTGTATTTCCACTTAGAAATGCCCCAGAAATACCCAAAGATTCAACAATCAGACTAAAACTATCTGCTCAACTTATCTGGTGTGCTGTAATTAATTTTTCCCCCACCTCTTGCGAAGGTGCTGATTGTTGCTGGCGTGCCAGCAGTCTCACCAAAGTGGCCATTCTTTATTTTGCAAGCCCAGATAGTGACCGTTGGCTATTCAACTATGTGAAGTAGGTGAGGGGTAAAAATCAAAGCCAAACCGATCCTGCCCTCACCCAACATCCATAGACACACATCTCCAGCAGGAGTAACGAGGTAGGAATCAGGAGTCAGAACCTAGGCTGATTTTCCCCCTCCCTTAGCCATGTGTAACTGAAGCCAGGTTCAGTGTCCCCCACAACTCTGGCTAACTGTGTACAGACTAGTGACTGAACCTGAAACCTCCCTGGTCTGTATGGTTCAGTATCACATCGGTACATTTCCTCACCGAACATTCGAGACATTTGGGATTTTTATTCAAATTGATTTTAGTCAGGAACTAAATCAGATTTTGGGCTGCTGTGACGTCACACTAACCTTCAACTGAACTTGTGAATGAATGGAACTGGGTGAAGAATTGCTCCGAAACTCTCACTATCACTATCTGTAACCAAGTGATTAATTATGGCTGTTACTACTGGATTTTTGCCAAGAGCCATACACAGTGAGAGAAGCAATTTAAAATCAAACATGTGTCTTATAAACTGTAGGTGTTGCAAACAGGTTCTTTAACACACCAGAGACAGTCAATGCTTTAAAAGGAGTCCTGCTGTTATCAACTCAATAGTTTATGTCAGAAACCATGAACGTTCTGATCTCATCAGGGTGGCAGTAGAGATGCCACCACTGGCCTAAGCATCCCTGGGCTGGGGAAGGAAAGCAGACTTTCCCCTCCCTGCTCCGGGTACATTGAGACCACAAGTAATGCCCCAACACCACTCCAACTGTAGACAGCTACTGAACTGCATGGCTCAGCTACTCACGATAAACTTGCTGAACTATCCAGTCCTCTCTTTCTTTAGGTTCTCTAGCCAGTTCCCAGTATTCTACCTTAGCCTGTCTGTAATTGGTAGAGGTGCGTGACATTGACACAATCCTCAGATTTTCCTTTCCTCCTAGCCTCTGTTTGGGTACTTCACCCAAATTATATTTGTTGCCCCAATCTTCTCCCCTCCTCTACTGCACATGTTGACTCCTCGCTGCGGTATGGCCCCGTTCCATGATTGCCAGTAGTCCTCCAGTACTCACTGTCATCACCAACATCCATATAAACACAATTTTCAGCAGGAGTGACTGGATAATAATCGGAAAAGGGTGACCCCATGCCCAACAATACTGAAGCCAACTATAACACTCCAAGTGGTACCCAGCTGAGATCAGATGAGCAGGAAACCATCTTGATCTGTACTGTTTAGTGTTACACAAGTTAGTACCCAAGTCCAGGTCATTAATATATATCAATAAGAGCAGTGGTCCTAATGCTGACCCTGGGGAACATCACTGCATACTTCCCTCCAGTCTAAAATACAATTGGTCACCACTATTCTCTGCTTTCTGTCCCTTAGCCAATTTTGTATCCATGCTGCCACTGTCCCTTTAATCCCATGGGATTCAATTTTGCGAATAAGTCTATTATGTGGCACTTTATCAAGTAGTAGGTGCTATTTAGCCAGAAACTCCACTCTACACCCTCTTCCTCCGACCTACACCCTCACTGTGTTGAAATCAAGACTCCCTGGGGTAGATTTTAACTTCAGGCACAGAACAAGCGAGCAGCGGGCAGGACCCTGGTAAGTTCCTGTTGGTGGAAGGCCCGAGCCGGGAATCATTACCATGCAACTGGCAGGCTGCACACCCTGAACGGGCATCCCGCTGCTGCTCGTGGCTGTGTGATGGTGCACTACCAGGTGCCCTGGAGGCTGAGATGGTCGGCAGGCAGATAAGTAGGTCTGAGAAGAGGTGGGGGATGGGGTGAGGTGGGGGTTGAGCCTGTAGTCTCCTGGTCCTCTTGGCTCCACAAACATAATTCTGTACTTACCTTTTGGGGCCTTTGCTGCTTTACCACCCGATAAAACTGGGCACAGCGAATACGGTGCACGCTCCCCCCTCCTGTCCCTCAAAATTGCATCGGGGTCCTATGTACATCAGAAGACCCTGCTTTGCATACAGTAATGAGGCTCCCATCTGGTTCCGGCAGGTGCCTGGGCTACCCAGCGGAAGGCCCCAGGATATATGGTAATTGATGGAATCCGAGCAGGAACGAGGCAGTAAGTGCAGCACAGCTATTTTGTGGGCCACTACCGTTTCCACTGGGTGGGCCGAGTTCATATCGGCCCGAGTTAATATCGGCCCTATTATCTCCGATGCTAACTCATTCTTTCCCAGGGCCTCAAAACTATGGAGCTCCTCGCCTCCCTCAGTCTTCCATTCCTCCTACCATCTACAAGCTTTATAATCTAAGCTTGGCATCAGGTAACCACGACTTATTAATATACTTGTCTTCTCTTTTCATCTTTTCAACCCTGGTGCTTTCATGTACTGGCCCTTCACCTCAGTTTCTCAATAAAGAAAGCAGACTCTGTATAGAAGAATAAATTGGCAGATTGTACAAGGCTGTAACACAATCAAGGGCTTCAGAAAACATAATTTGAAAGAGCATAACTTGAACAGTTTGTGACTGTTATCTACACCTGAAGCCTCTGTTACAGATTATACCTTCCTCAAGTGTATCTAATATCTTATAACATGGAAAATATTGGAACATATGGTGATTGGTATTTTGAAAATACTGGAGAGGAAGCATTGCTTTAAAGACCACCGATATCTCCAAAAATCTATGGTAGGTTTGTGAGCTGTCCAAGTGTATGTATCTATTATGAAGAACAACATATGAAGACATGTAATATATCTTGGGGTTCACATGATATTCAAAAACGTCAAGATGTTATCTGAATCCATCGATGTGCAATATAACAACTTACAGCACCCTCAAGAAAAGGACACAGGCAGCAACAAAGATTTTTCCAAGTAGAGGAATTTAACTTATGAGGAAAAGTTAAGGAAATTGGGCACTTGGAAAAGAAAAATTTTCAAGGCAACCTAATTGAAATTTTTAAATTACGAACAGGATTCATAAAGCTGACCCAGGAAAATTTGTTCACGATGGTGAAGGGTTCAAATAGCAGGAAACAGAAGTGAAAATTAGGAAGTTCGGGTAAGAAGGGAATCAGGAGGAACTATTTTCACCCAAAGGGCAATAGAGTTGTGGAATAAGTTACCAGGGAAGACCACTAAAGTAGACAGTACAAATAGGTTCAAGAGGCAATTGGATGGGCTTTAGAGAGAAATGGGATTGAGGGATTTGGTGAGAAAGTTGGTAGATGGGGTTGGTTGTGAGAAAGGGACAAACATGTTGCCCTTTTCTGTTCCTAAAATGTTTTTATGTTTTACAAATCAAAAAAAATTGATCCTGCTCCTTCCACAGACCATTTGTAATCAGCACTGCCCTGAAATTGAATTTATTTAATCTTCCGAGGGGATAGAAGGAACTACAGGCAACACCACCGAGAAAGCGTTGAGATTTCTTCCCAGCCTCAAAGATAACTGAGCAAAAACAAGAGGATTTTAGTCTAATATTACAATCTGCATTACATGGCCTTGAAATGTAATCTCAGCTACAGGTTGTCCTAGATTGTACTGAAGATTGATACTGAAGTAAACACAGCTAATATTGCATTAATACGTCTTTTTTTTTAGGACCAAGGACCACTCTGCATTCAGTTGGTAAAATAGGCATCTGATCTTGAAACCTTTTGAGGACAATTTTGGAGTCGAAGTAAAAGCTGCACACAACTCTTTAAAAAAGTTGCACTAACTTTCGTTGGACACAGCTACACAGTACAAATACACATTATTTTTCCATCAAATTCACTTAAAAAATATAATCTCGCTCCTCCCAATGGACTAATTGGATGTACTGCTTGGTACGGCACTGAGTCATTAAGAACAGAAGTTTTCAGGTTCAATCTCCAGTCAATGTTAAGTGATCACAGCTGGGGTGCAAGGTAGGGGTACACAATTGGCCACAAGGTCCCTGGGGCCACAGATGAGGAAAAATCAGCCTGGGTTCCCACCCGGTAACTATCCAGTGCCCCTGCTGGAGGTACAAGAGCGTGGACATCAGATGAGGACAGGACCAGGCTTGGCTCGTATGGTGTTACACAATAGGGGAAAAAAAATCACCATTGAGTCAATACACTTTAATGTTAGTGTTCCAGTTCAGGCTTCCTCCAACACCTTTTTCTTGTGTAAAAGCCTTGAAGACACTTTCTGCAAACTGACCGCCTCTCCTATAAGCCGAAAGTCTTTCATTTTCTTCTGCACTGAGTTGGCATACCACAGGCCTAATGATTAACCACAATCATGGTAAACTGCTTACTGGAGAGCATGTAGGATGCCCACTATGGCACTTGTCAATCAGATGGCAGATTATATAATGCTAGACCACTTTGTACAGGTTGAACTACTGATCAAATGTACGATTAAAAAAATGATTCACAGAAGCAAGAGTAAAGACAAAATATTACACAACACAATACTTGTATAAGAGAAGTGGAAACAGTCCACAAGAGGTTAGGCTATCCATAATTAAAGTCAACAGGTACAGTGAATGCTGCTTTCAGCTTTGCTTAGAAAGAAAGAACTTGCATTTATAGAGCGCCTTTCACGAGCTCAGGATGTCCCAAAGCTCTTTACAATCAATTAAGTACTTTTGAAGTGTAGTCACTGTTGTAATGTAGGAAACGCAGCAACTAATTTGCGCACAGCAAGGTCCCACAAACAGCAATGAGATGATGGCCAGATCATGTGTTTTAGTGATGTTGGTTGAGGGATAAACGTTGGCCAGGACACCGGGGAGAACTCCCCTGTTCTTCTTCCAATAGTGGTCGTGGGATCTTTTACGTTCACCTGAGAGAGCAGATGGGGTCTTGGTTTAACGTCTCATCCAAAAGACGGCACCTCCAACAGTGCAGCACTCCCTCAGTACTGTACTGGAGTGTCAGCCGAGATTATGTGCTCAAGTCTCTGGAGTGAGACTTGAACCCACAACCTTCTAACTCAGAGGTGCGAGTGCTACCCACTGAACCATGACTAATGTGCTTTGAAAGTCTATTCAGCCTCTAAGACAGAGCTAAAAACTAGCAGCCTGACCAGGGACATTTATCCCTTTAATGTAAAGCCACTTCTTTGAAGAAGCGAAGCAACCAAATGTTAACTGTCTTTACACATTGGTAGAAAATGGGATATTGACCTGTAACAGTTGGATTTCCTTTCCTGAACTTCACCCAGACTAATTGGCAGCTGGTCGTACCAGGCAAACCCCAGTTCCTAGAATAGCCTGGAATGGCTGCGCGCTAAAAACCACATCACCAGCAGCGGCAGCACTTAACTCATGGTTCTCGTTAGAATTTTTAACTTGTGACTCGATATCCGGGCGCACATACTGAAGATCATATAAAACCTGCAGATGGCTGATGATCTCTGCGCTCCTCCAATTTTAGGCTCTTGCGCATCCCCGATTTTCATCGTTCCATCATTGGTGGCTGTGCCTTCAGCTACCGAGGCCCTAAGCTCTGGAACTCCCTCCCTAAATCTCTCCGCCTCTCTCTCCTCCTTTAAGACATTCCTTAAAACCTACCTCTTTGACCAACCTGTCCTAATATGTGGCTCGGTGTCAAATTCTGTTTGATAACGCTGTGAAGCGTCGTGAGACGTTTTACTACATTAAAGGCACTAGATAAATGCAAGTTGTTGTTGAAGATTGAAAAGTAGTTTCCTGGGTAGTGTTGCGGCACAGTGTGTTGATAAAATGTTTGCTCCCTTTCTTCTCCTCCCCCCCCCCACCAACGACCATAAGAGATCCAAACTTGTCCATGCTTACTGGAAGAGAGGCAAAGCAAAGAGCAGGCTTTTCCACAAAGAGAACAGCAGACAACAAGTCACCCATCTCGAACATATCCAGGCAGCTTGTTTAAGAGTTTCCCCTTGTTCTCCATGAGGCATGGCGTATGACAGAGTGCGGGATGCTAACTCTCAACACAAAATCATTCGAAATTTATGAGCCAACAGTCTTTGGAAGATTACAGTGCATATTGACAAGAGCGTACGCCATTGCACGTGACATCATCCTACCCAGCAGGCATCGTAGAGAAGCATAGTAACAGTGTCCATGCTGATGAGAAAAATCAATGGAAAAGGCTTATTTCTCAACCATGCCATATCACATGCCTCAGTGGAAGAGTTTATTAGTTACTGAACTGCAACATTTTTCTTTCATAAATGGAAGCACAACCATGCCCATCTTCCACCAGTATCTGGCGAGATTTGAACAAACCCCTTCAGCACATTTACCAATATTCAGGTTGGCTTGGCTAATCTAGATTTTCGTTAAATCGGCACCATTCAACATATGAATAAAAGAAACACAAAATAAATGGAATTTAACGAAGCAAGCAGTTATTCAGAGCCTGAATTTGGTTATTTTACCCATTTAAGAGTTAATTTAGGCTCTGGAATCAATGCGGTGCTTCACTTATTTGCTCTGAACAGGTTCCTTCAGCTTTTGTTGTTAATACCACTCCCTAACTTGCAATTTTTCTTCATGTGGAAGCCGCTTTGACTAGTAAAACATTAACCAGACTGTTGCCACTGAGTTAAATACTCAAACACATTAAACCACAATTTAAAATAATGACTAATAACGCACTTGACTTCTACTATCCCATGCCAACGCCTTCTCCCCTCTTTAGCTCCACCCACCTCATGCAACATTCCTGAACCAAGGCAGTCAGGAAACCTGCTCCCTGTCCTCCACCAACAGTTCTTCAGCCAGCTGAGAAGGCCACTCTCAGTCACCACTCCAGGGCCACTCTCAGTCATGTTCTCTCCAATTCAACCCCCCCTCTCTGCGCCACCTTCAGAGAACCACTAAAAACTCACCAGGTTGGAGGTTTTGGACATGTCCTCTGTAGCGCAGTAAATATGTGCAGCATCACAAGGTTGGTTTCACACTGATTAACTCCAAATGAATGAAAGCCACAAACTGCTCTGCCAGAGAGAACTAATCCTAGATGGAAGCAAAGTTAAGGGTCGGGCACAGTAACTTCATGTTGTGTCCAAGATGGAACTGTGGAAGTTTCGAAGAAGCAGTCTCCATAATACCACAAAGAGGAGAATAATTGTTCTAATTTAATATTGTGACACTGGCATTGCATTTATGAAGCAAAGAATCATGGAATTATACAGTCCAAGGTCATAAGCCCAGTTCTGTAAACTTTAGATATTAAATCACGCATTACCATCATTCTTCCTGCCATCAATTCTACAGTCGATCTCAGTGCAACATGAAAGTGAAGGCGTCCCTGGCACCTATTCTATCCAAATGAATCAGCAATAGGTTAAAATACATGCTGCGGAAACAATTTTGAGGAGTTCTACCTTCGCCACCTGTACTTCCAGACCAGGCCACCAGGTTTGCTGAAGACAACAGGCCCAATTTTTTTTGAGCTCGAGTCACACCATCTGTACAAATGAGAGTCCATGTGGAGTTTGAAAAATATTTCTTTCTTAGCATAGCTTAGTGACTACATTGGCTACCTGATCCAAATCTAAGCACAGAGCACTGATAGTTTAAAGCGTAACTCAAACTCATTCAGCAATTCTGGTGGGGGGGGGCATTCAATATTAGTTAGGGAGTCATAAATAAGATGTTAGAATTAAATGTGTAGTGCATGAGGGAGTGCAATACAGAACAAAATCCATATAAAAGAGTAACCCAATGCCGTAATAGCTCAGTGAGTTTATCCTCTCCCCAACAGTTCATGCTGGTACCTCACCCCTTCCCCCAGGTCCATGTTGGCACCCCTCCCCTCCCCCCCAGCTTCATGCTGGCACCCCTCCCCTCCCCCCCAGCTCCATGCTGGCACCCCTCCCCTCCCCCCCAGCTCCATGCTGGCACCCCTCCCCTCCCCCCCAGCTCCATGCTGGCACCCCTCCCCTCCCCCCCAGCTCCATGCTGGCACCCCTCCCCTCCCCCCCAGCTCCATGCTGGCACCCCTCCCCTCCCCCCCAGCTCCATGCTGGCACCCCTCCCCTCCCCCCCAGCTCCATGCTGGCACCCCTCCCCTCCCCCCCAGCTCCATGCTGGCACCCCTCCCCTCCCCCCCAGCTCCATGCTGGCACCCCTCCCCTCCCCCCCAGCTCCATGCTGGCACCCCTCCCCTCCCCCCCAGCTCCATGCTGGCACCCCTCCCCTCCCCCCCAGCTCCATGCTGGCACCCCTCCCCTCCCCCCCAGCTCCATGCTGGCACCCCTCCCCTCCCCCCCAGCTCCATGCTGGCACCCCTCCCCTCCCCCCCAGGTCCATGCTGGCACCCCTCCCCTCCCCCCCAGCTCCATGCTGGCACCCCTCCCCTCCCCCCCAGCTCCATGCTGGCACCCCTCCCCTCCCCCCCAGCTCCATGCTGGCACCCCTCCCCTCCCCCCCAGCTCCATGCTGGCACCCCTCCCCTCCCCCCCAGCTCCATGCTGGCACCCCTCCCCTCCCCCCCCAGCTCCATGCTGGCACCCCTCCCCTCCCTCCCAGCTCCATGCTGGCACCCCTCCCCTCCCCCCCAGCTCCATGCTGGCACCCCTCCCCTCCCCCCCAGCTCCATGCTGGCACCCCTCCCCTCCCCCCCAGGTCCATGCTGGCACCCCTCCCCTCCCCCCCCCAGGTCCATGCTGGCACCCCTCCCCACCCCCTAGGTCCATGCTGGCACCCCTCCCCTCCCCCCCCAGGTCCATGCTGGCACCCCTCCCCTCCCCCCCCAGGTCCATGCTGGCTCCCCCCCAGGTCCATGCTGGCACCCCTCCCCTCCCCCCCAGGTCCATGCTGGCTCCCCCCCAGGTCCATGCTGGCACGCCTCCCCTCCCCCCCAGGTCCATGCTGGCACCCCTCCCCTCCCCCCCAGGTCCATGCTGGCACCCCTCCCCCCAGGTCCATGCTGGCACCCCTCCCCTCCCTTCCAGGCCCATGCTGGCACCCCTCCCCTCCAGGTCCATGCTGGCACCCCTCCCCTCCCCCCCAGGTCCATGCTGGCACCCCTCCCCTCCCCCCCCAGGTCCATGCTGGCACCCCTCCCCTCCCCCCCAGGTCCATGCTGGCACCCCTCCCCTCCCCCCCAGGTCCATGCTGGCACCCCTCCCCCCAGGTCCATGCAGGCACCCCTCCCCTCCCCCCCAGGTCCATGCTGGCACCCCTCCCCCCCAGGTCCATGCTGGCACCCCTCCCCTCCCCCCCCAGGTCCATGCTGGCACCCCTCCCCTCCCCCCCCAGGTCCATGCTGGCACCCCTCCCCTCCCCTCCAGGTCCATGCTGGCACCCCACCCCTCCCCCCCAGGTCCATGCTGGCACCCCACCCCTCCCCTCCCCCCCAGGTCCATGCTGGCACCCCACCCCTCCCCTCCCCCCCAGGTCCATGCTGGCACCCCTCCCCTCCCCCCCATGTCCATGCTGGCACCCCTCCCCTCCCCCCCAGGTCCATGCTGGCACCCCACCCCTCCCCTCCCCCCCAGGTCCACGCTGGCACCCCACCCCTCCCCTCCCCTCCCCCCCAGGTCCATGCTGGCACCCCACCCCTCCCCTCCCCCCCAGGTCCATGCTGGCACCCCACCCCTCCCCTCCCCCCCAGGTCCATGCTGGCACCCCACCCCTCCCCTCCCCCCCCAGGTCCATGCTGGCACCCCACCCCTCCCCTCCCCCCCAGGTCCATGCTGGCACCCCACCCCACCCCTCCCCTCCCCCCCAGGTCCATGCTGGCACCCCACCCCTCCCCTCCCCCCCAGGTCCATGCTGGCACCCCACCCCTCCCCTCCCCCCCAGGTCCATGCTGGCACCCCACCCCTCCCCTCCCCCACAGGTCCATGCTGATACTCTTCTCCAATTTGGTCCTCACTGTTGCTCCCAGCTCTATCTGCTTCTGCTGCTTCGGTCCAGAAATCTAATTCTGCTGCACCTTGTGGGTAGGAAATGTCATCAAGAGACAAAGAAATTCCACCCACGGTCGGCAGCAGAGATCTAACCCCAGAGCAAAACAACAGTAGGAACCCGGGAATGGTGATGAGGGGCAAATCGGGAAGTGGAGCAGGATGATTTTCACAGGACTTGCAAGTCATGGATTCCACAATATAAGTGTAGCCGTGATTTACCAGTGGCCCTGTTTAATCACTACCTAGGGACCCATGTTAGATCTACGTATGAGCAGACAGGTTCAGAGTTGGTTGTGATGCCTCCTGTGATCGAACAGCCTGCTGACACTGACTGTCTAGGCCCACACATGAAGAATGGCGACTTGGCCAAGGTACTTGAGGACAGTCAGCACCCAAGGAACAATACACCAGTTAAGAGTCAGCACCTTATGGGAAGGAAGAGGAGAGTGAGAAAATTGGTGAAAAAGGGACAAAAATTGATTTAGAGAAAAGAATCTCTCAGCCTGTTTGCCTTGAGCAGGGTGTACAAAATGGAATGAATTCAGACAGAACTCTCAAGAAACGTCACTGACGTTAGAGGCTAACTAACAGAAAACTGAAGTACCATCCAGAGCTGCTGTGCTCCAGCTATTACTGACGTCATGTGGTCTGAAAGCTATCTGGACTGGAATTCTATTCTTGTATCAGACCTGTGGCTGAGTCAGACGAGAGTCGAGTCAGACCATCCTGTAAAATACATACTGAGGAAATGAAATCCAATTCTTGACAGCATCAAACCCCTCTTATAAAATTAATATCCCAGTATACAACATTTCAATCCTCTGCATTGAAAGTAAAGATGAGATGAACTAACCAAAGGTCCTAAAAACTGTTGAGTACTCGCAGAAGACAAGGTACCTCGCAGATTACGAGCTCACACTGAAAAACTGGCAGCAGTGAGTTTCCAACACCCATTTGTGATGCAAGAGGAGCCCTGTGAGGTTTCCTCTTTTTTGTTTCAAATTCCAATTAAGTTTTTATCTCCCATTCTCTTCTCTTTCCCCCTGCAGGCGTTGAATTGTGCTGGGGTTCCACTGACAGATGCCACCCTCCAGCCTTAAGATCAATCTTAGAAGATCAAATGTTTCTGATGTGTAATTTCAGACCATTCTCTGTCCTCGGAGGTTTCTTGGTCAATTCACTGAGTGAACAGTGCAGCTCAATAATAACACTTCCAATGAGTTGACAATATCAACACAAAAGGCAATTACTCTGCTAGCACTGGGGTCTAGTCAGCAACATCCTTCTCGTATAGTGTTTTAACTCACGAGTATAATCTAATCAAACCTCATTTACATTGGACATTTTATCCTGCTTTATACCATTACAATTTTATACATCTTCATTGTAAATGCTTTACATGAACTACCTTGGTCTGGAGCCAGTATGAAAACTCTCCTCACAGAAGGTGTAGTGTCAGAGCCACATCCTAAGGGTCAATTACAGGACGCGACTGGTAAAGATCAGGGACTACCTGGGCAGCGACAGCCGGTGAAGGCCCTCCACCCAAAACATTAACTGATCCTTCTCTGTCAGATGCTGACTGATCTGCTAGGCAATTCTAGCATTTTCAGGTTTTTAGTTGTGTAACATATAGCAAGAGAGAAGGTGAGAGGGAGCAAATACAACTAAATTAAATGGGAATAAATAAAATCAAGGTGGATGGAATAGGAGTTTGATATTTTATTTATGTTCAGAAATTGCAGCAGTCTATCTGGAATAAATGAAACTCAAGTTGTAAATTAAGTCTGGCTACATAGCTGAATCTGCAACAGCAATAAAAATGGCTGCCACTAGTCCATCCTCTCACAACTGTCCTGTCCTTCAAATAGGCACTTTCAATATTTTCTCCTAAAGGTACTGATTTTTGCTGGGCATGGCTCCATGGGTGCCAGGCATCCTTCAGTAGCTTGTCCAAGTGGCCATTCTTCACGTGTGAGCCTAGATAGTGACAACAGGCTATTCCATCATGAGGGGATCACAGTAAAGCTAGTTCCTGACATCCACAATTTCCAGCAGGGGTCAACAGATAGCAATCAGGAGCTGGGACCCTAGCTGATATTTCTTCCCCCTCCCTTGCCCAAGAACACCGAAGCCAATTGTAGCATCCCACCCAATGCACTCCGTGAGGTCCCAGATTCAATCCTCTTGTGCTGTGTTATCTGATCCTAGCTAGGATGGTAATAGGGGTGCTACAATTGGCCTCAGCACTCCTGCGTTATAAAGAGACCAAAACAAGTCAGCTAGGGTTCCTGCTCTCAATTGCTATGTGATAACACCTGCTGGAAAGTGCACGTGGATGGTCGTCAAGTGAGGACAAGATCAGAATCAGCAGTGTAAGCCCTCTAGATGAACAGCCTGCCGATACACAGGGGACAACCGGCGAGATGGGGTGGAGCGCTGGATTTCAATGAAGAAAAAAATCAGGCGGGGGAATAAAGCCGGCGTTCCATCCCATCTCGTCAGTTTCCCGACAGGCGGGTGAGGTCAAAATTGCCCCCACACTGTCTTGACTCAGTCATGAAGAATTGCCATTTGGTTGTGATACTGGAGGGCTGCTGACAGCTGGGAGAATTTACCCCAGCACTAGTCAGCAGCTTCAGAGGAGGAAGTGGGGGGGGGAAAAAAGAACACTGGGATAAACACATTTCCCTTCACTCGGTTTCCTTCTGCTGCTTAGAATACTTGTCAATCACACAGCTGGGCTCAGAAGATCTCCTTTGATTTTCCCTCATCTCCCTGTGAGGAACCATCTGTCCAATTTTATTATGGGGGCAATTCTACAATTTTGTGCGGGAGGGCATACCGAGAATTCCGGTGCACAGGCCCTATATTTATCCGTCAAATGGATGGAAAATCTTAGGGAGCATGTGCCTGAATTCTTGATACGATCTCCCAACGGGGAAGCTCTGCGCCGGGAACACCATTTCACAAAATGACCCACTTTCTGTTTTCTATAATATTCTCCTTTTGGTTTTGCGGCCCACATGCCAGTTTTTCCAGCAGTGCCGAGATTTTGGTGTATGGCTTTACCCCACATTAGGGACAGAGAATTTTACTGGAAAAGAAATATGTGCAGTGTCTGTTTTTCTTACGTCTCTGCCTTGTGCCTCCTCACAGCAAAACAGCTACAATCAGGAACTCATGGTGGATTGAACCTGCATCTCAGCACTGCTGTGACACTGTGCATTGTTACTCCAAAGGACTATGCTGCCACATGGCCATTATTTGCAGCCATCTTTTGTTCTCTAGGCCCACAAAGCAATTCCAAGGGAACCCATCGGGCACATGGTGCAAATTATACCAGAATAGCTCTGGATATCCATACAAGTGGAGCTTATTCGAGACATCAACTGAGAGGGCACACACACATCCCTTCTAAAATAGTCACACAAGGGGAAGATTTGATGTTTTTTTCCTACAATCATAATATTTTACAATAAAAAGTCAATATCTAAGGAAGTGACTGGAAAGGTGGCCTAGTATATGTAGATGCTCCGTTGCACTGTATCATAGAGCAGTAGGACACATATTCCCATGCAGGGATTCTCTATAAGGCTAGTTCCTAATCTCAGATGAATTTGCCCGGTAAACATAAAACAATTTCACACAGGGAGGGAAAGAAATGTTAGAGTCAAAGTTAACTTGGACAGCTCTCCTGTGTCTCCTGACGGCTGTTTATAGGAGAGCACTGGAAGATACAAGGGAAACAATTAGCTGCCCTAACTTTCAGTGGCAAAGTCAATGAGGGAACAGGGTGCGATAAGAGAAAACGGTCAACAAATTATGACTCTATTTGCACAGGATAATCTAAGTTCCAGAATAAAGCAGTGGAAATATCCTGGTGCTTTTTCCCCCTTCTTTCCTAATCTCCCATAGCGCAAAATATACTTGGTCAAGAGTGCAGCAGAGTTTTTGCTGAGGCTATTCTACAAAATCCTGTTGGAAAGCATATAAGAGTGAGTGTTATTAAGTGTGAAAGTGTACGACGACTGTCCCTCTCTCCCTGTGTGTCACTCACTGCCTGTCCTCCACTTGGCACATCACCATGGCAACACAGTTGAGATTGGCAATTCAGTGTGAACTCTCTGTGCAGCACTGTGCTGGTACTTTAATGTGCCACTCACTCTCAATATCAAGTAGCAGGAGGGTGGTTCTGCTCTCATTTTCTCTTTGCTTCTCTTGGGTTTGTTTTGGTCCTTTTCGCTGTTTTAACAATAACCACACCGTTAACAGAGGAAATCATTGTAGGGTATGGCAACCAACCCGCAAGTGACCTCGCCTTGTAACCCACAAACAATGCCACAAGTGAGTTATCTAGTTCAGCCAGGAGAGTAGTTCCTGATCCCACTGTACTCTATCTGTAGCATCAAAATACTGGCATTTGGCACAATTTATATATTTTTAAGTCAACAATGGGCTCCTTCAGTGGCTTAATCTGCAACTATGAGCCACATAGACCAGAAATGGCCCAGGTTCTATTGCCAGTCTATGCTGAGTTAGCTGATTTCAGCCAGAGTAGCAGTAGCGCTGCTACTGTTGGCCTCAGTGCCCCTGGACTAGGGAAAGGAAAAAAATTAACCAGGTTTCTGACTTTTGATCGCTATCCCAGGATGCCTATTGGAAGTGCACATGTGGACATCAGAAGAGGACAGTAAAGTAAAAAAAAACCCTGTCTACCACATTGCATAGTAAATTTCCCATAAGTGTCAACTTGGCTCAGTTGGTAGCACTCTTACCTCGGAGGCTGAAGGCTGCGGGTTCAAGTTCTGCTCAAGAACTTGAGCACATAATCTAGGCTGACACTATACAGCTGTTTGTGGGACCTTGCTATGCTCAAAAAGGTTGTTGTGTTTGCCTGCATAACAGTCACTGTAATTCATTGTATGTGAAGCAATTTGAGATGTTGTTGAGAGATGTAATAAGGGGCTACATAAATGCAAGTCTCTCTAACATTCAATGTATAGTGCATCCTCTACATTATATCTAACATATTCCTTAAAATAGAAAATATGCTATCTAGTATATCACTATATTTGCTATAATATATATTGTACAATATACAGTATGTTCTCTGCTGAAATTCAGTAATATTGTAGCATGTCACAGCAACTGAAAGTGCTCTTCAACGTATGACTTGATATTATATATTACTACCATCTTTACCCTTTCACTTTTGTCACACTATCTCTGCAGCAGTCACCATCTGTAATGCTTTTTAAAATAGAGACAACTCCACCAATGATTCAGTGAGTACAACTCAGTGTAGTACTGAACCATACAAATCATAATGTTCCTAGGTTTGATTCCTGGCCTATGCTGAGTTGCCTGTTCCCAACCACAGTGACACTAAGGGCTATAATTGGCCTCATTGCCCTTGGCCTAAGGAGGGGAAAAATCAGCCAAAGCTCCCACTCTTGACCACTACCCAATGACTCCTGCTGAAAACTATATATATGTGGCCATTGAGTGAGGACAAGACTAGCCTCGGTTGCAATGTCCCCCATGGTCAACTAGCTCACTGGCACTCACTCGTTAAGAATGGCCACTTTGGTACGGTATCGAAGGGTAGTCAGCGCTCATTGAATTTTACCCCAACACAAGTCAGCGCCTTCAGAAGAGATGGTGAGATGACTGAAAAAAAGAAAAAAAGACTTTTACATATAATAACTAATGTCTGTCAGTATGTGATTCTGATTTTCACTTCCTGGCTCTCCAGTAGGAAGGCAAAGGAATGTTATTATGTGGCAAGGATTATCCCAGCTTCTGTATAGCAGGTGAAAGGGCCCTATTAAAATAGAACAGATGGTCCTGCAGTTTTTCCCTCTCCCGTTGCAGAAGAGACTGACCTCCACCTGGCAACTGCCCACAGTGGAATGATTGAAATCAGGAGCTTACTCTGTGGGGAATCACAAGGCACAGACCCATGTCCCCTCACTCAGTGCTGCAGTGTCCCTAAGAGTGGCTCTCAGGTAAGACATTTGTTGGGATTATGGCATGTGACCACATGACTACAGTGAGTAACACTGATAAGGACAATAACCCCCAAAACCCACTTCATTGCTGACATGGGTGTAACTGAAAGTCTGGTTGTAAGGATCTGTATTGTTCTGCCCTTCCCAACTACATGATTCTACTTTTTAAATTTGACTTTTCCTTTATATTGATAAAAAATCTAAAACATTAAGTTTCCTCAAGTATCTGTAATGTTTCCCAATCGATGTCTGCCAGCCCTGAAGCTCCCATGTATTTATCATAAATAGATCGATTAGGTTAAGGAGATAAGTTACAACCCGAGGGAACAAGAGGCAGAGCTGAGAGCTCCACAGCAATAGAACCTGTTTGATTCCAACCCATGTGAAAGCATAGGCATATAATGTCAGATGTTCACAGTAACTTTCATAACAAGATATAACTTTGATAACTATAGCCTCCAAGCAGATCTCTAGACTTCTAGAAAGATCAATGATAATGTTCACAATCAGAAGCCTACTGTACAACGTTTCCTTTTGCGAAGTTGATACAATTGAGTCCCGATAAATGCAAAAAATTTTGCAAAATAAAAACACATTTGCTTGTGGCTGGAGTTGTGCGTGTTCCAAACTATCTGTTGTTACTTATGGATGAATTTACGCCCAGATCGAATGTTAGTCGATGAGCCGCGCGAACAGGACGGTTACTAGGATCCTGCGGGCTCTCTTTGTATGTATGCGAGCGTACGGACTCTAAGACCCAGTGGGATGCCCAGGAGCCGGCCGCAGGAGGAAGTGATACAAGCACAAGAAAAAAAAGATACAAAACTGCACAGCAATCACACGCACGCACGCTGATCCCCAAACTGCTACCGGCCCGATCTGAGGGGTTTTAAAGCCCGATCGGAGCAAGGACCCGGGTCACATCACTCACCTGGCCATTCAGCTCATCCCCAACCCGGCGCGGAGCTCAGCGACCAGCCAGAAATGGCAAAGTTTGGTGGATTTCGCAGAGAGTCAGTTTCACCCCCTCTTCAGGCAGGTGGCTGAGACTAATGACGTCAGTCAGCTCTGACCCACAGCATCATCTGCATAAATTTGACTTTGTAAAGAAAGATTACCATCTACTCATTAACATGCAGCCATTGTGCAGCATCCTCCGCTGGTACACATCGCGACAACCTTCATAATTGTTGCAATTAAATGCCTCCATTTTCCCTTTAACTTTATAGTGCAACTATTAATAAAGATATTTATATTAATATTTTAAAACTATATGAGAGGAAATCACAATCAAAATTTACAGAAACTATATTTTGCGATTACATTATATCTTTGAATTCGAAAAACTTGCTGAACATTGCCAAATTCATATTTTTCATTTTAATTGATTTTAGTTCCATTTTAATGTTCAATAATAAAATGGAACTAGAAATACTATTGTCGGATATTTTATGCAAATACGTAATTATATTATTTTAATTTAGCACCAAAATAGTTAAATATATGTAGGTTGTAATTAATAATTTTTATTAATCAATATATCATTTACATTTTTTTTCTACTGAAAGTGTCACAGAGATTACCTTTTTATTTTATTGAATTGTTAGGATTTATTGAGGGGACCTGCACCAAAAAAATGCTAAATAATCATAAAAGGGTAACCAGTCCCTATCTGGGACCTTTGTAGATTTTATAGAAAAACAGGTTGTTCTGTTTCCTTCGACTTTTTTCCTCAAAGGATGCCATTTTCAGAGTTAGGATATGAAGAAACATAATAAAGAACTGATGGGGACATCTGAATCCAAAGACTATATTCCAGGATTGTAAAGACGTCTAAGCCTCTCCAATGTCTTAGTGGGTCAATTGGCCATCTATAGCCATTGGATTGATAGAATTGATGCCAGGTCTGTGCTAAATTTAATGATAGCCCAGGTAGCAGTAGAGTTGCTACAATAGGCCTCAGAACCTCAGGGTTAGGAAGGAGAAAAATCAGCCTTATCAGTATCCAGTGACCCCTGCTAGAAAGTGTTGGTGTGTGGACATCAGGTGATGACACGATTGAGCTAGGATGACACGGTTGATAGCCCCCGCCCCCCTTCACTCACTATCTTCTAGGCTCCCACATGAAAAATAGCCATTTGGCAGAGGCATCGGTGAGCAGCTAGTATCTTCTTTTTTTCCCCTATTGTCTCACCTCCTCTCTTGTTGGTGCTGATTCTCGCTGGGTTTGGTTTCACAGGCACTGGCAACCTTCTAGTGCCTCACCCAAGTGGCCATCCTTCATGTGTCAACGTGGACAGTGACTGTTGGCACGCTATTTGTCCATTAGGGGGGCATCATAGTAAAACGAGAACCTGTCCTCACCCAGCATCTGAACACACTGTCCAGCAGAGGTCGCTGTATAATGATCTAGAGTGGAAACTCTGACTATTTTTTCTTCTCCCCAGCTCAGGGGCACTGGGGTTACTGATAGCACCGTCATTGCTTCCTGGCTGACCTCAGCTAACTCAGCACAGAGCAGAAATAAAATTCGTGACTTTCCTAGTCTGCTTGGCTCAGTTCCACAATGAGAGCGTACTTACCAACTGAGTAATTGAAGGAACATGGTAAGTAAATTATCCAACTGGCTAAACATTGGGAGGAGGAGGAGGGCATTCGAATCCATAAAATGCTGCAAATGTCCTAAGAAAAATAGCATTGTCTAAATAAAGTTGCATTTTGTAAAGATTTAATTTTAAAAATTGCTGAGCACAAAGTATATGTAGTCACTATCAAAATCCCTTTTAGGAATCAAACATGAATGAAGAATTAAAATTAGTTTGTTCCTTTCAATTTATGTCTGTCCATGTTTTGAATATTTTTATTTATGAGTGCTAATGACATCACCCGTGACACTGGCGTGGAGTTACAGAGCCTGGCGATGTGGGAAATGTGAATTAACTAAGTCACACAGTCATTAACCCAGGGGTTGTTTAGCTCAGCTCCAACTCTACGTGTTTTGCCGCAACATGCTCATTCTAGCATCCCAGGACAGAGCTGACAGAACTATTTTATCACCAGTGGAAATGGGTTTAAATGATTGGAAGCTGGACTTTCAATGTTAGGTTGGACAATTGACTGTAAATTCTTATTTTTTTCAACCCTTTTTACAAATTCTGCTGTTGTTTCAGCTCCCTCACGTGATTGGGCCTAGTAACCCCTCTGTCAATGTGTTTTCCTCACAGAAGTGTTCAAAACAAATCAACACAGAGACATAAATAAAACAAAAGGATGTTCACATTCAACAAGTAATTTTCCCCAGTGTGGCATCCCACAAGAAATCCCGCCAAATTCTACACTTGCCACGTGTGGCGCGATTTGCAGCCTGAGAACCATAATTTTTATATAAAAAGTCCCGGAGGCAGCAAGAATGTTGGTTTCGGAATGGTTCTGAGCCATAAAGATAATTATTTTCACCTGTTCTGATTTAAAGATGAGATTTGCTTTTTAAAAAGGCAATCCTCGCAAAATCATACACAACGCCTTATTAAAAGTATGTACTATAATACCTCCTTTCCTTTTTAAAAAAAACTTTTCCTTTCTATAACCCTCTCTATTGTTTTCCAAGTTATTCTCCCCAGTTGAGTCTCCACTGCCCACCCATAATCCCAGCCAAGATGCAGACAGTACTCTATTCCTAGGCCTCCCCCAATCCCACTCTGATCCTGGTTGCTAGAAGGTGCGGGGGTGTTGTCTAGTGATACTCTCCTTCTACAACCTGCCTGCACACAGAGAAGATGGTGGCCAGCACCGCTTACTTTAGCTGTCACCTCCAGTGCCGCTGGAGAGAGAAAAACAGCTCTTCAAGCGGCTCTCACCACCTCATTTACTTTATAACACCTTCCCTGAAGCACTGCCACGCAAATGGGGCCAAAAATATAGCTAATGTGTCGACTAAAGTTATCTAGTCAACAAAAAGGCGAATGTGTGTCTGTCCATTTACATGGATTGACCAGTTTATTATTAACTAGATGTTTAGGTCTTTTTTTTCTGACGTGAGGGTTAAGGGAGCTTTACCCTAGACCTAACCCCAGCTGGGCCTGATCTGGGAGTTCTTAATGCTGACACTCAGTCCCTGCAGTAGGGAAGTATTTCATTCTCCAACACTGACTTCCCTTGTATTGAATTCACAAAAATAAATGAAACACAGGATTAGAAATGACTAAAACAAGTTGACATGACCTTATCAGTCTTTAAAGACTGAAATTACATCTGTGCCGTTCCCATTAGTAATGGGTGACATCGTAATAGAATTTCTCTTCTGCTCCTAGTATTTTCCTCTCATTTCTCGAAGATGCTGGGGCTGTGATTCCACGAGTACCTGCTGACCTCCGGTTCCTTGACCAAATGGCCATTCTGCTCCATGAATGATTCCTGTTCGCTCTTCCTTCACAAGCACCCTTCCCCCAGACAGATTGTTTTGCCACAACAGGCTCCTTCTAACATCCCAGGACAGAGCTGACAGAACTATTCTAGCACCAGTGCAACTGGGTTGAAATGATCTGAGCTCTGTCTATGATTGAAAGTCTAGCTTCCGATGCTAGGTTGGACAATTGATTGTAAATCCTGTTTTTCCCCAAACCCTTTTACAAATGCAGTTACTGCAAAGGGTCTGTTTATTCTTCCTCCTGGGTGATGATACAATTAGGCACTAATGAACGAGCAGGTGTCCATTTATAATGGGCAAGGACACATACCAAAGAAAGTGTTGGCACGAGGTGGAGCCGAGCACTAAATTGTAAACCCCACCCCCTCAAGAGGCACAAGCCCTTTATTTTATCGAATTACATAGAGGGGTGTTTTTTATTGAGATTTTAATAAGATTTTCTATTTCTCTTCGGTTTGCTGTCCCAGATTATCTTGATTTCACAGGAGCAGCGCTGATGCAGAACACTGAGCGGCTGTGAGGCAGGGAGAAGCCGTGCATTTATTATGGATCTCACCAGCATTAACCAATTGGAACCCTCCTCTGATCAAACTATAACCAAGAGATTCATTCCTGCACCTGTGGCTGCAGAACGTGCTATTCTCTTTGCACCATATTTTTTTTACGAATTATGAATCATGTCTGTTTGCTCGCTGTGCTTAAATGATGCTTGCTGCTAATTTCAATTTCTGCACAGGTTCTTTGTGCATCTTACGATCGTGATGTCGCTCTGTACTTCTTCTGATCTATTCCCCCGTGCTTCCTCACAGCTGTCGTACTTTCTTAAGTCGCATTTGCTCAGAAGAAGAGCCAGTGACTGACGTACAGTAAATTTATTGGTTGATTACACTGACAGTGAAAGTCAGTGCAGCCTCTGGAGTGAATGAATTAAAAGAGACAAGCAGAGCAGGAGGTTAGTTCTAACAAAAGCAGAAATGTTACAAGAATCCGGTTCTGGGAGACGGCATATAAAGCCGGGTATTTGGTGCACTGACCAGTGTGTTGACGTACTGGTCCATAAGTGTCCTTACCTTCTTATGTGAGCCTAGACAGTGTGTTGGTAGGCTATTTGACTGCAAGAGCTTCACAGCTGCACTCAATCCTGTCTTCAGCCCACATCCGCATATGCACACTTCTAGAAGGGATCACTGAACAGCAATCAAAAGCATGAACCTTGGCTGAGTTTTCCCCTTTCCCACCCCAGGGGTGCTGAGGCCAGTTGTAGCCCCTCTACCGCTGCTTTGGCTGCCATCAGCTAACTCAGCAGAACCTGGGGATCAAACCTAAGACCTACTGGTGTGTGTGGTTCAGCGACTCGCTGCCTTTATCGTCCAGGGAGCTGCTATTCACTGGCTTAATAATATACCAGTTTAACTTTAAAATGTATTCTATTATTTTCTTCTACTGTTTACCCTGCTGGAGTCTCCTTATGCCACCTTTGCAGCTAGCCAGTAGAAGATGTGCAGCAGCTTGGGGTGACTGGTTCTCCGATTTTCCTTTGCTTCCTGTCTAAAAGGCCCTCAGATCCATAGGTTGGAGCTCCAGTTCACAGTGTTACCCCAATCTCTTGCAGTACTATGCTTCACCACATTTATTGGGGCAGCTCAACGACTCAAAATTAGATTATCTCAGCTAGCCCATTTTGGGAGGCACAATAATGGAGCTGTCTGCCTCCAGGAAGGTTGGGGAATAATAAATATTAATACTCCTCTCTGCCCCTTATCACTCATCCTCACTAACATCTTTTAGCTTCCTGTCCCGTAACACATCAAATTCAAACTCCTTGTCCTTGTCTGCAAGTCTTGTACCTCTGCAGCTCCATCCTACCCTATGTGTCAGAATGCACCCTCCACTCTCCTGACTCTGGCCTCCTCCTGTGTATCCCTCCACCCCCCCCCCCCCCCGAACTCCTCTGCTCCACCGTCAGTGATAGAACCTTCAGCTATCTTAGCCCCACACTCTTGAACATGCTTCCTCAATTCCTCCAACTTGCTACCTCTCTCCCCTCCTTCAAAACCCTCCTCAAAACCTATCTCTTTGACCATTTCTGCAGTAACCTCCCCTAATTCTTTTCGCAACACTGTTCAGCATCTGTTTTCGCCTCTGTGAAGCACTTTGCAGTATTTTATTTCATTAAAGGCACTATAAAAATGCAAGTTGTTCTTCTTTGTTCATTGAAGGTCTTCATCTCTAAGCCCACAGAGGCAATCTGTGGGTGCAATAAAATTAGCAGGCAGCTGATATTGGGGATTAGTTTCCATACATGCCAACCTAGAAAGTTTGCAAAAGCTAACAACTCAAAAAAACGAGAACTCAAAACCAGCCCTGAATATAGGCCAAAGGCCACTGCTTTTAAGGTGACTGAATAGGTTCCTTTTGTATGACATTAGATTTCAGGATTTTAATAATAACTTGGGGATCTTGTTCCAGATTTAAGCTTATTTTTCTGTAAAAACTGAAATTTAATGGTCTTATCTAAAACATTTGGAAGCAAATATTTACAATGAGAGTGCATTGGGAGCTTGTAACTTAAGCTGCAGGTATACCCAATATTCCTTCAATTGTATTATACGGGAAAAACTAAAATACACTAAAGTTTGATTTTTTTTTTCCAGTGGCGAATTTACAAATTTCTGAAGGGGGAAATAAGCAGATGGTGCACAATTTATTTTCTGGGGGAGGGGGTCTGAGGCATGCTGGGCAGAAAACTGATTTTTGAACTTGGTGCATTTTTCAGCATTTTGGAGTCTACTATAATTCTACCTTTTGAAGCCAAAAAATGATAAGTGGCGCACCCTAGATTTCCCAGATGAGTCTGGCAACAACACAATATCATTTGCGAAAAGGAGTGCATTTCAGAAATACCCAGAATACAGACTCCGAGGTTGTCCCTTATGATGCCATCCAACACGTCACTGATAAAGACGTTGAATACAATGCGTGACAGCAGACAACCTTGTCTGACTCCTCTTTTGAAGGAGGTAGGTTCAGTGAGTCTCTTGTCTATCTTACATGGATCTTGGAGCTGGAGAACACATCCCAGATAATATCCAAGATTTGGTCATTTTTTTCCCCATAGTTTCTTCATGTTGGCTGCAAGAGGCACTAGAATGAAAGGCCTCTGAAAATCAATGAACCCAGTGTAAGAGGGTTTCCCTAAACTTCACAATGCTCCGCAATCTTGTATGAAGCCACAACCTGTTCTACAACATTCCTCATGAGAGCAAAATGCAGACTGTTCCTTTCTGATTACTCCATAAGCTTCCATCGCATCCAATATGACAAAATTAAAAGCCACTGATCAGAGAGATTCCTCTGTAGTTTTCAGGCTCACTAGGGTTCCCCTTGTGGATATGGTGAGGAACTATTAAATGTTGGTGTTCAGAGATTCGGATGTCCTTGTACAAGAAATACAGAAAGTTAGCACGCAGGTACAGCAAGCAATTAGGAAGGCAAATGGCATGTTGGCCTTTATTGCAGGTTGGAGTACAAAAGTAAGGAAGTCTTGCTACAACTGTACAGGACTTTAGTGAGACCTCACCTGGAGTACTGTGTACAGTTTTAGTCTCCTTATCTAAGGAAGGATATACTTGCCGTAGAGGCAGTGCAACAAAGGTTTACTAGATTGATTCCTGGGATGAGAGGGTTGTCCTATGAGGAGAGATTGAGTAGAATGGGCCTATAGTCTCTGGAGTTTAGAAGAATGAGAGGTGATCTCATTGAAATATATAAGATTATAAGGGGGCTTGACAGGGTAGATGTTGGGAAGTTGTTTCCCCTGGCTGGAGAGTCTAGAACTAGGGGACATAGTCTCAGGATAAGGGATCGGCCATTTAAGACTGAGATGAGGAGGAATTTCTTCACTCAGAGGGTTGTGATTCTTTGTGATTCTCTACCCCAGAGGGCTGTGGATGCTGAGTCATTGAATATATTCAAGGCTGAGATCGATAGATTTTTGGACTCCAGGGGAATCAAGGGATATGGGGATTGGGCAGGAAAGTGATTCAGCCATGATCTTATTGAATGACGGAGCAGGCTCAAGGGGCCATATGGCCTACTCCTGCTCCTATTTCTTATGTTCTTATATAAACAACTACATTCTGGAACACCAAGGATATCAGTGCCTCAAACAGAATCCGATTCACCAGCCCCAGAAAAGTGGTTCCAAGGTAAGTTGGTGGTTCCTGGCACTGTTTTGTAAAATCATTGCCATTCACCCCCTTCTCTCCACCCCCCCCCCCCACCACACACACACACCTGGAGCAGTAGTCACACACTGACAGTTGGTATGCATCACCCACCTGATTCTTCATTTTACATCATTTTCTCCAGTATATTTTACATCAGTCTCTGCTGCGTATCTCCACTTGATACATTTTATATCACTTAGCCTCTCCAGTGCAATTTCTATTAACAATCTCTGGGATTTATCTCCTACTGAAGGCATGAAGCACTTGGATGCCACTAGCTATTTCATCACAAACCAGTCCCTGAATGTGCTGCTGTGCATGCACACGAGTTCTGTGCATGTGTTCAGGTTTCGTGCACGTGATCAAGTTCTGTATTTCTATCTGTGCCAATAACGCTATTGTTCCCAGTTTGGTTTGTGTCTATGCCTGTACAATAAAGAAATGTTCAGCTGTCTTAGAATAGAGAAACCAGCAATATTTTACATTTTCACATGGAGTGGCCACGAGGACAAATTGCAATGAATATCAGGTGACTGTGAGGGGAAATCTTAGGCACAATGAAGATATGAGTGGCGTTTCTTTCGACCTTAACATAGGAATAAGTGTAGGCCATTCAACCCCTTGAGCCTGTTCCGCCATTCAATGAGATCATGGCTGATCTGTACCTCAACTCCATTTACCCGCCTTTGCTCCATATCCCTTGATACCCTTACCCAACAAAAAACAGTACTCCAGATGGAGTCTGACCAAGGCTCTGTACAACTGAAGCATCATTTCCTCCCTTTGTATTCCATCCCCCTTGAGATAAAGACTAACATTCCATTAGCCTTTTTAATTATTTTTTGTACCTGTCCACTAGCTTGGTGATTTCTGTATATGGATACCCAAATCCATTTGCTCCTCCACGGTTTCCAGCCTCTCACCATTAAGAAAATACACCGATTTGTCTTTCTTGGATCCAAAGTGGATGACCTCACACTTATCCACATTGAACTCCATTTGCCACTGTTTTGCCCACTTACTCAATCTATCTCTATCCCTTTGTAATTTCCAGCTTCCATCTACATAACTTACTGTGCCTAAAATTGAGTACCTGCCAGCAACTCCCAGTACTTTGATCATTTCTGGCTCCCTGCCTGCTGGGCTAGTGCAGAACCCATGTTACTGCATGTGCACACAAACTTCAGCATGATTGGAGGGCATTCTGGGGTAACCACAGAACACAGGCCAGACAGCATTGGGAGCATTGATTCATGGAGTCCGACCTACAAACCCTCTTCAATGAAATAGAACAGAGGAGAGACAGACTGCTGGGTGTCTGAGGCAGGAAAACTGTCATATAGGTCACTCGTTCTACCTGGAGGGAGCTGGCACTGCCAGAGTGCCAACTCTCTCACCCTCAGGACTGCAGACCAGTGCTGCAATGACCTGACCAGGGTAGGCAAAGTAACACACTGGCCACTCTCCCTTTTCTACCTTGGGCACTGCTTAACCCTCAAAGTAACAGCTGTACAACTAACCTTCACAATGCACTCTGGTTCGGGATGGGGGGGCACTAACTCAGGATCTTACAGTATGGCTACTCATCTCCCCTAACAGAAAATATTTGCATGCACAACCTTAAACCTCTTCTTCCACTTTAACAGGATGATATCACCGCATCTCTTACTTCAGCTCTTCCATGCTACTTGACACAGTCCTCAACTGCTAGCCTTCCCCTCATTTACTCAATCTTGCTGCAAGATAAAATGGCACACAATGCCCATGAGAGGCAGGCCACCGGAGGAGGCACCCACAACCTGAAACACCTCATGGTTTATGAGGAGACTGCCATGGAGTTTGTGGGGTGTCACGGCTCTTATTGTGGGAGATGGTGAGGTATGGGACATATTGCTGGTGCTAGGTTAGTGACTGAACACCTACACTGTCATCCTGGCAACCTTTGAATGTAGTCATACACAATCTGTACATTGAGGGAATGGAAGCCCTTCCTATTGAGATAGTTGAGGGGGTTTTCTGTTGTAGCTCGCAAAGCAATGTGGGCGCTATCAATTGCACCGTGGACCTTGAGAAAGCCAGCAACCCCGTAAAACTGGATGACCCTATCTCGCTGCTGCTGTGATGTTAACGGTGATGAATGCTCCAGATCTCCTGTAAAGTGCATCAGTCACCTGACGAATACATGCCCATACTGCACCCTGGCCGATATTACAGAGATCGCCTGTGGCTGCTTGAAATGAGCCTGTGCCATAAAAGTTGAGTGTGGTTGTCACCTTCATAGCCACAGAGAGAGCAGTGCGGGCAGATAAGTGTGGCTGCAGGTCCTCATGCAGTAGGTGGCAGGGCTACTATGGTCTCACTGGTGAAACGCACTCTACTTATACACATCTCCTCATTGAGGTCTTCATATGACCTGTGATGCCTGTATATTCAGTGAGGGGGCGGGGGGGGGGGGGGGGGGGGGATAATACCTGGTGGACTGCATCCTCAAATGCTACTTGCTCCATCCTGTGCTGCTCCTCCTCCCATCATAAAGGCACACAAGCGTATGCCCAAAGGTAATGCCACACCTGCTCTTGAGAAGCCTTCATTGTGGGTGTGGGGTGGATATTTTCCGGTGGTCTCACACTGTTAGATGCAGTGAGAAGCAAATCCAGGTCTATGTAGGTAGAATGCCAACAAAAAATGCTGCAAAAATTCGATCCCAGCTGCAGAAATCGGGAGTAAATTCCCCCCATCATGCTCCAGGTTCAGAAACCCCTCACCTCCACCTGTCTCAGCTGCACCTTATAATTCGGGATAACATATCCCGAGTGCTTTGGGAGTGTAAAAGCAACAAACTGGGAGTTTCCGAGCCACTCAGGACTCAGCAGGCGGATCGCAGGAAGGGCTAAAAAGCACAAGGGAATTCGGGGGAGGGGGGGAATCGATTTTAAGGCAGAAAACACGCATAAATGGCTTCTGCCTTATTTTGCTGCCAAAAAAGGTTACTCGCCCTGATTATTACACCAAAAACAACGTGGAAATTCTATGCCCTACCCCTACTCAACACTATTGGGTCCCTTTTTTGGGTGGGGGGTGGGGGGGGAGGTGAGTGAAGAACCAACAAGTTAATCTGCCTTGCTCATATGCACCATCTAGTGGCAAGGTACAGAGTAGCATTGGTGGTGGTCTGAGAGAAGGGTGGCCCCAAGAGGAACGAAAGAGAATTTTTAAAAAATAAAATTAAATCCTTGTAGTTTGGAATTCTGAATCTTTTTGTAGAAACTGGATTATTCCATTGCTAATTAAAGAGTGTGCTTTGAAACTTAATCTTTGTCAGGAGGTTAGGAACAGGAGGGAGGCCCTCTTTGGAATGGAGAGACAGGGCAGCAAATGAGCACAACTCAGGGCTAGTGAAGGGAGATGGCCAGGGCAGTCAGTGTAGGAAGGAGTTTAACGACTTTACTGGGTCAGGCAAGGTGCATTATGAGCTGCATGTTGATACCTGGGTGTTACTGCATACTATGCAGCCACATTCCAACAATGCACTGTATTAAGTATGTCTACCAGTGACAATGACATTCCCCTCACACTGTGTTATAAATTGTGTGCATTGAAACTGAATCTTTGTCAGAAAGTGTTTATTCAATTAATAACTATGCATTGGGGTCAGCAAGGACCTCTTATGTCATACATTTGGGCAGATTTGGGTCACTGCAAACAAATAATTCTGCTTTTTACGAAGTTTTTTTCCCCCTTAAGTTTTACTCTTCTGTCCTGAAGGCACTGACTCTGATGGGTGCAGTTCCACGGGCACTGGAACCTCACCCTCAAGTGGTCAGCCTTTATAAGTGAGCTTAGACAATGGATGCTGCATTTTCCACGGGGGCACGATCCAGGACAGGAGTGTGGCAAGACCTCTGCCAACATAATGAGTCCTGGCAAGCCCCATGAATTGGAAATGCCTCTTACTGTGCTTGCGTTTGGGGTGGGTAAGAGCATGCTGCTGCAAGATTTAAATTCTGCAGCAGCTTAAAGGGGCAGGTATTATCAGAAGACTTTTTCCTGGTGGCCACAACAAATATCTGCTTCATACAATGTCTAAAACGTCTGGTACAGAGCACAGAATCCCCCGTTTTTTGAAGCAGATATAGAAGTGCTCCTACAGGAGGTTAGGCACAGGAGGGAGGCTCTCTTTGGAATGAAGAGGCGGGGCAGCAAATTAGCAAAGCTTAGGACCACTGGAGGGAGGTGGCCAGGGAAGTCAGTGTGAATCCAGGCACTGCCTGTCAGTGCAGGAAGATGTTTAACGACCTTACCGGGTCAAACAAGGTATGAGGAGCACACATTCCAAGAATGTACTGTACTAAGCATGTCTGACACAGACAGTGATATTCCCCTCACACTGTGTTAAAGTATTTGAATTGCTTACCATCAATTCTCAGGAGGCAACATAGTGCCCTTAACGCCTCGAGCCTTCACCTGAACACGTTCTCTCATTCACATCCTTACACGCATTCACCCCACTCTGAGAGGGTTTGACAGGGAAGAGGCTGAGAGGTTGTTTCCCCTGGCTAGAGAGTCTAGAACTAGAGGGCATAGTCGCAGGATAAGGGGTTGGCCATTTACGACTGAGATGAGGAGGAATTTCTTCACTCAGAGGGTTGTAAATCTTTGGAATTCTCTACCCCAGAGGGCTGTGGATGCTGAGTCATTGAGTATATTCAAGGCTGAGAGAGAGAGATTTTTGGACTCTAGGGGAATCAAGGGATATGAGGATTGGGTGGGAAAGTGGAGTTGGTTGAAGATCAGCCATGATCTTATTGAATGGTGGAGCAGGCTCAAGGGGCCGAATGGCCTACTCCTGCTCCTATTTCTTATGTTCTAAAAGCCTTGCATGGAATGTAGGGGCTTTCTGGATGGAGGAACTAAAATGGGGCGATGGCCCTTCTCATCTGTAATTATCTTGTGATCTTATGAATGTGTTTACTTGCTACATGCACCAGTCCTCATACACATTATGGGCTGCATGTTGATACCTGGGTGTTACTGCATGTTATGGGAACTGAAAGTAATTTGGCCCTTTTGGTTTTCTTTCTAGAATAAGAAAGCACATAACAAGCATGGAGCGATCAGCCACAGGTGTTAGCCCCCACCCACCCCCACCTCAGACTGCTTACTCCCTATGAGGAGGAATGCCTGCGCAACTTGGGGAGAGGGGCCATCGTCAGTGTTGGAGATGGGGAAGTAGGAGAGTATGTGACAGCTGAAGGAAGGTCAGGACATTCTGCTTCTTTTCCTATTATACCCTTCATTAATTGTCAGTGAACTAAAGTCTTATGCCATTCTTTCGACTGATCTAACACAAACCAAGATAAATGATAAAAAAGTAGCACTGCAACCAACAGCATTGCTGAAATTGTGGGTGTGTTTGTGGTGACTCAAAAGCTGATGGAAATCAGCAGGAACACAGCATGTGCAGATCTGCTGCCTGAATTATTGGAAATAAGCACAAACAGCCTTTTGTAATCATCTATGTAGCTGCAGGCCAATGTTGGTGTTGAGAGCCACGGGTTTGACATCCTCACAAGTATAGCCTTTGCAGAATAAAACTGTACACCATGGCACATACCTGCCCATGCTGCTGACAGAGAAAAATATTGGGGCATCTGTTCATGCTGTTTGTGTGAAAAACTTCTTGGTATCAGTCCTAAATTTGCCTTTTACTAGTTTGAACCTGTAACCTCTTATTCTACTATCATAGTTTAACCGGTTTCGGATTTACTTTTCTGTATCATTTACTATCTTCTTTTTTGTATACCTGTATGAAATACAATCTTTGTCATCTCCTTTCCAGGCTGAAAAGCCCAAGTTTCTCCAGTCTTTCCTCATAACTCAGTCTTCTGATTGTAGGGATCAGCTTTGTGGCTCTTCTTTGCGGCTGGCTCCAGGGCTTGAAATGCATTGTGTTATTTTGCTTCTATTTTTGAAGCCTGCTCTTATCTGACTTTAATATTTTAACTTATTTTGTCACAGTCATTATTACATTGCTTTTAAGTCGTGTGCAGATCATTCACAGAATGCCACACCGATGGATGGATTACATTGAATTTTGCAAAGAAGGGAAGACACTGTATGTTTGAGTGGAGCGCAAGCACTTATCAAACTGTTTTATATTACAATCCACTTATCATAATAGCATCCCACAATATCAAACCATCTCAAAGCAATTTCTATAGAAATCATCCTATTTTATGTCACAATTGAGCCTATTTAGTGTAATCTTCTATTAAAGTTAATGTGTCTGAAAAAACTGCATTTAACCTGAATTTCTTTTTTGTTTTTCTTCTTGCAATTTCTCCTCTCCCAAAGACATTGATTCCTCGTTAGGGTTCCAGAGCAAGGGTTCTATAGTTAGGGTTCCAGATTGTCCCCCGGTATAGCACCATGTCTGAACCTACATAGTGAGGGCTTGATGTTCTGATTTTTTAACCAGCCAATCTCAGGGCAGATGAGGTAAGAAAATGGGGCGGAGAGGCATGCAAGATGCGATAGACTGCACCCGCATGGCCACAACTTCCCTGCCCCCATTAGGTTCCCTCCTCTTCCTGTACCTGTATTTCTCTATGTGGTGTGACTGTGTTCTGGCGAAATTATCCAGATATTCCTCCCTACTCCCTTATGTGTCAGAGTGTTTCTAACTCACGCTCCTGCTCAACAACTCTAACCGGACTGACTCTAAACATAAACATTTCCCACAGGTGTGGTCATCCGGGACAGTCTCAGTGTCCCCAAATTCCCACATTCTGCAGTCCCGACACACTGCCTGTGCTGCCATTATCTGTTCTTCCTTTCTTTATTGTACAGCAATTATTTATTTAGCTATTTCCAGAGCTAAATGATTCACCTTTAATACTAAATTTTGATTATCAGATGTATTTAATTTGTTTTCTTTTAGGTACATTTCATTGTTTAGTTTAATTAGCCTATTTCTTTCTCTTATTGGTGTCAGTTTTTCTTTATTTAATTTTTATTACTTACCTAAAGCTGCTAGGTAGATTTTTGTCCTTGCCTCTTATTTGTTAATTTCTATTTAAGTTTAGTAGCCCCTTAGTTAAGTGTTAAAGGATGAGTAAATAATTGAAGTGGAGATGCCGGTGATGGACTGGGGTTGACAATTGTAAACAATTTTACAACACCAAGTTATAGTCCAGCAATTTTATTTTAAATTCACAAGCTTTCGGAGGCTACCTCCTTCCTCAGATTTCCACATCGTTCACCTGAGGAAGGAGGTAGCCTCCGAAAGCTTGTGAATTTAAAATAAAATTGCTGGACTATAACTTGGTGTTGTAAAATTGTTTACCATTAAATAATTGAACACATTAGCTTTTGTTCCTCGGTTAATTTACTTAGCACCTCCTCCCCCCCCCACTAAGCCCCACTCTCATCAAATTCCCAATTTAAAGTCCTCACTCTGTTACCAGCTCATTCTGCTGTGTTCTCTGATCGAGCTCTGTTCTCTCGCAGGTATTTACCCTTTAAATACCTTTCAGACACAAACCTGTTTCAACTGATCAGTCAGTCCCCAGCCACACGGTATCTAATTAACACCTGGCCAGTCACCTACTTACAGCTGACAGACAGTTAACTGCCAACTGACTTGCAATTTTTAAGTTAAAAACTAAGCTTAAATTGCAGTTTGATTTTTAAAAAACACAATTTCTGTGCTACTTAGCACTAAATTCCCACTCTCACCAAATTTCCATTTTAAAAGTCCTCATTCTGTTCCCAGCTCACTCTGCTTGAGTTCTCTTAGATACTGATCAGTGAGAAAGCTGCAGAATGGTACAAATCAGATTACTGCAGTCCATAGGTATTCTTGTCTGAATTCCAGACCTAATTGCTTGTAGGCCAGAACAGACAGCCCTCTTCACCCTGGTACCCAAGGTGTCTATGGCAACAGTCACAGCTAACATGCCAGAAGGTATGGAGAATTTTAGCTGAGAAAAGATTGGATAGGCTGGGGTTGTTTTCTTTGGAGCAAAGGAGGCTGAGGGGAGATTTAATTGAGGTATATAAAATTATGACGGGACTAGGTAGAGTGGATAGGGAGGACATATTTCCCTTAGCAGAGGGGTCAGTGACCAGCGGGTATAGATTTAAAGTAATTGGTAGAAGGATTACAGGGGAGCTGAGGAGAATTTTTTTCACCCAGAGAATGGTGGGGGTCTGGAACTCACTGCCTGAAAGGGTGGTAGAGGCAAAAATCCTCAACTCATTTAAAAAGTACATGGATGTGCACTTGAAGTGCTGTAACCTACAGGGCTACAGACCAAGAGCTGGAAAGTGGGATTAAGCTGGATAGCTCTTTTCGACTGGCACGGACACGATGGGCTGAATGGCCTCCTTCTGGGCTGTAACTTTCTATGATTCTAAGGTGCGACTGTCCTTAGGTTCTCTGTTGGCGGCATCTCTGCTACAGGTCATTCTAGAATTGCCACATGCTCCAGCATTGACTACAGTAGTGTACACATATCCATCATGGTTCCACAAATGCAGCTAGTGAACACCTCCAACTGAGCTGCCATCGACAGTACATTCTGGAGCAGTGCCCAGTGCCTAGACATATGTTTGATGCTCTTCAAGCTTCTTTGTTTTAAGTGCAGGATGTCTGAATCCCAAGGCTCGTGATGCAAGGGCAGATGTCTCCTGAACCTCCAGTCAACATGTGTGCCTCTTCATCTTTCACCCCAGCGCCTCCTGGCCACTCTGGCTCTGCGTGTCGCCTTGCACACTCCCCTCTGGCTTACTTACTATTCTCCCTAGGTGCGTCTCTGGGCGGGTGCTTGGGATGGCGTGTGCAAAGAGTTGCTGGCTGGGACTGAAGCAGAGGGGACAGGTTCCTTTTTCTGCTCTTTGTCTGCTTGTAGCTGTGGCACACCTATGAAGGCACAAAAAGACCTTAGCAAGGAGAACTGAGCAGCACAATGGCTATTGCATTTTCCATATAAGGTATTACATGAGGGATTCACAATGTACTGTCATTATAGATTATATGTGTGATGCAGAAGCTGAAGAGATATGAGAATATGAATTATATAACCAACCTGCAGCTACCCTCTGCTCTTCTGGTTCCCTGTCTCCAACTGCTTCTCCCGTATGCCAACCCGAGGGCTCCAGGGCTTCCCCCTCATATGGGGTGAGAGGTTGGAATTTGTGGAGGGGGTCCACCACCTGTGGCTGTTCTCTGACGTTGGTTATGGGCCACTTTCTCCAAGAACAAAGCAGACAGTGTAAAGCTCGTTCGTTTGCTGTTATATGGAATCCAACCCAGGTGTCAGTAAGCATTCCTGAATGGGGACAATAGCAGGTACAGTACAACCATATAACCAACCTTTCCTTCATCCTTTACTATGTATGAAGACACACTTTTTAAAAAGCAATCATTCATGGGATATGGGCATTGCTGGCAAAGCTGGCATTTATTGCCCATCCCTAGTTGCCCTTGAGAAGGTGGTGGTGGGCCTTTTCTTGAACTGCTGCAGTCCTGTGGTGAAGATGCTTCCACAGTGGTGTTAGGGAGGGAGTTCCTGGATTTGGACCCAGCGACGATGAAGGAATGGCAATATATTTCCAAGTTGGGATGGTGTGTGACTTAGCGGCGAACTTGGAGGTGACGGTGTTCCCATGCACCTGCTGCCTTTGTCCTTCTAGGTGGTGGAGGTCACAGAAGTACGAGCGAAGAAGTCTTGGTGGCTTGCTGCAGTGCATCCTGTAGATAGTTCACTCTGCAGCCATGTTGTGCCGTTGGTGGAAGGAATGGATGTTTAAGCTGGTGGCTAGGCTGCCAAACAAGCAGACTGCTTTGTCCTGGATAGAGTCAGGCTTCTCGAGTGTTGTTGCATCTGTACCCAACGTAGCAAGTTGTGCCTTGTAGGTGGTGGAGAGGCTTTAGGGAGTTAGGTGGTGAGCCACTCGCTGCAGAATACCCAGCCTCTGACCTGCTCGAATAGTTGTGGCATTTATGAGGCTGGTGCAGTTCAGTTTCTGGTCAATGATGACCCCCAGGATGTTGATGGTGGGGGATTCAGAAATGGTAATGCCAATGAATGTCAAAGGGAGGTGGTTAGGCTCTCTCTTGTTGGAGATGGCCTAGCATTTGTTTGGTGCTTGACACTTACAGGAGAAAAAAAAGGTGTGAAGAGTATTGTGCTACCGAGTGCTGGAAAGTTGTATATGATGTTTAACATAGCGAGGGCAAGGTGAGCTGAAATGGGAAACATGCTCATTACAGTGCACGTTACAATGTCTGACTGCCTCTTCTTACCTTGTATGCCCTGATAAATCATTGAACCTCTTCCGGTATTGGTCACTATGCTGGGTTGGGTAAAGGTGGCAATGACTGCCAGGATCACCTCCTTCCACTGTGCCTGCGCTATTCCTTTGATTGGTCTCCTTCCCTCTGTCCCAAATATTTAATCCCTCCTTTCCCTTATTTGCAATAACACCTCTACAGAGGAGTCTGTGAACCTGGGGCTCTGCGTGCTGCTGCAGCACCCTCATACATGCACTTTACTGTGTCTTCTTCCCATCTTCCCAAATGGTGGCCTGCCCTTATAGGGTGCAGCAGCCAGTTAAATGATGCAGTAGCCCCCAATTTCTCCCACTCACATGCACTTTCCAGCAGGGTTCACAGGGCTTCCATCCCGAGTTCAGGCATTGAACCTAGGAACTTCCTGGTCTGTATGGCAGGTCCACACTCTGCAGTACGTTTACCCATTGAGATATCAGGGGAGCTTTTTTATTAGCTAAACAGAGAAACACACATTTTGCTGGTAATTAATTAATAATAACTTTATTTATAATTTACTATAACAGCATGTGCAGTGTTCCGTGTCTGATCTACTGTATCATTTATTTATTTCACCCTGTCACGGAACCTTGCCTTACTTTTGTGTCACCATCGCCCTGGATAAATGAGCCACCCCAGATGTTTTGTACGCTAGGGTCTTTTTCCATTTAGAATCTCCCTTGTTGCATTTCATTCACTGATGGAACATTGGCAGATGATTTCACTTTTTGAATCATCTAAAGGGTAGAAGGACCTGTATGGTTTGGCTCAGCCTCCACTTTTGACCTGCCTTTCTCGAGGGTTTACATCTTACCTCCTGTTTGGTACCCTCTTCAGTCAGCCCGGCTTAGATTGTAAATCTCACTGAACGTACATACATTAGGTCATCGTTCAGCGACAAATCTATCGTAGTTTCGATGTTTTTCTTGACTTCTGCTAGTAGTGGGTGCTCTAGCCATTTTTAAAAATAAGTTTCCTATCAGGATTTTTAAAAACTATTCATTTTTCAATTTTCCCCCCAGTTTTCTCTCCTGAAGGTGTTGATATTGCTGGGTTACGGTTCCACTGGCACCGAACGTCCTTCAATACCTCGCCCAAGTGGCAATTCTTCACATGCATGCCTAGACAGTAAATGTTGGCTTGTTAAATTCAGCTAACCTAACAAAGACTGGGGATTAAACCTTAGCTCTTTTCCTCTGCATGGCTCAGTTCCACACCGATAGTGCATTTTCAGGCTCAGTCCCCATCTGCGCAGGGTTGCTGATCTCACGTAAGCCATAAAAGCACTTCAGTGGTTGTGGTTGTAAATGGCTCTGATTCCTCAGGCACTGCCCCCTCCCTTTCAAAACCACCGTTATCACCTCCCCCCCCTCAAAAAATCCGCCTTCGACCCTTCTGTCCTTGCAAACTACCGCCCCACCTCCAACCTCCCACCTCCCTTCCCTCACTAAAGTCCTCAAACGTGTTGTCACCTCCCAAATCTGTGCCCATCTTTCCTGCAACTCCATATTTAAATCTCTTCAATCAGGTTTCCACCCCGGCCACAGCACTGAAATGGCTCTAACCAAAATCACCAATGACATTCTCTGTGACTGTTACTATGGTGCACCATCCAGTGGGACCAACATATTAACTGATATTATCCACGTTCAGTGTTAATTCAGCCAGAAGGTGGAGCTGATGTATTTTTTTTACACACTGCAACTCTATTGATGTAAATTCAGCAACAGACAAAATATTACATTCTCCATTTATAACCAGATTATGAAAATGCTTCTCTGTCCTTTGGAAAGAAACAAAAGAGCAGAAATGGGAGAGAGAAAAGAGGTTAGGGAAAGTAAGAGAAAACTGGGAGAGGGATATAAAATTTAAGTCATGGAATAGAATACTGTGCCAGAGGAGCAACAGGGGTTAGGGTTTGCAATTCCAGATAGCCATTGTGATCCCAAGATTTTGGGTTCAATCTTGCAATTGTAAACATAAAATGATATTATGATTCCTCTAGTCAGCTCTGCATAGCTTTCTTTCAACTTCATTTGAACTCAGCACATTCTAACTCAGACCGAGTGACAAGAGTCACACGTATATCCACTTTTCCACTTCAGTTCCACGACACTCAGTGATTCTGTGCCCACCGCCATTGCCTTTAAAAGGCTAGAAAAAAAATCCACCATTGATCATCAACAAACATAATGCACACAGAGTCAGTCAGTAACATACCCAGGCCCATCTATCAAACTTTAACAGGATATAAAAGAAGATCCACCATTATAATCATGTGACACAGGGTATTAGTAGCTGTTCATTTTGCAGCAATGCAAATGCTCTTCAGAAACCAGAGTGTTTAATGATCACCACGACGAGAAAACTGTTTGGTAAAATATTTTCCAATAGCGGAAAATACATGCTCAGTCTCTACAAAAATTGGATTTATGGACAAGTCGTTATGTGATCGCTGTTGATAGGATCTCGGTGTCAAGCCACCACTTGTTTCAAAAAATGACACCTCTCATCTCACCATTGCCTGAAGATTTTAGTGTCAGGCACAGCAGACGCTTGAATCACCAGCTCCAGCTCCTATTTCAGTGATAGCGTTTCTGTCGGACTCACAGATGTCAGCACTGCCACAATTGCAGTACCTGCAGGTGTTGCCCAGAGACAGACCAAGATGTTTTTCCACCTACTGCTCCAATAATAAAATGTACAAGAAAATATTATCCAAAATCTGGCTTCACCAGGTACTGGAGTAGACCACCTAAATTACTGGGGCAATGCTCCTTTATCTGTTCCTCATGGCAGCATCAGCTGTCAGAAGGTTGGCAACTCTATGACATAAAGTCTCCACAGCCAAATCGATTGGATGAAGTGAAGACACTATTACTGCAATCTGATCAAAATCTTCAGAAGGACCCTATCCAATGGCCATTTCAGATCAATAACCCCCTCTAAATGGAGATCTTTAGAACTGGTATGTGTTCCACCACATTTTACAATCCAGAATTCCCCCCTTTTCTTATCCACATTCCTCCTGGCTTGTCCCTGAAGTACATCATTTTTCACAGGAGACTTGTGAAATAAATAGATGACATTTCTCGCTTTTTTAGTCATAGGATGGATATCATGTTCCAGTACGGTAATGACAGAAGTTGGAATAAGGATCTTCTTCATTAACACCAGTATCCTGACCCTGATCAGATTTGCTATTGTCGCTGTCACATTCACTTCTTCTTCCTCGCCTTTGTAATTGGATTTGTCGAATAAATTAGGAATGGAATCGGGCCAGGTTTGTACAGTATGGCCAGCACTGAAGGTTGGATTGCAATAGCGGAGCAGAGCTGCTGTTCAGCTTTTACTATCATACTGCAGCTGTCAGTTGTGAGGAACATGTCATTCAACAGTGAGACACCATATGATTCCAGCTTCACTTCCAATAGCCGGTTACATTTCTCAGCAGTTTAGAACCGTGAACTCGAATCAATCCAAAGCTCCAAATCTTTGCACCCATTCCATGGAAACTCATCATCTGTTTCATGCTGAAGTCCATTAATCTAAAGGAAGGCTGAACTTTCCACCTTTTCACTGTGAGCCACCATATTACTCATTACAAAAGATCTCACTGTCTTGCCATGGCCCATCATTATTTCCTTTATATCATTTACTGATTTTGGCAAAGTGAATCCTTTTGTTTGCAGTGCCCCTTGAAGGTCAGGTGAGGAACAGAACACCCAGAATGACAAACTGTCTCTTGCACTCATGCATGCAAATGTTGCTTGAAGACAATTTTCATCAGTGCCAAAGAAATCAGTTATGTGCTTCACCTTTGTGGTTGCAGTACCAGGCAGAGCCCCAACCTTCAGAGTCGATGCTGTCATTGGCTTCAGTGCACCAAGCGATGTTAAGTTTAGGTCAATATTTTGCTGTATTTTAAGATGCATGTGCAAACCTTTGGTTGGACTGCCAGTTGTCTTCACTATTTGTTGGTACATTTCCCCTTTGCATAATTTATACAAGGCCAGTTGTCTGCTCTTCTCTCTTAAAAAGAACTACTATATCTTTTCTAACTTGTATTCTTTTTTTAAATTTCAAAATATACTTTATTTCATAAAATTTAAGGATACACACAGTTCAATGTAAATATCATAATTACAGTTCAAAAACAATACAATACAAAATGAACTACAGGTTCAAATTCAAATTGGAGGGTATGACATGATAGCTATTACTGAGACATGGCTGCAGGATGGTCAGGATTGGGAAGTAAATATACCGGGTTATAAGGTCTACAGGAGAGATAGGGAAAATGGAAGAGGGGGAGGAGTAGCCTTAGTGATTAGAGATGAAATCAATTCAATGATAAAGGAGGATATAACGAGAGGCAAGCAGCCAACAGAGACCTTATGGGTTGAATTGAGAAATAGGAAAGGATCTAAGACTATAGTGGGAGTTGTGTATAGGACCCCTGGCAGCAGCTCTGAAGTGCTAGATTGTATAAATGCAGAGATTAGACAAGCGTGTAACAAAGACATAGTGGTCTTAATGGGGGACTTTAACCTTCACATAGATTGGGGAAAGCAGACTAGCAACTGTCAGAAAGGTAGTGAATTTCTTGAGTGTGTCCGGGATAGTTTTCTACAGCAGTGTGTCCTAGAGGCAACAAGGGGGCAAGCCATACTAGATTTAGTAATGAGTAATGAACCAGATTTAGTAACGGCTTAACTGTATGCGAACATCTATCCAATAGTGATCATAACATGATCGAGTTCAATGTAGTGTCTGAAAGGGAAAAAAGTGAGTCAGCTGCTAAGATTCTAGACTTGGGTAAGGCCGACTTCAATGGGATGAGACAGAGACTGTCCACAGTAAACTGGGCAAATCTGTTAATGGGTAAAACGACTGATTATCAGAAGGAAATGTTTAAAGAAACATTTAACGAGATACAGAATCGGTTTATACCCCTGAGGGGCAAGAACTCTACTTGCCAAAAAAAACAGCCATGGACAACTAAAGAGGTAAGGGACAGTATAAGACATAAGGAAAGGGCATACAAAAAGGCAAAAAATGGCACAGATCCTGGCGAATGGGAAAGATACAAAGATCAACAAAGGGTCACAAAACAGATAGTAAGAGCTACAAAAAGAGAGTATGAAAAGAAACTTGCAAGGGATATCAAAACCAATACGAAGAACTTTTATTGTTATATTAGGAAAAAGAGGGTGGTCAGGAGCAGTGTTGGCCCCTTAAAAACTGAAAGTGGGGATATTGTCATTGACAATGGGGAAATGGCGGACATGTTGAATAATTACTTTGCGTCAGTATTTACAGTAGAAAAAGAGGATAGCATGCCGGAAATCCCAAGAAAACTAATATTGAATCGGGGACAGGGACTCGATAAAATTAACATAAGTAAAGCAACAGTAATGAAGAAAATAATAGCACTGAAAAGTGACAAATCCCCAGGACCAGATGGTTTCCATCCCAGGGTTTTAAAGGCAGTAGGTGAGCACATTGCAGATGCCCTAACTATAATCTTTCAAAGTTCTCTAGAATCAGGAACTGTCCCTCTAGATTGGAAAATTGCACGTCACTCCGCTTTTTAAGAAAGGAGAGAGAGGGAAACCGGGGAATTATAGACCAGTTAGCCTAACATCTGTTGTGGGGAAATTGCTGGAGTCTATAATTAAGGATAGGGTGACTGAACACCTCGAGAATTTTCAGTTAATCAGGGAGAGCCAGCATGGATTTGTGAAAGGTAGGTTGTGCCTGACAAACCTGATTGAATTTTTTGAAGAGGTGACTAAGGTAGTGGACAGGGGAATGTCAATGGATGTTATTTATATGGACTTCCAGAAGGCATTTGATAAGGGCCCGCATAAGAGACTGTCAACTAAGTTAGAAGCCCATGGAATCGAGGGAAAAGTACGGAAAGGGAAAAAGAATAGAACAGGGTACTTTCTAAATGGTAAAAAGTTAAAAACAGTGGATGTCCAAAGAGACTTAGGGGTTCAGGTACATAGATTATTGAAGTGTCATGAACAGGTGCAGAAAATAATCAAGAAGGCTAATGGAATGCTGGCCTTTATATCTAGAGGACTGGAGTACAAGGGGGCAGAAGTTATGCCGCAGCTATACAAAACCCTGGTTAGACCGCACCTGGAGTACTGTGAGCAGATCTGGGCATCGCACCTTCGGAAGGACATACTGGCCTTGGAGGGAGTGCAGCGTAGGTTTACTAGAATGATACCCGGACTTCAAGGATTAAGTTACGAGGAGAGATTACACAAATTGGGGTTGTATTCTCTGGAGTTTCGAAGGTTAAGGGGTGATCTGATCGAAGTTTATAAGATATTAAGGGGAACGGATAGGGTGGATAGAGAGAAACTATTTCCGCTGGTTGGGGATTTTAGGAGTAGGGGGCACTGTCTAAAAATTAGAGCCAGACCTTTCAGGAGTGAGATTAGAAAACATTTCTACACACAAAGGGTGGTAGAAGTTTGGAACTCTCTTCCGCAAACGGCAATTGATACTAGCTCAATTGCTAAATTTAAATCTGAGATAGATAGCTTTTTGGCAACCAAAGGTATTAAGGGATATGGGCCAAAGGCAGGTATATGGAGTTAGATCACAGATCAGCCATGATCTTATCAAATGGCGGAGCAGGTACGGGGGGCTGAATGGCCTACTCCTGTTCCTATGTTCCTAATACAGATCGTACACACCATGATCCCATTATCACAATTCAAAACACAGTACAGATCTTTTATACATGGTGTACAATACATGGTGGAGTGGCCTTACACGATAGCCTTTCCCCATAGGGCTTTTGCGTAGGCCGCACCTCGCTTCAGTGCGTCCCACAGCATGTACTCCCGAACCTTGGAGTGTGCCAGTCCGCAATACTCGGTCGCGGACAGCTCTTTCAGCTGGAAGACCAGCATGTTTCGTGCGGATCAAAGGGCCTCCTTCACCGAGTTGATGGTCTGATTTGTATTCTTTAAATGAAGCAGGCAGCGCCATCAATAACCTTCTAAACATCTGTACTGTCGGTACTTGCACTAGCTCCGGCTTTGCCACTTCAACTGACACACACAGCAGTCTTCTGCCATCGCAGCCATGAATAATCTGGTAACTGTCTGCGGCAGCGGCACTTTATCCACTTTTGCCTCTTCGGTTTTCCACGCGGCATCTGCTATTTGCACTAGCTGCCATCATTGAACAAGAAAATCACGTGCAGCATGTAAATGACCCCAACCTCGCAATTTGAAACCGGGTCGGAGTCCTTAAGTCCCACTCCACTGTACTTCCACCGACAGAGCAGAATTTTAGGCTCAAAGACTTTACCTCTGAAGAATGATTGAGTCTTGCCACTCTAATAATTATTCTACACAGCTTTTTTAAATGATGATTCATACTAACGTTTACAAAGTCTTTATACTAGGCTTGTCAATAATATGTTTAGCAGTATCTTTCAAATTATGTGGGAACATGTCGAACTCTTGGAATTATCCCAGCATGAGTCAGCATCTTCAGGAGAGGAAAGGAGAAAAGGAAACAAAGGGAACATCTATGGCAAGCCACTAAGTTAAAATTGATCCCACAATTGAGCTGTATACTCTATTCATGAGCGAGATAAATGAATGATATGAAAAGAAATGGACATAAAAAGGAAAGGCTGTTAAAGTGAATCAGAATTTAATGCTCCTGTTTGATCCCTTTTAAAAGGCTCTCCTGTGATTCCCCTTCCGATGACTAAAGATTCTGCCGACACTCACTGTCTAAGCACACACATGAAAAATGACAAGTTGGGCAAGGCATTGGAGGGCTGCCAATACGTGTAGAATGGACCCCCAGCAAGTGTTGAATAGCCTGTTAGCACTCACTAACAAGGGCAGGCCTCTCTCTTTAAATAAAATCCACAGCTGGATACAGCAGGGTTATAACAGCAAGTCGATTCTCAGAAGTTGTGCAATAGTAAAGTTGTTACCAACTGCTCTGCAGCTGGCAACATTGGCTGTGACGACATGACCTAATAGCAACAGTGATATCTTAAGGAAAGCTGCCAGGTCCGGAGTTACATCAGGGCTACATACTGTTCTTACCACCCCCGTAAAAGAAAAAGCAACCACTGCCATCAGGTTCCGTCCTACAGCCCTTGATGTGTCGATTGGATCTCGTGCGATTTGCAGTTTCCTCCAGAGACAGATTTCTTTTGGATTCAAATCAACTGGCTGCCCTTTGGCAATGCTCCACTCACTTATTATAACTCCCTTTTACAATTTGGACTTTCTCTCAACAGTCTTTATCCATGCACATAGCAATAAAGCAGTTTCCATTGGCAGACCCACACTTCCTATAAACCAAAACTTAAAACCTTATGCATAGTGTGCTGCAAGATTAACAAGCACCCTATTACTGAAATATTTCACATTGGAAGATGCTTAGGATGGCCACCAGGCACTCACGACCTCTTCAATGGGTGGAAAAGCATCACAATGTCAGACCGCATTGTTCAGGCTAAAACTACACGTAGAATTTATTTAAAAAAAGAGATTTATTCAGAAGTAAAAATGAAAATAGTACAACACTGTTCATCTTAATCCCCTTAATGGCTGTGGCAATCATAGACAACAAGCTCCATTTCTTCTCACAGTGGCAGACTTGCCCACATTATCATTTCACAAGCTGAAGGTACCACCCATACAACCTTGACCTGATTAGGTTTTGTTTGTAGGCATAACATAACCAAAGGTGAGTCGCCCCCCACCTTGAGCTAGCGGCTGTTATCCAGATAGCATTGTGTATTGCTTAAAATTTGTCCCCAAAGCAAAGACAAAAGAAATTCCTTTAGAAGCAACTCAATTTTAAACTTATAGTACAATGGCCTGGCTACAACTTTATATGAACAAGATATAATTCAGAAATATTTTATGATATGACATAGGGCAAAGCCCATGTCCATCACGCTCCTCCAAACTGGAATTCAGAGAATTACGCTCCTCACCATCTTTCATAGTCACTTTTTCCCAGTTGACCTTTTACTCGACCCCTGTTCATTTTCCCCCTTTTTCTCCAGAAGGCAGTGACTCATACAGAGTTAAAATTGCGTGGCCGTTCTTCATGTGTGAATCTAGGCAACACTTTACAGCAGCGGTCACTGGATAGTGATCAGGAGCATGAACCCTGGCTGATTTCTCCCTTCTTAACCCAAGGGTACTGAAGTCCCAACTGAAATTAGCTACAAAAGCACGGACTGGGGCTCAAATCCAAGACCTTCTTGGTCTCTATGGCTCAGTACCATACTATTTACCCAATATGTCATTGGGGGAGCATCTTTTTAAAAATCGAATATACAAGGTCCCCCTTTTACTGCCAATTTCTGCCAGTTATCTCCTTTAAAAGAGGTGGTGTGATCAGCAATGGCTACATCTCCAGTTGCCACTGGTGCCACACGTTAACTTTTACTGTAGTTTTAATATGAAGAGAAAAATCTGAAAACTACCTTGAAAAACTTTATGCTGATACAATGTTACTGCAGGACAAACTTACTGCTCTGGCTGACATGGTGACATTGCAGTGGCGGGGGGGGGGGGGGGGGAGGGGGGGCGGGCGGGCAGAATTCTACGTTAGTACTGCAGTGATCAACGTGCTGTACACCTATGGGGCTCATTGATGGATTAATTTCCTTTCAAGTTTACCACTTTTCATCTGATTGAGTGGCCCAAAAGAACAGGTGCATTTTGAATTCCAGTCGCAGTCTTGACTGAGATTTTGTCAATCCAAACTGGCTCACAGGGCAATGAAATTGAAAAATAAAGAGAATGTTGGTGGATCCCAAATTGCTTCCATTTCCAATAATAGTGTTTTCAATCTACACTCACTTAACTAGCTGTAAACTAAGTATTTTCATTGAGTAAATGATTTCTTTTTTAGTTCCCCCAATGATTTATCACTGGATCATACATTGAAGGTCCCAAAATCAATCCCTGAATCTCAGTTGTAGCAGCAGTTGAGGTACTACAAGTTGCCCTTAGAACCCCTAGGTTAAGGAGGGGGGAAAAAAATTCAGCTTGGTTTCCTGCTCCTGAACACTATCCAGTGATCCCTGTTAGAAAGTCCTTGTGTGTATACATCAGGTTAGGACAGGATTGGGCTCAGCTTTAATGCTCTCCACTGTCACATACCCTGCCAGCCCTCACTATTTAAGTTCACACATGAAGAATAGCCACTTGGATGAGGCCACTGGAACCCGTGGAACCCACACCCCAGCAAGAGTCAACACCTTCAAGAGAGGAGGGGAGAAGATTGTGGGGAAAATAATGAATAACCTTTTGTACAAAATGCACATTTTACTGTTTACAGCCCAAATGACATTTACCTGTTGCATGGATTCTGAATCTGGGATGACCCACCTGATTGCAGGAATATTCAAGTCGGTTGACCACACAGAGGCTCGTTTATCTGACCACACACCAAGAGGGCAACCAAAAAAAAAAGAAAAGAAGATTCATGAACACTTTGTAGGAAAGCTACATCCCAAACCGAGGTAACAAACATACACAATCACTTTTCCTTGAGCCATCTTATTCTGCAACTTCTACAGTTCAGTAATTGGACTGTTAAAAAAAAGTTACAGCAAAGGCATTTTATTTCTGAATTTATTATTATTTATTTCCTCCCCTCCTCTCCTGAAAGTGCTGACTTTTGCTGGGGTAGTTCCAAGTGGCCATTCTTCACGTGTGGGCCTAAACACGTGAGGGGTAGAATTTCCATGGGGGTTCTCCCAATCTCTCGACATAGCTTCAGTGGAAACCCCAAGGGAAACAGTGGAAAAGGGCATTTATGCCGATGCTCTGGGGCTTCTGCCAATGTTAGTGGGAGAGTGGGAGAACCTCTACTGAAATTCTACCCGAGTGTTTGCATGTTATTTGACCATGTGAGGGGATATCAGAGCTGAGCTCAATCCAGCAGGGGGTCACTAGAGAGCAAACAGGAATGGGAACACAGGCTTATTCCCCCTCCACCTCCTCCTCCTCCTCCTCCTTTAGCCAAAGAGCACTGACAGCATTTGCAGCAGCCCTATTGTTGCTCCAATTAAGATCATCTAATGCAGTGCAAACCAGTAATCAAACCTAGTAGCTTCCAGTGTGTATAACTTTAGTGCTGCTTTTCTTTCAGAATAATCAGCCACGGGCAATCGTGTTGTCACAGTATTGGGCAGTATACAGGACATATCAGTGGTTTCATTTATTTTATTTTTCTCCTCTTCCTTAGTAACTACCCACATCACACACCTTAACCAAACGAAGAGGGCTGGTAACCTGTTGCCAGTATGTACAGTATCTGGCACAAGGTGTGTGAACGCAGCTTGGGATTAATAGTGAACAGTAAATTTAAATGGGTACTCATATGGATGATGTGGGACTGCACAGTAACAGCCAACTGTGTGGCTGGGCTGTATACATAACGGTAGCAAGTGTTAAAAGGGGTGTTTGCTATGGGCATTGCCAGGGGACCTTTGTGCAGATAACATCGGGTGGGGGGCGGTAAGAAGAGGTGACCAATATAGGAGAAGATTTCCTCTTTGCACTTCATGTAGTCGAAATCATACACTGTATATAAATGCATTTAAGTTTAATTGTTATTGAGCAGGGAAAGGCCACTCTCTGGGAGAAGCTACAGAATGAGGAAGCTGAATCTACAAGTGAGATAGTCATTAACCTGGGATTCTGCAGCATCAACAGTACGAGTGATAACTTACATGTAATGGTAAAGAGAAGCCATATCGTCAAAAATAAGCAACAATTTGGCTCTTATTTTAAGCAGGTTAATGACTGTATTAAAATAGTACAGACAGGAATTTAATGCAAGTGTGCTCACCAGCAGACTAAAAATAACACACAGACAAAATTAAACCCTCAGTGATTTAGAGATTTGAAGATGAACTAAATTCATCTTTTCCCATTTCAGATAACGCAGACAAAGCTTTTTTGTTCCATTTAGAAATATTAAAAATCCTCTCCTTTTGGGTTCTCTCATTACACATTGTTGTCTGAGAGGGCAGCCAGAGATTCGCTCCTTGACCCCACCCCATGCCATGCTGATCATGCTGAGTGGTGACCTGGGGCACTCACCCGTTGAATTCCTATCCCCACTGTAAGGAAATCACAAGCACAACCCCCTCCCCACACCAGCCCACTGTATCACTGGGCTGGCCAAACAGACAATTTTTTAAATTGGAGCTACTAACCAATTATTAATGAAAATAGACCAATTAACTGAGACTGATACTGCCACAATATCAGACCCGATACTGTCAGAAGTCAACGTGCTTGAGCTCACCTGATGGTTCAGTAGGTAAATGTATTTCATGGTCTGATATTGAGCCATTTGGATGAGGAAGATGCCAGGTTTAATCTCTGATCTGCATTGAGCTAGTTGATCTGAGCTTGGTCAAAGAGGTAGGTTCTAAGGAGTATCTTAAAGGAGGAGAGAGATGGCGAGGCGGAGAGATTTAGGGAGGGAATTTCAGAATTTAGGGCCTAGACAGCTGAAGGCACGGCCGCCAATGGTGGCGAGAAGGGACTGGAGGATGCACAAGAGGCCAGAGTTGGAGGAACACAGAGATCTCGGAGGGTTGTAGGGCTGGAGGAGGTTACAGAGATAGGGAGGGACGAGGCTGGCATCAGATGAGGACGAGATTGGGATTAACTGTGATGCCCCACCCAAATGAATACCACCCTGAAGCTCACTCTCTAGGCTCACTAATTAAGAATGACAAATTGGGCGATGCACCCAGAAGGTGCCCATCTCTGTGGAACCATATCCCAGCAAGAATCTTCACCATCAAGAGAGGGCGGTGGGAATAAAGTGGAGAAAACTGACAAAAAAAACTTTTCTCATTCAATATACGATGATTTTATACCCAAAATAGTCACGTTATAAACTTTTAAAAATAGAACTTTGCACATGTTCAAATCAAACGGTTCTAGGAAGTACTGAAATATCCTAGGATTTAAGATTAGGAATAGTACATTATATCTCATTGTTGACATAAATTTTATAAAAACGCTGTGGTGGTAAATTTTTAACATGTACATTGCTTCTGGTTACTATTGTAATCCTTGGGCCACAGTTGTAGTTTACCATTACCCTGTGTGGACAGCAGGTGAGGACAAGAACAGGCTTGACTATGATGGCCCACATGGTAGAATATTCACTGTGTCTAGGCTCACACACAAAGAATGACCACTTGAGCAAGATATCATTCTGTGTGCAGCCCAAATTCCCTCTCCCAAAGTCCCTCTGTAAGCCATTATAAACTGTCCATGAACTTTATTAGTATTAGTTTATGAAGCCATTTACAACTGTAACAATCCTGGCTTGTGCAAAAATGCAGTTGTAGCTCCTCCCATTCCGGGGGAAGAGGAGAGGGAAGTTGGGCATATACGGCAAAACCCAAACCACTGTTATCTGGTGCTCATCATTCAAACTAAAATGGAATAGACAAAACACATATTAATAATAATATATCTCTCACATAGTGACTTCTCATTATCAGAATGTCCAGAGGCATCACCACATGGACTGGGGAAAAGAACGAGATGCAGGTCAATCTGATGGTAATTTCTCCAATGCTTTTTGGCCTATGAACAAAATCTAGCTTACGTATTAAATCTGGCAGAGAACATTGAAAATTGAGATAGCAGCAGCAACTTGGTATCAAGCTTGTTAAGGCCAATCAAGACAAATAGAAAAAGACTACATATGTTGGAAACCTGAAATAAAAGCAGAAAATGTTGGAAATACACAGCATCTGAAAAGAGAAAAGACAGACTAAAATGTTGGGTGTCGACCCTTCATCACAACTGGAATCTGGAAAATAAATGTCCCTTAATAGGACTGAACAAAAACTAAGATGCTGGCAGTTGCCCAGGGAGATGGTCACCGAGTTGTGCCATCTCATGGCATCCCAACTAGAGGACCAATCCACCATGAGCACAGCTCTATCTGTGGCATGTCAGGTAACCACAGCCCTGAATTTCTATGCTTCAAGTTCTTTCAAGCTGTCATGAGATATTTGATAAAAGCAAACCATTCCTCAGTGCCCCAATGTCTCCCAGGTTCTCCTAAGGCATGCAATCCGTAATGTGCATTTTGGCACTGAGCCACAGCAGCTGATAGCCAAGCAGGTTTTTTATTTGGATATTGACATTTTTCTCCAGATTGTAGGACGTATCATAGTTTGCATACAGGTGCCCCATCAGGCCAAGCTCTGTCCTACAAAAATAGAAAAAGGTATTAACTTAGTCAATGTGTAAGGTCAACCTGAGCACCCTCCACATTAATGCCAGGTGACATTAGTCACCCTAGGACTATGGAACCGCTCTGTGAAAGTGATGATGGTGGGGTTGACTATAGTTGTATAATGTGTTCGCTTCTTCAGTTCCAGTCTCCGGTGCAGCAGAATCTGCCTGTTGGCTGTGGAGGTAATGTGTGAAGAGTTTGGACAGTCTTAGTCAGTTCCTAATGAGCATAGGTCCACAGCAAAATACTGTCACTAATTTGGTGCTAATTTCAATTTCATTGAGTAAGACTACAGAATGGTGGTGTGGAAAATGGAAAAAAATGTTCCACTGATGAGAAGGGTTCCTATTCTGAGGTTCAAACTGAGGCATGTTGTTCGGGCAGTGGAAAGCTTTACTAGGAGAGTTTGATGGGACAGTGTAGAGGGAGCTTTACTCTGTATCTAACCCTGTACCTGCCCTGGGAGTGTTTGATGGGACAGTGTAGAGGGAGCTTTACTCTGTATCTAACCTGAGCTGTACCTGCCCTGGGAGTGTTTGATGGGACAGTGTAGAGGGAGCTTTACTCTGTATCTAACCTGAGCTGTACCTGCCCTGGGAGTGTTTGATGGGACAGTGTAGAGGGAGCTTTACTCTGTATCTAACCTGAGCTGTACCTGCCCTGGGAGTGTTTGATGGGACAGTGTAGAGGGAGCTTTACTCTGTATCTAACCTGAGCTGTACCTGCCCTGGGAGTGTTTGATGGGACAGTGTAGAGGGAGCTTTACTCTGTATCTAACCCTGTACCTGCCCTGGGAGTGTTTGATGGGACAGTGTAGAGGGAGCTTTACTCTGTATCTAACCCGTGCTGTACCTGACCTGGGAGTGTTTGATGGGACAGTGTAGAGGGAGCTTTACTCTGTATCTAACCCATGCTGTACCTGCCCTGGGAGTGTTTGATGGGACAGTGTATCTAACCCGTGCTGTACCTGACCTTGGAATGTTTGACGCTGACAGATGATGCCTAGATGGGCTTTAACATGAATAAATAAAAAGCAGATCCTATCCTCTTTTCAACAGAATTTACAAATTCACTGTGTTGTGCACTAATGTTTCCTATTTTTAAGTTGTCTTTGGGTTTTTCTAAAGGCTACAGACAAGCAACTGGCAAATGGGGGGAGGAATAGGTGGTCTGCTTCTTGCTCCCATCAATCACAGCACTGACATCCCTCATCTTGATGAACACATCATTCACACAAAAAAAATAATATTCAGGTGATTGAATAATCAAATTTCATTTTTATTATATGGGATTCTGGAACTTTTACCAGTGTCTTGGGAATCACATTCTACAATTCCATTTGTTTATAATTAAATCCACTGGTTTATGATGACTGAATAAGTCAAATATTGTTTTCATTACACAGGATTATAGGATTTTTGGGAATGTTTTCCCCATTTTGGGGGATTGCATTCTATGATTCCTTCCTGTTTTTTCTGTGTAAAAAGCAAAGCATTGGTCTTGCACATCATTTTTTAAATGTAGGTTCAATCCCCAAAACAATGTTCCATTTATACAGGACTTTCTGTACTTCATGGCATCCCAACACCAAGTGTGGATACAGGGACCTCTGGTTCTACAGCATTTAGAAGTTACCCCATTCAGAATGGTGGCTGCTTCCAAAGTATAAACTGGCAGTGACTAACACACAAAATATGTGCCCCATGTGGTGCATTGCTCATGATTCAAGCACTCACTTCTATATAGTGTCCACTGTACAGGACTGACTCACTAGGAGCCCTTCAGTGTCTGAAAGCCAAGTAAGGGAGGAGAGAAACTGGAAAGAAACCGAAGAGCAATAAAAAAAAGATATGGACAAAATTACAGAGGAGTGAGCCACAAAAGAAAGAAAGGGAAAGGAAAACAGTAGACAAAATTGAAAAAAAGGCAAAGTGAAAATATTGAGAAAGACATTTCTCCTTCTTAAAACATCTCCAACTGTGCTTCAGTTCTCCCTCACTCCCACCCCACCAATCTCAACAACAACTTGCATTTATATAGCACCTTTAACACAGTAAAATATCCCAAGGTGCTTCACAGGAGCATAATCAGAAAAAAATTGACATCGAACCACATAAGGAGATATTAGGACACAAGGTAGGTTTTAAGCAGTCTTAAAGTAGGAGAGAGAGGTGAAGAAGTGAAGAGATTTGGGGAGGGTATCCCAGAGCTTAGGGCCTAGATGGCTGAAGGCACGATCATCAAAGGGGCAAAGGAAGCGTGGGATGCACAAGAGGCCAGAGTTGGGAGAATGTAGAGTTCTCGGAGGGTTGTAGGGCTGGAGGTTACAACTATAGGGAGGGGCGAGACCATGCTGGGATTTGAATTAGAGGATGAGAATTTTAAAATCTAGATGTTGGTGGAACAGGAGCCAATGTAGGTCAGCGAGCAGAGAGGTGATGGATGAATAGGTCTTGGCGTGAGTTAGGATATGGGCAGCAAAATTTTGGATGAGCTCAAGTTTATGGAGGGTAGAAGATGGGAGGCCGGCCAGGACAGCATTCGAATAGTCCAGTCTGCAGGTAACAAACACATTAATGAGGGTTTCAGCAGCAGTTGGGCTGAGGCAGGTTTGGAGACGGGCGATATTACGGAGGTGGAAGTAGGCGGTCTTTCTGATGGCGAGGATATGGGGTCGGAAGCTCAGCTCGGGATCACATAAGACGCTGAGGTTGCGAACAGTCTGTTTCAGCCTGAGACAGCGGCCAGGGAGGGGGATGCAATCGGTGGCTGGGAAACGGAGTTTGAGGCAGGGTCCATCCCCATAATCTCCCTCTCATTTTGCTTGGTGTCCTCTTTCTTCTGATTAAGTCTCGGAGAGGTTCTTCTACGTGAGGAACATTATACAAATAAAAATTGCAGCTGTTTAATGTGTAAAATCTTCTTCAAAGCTGTTTTTATGCAATGCAAACCCAGTTTTTCCAAAACCTGGATGGTGATAGCCAGGCGAAAGAAGGAAAAGATTTAAAACAAAGTTATAAAAGATAGGTTGCATGGGGGGGGGGGGGGGAATAAAATTTAAATTAAAAAATAAAATTTGGAATGAGAGAGAGAATGGGGTGAAGGTTGTGTTTTAAAAATTTTTATTTAAAATTGTGTTCTTAGTATTTATGACCTTACTTCTCAATGGGTCAACGTTACAGTGATAAACCTTTACTACTGAATCAGAAATATTATTTTCAGTTTCACAGTGCATGAGCTGAAAACCAACAAAATCAGTCAGCCCAGGGAGGCAGGAATCTCCACAGAACTATCAGCAGTCAAATTTGACTTCCGATCAGTATTTTTCCTTCATAAACAGGAGTAAGAACAACATCAATATCATTGTCGTAACTGTGATTTTAGCTTTTTTCCAATGTGTTCACATTCAGGAAAAAACAATAGAAAAATGTTGATATACAGATGGAAGTCTGATCACGATAGGGCAGTAGCACCTAAAATTGCTTATTCAGCATCACATGGCACAGAGCACTTTGGGGCAATGGTTATTTCAAGCTGTACATGTTATACATTTTTAATCAAAATTAAAACTGAAGTCAAAAGGAAAAGGAAAACCTGATTTGGGTATATGGAAGTTCAAAGTAAGGCAATTTTCCCTCATCTTATAGGAAAGGATGCAAGAGTCCGTGCCTTATAAAGACTCTATTATTTATTCACAAAAACTAACTGCACTTTTATCGTAAAAACCGGGGAACGTTAGAGTGTTGCAAATAGCCTAAGCATCACTGGGTCTGTTTTTTTTCACTCCTGCCAATAACGGCTGCTGGGAGTATGCATGTGGAGTGGGCCTCCGCAACCAAACAGGCTGCCCACACTCACCACCTAGGCTCACCCTTGAGGCGTTCCAATTGCGTGAGGCACCGTTGGCTGGTTGGCGTCCATGGACCTGTACCCCAGCAAAGCTTCAGGCGAGGGGGAGGGGCAGGGTCGTTTATTTTTGTCAGTGTTAGAGTGTATTACCCCGCCCCGAGGAATTACTTTTAACTCTTGTTCAGTACCTACATCAATAAAACACAGCCAAGTCTCCTTCAAAGCACGTTATATCAGACCACTGAGCTCCATCTCTCCACAAAATCTCATGAGGTAAAAATCCACCTCTCGAGCAAAGCGCGGTCAAAACAACGGACAACATTATAGAACGCCTGACCCTCTCAATCGCTGATTGGATATTCGTGGAAAGTAGACGAGCTTTGTGATTGGCTCTTTTCGCCATCGCTCAATCACCAATCCCCCCCCCACTGATTGGTTCACGCGAAAACTCCGCCTTCCAACCTTGCGTGACTTGATTGGTTCATGGCTTGATAGACGTTGTTATTGTGGGACGTGCAGCCAATCACAGCTACGCTATAGCGAATGTGCTGGATGGGGTTGAAAGTCAACGGCAGTCAGTGCTTGGCTGAACATCCCCGCTGTGTCTGCAAATGTCACTCTGACCTGTCGGTCGTTTGCTGTTTTAATTCCCTGTCCCACTCTGGAACAGTGTAAGAGGCCAAGGTCAATGAAGCTCGAGGAACAGCACCTCATCTCTCCTTTCGGCACTTTACAACCTTCCAGGGTCAACATTGATTTCAATAACTTCAGATCATAACTACTGATCGCATTTTTTTCAGACAGCAGATGCTGGTTATGGTTCCGCTGTTGCCATTTACAGCTTCTCTAGACCCATCTTTTGTTTCAAAAGCTCTTTGTCCTGAAACGTTAACTCTTGTTTCTTTCTCCATAGATGCTGAGCATTGCCAGCATTTTCTGTTTTGCTTTTTGTTTCCTTACCTGTCCCACTATCACTCTCCTTGCCTTACACCATCATCCCATTCATCATTTAATCACTCATGCCCTCCACCCTATCACAGACCTTCCCTTTTGTTCTTTCCTCCCCTTCCTCCACCTACCACCCCCCAATCTCTGGCTCTGTACTTGTTTAAAAACTGTTTAATCTTTAACTTCTTCCAGTTCTGACAAAAGGCCATCAACCTGAAACTGTTTCTTTCTCCACAGATGCTGCCTGTCTTGCTGAGTATTTCCAGCATTTTCTGTTTTTATTTTAGTTCCTCTACATTCTCCAGTATAGCACACTGTTACAACACTGGAAAGGAGCTCCACATTGCAACTGACTGTGACAGATCAGACCTGGGAGCATTTGACAGCATCGTCACCTGGGACATTGAAAAAAGGTTTCGGTTTCATTAGTATTCTTCAACACACCCAAATACTTTGTTTCAGTGTTGCAATTATCATTCCTTGTCATTAGAAGGTACTGGCCCTTAATTGGGTACTTTAGGGATTCCGGAGAGGAAAATAATTTCATTTAGGTGTTGCATACATTATTTCCCAGTAATCAACTATTCATCTTGCAGTATTAAGTTAATTTCAAATCCTGCAGCATGGGTCATTTAACCCAGAACATTCTGGTTGTTGGAGTGGGAGGCTGAACAGTACATTAATTTCAGCACTGTTTATATAATAATTATTAATAATTCACTCCCAGGTACCTATAATTCTGTTTAATGTTACATTGTTAAATTAACTTTTTTGTTTCAACTTTATACATTTTAAACAATTGCATTTTTAATGATAAAGTCTGCCACAGATATTCCCATCTTCTCCCTTTAGATGTTGAAATCATGGTACTGGAGTAGAACAGAAATGGACTTACTCCTAACCCTTGAAGTATCTACCTCAGCCCAATGTAAAAGATCACATATTTACCCAACAATCTGTCCAAGTAACAAAACATATACAAATGAAACTGATGGCATCCAAATAGATCTGGATCAATTAAGCAGATGAATGTTAAATATAAGGTTACGTACACAGGAAATGTATGATCGATGAACAGATGTCTGAGGGCAATGGTGAAACGGTTCTTGGTGCAACTGACTATTCATAAACGATCTAGTCAGTATGAAGCAGTTATTGACAAGGCCCATCAAGAACACTTGATTGTTAGGACAAAAGTTCTTACCTTGTACGCACCATTGGTTAATCTGCTTTTGAGCACATGGCCTTCAAAAAGACCATGATGTATTAGAGAAAGGTGAAAGAAGAAAGGGACAAGAATGAGTCCAAAACTTGGGGCTCAAAGTGATCCACATTTTTAAACTGAGATGTTATACAGTTGTAAGCAGATTAGATAACACAATAGAGAGCCATATATCCAAATTTGCCAATGACACAAAGATTGGTGGCATAGTAAGTAGTGTAGACGGGAGCATAACATTACAAAGAGACTTTGATAGATTAAATGAGTGGGCAAAACTGCGGCAGATGGATTTCAACGCAGGCAAGTGTGAAGTCATCCATTTTGGACCAAAAAAGGATCAATCCGAGTATTTTTTAAATGGTGAAAAACAGGGGAGGTCCAACGAGATTTAGGGGTCCATGTACACAGAAAACTAAAATGGAGTAGTCAGGTACAAAAAATAATCAAAAAGGCTAATGGAATGTTAGCCTTTATAAGTAGAGGGCCAGAATATAAAGGGAAGTTTAGCTACAGCTAAAGGAAGCCTTGGTTAGACCACATCTGGAGTACTATGTACAGTTCTGGGTATCACACCTTATAAAAGATATATTGGCCTTGGAAGGGGTGCAGCGCAGATTCACCAGAATGTTAGCAGGGCTCCAAGGGTTAATTATGATGAGAGATTACATAAACTAGGCTTGTATTCCCTGGACTATAGAAGATTAAAGGGTGATTTGATTGAGGTTTTTAGGATTTTGAAAGGAATTGATAGGGTAGATAAAGAACCTGGTGGGGAAGTCTAGGACAGGCCATTCAGGAGAGACGTTAGGAAACACTTCTTCATGCAAGTGTGAAACTCTATCCCACAAAAAGCAGTAGATGCGAGCTCAGTTAATAATTTTAAATCTGAGAGTGATAGATTTTTGCAAGCCAAGGGTACTTTTGGGATATGGAGTTAGGATACAGATCATCCATAATCTCATTGAATGGCAGAACAGGCTCGAGGGGCTGGATGGCCGACTCCTGTTCCTATGTTATTAAAGTGGGTTTATAATTCTGTCCCTCCGACACCCAAGAAAGTAATGGGCACGTAGTTAATGCCTTCAAATAAAGATGGATGACTATCTGATTAGTAACATGACATAGGTACAAGGGTAAATACAAATACTTGAATCATGTAGAACATAATGGAAATGTACTATTTTACATTGAATGATAGTTTGAAAACCAGTGCTCTGAGGTCTGTGAGAAGTTCTCACAGGCTACACAAGGGCCTAACTACTAGAGGTGTGGAAGAAGGGAGCAGAATGGTAGCAGAGCAATAGATGAGGCCGGCAGCCAAGAGAGTTGCACCATGAAGCTGCTGGTGGATGTTGAGGTGTGTTTGAAGGACTCTCTACAGTTCAGATAGGACATTGCTCTAATGACATTTCCATGGATTGGGCTCAGCACACAGTCCTGAGTCTTTCAAAATAGGTGCTCCAGTTACATATCCCTGTCAATCTAGTGCCTTGAACTTCAGAAGGCAAACTTTGATGAAAGAGGCCGTGTATTTACTGTGACATTTTGAAAGCTGCAAAAATACTGCAGTTTTGGAACCTTCATCATTGCTTCCTAATTCCACTACAGATTTCCTCATCAACATGGGGAAACAAATACTATTCAATTTATAATAATTCACAACCACAAAATAGATATTGCTTTTATGAATATTAAGCACTCATATAGATCAGCAGTGTCTACAGGCCAGACAAATCAGTCCTCTTTGCTCTTATCAAAAGCAAAATACTGCAGATGATGGAAATCTGAAATAAAAACAGAAAATGCTGGAGATACTCAGCAAGTCAGGCAGCATCTGTAGAGACAGAAACAGTTAATGTTTCAGGTCATTTGCTCATATTTATTTGGTGGTTTTGTAGATGGGTTTGCAAAGGGCTGTTTTTAGTGCTATTGTCTCATTGGTGGATAAATCCTAAATCAGAACAGCAAGCTGTGTTAGTATTAACAATGAGATATATACAAATTAACAGGAGCATGGATTTAAAATTAATATGGCCCCACAACTCAATGTATGCACCTAAGCAGCACACAAAGACTAAAGCTTGGATTGCCCCAGTAGTAGGTAAATAGAAATACAAATCTCATTATCATAGGGCACAAGAAGGTACGAGCCCATGGAGTCCAGGGTGCCTTGGCACTTTGGATACAAAACTGGCTTAGTGGCAGAAGGCAGAGGGTGATGGTCGAAGGTTGTTTTTGTGACTGGAAGCCTGTGGCCAGTGGGGTACCACAGGGATCTGTGCTGGGGCCCTTGCTGTTTGTGGTCTACATTAACGACTTGGATATGAATGTAAAAGGTATGATCAGTAAGTTCGCTGATGATACAAAAATTGGTAGGGTGGTAAATAGCGAGGAGGATAGCCTCAGTCTGCAGGACGATATACATGGGTTGGTCAGATGGGCGGAACAGTGGCAAATGGAATTTAACCCGGAAAAGTGCGAGGTGATGCACTTTGGAGGGACTAACAAGGCAAGGGAATACACAATGAATGGGAAGACCCTAGGCAAGACAGAGGGATCTTGGTGTGCAAGTTCACAGATCCCTGAAGGCGGCGGAACAGGTAGGTAAAGAAGGCATATGGGATACTTGCCTTTATTAGCCGAGGCATAGAATATAAGAGCAAGGAGGTTATGATGGAGCTGTATAAAACACTGGTTAGGCCACAGCTGGAGTACTGTGTGCAGTTCTGGTCGCCGCACTACAGGAAGGATGTGATCGCTTTGGAGAGGGTGCAGAGGAGATTCACCAGGATGTTACCAGGGCTGGAGCGCTTCAGCTATGAAGAGAGACTGGGAAGATTGGGTTTGTTTTCCTTGGAGCAGAGGAGGCTGAGGGGGGACATGATTGAGGTGTACAAAATTATGAGGGGCACAGATAGGATGGATACTAAGGAGCTTTTTCCCTTCGTTGAGGGTACTATAACAAGGGGACATAGATTCAAGGTAAAAGGCGGGAGGTTTAGAGGGGACTTGAGAAAGAACTTTTTCACCCAGAGGGTGGTTGGAGTCTGGAACTCACTGCCTGAGAGGGTTGTGGAGGCAGGAACCCTCACAACATTCAAGAAGCATTTGGATGAGCACTTGAAATGGCATAGCATACAAGGCTACGGACCAAATGCTGGAATATGGGATTAGATTAGACTGGGCTTGATGGCCAGCGCGGACACGATGGGCCGAAGGGCCTCTATCCGTGCTGTATAACTCTCTCTCTCTCTAAGTGGTGTTGCATTGTGCCTTTTGTAAGTTTTGGAACAAGGAAAGTTTGAAAACCACGATGCCAAATCAAACATTCCCACTCCTTTTACAGGGAGGACACCACAAGTAGTTTAGAAGAGAGCTCTATCCAAACTGAAGTTTTAGGATTTAATGAAAAACCCATTTCAATTACAATGGTAAGTCAGATCCAAAAAACCCCCATTTAGAACCCACAGGGTGCTGAAGGCTTCTTGCAGACACTGCATACAAGCATTCCAAGGTCATCTAAGTACACATTAAAGACCAAAACATAGGCAAGCAATCACATTGTGAAACCCAGGGGAAAAAAAGAAAATCACCAGGCAATCCTCCAACCTGCTCATTCTTGTGTTTTTATTTTGTACTAATGGAGATAGCTGGCCAAATATGGATGACGTAGGATGTAATGTTGGATCGGTAACTTGGGGATGCCTTGATGGCTCAACTGGTAAAAGCACCAAGTAGCTAAGTAATATAGGCCAGGAAGGTCCCAGGTTTGATCCACATCTTGCAATTAGCTTACGTCAGATAGCACAGCAGCAGGGCAATACAATTAGCCTCAGCATCCCTGCGTTAGAGGGGGAAAAAATTGAGTTCCTTTCTAATAACCCGATGGAAGTGTCTGCAGAGTGAACTTGGCTGTGATGCCTCTGGAAAAATATCCTTCCAAACTCACTGTCTGGACATGCATGAAGAATGGCCAATAGGGCAAGATATGAGAAGGCAACTGCTGTCTGAAACCATGCCCCAGAAAGCCATCAATGCCTTTTGTAAATTTGAGGGAGAGAAAAGGAGGGTGAAATCCAGAAAAAAATTACCCCCTCCCCCCAGGGGAGAAAGAAAAAAGGCAAAGCATGGAGAAAACTATGCAGAATCTTTCCTCTAAAAAATGGGCTGGGTGTTGTAGATTGTACATGGTATACAAGACTGACTATGGGCTAGATCACAATCCTCGTGATGCAGCTAGTGAGTTGGGCCAGCTCGGTTTAAGAATATTTAACTTTTTAAACGTAGGTGCAAAATAGAAAGTGCTTTGCCCTAATGTAATGTTTACTGTGAATATACCCTAAATAGGATCTCACCACCTTAACTTCAATCGCCTCAAATTGGGCCTTCAGAATTGTGGATAGCCGAGGCAGGTTCCAAATGAAGGCGAACAGTGCCGTTAGGACCAACACCTGCATGTTAATCTGGTGCATTCCTGCTGACAGCCAGTAATGCAGTGATATTTTATTAAAAATCCAATAAACCCACCAGACCGTCTGTTTCCACCTGCAGGAGGGATCAAAAGACAGCTTCATGAGCAGGATCAGAAAGTAGGCTGGATTCAACAACCAAGCAAGATGGCCTGTTTGCATTCCATCCTAGATAAAAACGCATGCAGTTTTGAAACACTCACTTCATGGTGTTAATGGAAAGTGTCAAATTGAGTTTGTACAGTTCCAATTTTTAAAATGAAAATACAGACAGCTAGTTAAGGGTTAAAGAAAAAAATACTAGTGCTTGGCTGTGAAGTTTCTGTAGTTCAGCTTGTGTCCTTGATCAATTGTTAAGAGTTTGCTGTCTCAAATCTAATTAACACCATTGTACCTTTGAAAGAAAGGATGTCCCTGGAACAGTGTGTAAAAGTTCTTATCATACAGGATGTGGCACCATATTTTAAAAGGTACATATTGTACAGGATGTAGCAATTTTAAAAAAAAGATTTTTCATATTGTATTTTGCATAATTCACTGAACACACGAGCTTCCTCTGAATCAGATAAAATCAATCAATCTAGAATGCCCACCGATCACTCCTGTGTTTGCTGACCTCCATTGGCTCCCAGTCCACAACACCCCACATTTAAAATGCTCAACTCCATGTTTAAATCCCTTCACAGCCTAACCCCTCCAGCTCTACAAGCCTCCAAGAACTCTGCATTCTTCCAACTCTGGCCTCTTGTACATCCCCCACCCATCACAACATTGGCAACTGTGCCTCCAGCTATCTAGGCCCTATGCTCTGGAATTCCCTCCCTAAACCTCTCTGCCATTCTTCTCAAAATCCACCTCTTTGACCAGCTTTTGGTCACCCCTAATATCATCTTTGGCCCAGTATCCATTTTTGTCTGATTACACCTCTGAAGTTTCTTGGGACTTTTTCTACATTAAAGGAGTTACATAAATGCAAGTTGTTGTTTAGGGTACAAGTTGTACCCATGATGCAGCTTTCATTTTCAGTAGGTTTTCTGACAGTTTGGCTCAGATTAAAAAAAAAAGTACAAGGAACTTCTCAAACACCATCCTTGTCTTCCCCCTCGTCCATAACTCCAAATCATCCAAAACTACCCACCACCTGCATTTTATCCTGCACTAAACTCAATATACCCATAACCCTGGTCCTTGCTGGCCTATATTGGCTCCTCACACCCTAAATTTAAAATTCTCATCCCAGTCTACAAATTCCTCCACAGCCTTTATTACCCCACCTTTGCAACACTTTAGCCTTGCACCCCCTCCGTTCTGACTCTAACCTTTTGTGCATTCCCTCCTCCCCAGATTCCATCTTTTGTAACAGAGCCTTTAGCTACCTTGGCCCCACTCTAGTATTCCCTCCGCCGCCCCCCCCCCCCCCCAACTCCAACCTTTAAAAGCCTCCTCAAACCCATCTCCTTGACCAAACTTTCCAGTCACTTCTCCTAACCCTCCTCCAAAGGCTCTGCAATGGTTCCTTTTCTCCCATGAAGCACCTTGGAACGTTTTCTACATTAAAAAAGGTGCTACACAAATGCAAGTTTTGTTGGATTTCAAAAGAAACTTTCTGCACGAAGGATACAGCTCGAGACATTAATCAGATACCGAAAATAGAACATTCCCATTTCAGTCAGTACTCCGCTGTTTAATGTGGAAGAGTTGTGAGAGCAGTTAGCTCGGAGGGGACTGTGATGTTAACTGTAGGATCATCATCTTATGTTCTGTATTAATCCAACTCAGGCAAACAGAGGCCAAGACAATATTTCTGCATATATTTGCTGGGCCATTGCGCTTTAAATTATAAGCACAGTAGGAACTTTAGCCTGTACAAACTCAGATCTAGGTTGAATATATTAACTGAGGTAACTGAGAATGTCTAAGTGAACTCTAGTGTGCAGTTTACTTCAATTGGGGTAATTGTTAGCCAAGGACCACACTGTTCACATAAGGCTATGAAAAAAATAGCCTTCTGGATTTTTTTGGATGGGGCAGGAGTCAAGAGAAAGAGATGACATCTACACAGGAATTGCTGTCACACTACTGAAAGAAATTTTTTTTTTTTTAAAAAGGAAACATCAAGTATAATCTGATCTATTTTAGTGAACTGGCATCTCTTCAGGGAAAGATTCTTCACATCCATACATGTCCTATCCTTTTGCCTATTTCTGAAAAAACACACACCAAACACAGCATGTTTAAGTGTTAACAGTTTATTAGAAAGATATTGTAGGCTTAAAAAAAATTCCATTGCATTTGACATAAATTGAGGTTTTCAGCTTGTACTGAGCAGATTTCACAAAATACATCCTAAAGATAGTGTATTAACATTTTCTTCAAACTTGCATTCATACTCAAGACAGTGCAAATACACTTTTGGTCATCTAAATGTACAGCCACTTAAGATCCACAAGCGACAATGTACAGCTTTATCACTCATCATACTAACAGATGTAGAAGCTTAAGGGTCAACCAATACCATTAACAGTTTTAACCAATTCTTGGGGATGAAGCCACTTAGAAAACTTATTAAAACCTCAGCATCCTAACTGCTGCAGAATTAGCTAAGGTGGCTTTATTGATACTGAAGGAATTCAGTACTAGATTGTATAGGAACTTCGACTGAGGTTTAGTACTAGTCAGTACAAACGCATCACTATAAATAACTTAAAATTCCATTTTTTTTCCTCGAAGTCCTGGCAAATTGGTATCTGTACATAATGGCATGTTTTTATATTGTACTGTACTGGTAAGCAATTTTGTCCAATACTCTGGTATGCATCGACCCCTAGAAAAGCCTTTAAACAGGTTGAAAATGGATTGAAAGATGCATCACTGCCCTCAACAGCTATCAACTTATAATTGTTTTGTTAAAAATTAACAGTTTAATGAATGCTTTTCTTCCAATTCCCTGAAGCCTTTTTCCTCAATTCATTTACTCTAGATCTGGCATTTCTGAAAAAAAAGTGAAGATTATAAAACACTGAGTAACAGTAAAAATTTAAAATTAATCACTTCAAAAAAGGACACAATTATACTTACTCTCATCATCGCTATCCTGCGACCCATCCTAAGGAGCACAGGGAAACAGTTATTAAAGCCATTTACTAATGTTGCAAATATGACATCAATTCACTGTTAAAGGTGGGCAAGTAGCACACCTCAATACCAACCAATTACCCCCAGGCAGTATTACAAGAGGAACCACAGGGGCAAACTTGCTTTCCAATTCCCTCACCCCTCCAGTTATAGAGAATGTCCAGATGCTATTCTAAGTAAATTTTCAATTTGGACTGCGCAACTATGGGGGAAGAGGAGAGGGAGAAAAGATTGCAGGCTTAAACCCACATATGTTCTAGTTATTTATCAAAAGACTGCCATGCTACACCAACTTAACATATCAGTTAAGTATTTCTAATAGTCACCACATTGTCCCAAGGTAACAAGTTCAACACACCTAGAGTTAAAAATGCAAAATTAAATACCACAAATACATACATTACAAGAATCTATTAGGATGCTATAGTTGTGACTATGTATTACCCTTTTAGACAGTGGAACAGAGCTAATCAAATATACTTTATGATTTAGTTCCACTTTGAAGACAAGCCATTTCTAAAGTACAGTATTCAGTGCTATTAACTGCCAATTTTGCTATAGCGCTATTAGATGCAGTGATTTTTCTACTCAGCACGATTAATCTATAACCATTGAATTTGTAAATGACCAACATCCAAACATCTATGGTACAAGTTGAAAGCTTTGCTCTCAACGGGGATCTGCTGTTCTTTTATTCTCCCCCTTCCCTGGCTATGCATCTTGCACTGACCTGGTTCCAAGCCTATAACTATGCCTATATTATACCATTCCTATCAGTTGAGCATCGCAGCTGTGCTTGCACTTTTCAATTTCCCTCCTGGCCTTGTGAGAAACATTTAACTTCATGCATAACCATCAGCAACTGAGTTCTGGGGAAAGTCAAGTCTCCACCCCATTGCTATGTGGCTACTTGCACCAGTGTTCCAATGTGCTCCACAGCACCTTATGAAACCCCAGTGCAACTCCCCTAGCACATGGTCTACTACTGAACTATACAGACTAGGAAAGTCCCCAATCTGATCCCTGATTCATGGCGAGCTTAATCTTAGCCAGGGCAGTGATGGGGGTACGAGTGCCTCAGTGTCCCCAGACTTTGTTTAAAAGAGGGGCATCCCCAGGGATCTCAACAGCTATTTAGCGACTACTGCTAGAAAATGTGGAGGGACAGGATCAAGCCCGGCTGTCTAGCCTCACATGAAAAATGGCCACGTGGACAGGGTACTGGAGGGTTTCTGGCACCACAGAACCATCTCTCAATATGAATCAGCACTTGTCCAAAATAGAAGGCAGAAAGTAGAGGGAACCCCTGTGGCAAGTACATTCAGGCTCAATACTTCTCCAAGGTCAAGTGTGATTTAGTTACTGTCCATCCCACAATGTTACCACAAAAACTGTTTGCTCCACAAATGGTTTATTGGAGTCCAGTACCTGGTGTTCACTTACAAACCAGGAAGGTCCTGGGTTCAAGCACTAGTCTTTGCAGATCTCCGAAAGAACAGCAGTAGGGTGTTATAATTAGCCATAGCACCTCTTAGTTAGAAAGGAGCAAAAAGCCAAGGACCGTGCTCCTGGTCACTTGAAAATGCATTTGTGCGCTTTTCGGAATAGGGCTCAACAATGACAACCCCCCACAATTGAATGGTCTGCTGACACCAAGAGCAACTTGCAATTATGCAGCATCTTTAACGTGGAAAAACATCCCAAGACACTTCATAGAGATACAAGGGGTAAAAAATGGACATAAGCTAAAAGGAGATATTAGAAGTGACCAAAAGCTTGATCAAAGAGGTAGGTTTTAAGAAGGAGAGGGAGTTGGAGGGAGAGGGGTCCAGGGAGGGAATTCTAGAGCTTAGAGCCTGGATGGCTGAAAGCATGGCCATTATCAGTGGGTTGAAGGGAAGGGGTGGGGATGCATAAGAAGCCAAAGAGAAAAATAGCGATAGTACTGGAAGACAGCCAGTGCCTGTAAAACCACATTCCAGCATGAGTTAGCAATTTCCAAGGTGGGGGGGACGACATTGAGAAAAAACCCTGGGCCAAACTCCCAATAATGTCGAAACATACAGATCTAATTCTCTCACTGACTCAATTTTAAGATTGTGGGCCCGGCACAAAGTCACAACAAGTGCTAGCAATAGAACTGCCAAAATCATTCACCAATCAACAATTTGTCCTTTTTCAACCAACTCCTTTAAATTCCTGCCTTGATCTATGCTGTTATATGTGAAAAAAGCAACTGGTCTTAAACAGTGGTCCATGTCAATTTTCTGGCATCAGAACATTAAGGAAATGGAGTTTCACAAAGAGAAAAATGAGCATGAGTAACATTGTGGGGACATGGACAGGTCAATACAATACTGCCACAAACGTTACTTATGCTTGAATTTCCTGTTTGAAAATATTTTGAAGTGTCATTTTTATTCCCCTCCACAAGCTAGGATGGCCTGGACCATGGACTTTTCCATAACAGACAGCAGTTAATCGGGCAGGCTCAGTTTGATATTTATGTACTCAAGGGCACATTTGGCCATGTTACCAGATGCAATGCATAGACTTATTGATAGAAGGCAGCAAAATTTACCCCTCAGATAATAAAGCAGTCCGTGCCCACATGCAGCAAGACCTGGACAACATCCAGGCTTGGGCTGATAAGTGGCAAGTAACATTCGCGCCAGACAAGTGCCAGGCAATGACCATCTCCAACAAGAGAGTCTAACCACCTCCCCTTGACATTCAATGGCATTACCATCGCCCAATCCCCCACCATCAACATCCTGTGGGTCACCATTGACCAGAAACTTAACTGGACCAGCCATATAAATACTGTGGCTACAAGAGCAGGTCAGAGGCTGGGTATTCTGCAGCAAGTGACTCACCTCCTGACTCCCCATCTACAAGGCACAAGTCGGGAGTGTGATGGAATAATCTCCACTTGCCTGGATGAGTGCAGCTCTAACAACACTCGAAGCTCGACACCATCCAGGACAAAGCAGCCCGCTTGATTGGCACCCCATCCACCACCCTAAACATTCACTCCCTTCACCACCGACACACTGTGGCTGCAGTGTGTGCCATCCACAGGATGCACTGCAGCAACTCGCCAAGGCTTCTTCGACAGCACCTCCCAAACCTGCGACCTCTACCACCTAGAAGGACAAGAGCAGCAGGCACATGCGAACACCACCTGCACGTTCCCCTCCAGGTCACACACCATCCCGACTTGGAAATATATCGCCGTTCCTTCATCGTCGCTGGGTCAAAATCCTGGAACTCCCCAACAGCACTGTGGGAGAACCTTCACCACACGGACTGCAGCGGTTCAAGGCAGCGGCTCACCGCCACCTTCTCAAGGGAAATTAGGGATGGGCAATAAATGCTGGCCTTGCCAGCGACGCTCAGATCCCATGAACGAATAATATAAAAAATAATTTGAATTGCAGTTGATATGGGGATTTGAACTTGAACCCTCAGTCTAGTGCAATAACTGCTATAGTTACTGGGCTGCCCCAGTTACATTTCTATAACAGAATTACTACTGAAAATACACAATTCAATAAGCCAGTATCTTCATACTTACATCATCCATTCCATCTACATCTGGGATGTCGCCATCATCATCTCCTCCCATATTGTTCATCATCTATAAAAAGTTTAATTTTTTAAAAAATTAATTAACTCTAAGCAGCACTACACAAATGTTTCTAGAATCTTCCTTGCACGACTTTAAAAGTAGTTAATGAGTGCAATACATTGGGGTGGTGCTGAGTTATACAGACCAGGATGGTCCCAGTTCAATCCCTGACCAGTGTTAAACTAATCTCAGCTGGGACATCTGTCATCATTCCTAGAGAATGAGAGAAAAAGGGGCAGAAGACGACGATCCAGGATTCATTATTTTTATCACACTCCAGTGATCTTGCTGGAAAGAGCACTTGTGGGGCCGAGCGGCAACAACTATTTCAGTCACATCTCCCAACCCTCTACAGTCCAATAGCCTGCTGATGCTATCTATGCTCACATATGAATAACCACTTGGTTGAAGTACTGGAGGGTGGTGGGGCAGCCACAGAACTGTACTCAACACAAATCACCACTTTCCACAGGGATAGCAGTTTGTCACGAATGGTCATTGATGCCCGTTCATTCAAGTCTTATGGACTTTTTAAAAACAGTCTTACCAATAACTGCACATTAAACATGCAGTTTAACAGAAAAAGTTACCAATATGGTTTAATAGGCCAAAATAAAATGTTAAATATCTCCCCACAGGGAAGAAGTTGGTGTCTTTCCTGCTGATCCCAGTGTTGCCAGCAAATTCAAGCCATCAATTCATATCCAGTGCCATTGTGCGAGAAAGACTATAGTTTAAAGGCAGTTTTGCCCACTGCACTTGGTGATAATAGTGCTTACCATATTATTGTATGCAGGTGGTATTTTTCTTGTACGCGTTAGATGTCACTTGTAGTTGCATTCTCTGGGGCGTTAAGTACACATGGAGATAAGTGGCAAAGTGGACAACAGAGCCCAAATTCAGCAGGAAATAAAGCACGAGATTCAGTGTGAGCTCAGGTGGTTTAACAAGATACTGGAGTACGGTTCAACTTTTTCCAGGATTTCTCTTCAGAACAAAGTCTCCCCCTTGAGGTTTTTTTTTAAAAAAAGGGCATCAATTTTCCAGAAATTGAGATATATTGATCCTCATCGCTTGACAAATGTCATAACTACTCCTTTTGAGGTTGCGCATATCCAAGGGGAATTAATATACACTAACTCCTAATTCCAAAAACATAAATGCCCCTACCTGCGAGAACTTTTCAAAGCTGGACAGATCTTCTTCTTCTGGATCATCATCCCAGTCTCTCCAGTTATTGAAGTCCACTTTGAGCCAGTTTAACTGTACAAAAGTGATCAGTAATTGAAAGCAAGCAATATGGTATATTAAAGACATTAAGAGAAAAACAAACATTAAAATGATCCCAGTTACCTTTGGTTTTTCTTTGGTTAACCGTGGCCATGCTTGACCAGATTCTCCTTTTCTTAAATAGCATAAGACAGATCTGTCTGTCCGCTTGTGTCTGGAATCCTACAGAACAGTAGATTAAGAAGGGAGCAATATAGATCAGTACTAAACAGATCTGTCTGATCACACTCAATTGCAACAACCTTTCTATCCTAGCAAATTTGAATAGGTCAGTCTAGTTAAAAATAAAAACCATCAAGTTTTTGATTCTCATTGCACTGCTGTAGGGAGAAATGTCTCCAAAAAGTAGGAAAATGGGAGGTAAATTGTCCACTAAACCACTTTAGCACACTTATCATAGTATGTCACAGAAAATGAGGCGGCCAATCGGCCCATGCTGGTTCTTTGAAAGAGCTATGCAATTAGACCCACTCCCCTGCTCTTTCCTCATAGCCCTGTAAATCTTTTCCCTACAAGTATTTACCCAATTCCCTTTTGAAAGTTACTGAATCTGCTTCCACCACCCTTTCAGGCAGTGCATTCCAGATCACTATAACTCTTAAAAAGGTCTCCTCTCACCTCTAGTTCTTTTGCCAATTACTTTAAATCGGTGTCTTCTGGTTACTGACCCTTCTGCCACTGGAAACAGTTTCTCCTTATTTACTCTGGCAAAACCATTCATGCTTTTGAACACCTCTATCAAATCTCTTAACCTTCTCTGCTCTAAGGAGAATCCCAGCTTCTCCACATAACTGGTCCCTCACCCCTGGTACCATTCTAGCAAATCTCTTCTGCACCCTCTCGAAGGCCATGACATCCTTCCTAAAGTGCAGTGCCCAGAATTGGACAATACTCCAGCTGAGGCCTAGTGATTTGTAAAGGCTTAGCATATCTTCCTTGCTTTTGTACTCTTATGCCTCTATTTACAAAGCCCAGGATCCCATATGCTTTAAACAACCTTCTCAACTTGGCCTGCCACCTTCAAAGATTTGTGTACAGGTGTCTCTCTTCCTGGACTCCCTTTAAGAACAATGGTCCTAATACTGACTCCTGGGGACCACCACTGTATACTTCCCTCCAGTCTGGAAAACAACCGTTCACCACGGCTCTCTGCCCACTACATCCTAGCAGTCAGCTCAGGAGTAGCAGGGGCAGAAGCCCTGGAGCAGGTCGCCTAACCATAAGAGGTGCATCGCTCCGTGGTGGCGGAAGAGAGGAGAGCGAGAGGAGAGAAAATGAAGATCACAACCCACCCTTAAAAACTCAGCTCCAACTACGGCAGAACTTATGCAACAAAAGCAAGGCTACTCCCCAAATATTGCAACCCTTTCAAAAATGCATTTAAATATATTATAACACATTTAGAAAGCAAAAAAACTTCAATACTCCAAGGATTTGATGAAAATATCAACTGGGCTGTTGGAATGAAAGTAGTCACCAAGGGGCCAGTGAACCACTGTTGCCTTCTTAGTGGCAAACTGAAGAACTGCACTGGCAGGGTTTGGAAATGGGTCATGCTTTCTGGGCCACGAATTGGCACAAAGAAAAAAAAGGACATTACTTATTTAGCTCATTTATTGTCAAGATCACCAATACTTACACTTGGGTCAATTGCATCATAAAGGTTAACTTCATTAAAATGCTTTATGTTCTCAGCTCCTCCAAGACAGCTACAGGGAAAGAGACAAGTTATACAAAAAATAAATCTTAATATCCTGTTCTCAAACACATTACAGAAGAGCCAAACAGATTAAAAATGAAGAAAATGCTAAGCACCATTAAGTTAATGTTTGCTCAAGATAACGTTTTAAATTTACTAACATGCCATATTTTATGGCTCACATCCCAAAACATATATGTTCTTAAAAAATAAAGTATGGACCTTCAGTGCAGAAATCAGAATATGAAGCAAACATGTGGCCTTAACCAAGTCTGTAACAGCATAGTTGAAAAAGCATCCTCATCCTAGCTGGATAGTCATCTTCCTCCTCCTCTTCTCCCCTTCCCCACCAATACGTGCCTGCCAAAAGCACTGCAGGACATTCAACCAGCACCGACAGCAGGACAGTGGTCTGCAGGGATGTGCTGCACATGCTTTCTGATCACCAATGGCAAATATTTAAATACATTATAGTAGTTTATTCAAATATTTATCTAAGAAATAAGAGCATGTTTAAACAATTTTTGGATCAATTTATTTATCACAAGTTTTAGTTCTTTACAAATTACCATATACTGGATTTCTATGTTTTGGGGGGCGGAGAGAGAATCTATTTAACTTTCCCTAATTTTCCCTCCCATCCTCTTCCGAAGGCAGCTCCTTGGGTACTAGCAGCTCTCCCATTCCTCACTAGTGGCATTTTTCATGTGAACATAGACATTGTGCTAGCACCCTATTCAATTAGGTCATGCAGCATCTAACGAGAGCAGAAAGCAATTGACATTTCAGGTATAAACCCTCAGAACTGAAAAAAGTATACAAGACCTTTGTTGTATCTACAAGTGCAACCCCAAACTCTTGCTTGCCACTTCAATTCTCTGCCCCACTCCCACATCTGTCACCGGCCTTCTACACTGTTGCAATGAAGCTGAACACAAGCTCGAGGAACATCACCTCATCTTTCTACTAGGCACTTTGCAGCCCTCAGGCCATAATATTGACTTTACGGACATTAGACCTTAACTAGAGCACCTATTCTCTCTCAGGCAGTAGGCGCTGACAATGTAGAATGGGTGGGCTAGCATTTCTGGGGATGGAGGGATGCAAGTGGGTTGGTGACTCCATCAGAACACAGGTGCTGGCAGGGTGGTTTGCATCCTTGGTGTCGACCTACTTTTTTTTCTTCCACCAGACTCTTCAGCTAATGGGGCCTGCTCCACGTTGCCAGTTTTTCATGCTTCCCCCATTCAACTTACCTGTCCCCCTTTAGCTCTGCTCACACCTCAGAGGTGTCTTCTTTTGAGTTCTCTCATTATGGGTCCTTTGCCCTTCAACCATTTCCTGATCCTCATCAAAACACTTTACAGGTAATACTGTGTCTTTTTCGGTGTGTTTTTCTCTACTTCCTTATTTTCTTTTTTTAAGTGCTGTTATTCTGTAATATCTTTCAGTTCTGAGAAATGGTTTATACCTGAAACTAACTGATTTGTGCTCTCAGGTAAGGCAACATCGGCCAAGGATCTCCAGCGTTTGTTTTAGCATCAGCAGTATTTTTCTTTTTTTAAAAAAAACTCAATTCGATTACTTTGGGGCAGAAGTTCAGTGATAAAACAGCTGAGCCCAATCCTCCTGCCCCAATGTTAACACACGGACTGCTCAACAGTTGTCATTGGGCAGCCACCGCAATGAAACTCTGGCAGGCTTTCCCCACCTTAGCCTGGGGACACAAGTCAATTGTGGTGTTATCCCCAATGCACCAGGTGGAAATCAGCCAACTCAGCACAGGCCAAGGATTGAACCTTAAAAGACCTTCATGGCCTGTATGGCTCAATACCACACTAAGCAATGCACTTTCCAACTGAGCCATCAAACTTTCAATAGGAAATAACTGAAGACCAGAAAAAAATTCTTACTTAAAGCAAGGGTGGAAATATAAAGTTTGAACACATTCAGTACATTTTTTAAGTTCATCACTTAAATATTGCCTTCTTGTTTCATTTCTATTTAAATCTGCAGATTAGTAATTCCATTATCACATGTAGGTTAAGGCTGCTAATTATTTTGTTTGAAATGAAACCATTTCTAGCAAGTTGGTACCTTCAGGAGATGAATGGAGGGGAAAAAACCTCACTGGCTCTCAAGCAACCCATAACAGTCAGTTATGAACTACTTTTATGTTGTGCTAGTGCAGCTGGCTCCTGATGTGTAGGACTCACGTAGCCAACTGCAATACCAAAGTAGACTTGCCACATTCACTCAGGCCCAGCAAAAGAGAGCCTGCACCACCAACACAAACAATTAAAGGGCAGGAGCCTGCGAGGAACTCACTAGCCCTCAGATAAGAAATAGTGCAGGGAGAAGATCTCCCCTTTCACAAATGTGGGGGGGAGGAGAAGGAGAAAATGACCCAAAATGGAGGAGACTTAAAAAAAGGAAACCTACAGAAATTATCTTCGATCATATACCCTCTAAAAAAGGGTGCAGCACGAGACAGTCAAACTTTGATTTCTCTGCTTGAAGTACGCTGATCAAATTTCCTTCCTCACTTTGGTCTCTAAATGAAACCAGGATATGCAGGCAACAAAGTTGAAATCTGTAACTCCCTTCATAGTTGAAATCGTAAAAGCAATATACAGACATAAAGTACCAGAATGGATTCCCAGTCTGTGCTGTTAGCTGATGAGTCAGGATAGCAGTTGCAATTGGTTTCAGCATGCGAGATTGGGGAAAAAATTGCAGCTTTTGCGCAGATGTTGCTTCACATCCATATGCAGCTCTAGGACTTGAGCATTATATCATTTTGCTGTCATTTTAATTATGTCCTCATTACACTTACTGATCTGGCCTCCATCTTCAGGAGCTCATGGCAGCAAACATGTGCTGCCACGTCCCTAGCTTACACGCGTGCACAGCAGAAACTTAATCACAGATTAAAGTTAGGACAAATGTTCATGTCTGGACATGCTGTATCTTGATACCACTTATATTAAAGATACAGATTTGAATGCGTGAAAATACTTTAGCCCAAGTTTTCAGGGCATCAGTTCAGGCTCAAATGTTGCAAGTTTACTCAATATACATTACTGCTTTGCCACAGATGGCCACATCTACAGCTGTCCAAAGCACTTTTTTGGGGTGGGGAAAAAGAAATAAAAAACAGAAAAATAAAGGAGAAAGCAGAAATAACTGGCTCCCTATTTGCTGTGATGCTAGGGCAACCAACAGCTTATATCTAACTTTTCTGGAAATAATAGCCAATCAACTCCCTGCTAGTAAACAAATTAAAGCCCTTGTGTTGAGGTGGTCGATAGCCATGGCAACCATTGGGGCACAATTGGAATCAATATTCCTAGACTGGGGAAGAGGGAGGGGGGACATAGGATCCTACCCCAATTATTATTCGGTGACCATTGCTGACATCAGGAAAGGACACAATGAGGCTTGGTTTTAATTCTCTCCACAGTCAAATAGTCTTCCAACATGCACTGTCCATGGTAATTTGGGCAAGATACCAGAGGTCTCCAAAGGCTGGTTAAATCATAGAAGAGCAGGGTCAGCAACTTGGTGGTCAGACAAATTGGTGAATTTTAAAGAGGAAAAAAAAAGCCGACACTGTTGACAAGCAGGATTAATTCTCCACCCACAATTTATTACAGAAGTCACCCTTCCCTTCTATAAATTTACAGCATGCACTAGTTTTAAAATGGGAACAGCGATTAAACTATTACAACTGTTTGAGTTAAAAAGCATTGTGTTTTTCCACTTGGTTGACGAGGATACGATTCAATGGTAATCCTCTGCATGCCTCATGCTCGAACAGAATCGCATGCTCATCACAGTCAAGGCACAACTATTCTTCCCAATCATAATACTGTGGCAATAACAGTATGACAGCATCCAAATGCAAAAAAAGTGAAATTGGTACATCAGGCCCTACCCCCCTCGGAGAAGGTTATTCCCTGAACTCAGAATATCTAGAGCAATGAGGGACAAATCGAGTGAACAGGCACTTTCCTAAGAGGAAGGCAGGTTGACATATTCTGCTCTTGCACACTTCCTAGGGAACAAACTCAAAAATAGCATTGGCAGAAAGGCCTAGAAGCCCGATCAGCTGTCTACCCAAGGTTGAGGAGGGCTGTACATCATTAAAAGCATAAACTAAATTGGCTGCCTCTGATAATTTACAAACACTTGTGTTGAGAATTTTAAAAGATCACAAATTTCATGCATTTATACAGTAGTCAAACACACTTCAAGAATAATTTAAAAAACAAGAAAAACCACAGCTTTCCTCCCCAGCTCATTAGCCAATTGTTATCCAGTTGTGGTGTTCAGTTCAAGTCATCCTCAATCTCTCAACCCAGAATTCAGCACAGGCAACATTTATGGAAAAACCATAAGATAGGCATACTTTTTGCCTGTGCGCATAATCCCCTTGGTAGCCTCACATGCCATGCTAAGTTCCCAAATTACAACGATTCCAGTTTGCAACCAATATTTTAGCCTTTCTCCAACAATGCGAAGAAATTTCTTGTGTCAGTTTGCCCTGGTGTTGCAGCATTTTGATACTCCCAATTTTGCGCTTATATAGAGCAGCAGGATGCAGATTCTTCATGGTGATTTGCCAGTCTCAAGTTATATTAACAAGAGAAGGCCAGGCGCATTCCACAGGAGGAGAAAATATTTTAAAAAGGGCAAATCCCCCAGGCTACCCCTTGGCAGCCAGTATAAGAACAGCAATGGTATGCCCACTTAGCCATGCAACAGTATGTGGCATGGGAAGACCTAAAAAGGAAAACAGATGGGGGAGGAAGACAGGAGAAAGAAGAAGAAACACACAAAATACATTAATGCTGACTGAATAAGTCTCTTGCGCGGTGCCAAGGCATTCTTTCATGATGCACAAGCGATAAGACAAATCTTTTCACTGGCAACAAGTTAACAGTTAATGTTCTAAAATGGAAAAGCTTAAAAACAAAATCCTGTAAACTTCAGCAGTAAAATTCTGTAAAAATCCAGTGTAGAGGTCACACAGTTTGAGACCAAGCCTCGGGAATACAACAGATTTGCTGTGGATGTCATTCGCACTTTTAAAATTAATTACAGTAATGAAAAATACCACCCAACCGTAAAACTCTTGAATTTATGTGAACAGTGCTAATGAGAAAAGGTATAACTAGATTAGAGCCTAGATTCTTTTCAAACGCAATTTTAAGGGGTGAAAAAAAGCGACCCCTAAGCTTATGACAGACATTTTGACATAAATGGGATTGAATATCTACTACGTACCTGAATGTAAACTTCTCTTTTTCAAAATTTATTTGAACATCCTTACTGTCTTCTACACAAAATTCAACAAAGACGTAGTCTCTTCGGTCATACCACTTTGCAGAAGCTGGCTGCCTAAAAGCATTATGGGAGTGAAAACAATCACAAGATTTGTGTGAAAAAAGGCTACAAGTTCTCACAGCCGCATGCAAAAAAGTATTTACATTCCAATAGAGAGTGACTTTAGTACAATTCAGTCTCTGGGTTCTGTTACTGTTGTAAAACAATTTGAGCTAAGTCAGAGGTCTCCAAACTTTGGTGGGTGTGGGGAGAGGAGAGGAGAGAGCGCGCGCCAAAAACAAGAGCCACCGACGTAGCCTCGCATAGCCAAAAAGGTACATTATGAGGCGATCTCAGAACAGCAGAGGATGTTTGAATTGCTGCTGATTTTTTTTTTAAAAAGGAAGTAGATATTGGACCCAGAGTTACTTCTGGTACATAATAATCAATTATTGTTACACCAGAGCAGGTCCAAAGTCCGCTTCTAGAAATCAGCAGGGATTCAAACTTCTCTGCTGTGCTGAGATCATCCCATAATGCACCTCCCCTGGCTATGCAAGGCTGCATCAACTAAAGTGAAAGATCTCTCTGTGGCATCTGCTGTTTGCTACATGAAAGCAGAGATCCTTGAAGCAGTTGGCTGAGGCACACAATCTCTACATGACTGAAGGCAGGGTGAGCATTTTGAGCTTCTCAATTTCCCCCCCCCCCCCCCCAGTTTTTGAAATCAATAGGACTGAACTCTGCCATCTTCTTGGGGACCACAAAATACTGTTTTAAAAAAGGTGGGGGCGGGGGCGCGCCTGGACAGGACATGAGTCTTTGAAAAGGGTGGGGAGCTCATCAAAATGTTTGGGAACCTCTGAGCTAGGTAATCAGAACCAGAGATTCAAATGCAGCTTCACAACCCATTGCAAAGTATCTATTACCCTATAGAAATTAACCACACCTTTTAAGAAAGCAAATGTGAATTTTCTTTTCCTTGTATACAGCACCTAGGCCCCATGCCTCAGATGATATACTAACATCCTGCACAATCAAATGCAGTATTACATAAAGAGCAAAAAAAATAGCTGTTACACACGGGGAGATGTAGGAAAGAAAGGTAAAAGATAATGGCAACACTTAATCTGAAGGTGCCAACCTTGTATCATTAGTTTTGGCATTACATTACTGGTAAATAAAATTAGATACATGATGTGGAATACTGAATGCCGTGAGAGAATTAATGACAAAATAACAGTGGAAAATCTTCCATTTCCTTGTTTTCGTACAATCTGTTCTCTCCTGCGCTATACTATTCCCTATCTGAAAGGGAATAGTGCCCAAACTTCTGCCTATGTATCATGTTCCTAGGTGGCCCCGGGGAGAGAGGGGGGGGGGGGGGGGGGGGGAGTGGCGTGTTCCCTGGTCAACTATCCTTCAGTCTTCCTGACATCAATACCTGGCACGATATCCTAACCCCTCAATTTTGAGGTGGTTACGGACACAAAGCTAACATTTTCTGTAGTAGCTAGCAGTCTCATGGCATTTTTCAGTCTCTGGTCTGGAGGGCTATTGTGATATTTAGCTGATAACCTGGCCTGTGCCGTTAACGTCACTGCCACGCAAATCCATGGAATTGTAGATTTAAGGCTCCAGGTCAATGGCTGCCTTTTTAAAAAAGGCTGCATAGTGACAAGTCCCGGCCAGAATGGAGATGATAGGGCAATTCCCCCGTCAGGCCTGGAGAACGCACTGCTGCAAGTAACTGGGATTGATTTTACGCACATAATTTGTAACTATCCTCCACATTGCATTGTGCTGGAGCAATAATCCTGTTGTACTCGGGGGAAACTGTTTGTTGTAGTTTCATTCATGAGTTGGGAGACTAAATTAAAACCACAAGTCCCACCCCGCCTCCAAATCATTGGCCGACAGCGGTGTCAATCAATATTCAGTTTAAAAAAAAAATTATCTGTAATAAAGGATGACATTTGTATGCGAGGCACGCACATACACTAGTTGATCTCTTATGGCGTTGCATTTTGGGGGGGGGGGGGGGTGAGGGGGGGGTCAAGACCAAGTGACGTCTTCAGGTTAGGCAAGGGATAATTGGACCAAGGTGCTCATATGTAATTCAGCCCCCATTTTGAAGTTATAAAAAAATAAAGATTGAATATATATTTCTTTTAGAAATTCTATATATCAACATTTATAATGGAAACTGGTCATGCTATAATTACATCCTCCCAAAAATGGAGGCGATGCAGCACCATTTGAGTAGGATGCACATTTACTTGGGCAGTTCCCATTGCAAGTGTAGGCATGAGAAAGAAAAAGATTGGTGTGTTAGGAGCACCAACTTGTGGGGGCATTGCACCAATATACATATTAATTAGGATTTTCATTTTTTTTTTTGCAGGTGCTTCACTACTCAACACTAATCTCTTGCCTTTCTCTAGAAATAAATAGAATTCCCTTAATAAAAACAAGTCTTAAATCTAGGTATAAATAATACTTTGAACTAAGTCATGGAGCCAATTTCATGTTCTACTTTGTTTCTGGCCTGTATAGTCACAGAAGCCAAGGACACCTGCATGGAACTGAAGAGGTTACAGGGAGTTTTGAAAGATTACGGCTTCTTTATTTTGTTCAAGCTGACTGGGATTCTAATGCCTTCCAATTGAAGCTGGGATTTTTAAAAAAATATATAAAGAGGGGAGAGAAAAGCACCAATGGATCCATGACTAGTCACATAAATGGGATAAGCACATGAAACGTGTTGTTTCTCATCACAGATGTCCCCCAACCTCATCAACATTACAGAATTTTTTTGCGCAAATTTCCAACATCTGTTCCACATTTGGAAGCTCTCAATGGTTCCGTGAATTATATCCAGTAGCTAGCTGAGCCACACAGACTCTGAAGGCCCGAGGTTTCTGCCCTTGATCACTATCCAGTGACCCTGTTTGAAGTGTGTATGTAACAACAGAATCAGCTGGATGTGTTGTAGCCATCGAATGATCTGCTGACACTGTTAAAGCTCACTTGTGAATAATGGCCACCTGGATGAGATATCAGGTGGTCAGCCACTGGTGGAACTGTACCCCAGTAAGAAGTCAATGCGTTCAGCAAAAAAGGTAGGGAGGAATGGATGGTTAAAAAAACATGGAACCACAGAGGTAGCATCACAAGATTGATGAGTGTAAAGTTTTTATTGGTGGGGAAAGGAAAGAAGGAATATCCAGAGAACCACCACCAAATTGCAGAGGGTTTTGTGCACCAGTTTCTGCATAGCATCTCTCTGGTACTTGTTACAGGAAAGAGCTTAAGTTTAATAATAACATCCAGATTAGCAGAATCTGTATTAATTCAGGACTCTTTGCAAAATATGAAGTGTACTCAATGAGCCAGCTCAGTAAGACAGCATGTTAAGCACATACTGTGTCACAGAATTGTAAGCTTTCAGTTAATTTGAGAACCCTTTACAGCAAGCTCATTCTTAAAACCATTTGTAGACACTGCTGAGTGGAGAAAAAGAGAAAGTTGTCTTGCACTGTGTACGTGCTTGCACACATATTTTATTGGCTAGTGAAAAGCAGAACTACCAGATATGCACTTTTTGTTGCATTAAAGCATAATTGAACACCTGTAAGGATGGTCAAATTAGCAACTTTGAAATGTCCAGACACTATCAGGCCTCCTTGACTGAGGATAGCAAAGTAAAAAGGCAAGTTTACAATGAACAGCTTTGGTTAAACAACTTTTGTTGGGAAAGTTTTTCCCTCCCATTTAAGAGTCTGGTGAAAATTCAGCACTTAGCTCGAGTAACTCGGTTGCAATAAGCTAAAGTCTCCAGTTTGTTCACTGGTGTGTTGAGTTAATTTATCTCAACCAAGGTTCCCACTCCTGATCGTTGACAGTGGCCCCTGCTGAAACATACATGTAGATATCAAGCGAGGATGAGGTTTGGGTACAATGATCCTGATTGTTGCTATGCTATTCGATTCTCAAAATTTAGGCTCAGATGAAGCATAGCTATTTGGGTAAAAGTAAAGTACCAGAATTCTGCCAGGACCTGTAAGAATGACTAACCCCAGGCAAAGAAAAAAATTGGGGGGGGGGGTGGGAGGGAGGGAGGGAAAAAAAGAGAGAAAGAGAGAAGAATGAGAAAAGAAAATTGAAATGCAATGCACAACCAGCTTCATTTGCGTATGCTGCCATCACAACAGTTAAATAGTTCTCAGTTTAGGTCAACACTGAAGCGGATTTCAAGGACAAGACTAGCTTTAGGCCATTTTCACCATCTCACTCCTACACAGGAGACCTGCTCCCAACACATATCTGTATCCAGACACCAGGAAGTCAACAGTAGTCCAGGGTTGGCACTTCTAATTTTTCCTCCTTGTATATTTGGGGGGGGGGGGGGGGGGGGAAAGAGAGGGGAGGGGGAAGAGAGAAAGCAAGCACCTGTCCACTGCTATTCATCTCACCATAGGTTTCATTAGCTGTACTCACAGCACCATAACACTAAAGTAAAGTGCCTAAGCTTTTCATCTTCATGGGCTGCAGAGATGGATATCATGGCACCTCCACACATCTCAAGTTACTGAAATGAACAGAATTTGATGTTCTGATTTAGGCTGCCACCACTAAGCAACAGCACTAAAAACTGAATTTTGTGGGTTTAGAAAAGACCAACAGGACAAACCAACAAATAAATACAAGAACGAATGGGATGGATTTACCTGGGCTTTGAGGGTCAGATTGCTAAAGGCTTGTGGGCCATAGGTTGAACATACTCTTATTTTCATTTTGAAGGACAAGTTTCAGGTAAGACATTGGATTGGTCACTTCAAATTTAAATGACTCCGCAATTCTTAGTAACTATATAAATAAACATTTAATCAGCAGATGAAGATTTAACTGGCTGGGGGGGGGGGGGGGGGGGAGAGAAGAGAAAAGTTATAAAAATGGGTAGATGCTTCTCTGTTCAGGGGGGAGGAAAACTTTACTACCCTCATGTTGGCAGAACAGAACTAGAACAGTCACCTGCCTCATTTTGCAAAGCCTGACAACTGGGTTTGTGAATCACAACATATCCAATATTGAAAATCCCCCTTAAGAGTAGGATATTTGCAAACAAAACCCTAGTGTCACATTACATTGATAGAAAGCACTTATTATAATTAGCATGAACACCATCTGTCAGACACCAAGAGACTGCACCCTGATCACTAATTCAACCGCTGGCTCGGTGTATTTATATTGAGGAATAGTTTCCACAAAACTGGCTCCCGGTTCCAGTATTGCAGAAACCACGCTGAGATTGTGGGCGGCTTCTACTTCTACAATAATCAGTTCCACTTAAACAAATGTAAATATGTAAGCTTACACAAAGTCATTTTAAATTAATAGTTTGCACCATTAATACCTTTGCCATTGGCAAAGGGTTGTAGAGGCTAGAAAGACTGCCCAACATCAACCATATCGCCCAAGATGGCTATTTACACAAGCCCCAGCTGAAACCTCAAGCAGCAACACCTTTAAGTTGCTAGTTTGGCACTAACAACTTGCATTTATATAGCGTCTTTAACGTGGTAAAACGTCCCAAGGTGCTTCACAAGAGAGTTATCAAACAAAATATGACACCAAGCCACATAAGGAGATATTAGCACAAGTGATCAAAAGCTTGATCAAAGAGGTAGGTTTTAAGGAGCAACTTTAAAAAGGAGGGAATTCCAGAGCTTAGGGCCTAGGCAGTTGAAGGCATGGCCGCCAATGGTGGAGCGATGAAAATCGAGGACGTGCAAGAGGCAAGAATTGGAGGAGTGCTGGGATCTGGGAAGGTTGTAGGAGGTTATAGAGATAGGGAGGGGCAAGGCCATGGAGGGATTTGAAAACAAGGATGAGAATTTTAAAATAAAGGCGTTCCCAGACCAGGAGCCAATGTAGGTCAGCGAGCACAGGGGTGATGGGAGAACAGGACTTGGTGCGAGTTAGGATATGGGCAGCAGAGTTTTGGATGAGCTCAAGATTATGGGGGGTGGAAGATGGGAGACTGGCCAGGAGAGCATTGGAATAGTCAAGTCTGGAGGTAACAAAGGCATGGATGAGGGTTTCAGCAACAGATGAGCAGAGGCATGGGTGGAGTCAGGCGACATTACGGAGGTGGAAATAGGCGGTCTTGGTGATGGAGCGGATACGTAATCGGAAACTCATCTCAGGGTCATATAGGATGCCAATGGTCTGGTTCAACCTCAAGACAGTGGCCAGGAAGAGGGATGGAGTTTATGGCAGGGACCAAAGATAATGGCTCCAGTCTTCCCAATATTTAGCTGGAGGAAATTTTTGCTCATCCAGTACTGGACAAATGTTGCAACATGGGTACATAAATGCAGCATTTAAAAACTGAGCAAGACAAGGCGCAGACACCAACCATTGCTGGTTACAATAACTGCTTGGCTGGCACAACATTCATTCCCTGATTTAATGAGAATTTGTATTTCTGAAAAATATGTACACACTGTCACCATTGATTCCTGGTACTTTTTCTCTCCAGTCTTATACATTACTTGACGACAAATACTAAGCATCACTTCTCAACTAGTGACATTACATTAAAAAAATTGATTGCCCCCATCAGTTGATGGTCATAGAGCGAAATGGCTTACATCCACTCTCACCCTCCTTTTGTCTGAAAGCACAGTCTCGAGTTTTCTTTGCAGTGTCCTTTACTAATCTGTGATATCATTCAGACATGGAAAAACACATGCAGCCTCATTTTCTGAGGGTACTAGCATTATGTTCCATGAGATATTGATAGCTAAATGGATCAGTTATTGCTGTGAATAATGTTACACCATTTTCTGGATCTTCCACCAGAGGCCTCTTTGCACCCAGGAATGAGCCACATAACTTGGTGGTGTACGGGACAAAAAGGTGATTTCTCTATGGTTGAAAGGGGCATATACGGTCACTTTGTAAAGGGAAAAAAAAAATCTGCATTTAAGCAGTGCTTTATCACATCTCAGATGTTCCAAAAGCTTCATATATGCAACAAATTACTTTGAAATGTCACTGTAGACAAACATAGGCATTTTTTGCACACATCAGGACTCCAAATAGCAATAAGATGATTCACCAAATTTTTTGGTGGTGTTGGTTGAGGGAAAAATATTGGCCAGGGCAGCTGGCCTTGCTCTTCAAAATGTCATAGAATCTGAATGCCCACTTGAACAGGGCAGCAAACAGTACTTGCCATCTCACATCTCTGTTGCGGCAAAGATTCTTGCCATGATCTCCCGAACCAGCATATCTCAATATTCTTCCCAAGACCCTGCGCAGATTTCAATTCAAGGAAAGCAGCATAGACATGATCCTGGTTGCAAGACAGATTCAGGGTAAATGCAAATAAAAAGGCCAGTTCATGATCTTCAATGCGACATTGGTCTTCGACACCAAGCAGAAAGGGATTCTGGAAACTCTTGGCCAAGTTTGGTTGTCCAGAAAATATATCAAATATTATCTGACCGATGATGAAATAACAAGGTCAGTTAGGGTGGTATCTGATGCTTTCTCCACCAGGAACAAAGTTAAACAAGGGTGTATTTTGGCACCCATCCTATTTGGCTTCTTGTTCTCTGCCATACTGAAACAAGCCATGTCAGACTCCCAGCAATTCAACTTAGAGACTACAAGCAAAGACCAAAGTTAAAGAATCCAATGTTCATTAGATCCTCTTTACTGATTACGGGCACGCTGTTACCCTACGTTAGAAGACCCCAGACCATCACCAATTGTCTTGCGCTTACAGCCAAGTACAACCTACCTAGCTGTCTGAAGAAACTGAGGTTATGGCCCACTTAGTCCAATAATTTACCTACCTGGAAAGCCTATCAGACATCTTTGAACAAAGAAGCATTTAATCAACTGAAGGTCTGCTCTCTGCTCAACCATTGGCCATCTTAGGAAGTGCATGTGGACAAACAGGATCTGAAAATTAAAGATCAAGTATAAAAGTGCAGTGATCCTGTCATCTCTTCTCTATGGTTGCAAGACCTGGACAGTTCAGCCACTAGAAACATCTTGAAAACTTCCACGATCACAGTTTTTGCACTACCATGATCAGATGGTAAAATGAGATTCCAATGAGATTAATGGTTCTGACTCATGCGGTTGATCAAGGCTATGCCAATTGAGGCCTAGGTAACATGGCACACCTTGGAAGTCAAATGGCAAGCTGCCCAAGATTGTTGTCTTCTCTCAACTAAGAGGCCAAACATTTCCACTGAAGACAATTTAAATCTTGTAAGGACACATTGAAAAGGAATCCTGAAAACTCGAACCTGGGAGCAACTTGCCAGATTGGCATTTTGCCACTTGACTTTCACCAGGGAAGATGCCACTTTGAAAAGTGACAAGAAAGCTGAACAGAAAAAAAGACAGGCAACAGTGGCAATTACATTGAATAAAACTCTGAACTCACCTGTACTAAATGCAGTTGAATTAGCCTCTTGCACGTTAGAAGAGTAAATTATACAAGCACTTGAGATAGCAAACGCTCCAGGCTATGACCTGATTGAGGGGTAATCATGGTGTATGCCACAAATGAATGCGTCCTGGCTCACTGGCACTGAACAGAACCAGCAATCCATATGGCCTGGCACCAAACAAATACCAACCCACGTGTCCTAAATTCAGAGACTAGGCAGGTGGTTCAATCTTTTCACCTTAACCAGTTTCCCCTACAATATTCATCTTGCTCTACAAACCTTCATTCACTTATGCTCTTGCCTCCCCCACCTTGGGCACCTCATGTCACTATGCCTATGCCAAGATAATACCCGTGCACTTGCGGCAACCTTGAAGTCTGAACATTTCATCCAGATGCAACAAATTATTTAAATTTATCATATAAAAGCTGCATATACTTGCACCACTGCTGGATCTGTATAATGCTTTAAAAATTTGTACATTAGAGTACAAAATATTAAGATCTCAGTTGCTGTAGCACAACTTTCCTTGTAACTAACACGCAGCTTCAAACAGGAACTTACACTAGCGAGATTGGTGCAGGAAATCTCTATGGAAATGAACGTACAAGCAACAATCTGGGAGTTCCGAGTTAGTTCACAATCACATATACAATGCACAGTGAATCGCATCCCATGTCCTTTAAAACACACTGGCTTATTCCATATTAAAAATGCGCAACTTTCCTGTAAATGTGAACTTCCTTCATCATATGCCCACTGCATCAGTGTCGCATGTCCACTGTTCATTACTAATCTCCTTACCTTAAGAAAACAAGGCATGGTTCAGCTACATAAAATGAAGTGAAGCAGTAAGATATTCATACTCAACATAATAGAACGCAAACTTTTGGGTCCTCTTCTCTACCTATCTCCCCCCACACACTCATGTTGGGGGGTAAAGCTCATCAGCATCAGATTTCCCATTGTCTACATTTAAAAAAAACCTATGTAAATCAGACTAGCCACTCAGTTGTTAAAAAATTCAAGAAGCCAGCCCACCACCAGGGCAGCAAAAGCAGCCTTGCCAGGATCACCCACACCCAGAGAACAAATAAGTAAATAAAATGTTAATGAGCCATTAAGTCTTCGATCTGCTGCCATCTCATAAAAGGAATCTTTTTGTACCTAGTATATCTGTATTTATAGCACAGCAAGAACTTGGATTAGCAGTGAGTACCACCAGAGGATTGATTATGGCAATAACTTAGTTAAAGGCAGTCAGCATGAATTCAGAAGGGAAAGATCCTGCCTGACCAACCTCCTTAATTTCTGTGAGGAAGTGACAACCCAAGTGAACTGTGTAAGCCCAATGATGTGATGTACCTGGACTTTGATTAGATGACCAGGCTTCAGAAACTTAATGCAAAGTGGTCAAATTTGCAGATGATACCAAAATAGAAGGAACAGTGGACTCAAAAAAGGCAGCTCAAACTACAGAATGAGTCAGAGAAGATATGTAAGTGGATAGAACAATGGCAGATGAAATTTAATGCAGACAAGTCTAAAGTGCTACACAAAGAAAAATAGATGATACACATGATTGGTGTTGAAATAGCATAGACGAAGCTGAAAGAGACCTCGATGTCTTAGTAGACTCAATGCTAAACACATTCAACCAATGCAGAGCAGCAAACAAAGCCAATGCAATATTGAACTATATAGCCAAAACAGTTGAATACAAGTCAGATGAGGCAGCGATCGAACTTTATAGTGCTCTGGTCAGATGATACCACGAACACCGCATCCAGTTCTGATCAAGAAATAAGAATGCCGTTTGAGTGCTGGAGCCAGTGCAGAGCTAACAAAATCCAGAAGGCTTATCCCTCTCGTTAAGAGTCGGATTTATGAGAAAAGACTGTTGAAACTTGTGTCTTTTTGTAGGCTGAAAGCCCGAGAGGTGACTGTAGAGCTGTCAGAAGATTGTTCAGTGTTTCGATTTTTTAAAATGTACACTTTAAATTAAATTGCAGGCAGGCAGTAGACCTTGGGGACACAGGTTCAAACTAGAAAAAGGTACTTGCCCTATATGTTCTGCCACAGCTTCACATCACTACCATGCAGTTGACTTTACTTGAGACCAGAACAATCTATTATCTAGTACTTTTAGAAAGTCAGGAACGTACAGGTCAATCCAATTAGTTCCAAGTTTAATACCACCTCTCGACCACTTCTTCACAAAAAAGTATGCCACTCCCTGTTGAATTTGCTAACAGCATCCTCCTTATCCTCTGTGAGGCGCTTGAATCTAAACTATATTATCGGATTCTTGAGCTAGAGTCTGTGCCCCCTGGTTTTACGCTTATAAATAAATTGAAACTGAGTAAATTTTGATATCAGGATTTTTTTTCTTCACAAGATCTCCCGAACTGCCTTTTCTCCAGTGTAAACAGTCCTAGCTTTCTTCATCTTCCCTTGTAGCTCAGGGTTCAATACGTTCTAGTTTACCTCTTCTATGCCCTCTCCAAAGCCTGGATGTCCCCAATGTAGTACTTTACACTACACGTATCCAAGCGCTCACCCTCTAAATACAGGCAGACCTAAATTATGCTGCAAAAATATAAATTTCTACAGACTTCTGATACCCTGGGGCATAAACCCGTCACAAACGTTACCCAGTACGTTACTGGTTCAAACGCAATGCACCATCTGTAACTGGTTAGAATATTTAGTATCCCACAGTCTTATCTATCTATCTTCCCTGTTCTCATAAGATATATTAAACACTTGTGGTCCTTCAACGCTTCTGAATTTATAGTACTATGTCCATAGCAGGCCCTGGCAAAAACCACTCAGGATACACATTTCTGTAATTCAAGCAATGGGCGTTCTATGAACAATTTTACCGCTTATATCTCGAAAATCAAACATCTAATGAATAGTAAATATAACGTTTATATTTTCATTAGTCAGTGCGTAGTGATGAGAAAGCGTTCGCTCAAACATGCAGGGCAGACATGGCTGGGTTAATGGCGGTTTCTTCAACGTTACGCAATACCGAAAGCTTTCGATATTGAATTCTGCCATCAAATTTAACACTACTAGTAAACGCGATTGTATCTTAAAGTAGCAGCTGAAAGATTACAGGTCGAAAAAGACCGACAAAACTCATTAAAATTCAGGATGCCAAATGCCTGTGCGTGTGCATGTGCGCGCGCGAGAGAGAAATTTCTAGAAACCGCAGCTCTTCAAATCGTTTCAGAACATGTAGCGCCCCATTCGTGCTGCCAGTTACTCGGTAGAAATATCAGGCGAGAGAAAAATCAGCTTTTGGGAGAAAAATCCGCATATTAACGACAAAATGAATTAATTGCGCTGGAACATGATGCAGTCCCGCAAGGCTGCGTGCGTTTCGACTCTCACGTGTAGCAAGCGGAGAACATTTTATCTATTGAAAGGGACAACGTTTCAAAGATTAACCGGCTGCAAATCAAATCAACGTTTGGACAGTGAAATTTTATAGTTTCATAATTTAAAGTCAATCGAGACATTCACTACCCTTCTAACCCGACGTAACTGTCAACTGCAGACTGCAAAAATCCTCCTGGATTCGGTTTAAATATACGGTTTAAATTTACAGATTTAGAATTCACAGGCATTCTTTGAAGCGCATGCACGTTTCGTCTGCAAAACTGTATCAAAATAAAATTAAAACATGTTGTAACTCTCATCTTTTACCTTCGATTCCAATTTTAACCCAACAGCGGGTTCCCCTTATTTGTTAAGTGATTTTTTTTTTGCCTTGTAATAAGCAGCGGCCTAGTGTGGCGAAAAGGCGCCTAACTCCCACCCGCCCGCCTATCCGTTCCCTCGCAAGGGAATGGCAGATAAAGCGCCACTGGCCGTCGGGCAAACCAGTTTTAATCGAATTAAGCCATCACTTACATGTTTGCTGTAGTTAAGCTCTACTCAGTGTAGGGAGCTCGCAAGACAAGTGGTGTCTGGACAACCGCGCTCTGGCGTTTTTTTCTCCTCTCTACCTCGCCCAGACAAAGTGACGCAGCACACGTTCCCACAAAACGCAAACGCTCACTCTACCGCTCGCTATGGTTACGGCGTTAATCATACGTCCGCGCTAGAAATCCCAAAGCGTCGAATTGATTGGTCGGCTCCACGCCCACAGGGAGATCCCGCCTCCCCGACGAAGCGTCAATCAGGCTTGCGCGTGCCTATACATATGGTAAATCCTGCTCTTACGTTCGAAGGTAAGATGAGTCAGGGAAAATGTTTGCAGCAAATACATTAATTTCTGATATAATTTTTCCACTCTGTCCAAAGTTATTTTTAATGCCGTCTACAAATTTCGTCCTCTAGCCACCCTGCTCTCCTTAACTGATCATCGGCGTCCATTTTAGCCCCACTCCAAAACTTCAGCCATAACCTAAGGCTGACACTTCAGTGCAGTACTAAGGGAGTGCTGGATTGCCCGAGGTTTCGTCTTTTGGATGGGGCTATTAAAGATTCTATAACATTATTTGAAGATCTGGCCGTTTTCTCTCACCCAGCACCACCAACATAAATTACTAATCTGTTTAGCATCTCTTTGCTGTTTGTGGGACCTTGCTGTGCTCAAAATGGCTGCTGTGGCTACCTCCATAATAACGGTCATTGTATTTCAAATTAATTTCTTGTACGTGAGGTGTGATCAGGTGTTATGTAAATGTAAATCTTTTTATTTTTATGGCAGAAAGTTGCTTTTGTCATGTACAAATTTATACAATTTTTTTGTGTCTTTAAGACTACAATTGTGGAGATCTTCAAGCCTTGCTGATTGATAGTACCGGCCAGTTAGCAGACCAGTCAGTTATTTAACAGGAACAGATCAAATCAGAGTATGATAAAACAGGTGGTTGGCAAGGACTGGTCAAATAAAAGTATGATAAAAAAACAAAGTGGCCACTTTCCTCTTCCTATTCCCATCCAACTCTTCTCCATCCATGATAATATCCATCTGCTCCAGGACCAAATCGACCTTTCCCAGGTCTGTTGAGCGCCTTCCTTTCTCTGGATCAGAAGAAGGCATTCAACAGGGTGGATCACAAATATTTATTTGGAACTACACGCTTTTGGGTTCGGGATGCATTTTGTTGCCTGGATCCGACTTCTGTGCACTGCCGCAGAGTGTCTAATTAAGGGCAACTGATCTCCGACGGCCCCCTTCACAATGGGAGGCGTGCGTAAGGGATGCACTATGTCTGGCTAATTATGTGCAATCTGTATGGAACCTTTCCTGTGCCTCTTACGCAAGAGGGTGTTGGGACTGGCTCTTTGTGAGCTGGAGATGGAAGCTCTTTCGGCTTAAGCTGATGACGTGCTCTTCATGGTCACGGTTCCCGTTGATTTGTGGAGGATGCGCGAGCAAGTGTACTGTACCGTATCCTCCGCAAAGATCAACTGGGACAAATGTTCTGGACTCTTGATAGGTCAGTAGCAGATAGAGTCCCTGCTGGAAGAGCTCCAGGCTTTCACCTGGAGCACCACACACCTCTTTGTGTCTGAAATCACATGTAAAAATACCTGAAGTGGAAACCAGCATCTAAGAAGGGCGCCAAGAAAGGCGTGAGTAAAATCACAGCAAAGGGCAGCAAGAAACAGAGAACGTCGAGGAAGGAGGAACGTCGATCTACATCTGCAAAGCGATGAAGCAGGTTCACCCTGACACCAGCATCTCCTCGAAGGCCATGAGCATCATAAACTCGTTAATGATATTTTCGAGCACATGGCGGGTGAGGCTTCCCGCCTGGCCCATTACAACAAACGCTCGCCCATCAGTTCCCGGGAGATACAGACTGCCATGCGCCTGCTGCTGCCCAGGGGAGATGGCCAAGCACACCATGTTGGAAGGGACAAAGGCTGTGACCAAGTACACTAGCTCTGAGTGAAACTCCACAATGTACTGAAAGAAAAAAATAACCACCTCTTGTACCTGGGAGTCCACCTGAGCCCCGCTGAGGAAACCTGGCTGGCACATTGGACAGAGTTAGCGACCAAAGTCACCACTCGTCTAGGGCACTGGACTGGGTTAGTCAGAGTGCTCTCCTGCAAGGGTAACATAAGAAATAGGAGCAGGAGTAGACCATACGGCCCCTCGAGCCTGCTCCGCCATTCAATAAGATCATGGCTGATCTTCGACCTCAACTCCACTTTCCTGCCCTATCCCCATATCCCTTGATTCCTTCAGTGTCCAAAAATCTCAGTCTTGAATATACTTAACGAATGAGCATCCACAGCCCTCTGGGATAGAGAATTCTAAAGATTCACGACCCTCGGAGTGAAGAAATGTTTCCTCATCTCGGTCCTAAATGGGTCATAGGAACAGAGTTCTGTTTGCGGAAGAGGGTTCCAAACTTCTACCACCCTTTGTGTGTAGAAATGTTTTCTAATCTCGCTCCTGAAAGGTCTGACTCTAATTTTTAGACTGTGCCCCCTACTCCTAGAATCCCCAACCAGTGGAAATAGTTTCTCTCTATCCACCCTATCCGTTCCCCTTAATATCTTATAAACTTCGATCAGATCACCCCTTAACCTTCGAAACTCCAGAGAACACAACCCCAATTTGTGTAATCTCTCCTCATAACTTAACCCTTGAAGTCCGGGTATCATTCTAGTAAACCTACGCTGCACTCCCTCCAAGGCCAATATGTCCTTCCGAAGGTGCGGTGCCCAGAACTGCTCACAGTACTCCAGGTGCGGTCTAACCAGAGTTTTGTATAGTTGCAGCATAACTTCTGCCCCCTTGTACTCCAGTCCTCTAGATATAAAGGCCAGCATTCCATTAGCCTTCTTGATTATTTTCTGCACCTGTTCATGACACTTCAATGATCTATGTACCTGAACCCCTAAGTCCCTTTGGACATCCACTGTTTTTAACTTTTTACCATTTAGAAAGTACCCTGTTCTATCCTTTTTTGATCCAAAGTGGATGACCTCACATTTGCCACAGTTTTGCCCATTCACCTAATCTATCAATATCCCTTTGTAATTTTATATTTTCATCTACACTGCTCACATTGCCACCAATCTTGGTGTCATCGGCAAACTTAGATATGAGACTTTCTATGCCTTCATCTAAGTCGTTAATAAATATTGTGAATAATTGAGGCCCCAAAACAGATCCCTGCGGGACTCCACTAGTCACATCCTGCCAATGTGAATACTTACCCATTATCGCTACTCTCTGTCGCCTTTCGCTCAGCCAACTTCCTAACCAAGTCCGTACTTTTCCCTCGATTCCATGGGCTTCTATCTTAGCTAACAGTCTCTTATGTGGGACCTTATCAAATGCCTTCTGGAAGTCCATATAAATAACATCCATTAACATTCCCCTGTCCACTACTTTAGTCACCTCTTCAAAAAATTCAATCAGATTTGTCAGGCACGACCCACCTTTCACAAATCCATGCTGGCTCTCCCTGATTAACTGAAAATTCTCGAGGTGTTCAGTCACCCTATCCTTAATTATAGACTCCAGCAATTTCCCCACAACAGATGTTAGGCTAACTGGTCTATAATTCCCCGGTTTCCCTCTCTCTCCTTTCTTAAAAAGTGGAGTGACGTGCAATTTTCCAATCTAGAGGGACAGTTCCTGATTCTAGAGAACTTTGAAAGATTATAGTTAGTACATTTGCAATGTGCTCACCTACTTCCTTTAAAACCCTGGGATGGAAACCATCTGGTCCTGGGGATTTGTCACACTTTAGTGCTATTATTTTCTTCATTACTGTTGCTTTACTTATGTTAATTTTATCGAGTCCCTGTCCCCGATTCAATATTAGTTTTCTTGGGATTTCCGGCATGCTATCCTCTTTTTCTACTGTAAATACTGACGCAAAGTAATTATTCAACATGTCTGCCATTTCCTCATTGTCAATGACAACATCCCCACTTTCAGTTTTTAAGGGGCCAACACTGCTCCTGACCACCCTCTTTTTCCTAATATAACGATAAAAGTTCTTCGTATTGGTTTTGATATCCCTTGCAAGTTTCTTTTCATACTCTCTTTTTGTAGCTCTTACTATCTGTTTTGTGACCCTTTGTTGATCTTTGTATCTTTCCCATTCGCCAGGATCTGTGCCATTTTTTGCCTTTTTGTATGCCCTTTCCTTATGTCTTATACTGTCCCTTACCTCTTTAGTTGTCCATGGCTGTTTTTTTTGGCAAGTAGAGTTCTTGCCCCTCAGGGGTGGTAAACCGATTCTGTATCATGTTAAATGTTTCTTTAAACATTTCCTTCTGATAATCAGTCGTTTTACCCATTAACAGATTTGCCCAGTTTACTGTGGACAGTCTCTGTCTCATCCCATTGAAGTCGGCCTTACCCAAGTCTAGAATCTTAGCAGCTGACTCACTTTTTTCCCTTTCAAACACTACATTGAACTCGATCATGTTATGATCACTATTGGATAGATGTTCACGTACAGTTAAGCCGTTACTAAATCTGGTTCATTACTCATTACTAAATCTAGTATGGCTTGTCCCCTTGTTGCCTCTAGGACACACTGCTGTAGAAAACTATCCCGGACACACTCAAGAAATTCACTACCTTTCTGACAGTTGCTAGTCTGCTTTCCCCAATCTATGTGAAGGTTGAAGTCCCCCATTAAGACCACTATGTCTTTCTTACACGCTTGTCTAATCTCTGCATTTATACAATCTAGCACTTCAGAGCTGCTGCCAGGGGTCCTATACACAACTCCCACTATAGTCTTAGCTCCTTTCCTATTTCTCAATTCAACCCATAAGGTCTCTGTTGGCTGCTTACCTCTTGTTATATCCTCCTTTATCATTGAATTGATTTCATCTCTAATCACTAAGGCTACTCCTCCCCCTCTTCCATTTTCCCTATCTCTCCTGTTGACCTTATAACCTGGTATATTCAGTTCCCAATCCTGACCATCCTGCAGCCATGTCTCTGTAACAGCTATCATGTCATACCCTCCAATTTGAATTTGAACCTGTAGTTCATTTAATTTATTCCTTATACTCCGTGCATTTGTATATAGAACTCTTAGTTGGGCCACACACCCTAGCCTGATCTTCAGCTTTGATGCTGGGTTAATCGCCTTACACCTTCTAGTTTTCACTTTATCTGTAGTGTCTAAAGTACACTTTCTTTCTGCTGCTCTACACTTTTCCTTTTCATTTATTCTTGAACAACTGTTTGTACTATTTGTATTGTAAACTTCCCCTGGGTCTTCCCCTCTCTTGCTGCTCTCAACTTTACTCCCTTCTGTCTCCCCGCTCAGGTTCCCATCCCCCTGCCACTCTCGTTTAAACCTTCCCCAACAGCACTAACAAACACCCCCGCGAGGACATTGGTCCCAGTCCTGCTCGGATGTAACCCGTCCCGCTTGTACAGGTCCCACCTTCCCCAGAACTGGTCCCAATGTCCCAGGAATCTAAATCCCTCCCTCCTACACCATCCCTGCAGCCACGCATTCATCCGGTCTATTCTCCTGTTCCTATACTCACTAGCACGCGGCACTGGTAGTAATCCTGAGATCACTACCTTTGAAGTCCTGCTTTTTAATTTATTTCCTAACTCCTTAAATTCACCTTGCAGGACCTCATCCCTTTTTTTTTAACCTATGTCGTTGGTTCTGATATGGACCACGACTACTGGCTGTTCACCCTCCCCCTCCAGAATGTCCTGCAGCCGCTCCGCAACATCCTTGACCCTAGCACCAGGGAGGCAACATACCATCCTGGAGTCACGTTTGCGGCCACAGAAACGCCTATCTGTTCCCTTTACAATTGAATCCCCTATCACTATACCCCTGCCACACTTCTTCCTCCCCTCCTGTGCAGCAGAGCCACCCGTGGTGCCACGAACTTGGCTCTTGCTGCTTTCCCCTGATAAGCCATCTCCCCCAACAGTATCCAAAGCGGTATATCTGTTTGAGAGGGAGATGGCCCCAGGGGACTCCTGCTCTACCTGCCTAGTCCTTTTACTCTGTCTGGTAGTCACCCATTTCCTTTCTGTCTGTGTAATCTTTACTTGCGGTGTGACCACCTCACTGAACGTGCCAGCCACGATAGTCTCAGCATCACGGATGCTCCACAGCGAATCCACCCGCAGCTCCAGCTCCGAAATGCGGTTAGCCAGTAGCTGCAGCTGGACACACTTCCTAGACACATGGTCGCCAGGGACACTGGTAGTGTCCATGACTTCCCATATAGTGCAGGAGGAGCATATCACAGGTGCGAGCTGTGCTACCATGACTTGCCATAGATTTACCCTGTGTTCACCTCTCAGACTCTCCTCCCGCTCTCGGTCTCTCCTTTTTTACTGTGCTCACCTCTTGGACTCTCCTGCCTCACCTGTGATGTCGCACAGTAGTTTTCTCTTGTTGCAGGTCTGCTGCTGCTTTTATTCCCCACTCTCAGTCTTCTGCCGCTCAGGTCCGCCGCCGCTCTGCGGAAAAAGTTAGGAAATGCAAGGCAAAGCAGCACCTCCTTCCCCCACTTCACCAAACTCCCACACTCACCAAACTCACAGTTGCTTCACTCTGTCCCGCCACACTCCGTGCTGGTTGCACTAACAGGCCCCTGTATTTCTACAGTTTGTGACTCAGATGAGTCAGGCCTGCTCCACCTTCAGGAACCAGTTTAATCTAGTTAACCAATTAACTTACTACAACAGCTCTCTCTGCTGAAGCCTGACAGAAATTAAAAATTTTAAATTAAAAAATTTAAACTTTAAAATTGAACTTAAACAGTTGATAGCAATTAAACTTAAACAGTTGATAGCAATTTACACTAGATTTTAAAGAGATTAACCCTTAAACTCCCACACTCACCGTTGCTTCACTCTGTCCTGCCGCACTCCGTCGAGCGTGGTCATAAACCAACTGTTGTCCGCTATGATTTGGTTACTTTGATCCCTCCCCCTGAATTTGTTGCGCAGATCCAAAGGAAGCTCGTTGACTTCTGGGACAAAAGGAAGCACTGGGTCTCTGCGATGGTTCTAAGTCTCCTGTTTCGGTCAGGTGCTGGTGTACATCCGCATCCAGGTTACGACTTTCCGTCTTCAGACCCTGCAGAGATACCTGTAGGTAGAGGATCCTCCCAAATGGTGTGCGCTGGCCACGTTTTTCTTCCACCAACTGCACGGCCTGAACTATGACAAGCAGCTCCTTTTCATACGATACATGGAATACATTCATTCTTGCAGGAGCAGCATGTCTTCTATTGGGAACCTGATTCGGAACAAGGTTGTCTCCAGCAGCAGCTCCCACCTGTCAGAGGTATCGGCCATCCTGTCAGAGCCACTACTCCGCAACCCACGCTTCCATGTTGTCAGCTTCAGCGATGTGTGGCTGGTGGAGCGGAGAGCCCTGGCTGCGAAGGTAACTAGAATCAGGGACAGGCTGGATTTTGCCAGAGGCGTTGGCAGCACGGATATTCCGGCATGATTCTGTCCGATCTTATCCCCTTTCGGACAGGATTTCTCATCGGTGTGAGACTCTGAAACCTCCCTCGAGAGTTTCCGCCTCAACTTGAGCCATCTCTCAGAAATTCCCTCCATGCCATTCCATTCTGCTCGGAGAAATTTCCTATACTCCTGCACACTCTCCATTTCCTTGTTCTTGTCTTCCATTTGGACACACCTTCGTGTACTATTTTGCCATTCCCAATGGAAGGCTTTGTACTCGGAGATCCTTCCCTGCACCATTGGGATCCTGGGGTGGAGAGTTTTGCATGGAGCAGTGGCACCCAACCTACTACTGAGCCACTTCACTGATTCTTAGGCCGTGTGTAATTGCTGTGGCCTGAAAGAAACTGTATTTGACATATACATGGAGTGTGAGAGGTTGCAGCCCATATTTTGCTATTTCAGGGGCCTGCTCCTCAAATTTTGGCTGCATTTCAGTTCCAAGCTCCTGATCTTTGGCCACCTAGTACGTGGGGGTCGGGGGGGGAAGTGAGAGGACCTTCTTGTGGGTCTGCTCCTGGCCAACACAGCCATCCACAAGGCCAGTGGGGAGGGTCGCTCTGGCTGTGTGCATTTCTTCCACAATCTTGTCCGCAACCGGGTGGCCCTGGAGAGGGACCATTGCAGCGTCCCCCAGCACGCTTGAGGCCTTCCATGACCGGTGGGCACCTCAGGATGTTAATTGTATAATTAACTGCAATAACGAAATACAGATTTAATTTACAATACGCTTCTTTCAGTTTGAGTGGACCTCGGGTTAGATTATTTTATTAGTAGTGCCCTCCTAGAGGGGGCACTTGTGGTACAGTACTGATTTCTGTTTGGTGACACTGGGGTTCCCAGTGCTATCCCTACAGTTCCAAATAAAATAGGCCCATCCAACTCTCCAATCAGCTTTCTCCCTACTTGCTTGTGGTCTGTGCTAAGGCTACCAATTTCACTTCGGCTTCCATCTATATTCTCTGCCCCAACTTGCTGCCCTGACACTGACCCACGGTATTATTGCAGTACTCTCAGTCCTGCCAAATACTATATAACCAACCTTCCTCCTGCTCTCTCTGACTTTTCAGCTAACCAACCTACTCACAGTCCATTCGCAGTCTGTTCATGCTCCAATGCTAGCCCAACCTATTTATAAACAGACCTCCTGCTACCAGCCCCCATATTGTTTACTGTGTGCACAGTTTTGGCGTGCAGCCTCCTTCCCCATCCGTCAGTTCCACGCCAACTAAGCTATTTTTCACTGAGCTCCTGCTGTCCCTTTCTCCAGACTGGTAGCCCCACACCTGGCCCAGCCAATACCTCAATCCAAACCCCAACTATGGCCTACAGCATCTGACTTAACCCATTGCCTCCAAACCAATCCCAAGTATTAATATTTACCCCATTATATATAAAATGTCATGTATATATTCACATAGAAATATATTTACAATATAATTCTACAATTCCATATATTTACAATTGCATATTTGTATTTACAATTGGATCTAAATTTATCATTTGATATTTTAATAATCAAATCTATGTCTAATGTCATATTTATATAATTTTATGTAAGTTGATACAATTCTAGAATTAGATTTATAGTTGCATCTAGCACAGGTACGCTGCATCACACCTTTCAAAGACATCACACCTGAAAGTGTCAGGGCATTGCATATCCGTGGAGCAAAAATTAACCATTGGCTGAAGTAAGTACGTGTCTGTTAAGTTACCAATTAAATATCTGACTAACTGAACATGAACAAATTAAAAGTGGTTCAATTCAATCATGAAGTATCAAAAAGGAAAGAGTAAGTAGCATAAACTGAGCAATCAAATCACTCAACTTTTCTTCAAAGCTACCAATCCTGAACTGGCAAGTAGCAGACTAGTTGGGCCAAATGGCCTGTTTCTGTGCTATAAATACTATGCAAATTTGTGAACCTGGTTTGAGTCGCCATCTTAATTTTTTTCAGCCAAAAATATACCTGTAAGTAACATTTATAACATAACTCCATAAAAAATTAAACATTGAGAAAATTCTTATTCAGAATTGCCTGTATTGTTTTAAATCCCAGGAAAACATTTTCTTGTAGAGGCCTCCTTCTGCGTTGGGAGGCTGGCGTTCGATTTGGAGTACATGGCTAAAGCATGAATTATTGGATTGGCCATTTTATTTTGCAGAAACCTTGATTCATCCCAAATGGCTGTGGTCTAAGTCAATCACATTAACGCCCTCCCCTCTTCATTTTGGCTCCACTGCCTCTGCTGAAGTTCTGATGACCTAATTCCCACATTTCTTTCAGCAGTGCCTAATAGTGCCTTCAGTGTTCCAATTGATCTAGTCCCTGTGCTTCGTTTACCTCAACCCGTCTGCGGTGCTTCGCAGCCCAGCTCGACCCATCCAGAGTTATTCCTAACCTGGCCTGCCCAGCCCTGCCCCACCGCGCCCCAACTCACCTCTCTCCCCACCCACTGGTTTTATCTGGTCAGGTGCTGTTGTAGTCTGTGGCTTTCTTACTGTACATGCTGACTATACTTGGTATGGCAAAACAACATCACAACTATAGTTGGCAGATAGACTAGAAGAACTCTGCCCATCCATTCCAAGTCCTTCTTGGCCGAGCTACTTGCTCATGCTGAGCTATACTATTTTTAATTATTACCCAGAAGTGCTGGAAGTGGATGAGACATGCAGATTTATTTGTAAGGCAAATGCATGGCCAACATTTATTTATGTACCTATAACATGTTACATGCAGATTTATTTATGTATCTGCAGTGTAGGAGGTACAAATCTATTATTAGCGGCCATTATTTATGGTCACTTTTTTACATTTTTAATCCACGAGCAACACGACAGGAGGTACGCTACGACCTAGATACTTCAGTCTTGCATCTACAGTATGACACACCCACAGTTTTGCATCATCAATTATCCGTTACATTTTTAAATGCATATATAGCGCCGTTCTGATTATTTAAATAACCACTATTTGCTCAGTTAACTATGCTGATTTGCTCAAATATCCAGACAGGAAAAGCGACCACTAGCAATGACGAACAGTGACTCACAAGACCAAGCAAATCCTTCAAATTGTTTACAAAGCTACCAATCTGTAACCAGCAATACCACAAAACAATCACATAATTGCATTGCTCAAGCAATTTTTAAACATTTCTTTTAGCACTATGTTGTTTCCTCAGCCAGTTACTTACATATACCTAAAAGATAACATAGCAAATACATAAAAATTTAAATAATTCACAAAAAAATCTAAACTTCTATTGGTGAGGCAGTGGAATAAAAGTTTTATTTCATTGTTTGTGTTGAACAAACAAGTGGAACAATGGTGGAAATAGCAACACACAAAGATGGAGATCCCAAGGTCAGGTTCTTCCAGTCCATTGTTATCCACTACATTAGCTACTAGCCACATGTGGCTAATTACGAATCTAGTTGTGATTAATTGCATTTTTGATTAGTAAATAATAAATGAGTAATAGACACAGTCATTGGGCATGTGATCTCAATACATGTATTCGCATGGTGTATGCATGTGTACTTCAACCTTTTTGTGTGTTTGTTGGTAAAATGGTAAGGAGAAAAGCAGAGTGTGTGAGTGTTTTTTGATTGCTGTGTGTGTTTTACTTCCTTGGTTACTGTTTATTGGTTATCTGCTATGATGGTGTGTAACATGGGTGAAAATGCTGGACTTCAGCACCATGGAAACACCAGCAACATTGTGTGGAGAGGGGAGCTGTTAGCGCGGTCAGCTCGACCGATCGGAATAACCACTTCAGACAAGCAGAAGAAAGCAAGTCCAGCCAATATTGAGCAGCCCCGACAGGGCACGTCACGGCAAAGAACAAGCAGCATCCAACTGCATCTGGATGGAGAGCGGGGGTGGGTCTGGTGTGTCTCGTGCAAGTCAATATTCTGAGCAATCACTCTGATGAAGTCAAAGTACTGCTTGCAATTGCTGAACAAGAACCTAGAAGCTGCACTAAGTCTGATAAATTCATAGCAGAATTCCAAACTTTCTTGAAAGAGAAAGACTGCAAAGTTTCGCACTGAATGGTGGTAGATGTTTATTAAGTAAATAGACATGTGAAGTACATTGACCTGCATTGAGTGTAAGACGTTTTCTACTAAAACTTGTGCAAGTGGCTAAAATGGTGTCACCGTAGCCACACCTGTGGCTGGGTCAGTGATTTCTATTGGACTCCAATGATCCAACACTGACTCAATTCCACAGCTGAAGGTCATGGCTGGGTAAAACCTACCAATGTGTAGGGGCCCAGCTTCAGCCTGTTTCGGGGCTTGAAAGTCAATGGTAGCCGTGTGCGGGGGAGAAAACTACGTACTCAGTGGGCATCATACTTCAAAATAGAAATAAAAAATCATAATTTTTGAGTTTAAAAAAAAAATCACCCTTGCCTGAATTTTATCATTTTTAAGACAGCATAGTTGGGTAACAGTGTATGAGGGGCTTGGGCTCTGCATCTGATGTATGCTTTTTTTTAATGTGGAGGAAGCCTCAAAATGTTATTTTAAAACATTTAGAATTCATTATTTTTGCAGGTGCATTATATTTCTTTAGAAAGATTCTATATTTGATAAAATCTCCGTAAACATGTGGAATTTTTTTCAGGTTGGAGTGCAACTTCAAGGATTTTTAGTAAAATGCACTTAATCAGCTTTTGTCCTCAATTCTTATAATACATACTTTTTGTGTTATATTGTATAACACTGCTGTCGCTCTTATAAGCAACATCACACAAGATTGGCTCTTACTAAATTCAAAATGTTTGTCCGTCTTCAATATAAGGTCACGTAATACCCAACCGCCCAATGTGTCAACTTTTTTTATTGGTCTGGTGTGCTTCATTGACAGGGCTCTAAGCCAATGAAGTGGGAGATGAGACGCCCACCCACCATCTGAGCGTACTGATTTCAAACGGAATGGACCAAACACTGAAGACATGGAGGGTGGCTACCAAAAATAAATTTAGCCACTATTATAATACCCACCTCCTACAAGAATACCAGCAGCTAACAGACTTCCAGCAGGATTTAAACTGTCAAGTCACGTATTAGGGGCAAGTGATTTTTAAAAATAGCTCAAAACTGCTCAGAATAATTGGCATTTTCAAACCTTCCGGGTCTTTTAATACCACATTGTACTATTCCAGCAGCTAATCACTGCAAACAAGTGTGGAAATTCACAGGACCTATCGCAGGATGCAAAAAACCAAATCACTTGCCCTACCTATTATTGAGGTCAGTGAGATTTTAAAAAATTACTGCTACAACTCAATTTAACAGCAGAGACTTCAGGTGCAAAACACAAATCTAGTTAGCAAGACTTGGGGACAGATTTATTTATATACTTAATTCATCTTAAAATGCACGTCTCTTCCACACGTGACACTACATGTCAACAGGCCATGAGCAATACGATGGAGATTTACCTATAAAATCGTGCCTGTAGGTTCATGTCCAAGCTATCTGATCATTTCAGTTATGTATATGATTGAAATCAGGTTAGTTCTGTAAAATATGCTTTGAATATGCTGCAAGAAAAAGAGGTTGTCTGCTTTTGGTATTTAAGCTTTAAGCATCCATAGTTGTCAGTGTTCAAATATGAATGTGCAAAATGGAATCTCTCACAGGCTGCCATACAAAGGGGTGGAAGTTATGATACAGCTATAGACCCCATCTAGCATACTGCATTCAGTTCTGGGCACTGCACCTCAGGAAGGATATATTGGCCTTAGAGGGGGTGCAGCACATATCCACCAGCATGACAGCAGGGCTAAAAGGGTTAAATTATGAGGCCAGGTTGCACAGACCAGGCTTGTATTGCTTTGAATATGGAAGATTATGGGGTGATCTAATTGAAGTGTTTAAGATGATTAAAGGATTTGATAGGGTAGATAGAGAGAAACTATTTCCTCTGATGAGTGTGTCCAGAACAAGGGACCATAACCTTAAAATTAAATACCAGTCCAAATTGCACTCTTATTTGCCACTGAAATAAATGTCACTAAGACTATGACTAGAGCATAGTACAGCAAGAGTACTTTAAATATTTACATCTTTCAATATTAGTCAAAGAACCTAGAAAAAAGACACCAAGTGTAATGTCATTTATTTAAAATATAGTAATAACTTGGAAAATTCCAGCCCCCACATTAGAGTTCTGTAACATTAATTGTTTTTTTTTGTCTAGACAGTAGTGACATCTTAGTTAAAAATAAAGAGGATTAAATGTTAGGAGAGTGAGATGAACAGAGATAAGAGAATTACAAGTTACAGAAAGTGTTTTTTGAAATGTTGTCTATAAGCATTGCCATAGGAGTTCAACTGGTACAGTTAAATACAGATAATTTAGTCTCTTTGGAAGGGGGGGGGGGGTGGTGGGAGGAGAGAATGCTGAAGGGGTTATTTATCTTTGTGCATGACCAGCCTATGCCATCGAGGGAGTGCTCAAATCTGGTGCCAGCTGTTGTACCCTGGTAAATTTTCTTACAAGGTACTTTGCAAGGTTAATATCACTGATCGTATCTACTGCTAAAATTCTGTGTGTAATGAAGTTAAAAATGAATAGAAATCCAAAAATGATATTGCAGACTGACATAAGGCAGCAGTTATAGCCGCTGGTGTAGGCCACACAGTAGTCAAAACTGTGGAGCTTGAACAAGATTTTAGGGTAAGTCTGCCAACATATTCCAAAAAGATGTAATGAACATGAGGTGGAGTGGTGACTTGTAGGATTGCTCCTATTTTCAGCTGCATTCATGTGGAAGTGGCATGCAGAGACTAATACTTCCATGGCCAAGGGAAGTTCAGAGGAAGATTCATCCTGGGTACTTGCACATGTCCTGGCTATCTGCTATTGGGAGAAGCCTTGTCAACTGCAAATGGAACTTTGCACAGTGAATCAGTGGGAGGGTGGGAGAAAATAAGAAGTTTGTATTCTCAAAATCCTCTTTAATGTAACATTAGTCTTTATTTTGACAATCCATTGTACAGAAATGAAAACATCTCCCCCCACCCCCTCTCCTTCTGAATGGGCTGTTGGGGTACATCTCCCCTCCACTATCTCATCCAAGAGGCCAATTTTTATGTGCATGCTTAAACACTAAGTGTCTGTGGGCTATTTGTCATAGCAGGTATCACTGCTCAGCTTGATACTGTCCCACCAGATATCCATACATGTGCCTTTTCCAGCAAGTCACTGGATAGTAATCAGAAGTCAAAACCCAGCTGATTTTCCCCTGGTCCAGACACACAGGGCAATCGTAGCAGCTCGACCTGGACTGTAACTGATAGTCTGTGATGGGTTAAATGCTAAGTCAACTTTGTGACGATTCTTCAAATTTGCAGTTGACCATTACTAAATCCAGTGAAAACTAGATAATAGGAAACAACTTTCATGCTAATCAGATTGATATTTTTGCTTTTTCATATTTTAAATGAAAATTATGGTCTTAAATTTTTAAAACTTTGTTCAAAGAAATAATATTTTCCATCTTTATTTTGTGGTTTTATCAGGACCTTTCAAATCATTTGAATTAAAACAAATCTTTTCCTCCCAATAGTAACACTCAGTCCAATAGAAACACTGATGCAGGCTCAGGACTCACTCCATTCATTTCCTAACCTGAGCTTGATCACGTGAGGCAGAGTCAATGGAGACAGGAGGAGATGTGTTCAGGCAGTCATTGGCACCTTCCGGTGACTAATTGCAGAGGGGACACTGGCAGTGACATGGGAGCAGAGAAACATAGGAACAGAAGGCCATTCAGCACCTTGAGCCTGTTCCACCATTCAGTTAAGATCATGGCAGATCTGTACCTCAACTCCATTTACCTGCCTTGGTTCTGTAACCCTTGATACCCTTACCTAACAAAAATCTTATCGATCCAAGTCCTGAAAATTTCAACTGACCCAGCATCCAGATTTCCACTACCCTTTCTGTGAAAGTGTTTCCTGATTTAACCGCTATATGGCCTAGCCCTAATTTTAAGATGCCCTCTTGTTCTGGATCTCCCCTCCACCCCCCAACAGAGGAGATAGTTTCTCTGCATCGATCCCATCAAATTCTGAATCAACACCTCAATTAGATCACCCCTCAATCTTCTAGAATACAAGCCAAGTTTATGCAACCTGTAATTTAACCCTTTATGTCCAGGTATCCTGGTGAGTCTGCACAGTACCCCTTCCAAGGCAAATATATTGTTTTGAGGTTCGGTGCCCAAAACTGAACACAGTACTCCAGATAGGGTCTGACCAAGACTCTCCAAGACACTTCTGAATTCCAAACCCCTTGGGATAAAGGCCAACATTCCACTAGCCCCACTGATTACTTTTTGTACTTGTACACAAATTGCTAAAAGCTAGTGCACATGGACACCTAAATCATTGCACCTAATCTCTCACCATTAAGAAAATATTCCAATTCTTCTTTCACAGACCCAAAGTGGATGACCTCACATCAAACTCCATCTGCCATAGTTCTGCCCACTCAGTCTGACTCACTTTGTAACTTCCTCCTCCCATCCACAGAGCTTACTGTGCCTCCTAACTTGGTGACATCTGCAATATACAACTCTATTCCTTCATCCAAGTCAATATACATGGTGAAAAGCAGAGGCCCCAGTACAGATAGTTGGGGAACACCACTCGTCACATCCCACCAGAGAATGAACCCTTTATACCTACTGTCTCCCACCTCCCATATCACAAGGTTGCCACCAATTCCATGTGCTCTCAATTTTGCTGATAATCTCTTGTGCAGAACCATATCAAATGCCTTCTGGAAGTCCATATAGACAACTAGATTAGTCAGATACAACCTACTCCATACAAATTCATGCTGCCCAAGTGCCCAGTCATTACGTGCCTGATACAGATTCCAGTAACTTCCTCACAGTTTATGTTAAATTGACAGGTCTGTAGTTACCTGGTTTTTCTCTCCCTTCCTTCTTAAATAATGGAGTGATATTTTGCAATTTTCAAATTTAAAGGCACAATTCCTGAAGCTAAAGCATTTTGGAAACTTATGACTAATGCACCTGTAATTTCCTCACCTATCTCTATTGCCCTGGGGTGGAGACCATCAGGTCCTGGAGATTTGTCTATCTTAAATCCCATTATTTTCTCCATTACTATTTTAAAAACTTATATTCAATCTACCAAGTTCCTCCCCTTGATTTATTTTTAGGTTCCCTTGTACTGCTGGTATTTTGTCCTGTTCCTCTACTGTGAAAACAGATTCAAGTCTGCCATTTTCTTATTATCCATTATAGGGACACATGCATCTGTCCTTAGTGGGCCCACATTCTCCTTTACCACTAATTCTTTATATTTATAAAAACTTTTACTGTTAGCTTTGATATCCCTCGCAGGTTCTCTTTCCACCCCATATTCCCCCTTTGCACTTCACATTTTTTGTGCCCCATTGTCACTTTTTATGGTTCTCCCAGTCCACTGGATTTCTATTTTTCCTTGCAACCCATCCTCCTGTCTTCAGGAGTCGAAGCAACAAAGAAAAGGGGATAACAATCGTAAAAAAAGGGATTGAAAGCTACTTAAATACCCATATAAAAAGAATAAATTGTGGAGGGGTGTGCCTGGCGTTGGACCTATCTTGCTCGAGAAGCCAAGCCAAGAACCTGACAGCCATTCATACACAAGTACTTTTCAAGCAGGGATCAAAATAGATTAGAAATCAGCTAACTCAATGCAATCAAAGGGTCAAACCTGGAACCTTCCTTTCTATAGTCCAGTAGTACATTTATCCACTGAGCCTTCAGGGCACTTTATGCATGTGCTTGTTTCTCAAATGCCATTCTGGTTCTGCTAAGTGGAACATTTGTACCCACAATTAACCACCCTTTTTACCATTTGCTGCACACCCCAGGTAGGTTTAGACAGTTCACCTTTATCTTTGCGAAGTCCATCTCATCACAATCCAAGTTAATCTAAGTCGGTCAGGTTGCCAATTTCCTTTTAGATAATCCTCCTTGTGCTAATTTTGGTATTATCTTGTCCTCCATCCAACATATACCCCAGCACACACAGCCTCATTCTTACTACATTCATAAATTTTCATTTTTGAAGGGACAATTTCCCATGAAACTGTCCAAGATCTAAAGCACAGCAATTGTAATGTACTACTAGTAGGTTACATAACATCCAGCAAAATAAAAATTACATTCTTTCCAATTTGAGAGTGCATGTGTTTGAAGTTTGTTTCCTGCTGAATTACTACTCCACTAATGAGAAACCACCTCAAACAGCAATCCTCTTCACATAACTATCTCCTTTTCCTTAACATTTTTTTTTTTAAAAAGCTGCCTTCTTCATAGGCCAAGAACTTTTTCTTGAATAACACCGAGTCTAACTGAACAGTTGCCAAATTAGGCTCAGCCACCTCTGACCAGTCACAGTCCAACTTACCTGTACCAAAACTACACCATCTCAACACTAAACCCCACATCAACAAGCCAGAGTTCATATTCTCCATGAATGCAGCTCAGCCACTGTACATCTGAACAGAAAACCTAACACCATCCCAATGTAATGCTGGCAAACCATCAAAGCAATTCTCAGAAGTGGTTATTCCCTTCTCAGTCAGGAAGCAGAGAGCATTACAAACTAGAAAGAACTGAAGTGAAGGATAGCAGAACTGGAAGCTCACCATAAAAGGCACCAAAAAGCAACGAGCAAGCCCTGATACAAGCTAGAGGTGAACACAACAGTCTAGTCAGCTCAAAAACTGCTCCAACACTTCATGGCTAGATATTCTGAGTAGGGAGTAGTCCTTATGCACATCCTATGAAAACAAGTTATAGAAGTCACAGCAATTAGAAAAGCAGACGATAAGCTAACCTCCAACCCTAAGATCAACAGGGAATTCACTGACACTATACCTTACTCTACAACTCAAGTCCCAGGTCATTGCACAGGAAGTATCCCTTCACCTTGCCAACCGCCCCCTCTCCCAAATTACCCAAGAGGATATAAACTCACTGGACTCTCCAACCTCAACCAAGAGGCAATACAAAACCTTCAATCTGGAAAGACCCCTGGCCCTAATGGGTCGTGACATTCTACAAGGCCCTAACTCCTTGAAATGACAATCCTGCTAAAACTCTTCCACCACATTGAAGAAACAAGCATTCTTCCAGGAACTTTCAAGGCAGCCACAAGCACATTAATACACAAATGTGGACAAAGATCTCTCTCTCTGCTCAGACTTTTATTCCTGCTGACTACAAAATACCGACCAAGATCTTGAGCCACCAGACTGGACATGGTCGCCCCAGCTCTAGTCCATACTGACTAAACAGGACTCAAATGGGTCGCCACTCAGGAGACACCACCAGATGCCCATATTCAATGTGGTGCACCACTACCCTAGTACTCACCCTAGGCACAGGTTAGGTGGAGTGTTAATTTCTGCTCACTGTACTCAAGCAAATGATCTTTGGCACCATATTCAGGCAGTGGATCAAAATCTTCAGATCAAACCCTACATCTGCTGGGCGCACTAATGGCCTCAGCTCTCCTGTATGTCCCTGCTAATGAGGGTCGACACAAAAGGCCCCTTATCTCCCCTATGATGAATGTACTAAATGGTGCATGCCCCATAGTAGAGCTGCTTAATTCTGATGTATTCCCACAGCAGTTGGCAAATTCAGTATGGATATGGGCCAGGTAGCCTACACATGAAGGAAATACACTAGTTTTTATTTTTTTTCTAAATAGTTTTGTAGCTCAGGGTTCATGGAATACTGGGCTGCATAGCAAAAGGTTTAGAATATAAAAAGGATGTGCTGCTGCAAGTATAAGCAGAGAGTAGTGGTGAACAGTTGTTTTTCAGACTGGAGGGAAGTATACAGCAGTGTTCCCCAGGGATCAGTGTTAGAACACTGTTCTTTTTGATATATATTAATGACCCAGACTTGGGTTATATAGAGGGTAGAATTTCAAAGTTTGCAGATTGAAATTCAGAAATGTAAACAATGAGGATAGTAACAGACTTCAGGAGGACATAGACTGGTGAAATGGGCAGACACATGGCAGATGAGATTTAACAGAAGTGTGAAGTGATCATTTTGGTCAGAAGAATGAGAGGCAATATAAACTAAATGGTACAATTTTAGAGGGAGTGCAGGAACAGAAACCTGGGCCTCCATGTACACAAATCTTTGAAGGTGGCAGGACAAGTTGAGAAAGCTGTTAAAACATATGGGATCCTGGGCTTCATTAGGAGAGACATGGAGCACAAAAGCGAGGAATTATACTAAACCTTTATAAACACTGGTTAGGCCTCAGCTGTGTTCAATTCTGGACACCACACTTTAGGATGGATGTCAGGGCCTTAGCGAGTGCAGAGGAGATTTACTAGAATGGTACCAGGGATGAGGGACTTCAGTTATGTGGAGAGACTGGAGAAGCTGGGGTTGTTCTCCTTAGAACAGACGGTTAAGGGGAGATTTGATAGGTGTTCAAAATCATGAATGGTTTAGATAGAGTAAATAAGGAGAAACTGTTTCCAATGACAGAAGGGTCAGTAATCAGAGGACTCAGATTTAAGGTGATTGGCAAAAGAAGCAGAGGCAATTGAGGAAACTTTTAAAAAAAAACAGCAAGTTATGATCTGGAATGTACTGCCTGAAAGGGTGGTGGAAGCAGATTCAATAATAATTTTCAAAAGGGAATTGGATAAATACTTGAAGGGGAAAAATTTACAGGGCTATGGGGTAAAAGCAGGGGGGAGTGGGACTAATTGGATAGCTCTTTCAAAGAGCCAGCACAGGCTCGATGAGCTGAATGGCTGCCTCCTGTGCTGTACCTATGATACTATGATAAGGTGCTGGTAAGGAACAAACAAACCAAAAGTGAGGAAAGTGGCTAGAAAACAAATGAGAAACTATTAAGAATGTTTAAACACAGCCAATCTTGAATGACCAGCCAGGAGAACCGACCAATAAAAGGTGAACCAATCAAGTCACAACACTTGTTCCTGAGGAACTGAAATTTCTAATATCCAAAATAAAGTCTTAGACATGATAAAAACAAAGTTACACATTTCCCAACTATTCAATTTAAACACTGAATGGTCTTTTAACACCTTCATTAAAGTCTTTACTTTAAGACCTCCAATCGTCTTAAAAGCCTAGGCGAGTTTAGCTGGATATTTTCCCACCCAGGACAGTTGACACGCATTACCAATCACATCATTGCATTTTGAGCAAGTGCCGTTTACAGAATTTCCCAGCATGCACCTGTAAGTTTCTCTGAGTTGAAGAGTTCTCCAGTCATTGTGAGGATTAGAGTTTCTGTGCTTTGTCCAGGCTTAAACTGGAGATTGAATTCTCAGATTTATTTCAGGCAGGTTTAACATTTTAAATATTAACTTCTATTATCAACAGCTCAATTTTTACCTGGCAAGACAGTTACACACCTATGGCTTCCTTAATTGGAGATGAATTTGAATTATTGGGTTCCACCCATTGGCTATTGTCCATATCACAAGCCCCCCCCTCTTTATTCTGTATTCTTGCTTTTTCTCCCAAAATGCATTACCTCACTTTTAATAGCCTCAAAAATGACTACATAGGTAACAAATTACAGAGAACTATCAAGAAAAACTACTGCCAGAAAAAAATCCAAAGAATCAAGATTTTTTCCAAAGTGACTTCAGCAACCATTTTGGCTTCTCACAATCTAGTATACTATCACAAGCTGAACCAGACTGTTCACAACTTCAGCGTCCTGTTTGACCACAAGTCGAGTTTTCGACCTCACAACAATCACAAAAAATGCCTACTTCCACCTACATAACACCTAATCTCTGCCCGTCTTGGCTTATCTGCTGCTGAAACACTCATCCGAGATTTTGTTACCTCCAGACTTGACTATTCAAATGCTCTCTTGACCAGCCTCCCATCTTCCACTCTCCATAAACTAGAGCTCACCCAAAACTCTGCTGCCTGTATCCTAATCAAGTCCCATTCACTAATCACCTGTGTTCTGTATCTGAAATTGGCTCCTGGTCCAACACCTCAATTTTAAAATTCTCACCAGTGTTCAAATCGCAAATGGCCTTGCCTCTCCCTATCTCTAACCTTCTCCAGCCCTATAACCCTCCAAGAACTCTGCATTCCTCCAGTTCTGGCCTTGTGCACCCCCCCCCCCCCCCCCCCAAAACCATTGGTGGCTATGCCTTCAGCAGTCTAAGCTTTAAACTCGAATTCTCTTCCCTGGAATTCCCTTCCCTAAACCTCTACCACCTTGCTTCTCTAAGACACGCCTTAAAATCTAGCTTTGATCAAGCTTTTAGTCACCTATCCTAGTATCTCATTCTTTGGCTCTGTCAATTTTTGTCCGACTATGCTCCTGAGCCTGGGAACATTTTACTATATTAAAAGGAGCTATATAATTGCAAAGTAGTTGTTGATACATATCTGAAGTTAATTTATCATAAAAACTAAATAAAGTCACTTATCTATATCATAAAATTGCATTCCAACAATTTTCACCTGCATAAGTCTGCCCCTCTTTAAACAGCCTTAGGTTTACTGTTGCCTTCATTCTCAGCTGGGATTTTTTCTATCTCAGCCCTCCCATTCTAGCCAAGGACCTTTCCTCAGCCTCTATTCCACAAGCACAATTTCCCTGCCAGAGCTAGGTTTGCTGGCCTGAGTGTCCTGCCTCTAGCCACTCATTTCTTCCAACCTCTGATGTTTTGAATCTCCACTGGTCTTCCACAACTTTTGAAAGCCAGAGATTGGGAGATCCACAGAAAAGAGACTTATAGAAAAGGTGAGGTAAAAGCAAAATAGTAACACTATGGAAATGTGTGGGGGAAAAAGATTAGAGTCAATGCAGGAAAAATTACTGGGAAAGAACCAGTTACAGGAAGAGACTTCAATTGGTCTGTGAATGTCCCAGATATTATAATATTGTATGCTACATGGTATAACTATTGTAGAAACAGCATATTCTACTATTCTGAGCAATGTCAGACGATTTCTTTTGGATATCCAATAGTTTTGTCCCCTATAGAAGTTGTGTTTTTACCCATTTGCTCAGCAATCTCATACCTACATGGTGTGTGAATATATTAAATATATAGTATATTTTTTAATTTTTCATCTCCCCGGTTCTTTCCAATTATCTTAAATTGGTGTCGTCTGGTTATCAACCCACCCGCCAGTGGAAACAGTTTCTCCTTATTTACTGTCTTGGTTTATAAAACAAGATCCCCGTTTGCACTTTTTAAAAAAAAAGCCTTCTCAACTTGTCCTGCCACCATCAAAAGTTGTGAACCCCCAGGTGTCAGTTCCTGTACCCCCATTAAAATTGTATCATTTAGTTTATATTGCCTCTCTAATCTTTCTCCCACAATGCATCACTTCACTTATTTCACCTGTATGACCTCATGAAGTCTTTTACTATTCTCCTCACTGTTCATTACATTTCAAAGCTTTGTGTCAGAATGAACCTGGATCCTTTTTGGACTACATCAGTGCCACAGGGGGAAACTACATCCATTAACAAAAGTATATCAAGACAGTTATTGGAAGGTCAAGACAATTAGTATTTTTTTTATATATATTAGAAGTTTGACAAAAGTCTTCCATCATATGCAAAATAAACCAAATACAGCAAATAGCTTGTCAACAAGAACCTCTACTGCACCCCCACATGCAATTTGCTCCCCCTCACTTTAAAGCACACACTCTGGGTAAGTTTCATGAAGGTTGGCACCTTACCTAAGTGGCATATGACAGCAGAAGGCATCATAGCTATGAACCTAATCCTGTCCTTACCCAATGCCCATGCATGCACACTTTATAAGAGATAGTGATCAGAAGCAGGAACCCTGTCTGATCGTAGGCACCAGCCGAGATCAGGCCAGGCCTTCAACACCAGGCAATATCTTACCAACTAAGACATCAGGATGCCAAAAACATCGATTCATATGAATACGCCACAGTGCAAAAAACCCAGTATGAACATTTTAAGAGTAATGAGTGCGCAAGTTAAGAATTACTAAGCTCAGCAATCTGAGGGATACTGATCATGGACAGGTAATAATTGTACTTAATTCAATTCTTAACTGCCCTGTTCTTAATTCAAACCAACATGTGCTAATTTCTCTATTGAGGTCACATCTTCCTAGGGAAATAAATGCTCAACCCAGTGTTATTCCTCCTAGCAGCCAATTCTAAACAATTTTGGTCAAGACCCAATTGGTTATTGATCCACAGCTGTTGCCATGATCTGACACAAAAGTAACAAAGAACATTTTATATGCAACAAAATTTAAACAGCCCTCTTAATATAGCAAGTTATACGCCACAATTTCAGATGTAGACAGGGTCTTAAATCTATTCACACTCATCTCTGGTTTGCAATACAATAAATACACACGATGTCATGACCATAAAAGAAACCTTTACTGGAGGTACCACATGGGGGAGGTGCAAACCTAGTAGGGGTTACTGTGCAAGGGGGACCACACTGCACAGCACTATGCAGGTTGAAGGTGGGGGAGAGGGTCTCAAGTTTGAATTGGTTGCCATCTATCCCCATCTCAAGCTTATCCAGTCATTTTGGGGGGGGGGGGGGGGGGGGAAGGAAAGAGAAAGGGAGGGGGAAGAGGAAGGAAGGAGAAAAAAAAGTTAAATTGATGTTTGGTGGGCATTTAAATTTAAATATGGGATTCACCAATTTTGTTATCTAATTCTTTAATCGAACCAGACTACTTAAAAATGTTTTTTTTAAAAATTAGAGTTTCATATGTAACCGCCATTTTAGACATCTATAGCAGCCAGCATTGGTGTAATACCGATTAAGTTGAATGCAAAGCTGACTATCTGTTCTAGTTATAGCCAGGTTTCTGCCAACAGTTAATAATGAACTTGAACATAGTACCTGAGCACATCTCAAATATCACAAAGTGCTTCACACGAGTTACTTTTTGAAGTGCAGTCATTGTTGTGGTAAAAACAGCAGCCATTTTGCGCACAGCAAATAAGAGGAATAGCCAGTTAAACGGCTTTTAGTGGCATTGGTTGATGGAGAAGTATTGACCAGGATACCAAAAGAGCTGCCTGCTCCTCTTCGAACAACAAGAACATAAGAAAAAGGAGCATGTGTAGGTCATTAGGCCCCTCAAGCCTGTGCCATTCAGTATCATGGCTGATCTACCTCAACTCCACTTTCCCACCCTCCCCATATCCCTTGATTCCCTTAGTGTCCAAAAATCTAATCGATCTGTCTTGAGTATACTGTCCTCTGGGGTAGAGAATACCAAAGATTCAACTGAGTGAAGAAATTCCTGTCAGTCTTGAATGGCCAACCCCTTATCTTGAGACTATGACCCCTAGTTCTAGACTCTAGAATAGGGTAATAGAAATCTTTGTGCCCACCTGAACAAGCAGATGGAACCCCAGTTTAATATCTCATCTGAAGGACGATGCAACATTCATAAATGCACTGAAGTCCCAGCCTTGATTTTGCAACCCAAGTCTGGAGTGGGGTTGAAAGCGACAAGCCTGACTCAGGTGAAATTGCCATGCCGATGCTTGATTTAGCACTTCACAGTACCAGTCAAAAACGTGGGTCAGTTGTTCACTACTTGATGCGCGCAAGGGAATTGGCATATAGCAAGCACAACAATGAATTCACTGAGCTGCAAAATATTTTCTTTGTGCCAGTGCAGTAACTTAAACGCTGAAAACTCTAGGGATGTGAAGTGCAGTTCACCCTCTTCCCCCTAGCTCAGTGGCTTGAATCTTTTCATTGTAAATCCAACCAGCAACAATGAAAACTATATGCATCTTGTTCATTCAGCATATTCAAGTAATGTTAATGCAAGAAACCAAATTGTCTGGTTTTAGAGAATGTTGCACCTTCATTTGCATGGGCTCAAGTTGGCACTCCACAAATTTGCCTCAATTAGTTAGCAAAGCTGCTATGAGTGACTGCAGCAATTCTGGCACAGCTCATTGGGTTCTGGTCGGCCAGTTTTCATGGTGTGATCACTGCAGCGAGCACAATGGACACTCAACAAAGCAGGTGGTACAATAGGCCCGACAACACTGAATCAGTTATCAGTGCCCCACCCAGAAAACAATCCAACCTTAGCGAGACTCATCTTTCCAACTGCACTAAAAACTAAGTACATCATGCAGTACACATTTTAGACTGCTTTGATGTTGAAATAACTTAATCTATTTAAACAGTAATTGAAAGAGTGCATGTGGTCGGTGATCTGCAAGCAACTCAATATTCACAAATAATTAGATTAAGGGCAAAAACATTTCACAAGCACTTAATACGATTGTTGCACTGTGCCAAGTTCCAATATACATCTTCAGGTTATTGCTTTGGGATGGAGGAGACAATTTCTCTTGTTCACTCCATGTTGTATGCTTATGTTACCTTTACAACTTAAGATAAATCCAATATCTACATAAATTTAAAGAAAACGGAAATGCCTTATCACAAGAACTAAGCTTTAGGACATCAGAATAGAGTAGTCAAAACCAGAAGCCATGAGGTCTATCCTTAAAAATTGAATATAATTCACCTTACTAATCTGTATTAAAGGTGGTGGTCAGTGTCTCATGAGAGTCAACACTTTCATGTATACCAGCATTCATTTCATTTGAATTACATTTTCTCAAACCTTGAAGGCAATTGGTAACAAAGAATACAAGTGCAGTTGATAGTAGCAACAGGCCAATATAATCTTAAAAATGTGGCAGTTGTACGATTTTTCACCTGTGTCAAAGCATCTACATATTGGGAAGACAATCTTTTTACAAACAGCCATTTGTTTCAAACATCCAAGCAAGTGCTGTTTTATACCATGCCAAGTGTGCAATAGCAGTCTAGGGATGAATCACTCCAATTTGCTGGTGAAAAAAGTCAACCACTCTCCACAATCAAGTTCTGGAACTCATGTGGGGAAGGAAGTGCAAACCCAAGGGATTATTCCAATCTCATTTACGTGGTACCTACTTACGAAGGAACTTTTATTGGTACTTAAATCTGCACGAGAGAAACCAGTCTGAACAAATTTAACTATTTCAAGCCACATTTTTATTTGAGGTTTATCAATATAAATGGTACAAATGTACTGAAGCTGCACCAAAGGGACAATCAATCTTGCATTTTCTGACGCTTACATCGTCAACTCCTGCAAAAATAAAATAGTTATCAGAAACATCATACAACATTCATCACATCCAGCCATATAGATTAAAGCAGAAACGACAACGGTAGAATAAATTTGGAAACATCTATTCTCCATAGTCCATCATTACTGCAACAGTCCTGTCAGTATTATATTAATTTTTAATAAGTCAGCAATCTTATTACAACTCTTTCCCTTCCCAGCCTCCACCCCCAATTAATACAGATCACATCGCTAAGACAAATGTAAAAACAGGACTTACCATAATAGCATTTACAATATCGTTGTTGTTATTTTTCAACGCCCGGACAGCCTTAGCCCTGGACACATTGGCCTGAGACATGACCAGTTCAATGTCCTTAACCTCCACACCAGTCTCATCGACCTAAAGAAAAAAAAGTTATTTTCTATTTTCTCCAACTTCTTTTCCTTCCATCTTTAGTCAATCCCAGGGCCACATACCATTCCCAACTGTCCATGAGAAAACACAGTGAACCTATATCTTTCTACAAGGCACAATATGCTTACAATAGCACACCACAGCATCCACAAGTTATTTCAAATAAAAACATGCAGATAGTGCAAAATTTCTAATAAATATGGTAGCTCTACAAACTATGTTTAGGTGCTTAAATTTAAGCAAAATAACCTGGATTAGATATTAACGTCAATGGGAAGGCTCAAAATTCACACCTACAAATATTAGTACAAGAAAATACCTTGAAGTTTATTCCCGTTCCTTGACTGCAGCTCAAAATGGCCATTGGGTCTCTTTCTCCACTCCCCCCTTCCAAAATCAATAACTCAGTGGTTATCCAATGTGTAGTTGAGTCATACAGAACAGGTAGGCTCCAGGGTTTATTGCCTGGTCTTTGCCAAGTTTGCCAATTTCTACCAGGGCCCAAGCACTTTTTCCCATGGGGGGGGGGGGGGGGGGGGAAGAAGGGGAGAAATATAGGCACCAAAACTGACTGATCACTATCCAGTTACAACAGCATGTGGACAAACAGATGAGGATTCAGCTGTGTTGCCCTCCACAATCGGATAGCCTGCCAACACTCAGTTAAGGATTACATATGAACAGCCGCCACTTGGGATGAAGCACTGGAGGGTGATGGTGCCAGTGAACCCAACCCTAGCAAGCAGTAAATGCCTTGAGGGGGAGAAAGATCACGGAGTTTAAAACAATACACAATGATATGCTGCTCCACATTTTAAAAAGGCGAACATTTATGGGCACTGCACCTCAGGAAGGACATATTGGCCTTAGAGGGGGTGCAGTGCAGATTCACCAGAATGATACCGGGGCTAAAAGGTTTAAATTACAGAGGTGGCATAGACTAGGCTTGTATCCCCTTGAGTATAGAAGAGCAAGGGGTGATCTAATTGAGGTGTTTAAGATGATTAAAGGATTTGATAGGGTAGATAGAGAGAAACTATTTCCTCTGTGGGGGGGGGGTGGAAAACAAGAGGACATAACCTTAAAATTAGAGCTAGGCCATATAGGGGTGATGTCAAGAAGCACTTCACACAAAGGACAGTGGAAATCTGGAACTTGCCCCCCATCCCCCCCAAAAAACTATTGAGGCTGGGGGCGGGGGTCAACTGAAAATTTCAAAACGGAGATAAATAGATTTTTTGTTAGGGTAGATGGAGTTATGGTACAGATTAGCCATGATCTAATTGAATCGTGGAACAGGCACGAGGGGCTGAATGGCCTACTCCTGTTCCTATGTTCCTACTTCCAGAGGCACACCCGGTCTGTACATCAGTTTGGTTGGATCCAGAATGAAATTGAAGTGATACCAGATCTGATCTGGGCAGGTGTACCAGACAGCAAACAGAAGACAAAGTAATAGGATATAAACATACCTCTTCCTCTTCACTCTCCTCCTGTACAGTCGGAGTCTGTGTGTTTTCTTGGATGTTGGCAACAGATTCTCCCTGTACCTTGAATTTCTCTGCAGCAGCCAGTTGAGCTTGCTGAGATAGATCTTCAATCTAAGCAGATAAGCATAAACATTAAGTTACTTCCATTGCCTAAGAACCATCACTTTCTACCTATTGCTAATACCACTCTTTAAAAGCAATAGCTTTAGATAGGATAAGAGGATACAGAATCTCAACTTGAAAGACACCCGATTTATACACAAACTATTCTAGCAATTGCAAAGAATGAGTCTATTCTCACTTCTCACTACCCAATTTATACATGCAGCTATATGCATCCTGAAATTTGCTATACATCACATGCAGACCACCCACTTCAGGGATAGGGTTCATACCCACACTGAATTAGAGGCATAGAAATACAAACTAAACTGAGCCTTTCCATCTCTCTTGCTTATTGCCTAGCACTCCCCTCTCCAAACATCATGTGGCTGACTCAGGTCACCGCAACGGGACACAAGGAGCTTACTGCATCGGAAAAAAACAAAGGCTGCTGTAGAGCGGTCCATCAATAGTAACTGGGTAGCTTCATGGATTATTTCAGATTATATCACAATGTCAGCATGAGGAAGGGAGACAAAATTTGCCATGACTGCAATAAGCTTCAACAAGGACACAGCTTCACAAAAGGACCTTCACACTCATTAGTTTTGCTGGTGAGACACTCAAAAGTTAGATAAAAGCCCTAACAATTTTTAGACAGATTCACATTAGCTTACCTTAGCTTCACCAAAAACAATATAGGTATCTGATGCAGGGCTCTTGTAGACATCTGGTTTTGTGATGACAAACAGGATATTTTTTGATTTCCTTATCGTGACTCTGGTTACACCAGTAACCTGGCGAAGCCCCAGCTTTGACATTGCCTGCAAGGAAAACAAGGACTTTCAGGAAAGTTCTGAATTTTAACAGAACTTTGCTGTGAGGTTACTGTTCAGTTTTAAAAATCTAGCATGTTTGAATAGGGCAACAGTTGCAAATACAGATTTAGTTTAGTTGGAGGGCTTTGAGAGAACACTTCCGTTTCTCTTTCTTCACTCACCACCCCCCCCCCCCCCCCCCAAACAAAATTGACACCTAGGTACCCACAAACATTGCTCTGTAACCAGCTGAGATGCAAACAGGAGATAATTTTGGCTCTTCCCTCTCCCACCAGTACAGTCCAACATCATGAACCCAATGTTAGGAAATTGTAATAGCAAATCCATGCTCCAGCAAACCACCACCCTATTATAGACATACAACAATCCAGACTTTTAACACATGGGGTTAAGTAACTGCTCCAAACAGGAACCAAAAATAAACAAATTGCAAAACAATTACTTTCTTGTGATCAACCCATTATATCTTGCACAAAATGTAGAAGAGGCAAGTGTTTTAACTTTCCAGTAAACAGAGAGCATGAACAGCTTTACTCTTACACAAATTATAATACATTGCAAGTGAGAAACATTTACTCACTTTCCGTGCCTTCTTTTCACTTCTGCTCTGTTTTGCTTTGCTGACTGGTTCTTCATCTATTTCAGCTGCCGCTGCAAGCTTTGAAAGAAAAAAGGTAATTTAAATCAACCATGTACAGTAAGCAAATGCCCACAAAACAGACAAACTCCACTTTAAGCACATAACACAAGGGCACCTCTATGGCTGTAGATAAGTGCATGTGTAATGGTACGGAGCCATATAAACCAGAAGGGTCCCAGGTTTGACATGGGTCTGTGGAGTTAGCATTCATTTAAAGCAGCAGTAAAATGAAAGGTTCCTATCCTTGGACGCTATCTAGTGTTGGAAAAGGGAGTGTTGTCGACAGGATATGATTTGGCTATCCATGCTCCCAGTCAAAAATTCATCAGCACTATCTAAACACATGCGGCCTGGCATTCCCTCCTTGGGTGCAAGCCGCACCCGAAATTGCCCAATTTACCGCTGTAAAGTTATGCCCAAGTATTCCCCAATCTCATTAGAATATGCCCAGATTTAAAATGGGCATAAATCAATATAAATAATTGGAGCCAAAGGAAACATCAAACCCACACCAGTATATTTCTTCTTTGGATCTTAAATTTTAAGTGTCAATTCATTTAACCATCATTCATGCACATCAGGCACAGCGTGTTTAAGAAGCTGCAATTGGGGAAGCTTTTCAATTTTTAAAATGGGACTTGTACATAATGACATATTTAATGTGACTTATACTCGTGCCATAAAAATGCATGAAAAGAAACAGAAAACACAGCAGGTCTGAGGTTAGATTTTTTTTATTTTTTATAAAACGCTAAAAATTGCAATTAATAGACCAGAAAAACAACGGAAAATCTAGTGATGTTGAGACCCCCCCCTCCCCCCAACCCAAAAACAGGCACAGTTGGATGGTGCACTCATGAGTTGGGGGCGATCAGTTGTGTGAGCGGAGATTTGTTCAGACGGAGGGTTTGATGGACAGATATAAAAGTGTGGAGACTTAGGCATATTGTAGTTATGCGCCTAACATGCCCAAATTTCCACACTTTTCTAAGCCACGTAATTTGTTGACACCCAGATTACGAGGAACAAATGCAGAGGAAATTCCAGGCCATGATTTCCCAAGGAATCACACCTTCAGAACAATATACCACTTTCAAGAGAGGAATAGGTGAAATAATTTTCATTTTTATTCCACTCTCAAAACAAAACTTGCACAAATGGCTCAGAGGGAAATATACATAAGATACTTTTACACAGTAAACATTAGTGTAAAGATGCAGTCCTTAGCTACATTATTCAGCTCTTCCCCACCAAAAGTGATGCAAGCCAACATTCAAACTTAAATCCCACTATGTAGCACATTTGGCTGACATGCAGATCCCCTTTCATTTACAAAGAGACCAATATGAAAGCAGATAACTTACTCTCTGCAGGCAATGCCTGCATCTGTCTTTGTTGAATCCAAGCTGGAGTGCGAGCACTTCTGTTCTTTGAACATCTAGAGCCAGCATACATTGTGACTCACAGAATCAACTGGAAGTTGCGTTGCAGTCAGAAGTTACTGAAAACTTCTCAAAGCTCTCTTCTGACACTAAATATATCTGAAGGTGTTACTGCTGGAGCCGAGTGGATGAGAGTGGCAGCAAATAGTACGTGAATGGCCATGTGGAGCAAGTGAATTAGACATATTTGCCAGAATTGTATCATTCTCCCTCCCTCCTCCCCCCCCCAACTCCCAAAACAAATATTTAGTCCCAGCATTGTGAAATCTATATATTCAGGCCCACAGCCTGCTCTCACTGTCTAGGCACTCACATGAAGAATGGCCATTTGGGTGAGCCAGTGGAGGGCTGCTGGCAACCCAACCATATTCCAGTGTGAGTCAATGTCTTAAGAGGAAGTGAAGAGAGAACACAGATGTGTGCAATCAAAATAATATTTGAAGAACCGCACCTACACAATAGTGTTTATATTCACATATTTGCGGACACACCTGAGCGTGTTGTGTCGCTGACTGCGCTGTATCCTGTTCCTCCAGTTCTGGTACTGATTCATCGCTGTCCGATTCTGTCCCAGACCCTACAAAATGTCACATATTTAATACAGTACTCTGCACATTTTCTAGGTTTGTGGGATTATAAGTGAGTTTCAAAGGAAAGGTGATATTCATCTGGAAAAAAAAAGTGAGGACCACCACTTTATATTAGTTACCATAACCATGTTTAAACAGGCAGCCATGCTAAGGTGGAGAAAAGTATAAACTTGTGCATTAAAGCTTTAACCCTGTACAACAGTTTTATTTAAAAAAGGTGCAACTTTGACATTTTGATCTATTTCTATGAAGCTATGAGCAACAAACCTCAAAACCCAATGATACGTGGTAAAAAGCACCTTTGTGGCATGACAGAAACTTTTTACCTTCAATCTTTTGTAGACAAGGGGGAAAAAAATAGATCTGGAGATCACAATGCTGTCTACTGGTTAAGCTTTCACACCATGCAATAAAAGCTTTCAAGGTTAGCATGAATGTTCTTGGTACCAGACAACACGCCAACATATACAGGTGGTTTCAATTCTCCGGATTCATACCTGCAATGCTCATCCTGTGTGCAGAAAATAGGCAAACACAAAATTGCAAGACAATCTGGGTTTTAAAATATAAGCAAACTCTGAAGGACAAAATGACAGTTCAGAAGTTTGCCCCAAGGTTCGGGTATGAAGAATACACAACAGTCCTCATTAGAATTTTTTATATATATTAACAGAACCAGTGTGCTGCAAATATTCACAGGCTGAGGTACGCAGGCCAGTTTTAGCATGTGAGGCAAGATGTTAATACAGATTAGTGTACTACTAACCTAGTCAAAACCAGTTCACTCAAGTGTTAAGTCCCCGCTACTTGTGAAATAAATAGTGAAGAAACAAAGATGGACTCCACACTGCCATTAGTACACAAGCTCTAAACACCTTGTGGACACAGTTGAAATTTGTACATTATGCCTATTGACCTGTTCCAAAAGAGACAGCAATTCCTCAAACCAAGGTAGACTACCAAAGACAATTGATGCATTTGATAAATTGTAAGAGGACATGTAATATTTGGCATTGCTCATATTAGCTTTTTCAAGGAATTCTCAGCTACATACTTTACATAAAGTACAGATTTCAAACCACACAATTTTCCTGTCCAAAAGGACAGGCTAACTTTAAGCTGCTCTATTCATTCTGGAGGACATGACAAATATATTCCAATAAGTCACACTCCTCCACAGAGTCCAAGTGCTTCACTTAAAAGTTAGCCTCTCCTAAATATGAACTTGAATAGGACAAGCCTTTACTTCCCAAGTTTAATGCAGGTGCACAGCTCAACTAGGCAGGACACTACTACATGCACACCTCAACCAAACTAAATACCCTCATCATTCTGCTTCACCACAGGCTCCTTTCCAGTTGGAGCAGTCTTGGGAATTGCCTTCTCAATAACAGGTGGGGCAGGAGCTTCGCGGAGGGGAGTCTCGTCGACAGCAGAAATCAAAGACGGCATCTCATCATCATCATCATCAATTTGGGCAGCTGAAGATGATTCAGGGGATGGGGTAGTGAGTTGAACAGAGGCAGATGGAAGAGTGAGAGATGATGGAAATTCAGTGACAGGTGCTCTAGATTCTGAAGATAAAGAAAGTTTAGTGGATGAAGGCGTTTCATGAGGTGAATAATCAGCAATAGGCAGAGAGGAAGGCAGCTTGGTAGAAACGTGCAGGGGAGGCTGAAGCTGTGCATTAACAGAAGGGTCAAGAGATAGAAGCAAGTCAGTACTAGGAACAACTTGGTCAGATGAAGTAAGCTGAATGACAAGGGGATGTAGCTCTGAAGCAGGCAGGTCAGGAGACTGAAGTTGTTGAACAGGTGGGACTATAGTCAGTGTCTGCTCAATAGCAGGCATATCAGCACAGAGAGAGTCGAGGTGCATAGAAAAATCAACAAGAACTACAGGGGGAGTGGACAATTGTGACTCAACAGTTGCAGCAGTGGCTGAAGATAGTTCAGTAGTACACATAGGTACAACAACTTGTGGATCAGTTGCCAGAGGGGTAACAACTAGAGGGCCAGCTGATAAGTCATCCACTGCAACGATCAGAGGATTAGCTGACACTGGCGAGTCAGCGGTACCAATGGGGGCAATTGGAGGGCTGTCTGCTGAAAGCGGTCCATCAGTGGCACTGGCAGCAATGGGATCGGTGGACAAAGGTACAGTAGCTGTGACATCAGCCACAGTTTGAGGTAAAGACAGCCCAGAGAGAGCAACTGTGTCAGCAGGCAGAGACAGTGTGGCAATATTAGGGGCAGATAAGAGCAGACTATCAACAGCCATAGGATCATACGAAGGCTGCTTGTCGATAGTGAATGGAACAGCAGACAAAGTCAGCTGATCAACTACAATGGCAGCAGAGTCAACAAGTGAATGTACATTAGTGTCAGTAATACAGTCAAATGAAGACAGTCCGTCAGATGCATCAGCAACCGCCTCGGCGGGCTGATCAGTGACGACGGCAACCGCCTCGGCGGGCTGATCAGTGACGACGGCAACCGCCTCGGCGGGCTGATCAGTGACGACGGCAACCGCCTCGGCGGGCTGATCAGTGACGACGGCAACCGCCTCGGCGGGCTGATCAGTGACGACGGCAACCGCCTCGGCGGGCTGATCAGTGACGACGGCAACCGCCTCGGCGGGCTGATCAGTGACGACGGCAACCGCCTCGGCGGGCTGATCAGTGACGACGGCAACCGCCTCGGCGGGCTGATCAGTGACGACGGCAACCGCCTCGGCGGGCTGATCAGTGACGACGGCAACCGCCTCGGCGGGCTGATCAGTGACGACGGCAACCGCCTCGGCGGGCTGATCAGTGACGACGGCAACCGCCTCGGCGGGCTGATCAGTGACGACGGCAACCGCCTCGGCGGGCTGATCAGTGACGACGGCAACCGCCTCGGCGGGCTGATCAGTGACGACGGCAACCGCCTCGGCGGGCTGATCAGTGACGACGGCAACCGCCTCGGCGGGCTGATCAGTGACGACGGCAACCGCCTCGGCGGGCTGATCAGTGACGACGGCAACCGCCTCGGCGGGCTGATCAGTGACGACGGCAACCGCCTCGGCGGCATGATCAGTGACGACGGCAACCGCCTCGGCGGCATGATCAGTGACGTCGGCAACCGCCTCGGCGGCATGATCAGTGACGTCGGCAACCGCCTCGGCGGCATGATCAGTGACGTCGGCAACCGCCTCGGCGGCATGATCAGTGACGTCGGCAACCGCCTCGGCGGCATGATCAGTGACGTCGGCAACCGCCTCGGCGGCATGATCAGTGACGTCGGCAACCGCCTCGGCGGCATGATCAGTGACGTCGGCAACCGCCTCGGCGGCATGATCAGTGACGTCGGCAACCGCCTCGGCGGCATGATCAGTGACGTCGGCAACCGCCTCGGCGGCATGATCAGTGACGTCGGCAACCGCCTCGGCGGCATGATCAGTGACGTCGGCAACCGCCTCGGCGGCATGATCAGTGACGTCGGCAACCGCCTCGGCGGCATGATCAGTGACGTCGGCAACCGCCTCGGCGGCATGATCAGTGACGTCGGCAACCGCCTCGGCGGCATGATCAGTGACGTCGGCAACCGCCTCGGCGGCATGATCAGTGACGTCGGCAACCGCCTCGGCGGCATGATCAGTGACGTCGGCAACCGCCTCGGCGGCATGATCAGTGACGTCGGCAACCGCCTCGGCGGGTTGATCAGTGACGTCGGCAACCGCCTCGGCGGGATGATCAGTGACGTCGGCAACCGCCTCGGCGGGATGATCAGTGACGTCGGCAACCGCCTCGGCGGGATGATCAGTAACGTCGGCAACCGCCTCGGCGGGATGATCAGTAACGTCGGCAACCGCCTCGGCGGGATGATCAGTAACGTCGGCAACCGCCTCGGCGGGATGATCAGTAACGTCGGCAACCGCCTCGGCGGGATGATCAGTAACGTCGGCAACCGCCTCGGCGGGATGATCAGTAACGCCGGCAACCGCCTCGGCGGGATGATCAGTAACGTCGGCAACCGCCTCGGCGGGATGATCAGTAACGCCGGCAACCGCCTCGGCGGGATGATCAGTAACGCCGGCAACCGCCTCGGCTGGATGATCAGTAACGCCGGCAACCGCCTCGGCTGGATGATCAGTAACGCCGGCAACCGCCTCGGCTGGATGATCAGTAACGTCGGCAACCGCCTCGGCTGGATGATCAGTAACGTCGGCAGCGGGCGAAGGGGGCTGATCAGTCACGTCGGCAACCGCCTCAGCGGGCTGATCAGTAACGCCGGCAACCGCCTCAGCGGGCTGATCAGTAACGCCGGCAACCGCCTCAGCGGGCTGATCAGTAACGCCGGCAACCGCCTCAGCGGGCTGATCAGTAACGCCGGCAACCGCCTCAGCGGGCTGATCAGTAACGCCGGCAACCGCCTCAGCGGGCTGATCAGTAACGCCGGCAACCGCCTCAGCGGGCTGATCAGTAACGCCGGCAACCGCCTCAGCGGGCTGATCAGTAACGCCGGCAACCGCCTCAGCGGGCGAAGGGGGCTGATCAGTAACGTCGGCAACCGCCTCAGCGGGCGAAGGGGGCTGATCAGTAACGTCGGCAACCGCCCCAGCGGGCTGATCAGTAACGTCGGCAACCGCCCCAGTGGGCGAAGGGGGCTGATCAGCAATGTCGGCGGCAACCGCCTCAGCGGGCTGATCAGCAACGTCGGCGGCAGCGGGCGAAGGGGGCTGATCAGCCACGTCGGCGGCAACCGCCTCAGCGGGCTGATCAGCAACGTCGGCGGCAACCGCCTCAGCGGGCTGATCAGCAACGTCGGCGGCAACCGCCTCAGCGGGCTGATCAGCAACGTCGGCGGCAACCGCCTCAGCGGGCTGATCAGCAACATCGGCGGCAACCGCCTCAGCGGGCTGATCAGCAACATCGGCGGCAACCGCCTCAGCGGGCTGATCAGCAACATCGGCGGCAACCGCCTCAGCGGGCTGATCAGCAACATCGGCGGCAACCGCCTCAGCGGGCTGATCAGCAACATCGGCGGCAACCGCCTCAGCGGGCTGATCAGCAACATCGGCGGCAACCGCCTCAGCGGGCTGATCAGCAACATCGGCGGCAACCGCCTCAGCGGGCGAAGGGTCTATGGCTGCAGTAATACTGTCAGGTAAAGACAGTCCATCAGGAGCAGCAATAGCATCATTGGGCAGAGGTGCAGTGGCAGTAGTTTCAGCAACTATATCAGCCAAAATCTTAATGTCCACAGCAGAGGCAACTAGGGGATCACTGGATGAAGGCAGTTGAAAGGCAGGGGCAGCAACCACAGCACTGGTAGCAATACTGTCACATGGAGAAAATCCAGAGTTGGTAGTAACAGAGTCAGCAGATAAAGGAAGCCCATCGTCAGCAAAAACAGGGTCAGCGGATGAAGGCAGCTGACAAATAGTGGCAGTAACTGAGTTAGTAGACAAAGCCACAACAGAAGTAACAGGGGCAAATGAAGGTGGACCATCAGCAGCAACAGTATTAGCAGGCAACAGCATGCTAGCAACAGTAATACTGTCTGAAGACAGCCCTCCTTGGATGGCAACTGTATCATTCAATGGCTGCCCATCATTGGTGGAGGAAACAAAAGTGTCAGTGAGTGAACACAGCTGATCAACAGCAACTGCAGCAGCAGAGGGCATGACAGTAGTAACAATACGGTCACAAGATAGAAGACCATCAGGGGTGACATCAGTATCCTTCACAGACCCAGGCAAAACAGCAGTTGACTCCAGATCAGCCCAATGCTGATTGTGCATCAAAAGGGCAGCTGGAGTGTCAGTGGGCAAGGGCAGCTGATCATTGGCAGGGCCATCAACTGCATCAGCTGAAGTTACACTCGTAGTAGCAGTGTAGGCAGGGATAGCAGTGGCAACAGTAATATGGTCAGATGGGGACAGTCTCAAGTCAGAATCTATTTCAGTGTTTGAAGATATAGCAGTAATACCATCAGATGGAGACAAATCAGACCTGGCAGCTACTGAGTCAGTGGGAAAAGCAGCAACCAGGTCAGGTGAAAGTACCCCATCAACAGCATCAGTACAGTCAGCAGATAAAGGTGGTTGATCAGTGGTGGAGCCAGCAGTAAGTGAAGAGGGCACCTCAGCAGAAACAGGGATAGGAGAAGATAGAGAGCACTCTAAAGGAGGCTGGACAATGGATAGCACAGAAGCAGACAGTAGGGATGGAGAATGATTGCTGATGGTGATTTGGGGAGATGGAAGCTGAAGATCAGGATCATGCAAGTCAGTAGCAGCCAAAAGCTCCATCTTATTGGCACTGTTGGGTTCATATTCAGCCTGTATGTACTCACTGGCTGAAGAAACCGATTCCTGCTCAGAACAGGTTTCAATAGTAGCTGTTGAAGATAACCAAAAAACCATCAATAGGAGCTTAAAGAGCATCAGTGTTGTCACTAGGATTTCAGTAAAGTATGATTGTGACATTTTCATAAAATGTCACAAACTACAAAAAAAATGCTCAGCGCAATTAGATTTAACCCCCCCCACCCACAAAAAAAACTGTAGCCCGAGTATCAAACATTTTGACTTGATAACTGATTAGAGGCTGCAAGGCCAGCATAAGCAATTGGAAAAAAGCAGAAACTAGCCCAGTAGAATGGCCTGCTCAAATTAACACTTTTTTGGGCAAACATCTAAGTGCTCCACTGTCTACAAGCCCATCACTGGAGGTGATAATTTTGAGAGACCAATTAAGGACACCACACAACAGTAAAGTGTATTGGTTTAGGTAAAATGTTCTTGGTGCATTGGTTCTAATATGCTAAATAAGCCTATTGCCAACACTGAGTATTAAAAAAAACAGAATAAGGACAGAAAGTTACAGAACTTGGAAAGACAAGAGGTAGAAAAAAGAAAAACATTCCCTCCCCCACACCAAAGTGTAAAATAAACTATGTTGGTCACCCAAACATTGTACTGAATGACCAGCATGGTATTAACCACCTGAAGCGCACAGGCATCACATTGAAGACACTTGGAATTTCTTGGTGGGATAAAGATTTCAAAATACTCATTTAATAGGTCCTATTTATGGATCTATATGCAAGAAACATGCAAATAGGTAGGACTGTCAATATGCAATCATGACTTTAAAAGCACTAAGTCAGATGCACAAATCACATTTCTATGTCCTCTAGTGTGGAATACAGATTTTAACATACAAACTAGTACCCCGATAAAAATTTCAGAACCAAGCTGTGCTAATGGTAAATTCAGCACATGGCATTACTGGAGCATACATACCAGGAACATTCCTGGTTTTGTCCTTGGACTGTGATCTCAGCCATGCCTGTATTGAGGCACAGTTGGTCTCCACACCCCCAGACTAGGGTTGGACAAGGGGGAAATGAGAGCGCAAGTTAGGACTCAATACTCCTGATGTTGCTCAGTGACCCCAGCTGGAAAGCATGTACACATGGATGTCAGAGGACAACTGGATCACACTTGGCTATGATGTCCTTCTGATCAAATAGCCAAGAGAACTGTCTTGGCGCATGACAAACAGCCACTTCAGATAGATCCTAGAGGACTACTAGCAACTGTATAACCATAACTTAGCATAAGCCACCACTTTCAGGGGAGAATTTTTTTTTTTAGAACCATGACTGCATATAAATCAACAGTGTAGTTATAGCTGAAATAAATTTGAATTTAAATTTTGTTTTTAAGTTAGTGTTTGAAGTGCTGGGAAAACAGAACATTTAATTTTGGCAGATCAGGAAGAAAACACATTAAATGCAGAGTAAAGTTCCCCCTACTTTGCCAAAATAATAGATCTCTCAACCCAAACTTCAGAAAAAGCACTCCTACTGTACTGGTATGAGTTTCAGTTCCCATACTAGCCTCTGAGTAAGATCACTAATCCACTTGAGAGTTTTATGCCATGTCTTGCACCAACACAATCAACTGGCCAAACCCATTTCACTTTAAGACCCACACAGCTGTCACAAGAAACCATAATCCCACCAGTCTGAGCTGGATCCAGGTGAAAAGACTGTGTAAACCCATGTCACTTGGCACTTCAAATGGAAGGGTTATAGCAGTTGAGAATACATAAGAACAAACAAGTTGTTAGCAGAACTGCAAGTCCCAGATCACTGTTAGTTTAAGATGTCATCCATTGTTAGTCTACCTGCAGTTTGAACAGACTTCTCAGGAGAAACGGGGGATACAGGTGCTTGGACTGCATCAGGCACAGCAGGAGCTTCTGAGGCAGGAGCACCAGCCCCAGCTAGAAAGTTGAGTGATAACATGAGTTACAGACAAACTTTAAAGCAAACCTACAGTCTAGATTAAACCCAGATACTTTTACACATACATATAGCTAACAGTTGAGAATTATACTAGTAAACCACCTCAAGAGAATCAGTTAATTACACATTTGCACTCAATTTCTACATGCGTGCGTTAGGCTTCTAAACATCCTTGACAATTTGTAGCATTTGCCAGGGCTTACCAATCTGTACCTATAAATCCAAATTTATGTAACCACATTTTGCACAGAGTATTAAAATACAAATAGGTCAATAGTAGCACCTAGTGGACTTCTAGGCAGTGTCAGTTCACATTCTAGTTTAGACCAGGGGTTTTCAAGATTTTCTCTGCAAATATCGACACTCCCAGGGATTTCATCCTAACTGCAAAAAGGCAGTGTCAGCTAGCCAAAGGAAAACAGTCCTGTCATTTCAGAAAACATTATACAACAGAAATATTGTACTAGTAAGTAAAATATAAAAAATCACATGACTTGACCACTAAGTGTCTAGGGACCAACTTGAAAACCCATGATCTAAACCAAACCACACTGGAAAGTTCTATCGTAGAATTGCCATTCGGTCCAACTGGTCTATGCCAGTGTTTATGGTCCACATGAGCATCCACCCTCCCTACTTCATCTAACCCTATCAGCATATCCTTCCATTCCCTTCATGTACTTGTCTAGATTCCCCTTAAATACATCTGCGCTATTCACCTTAACTACTCCACGTGGTAGTGAGTTCCACATTCTCACCACTCTGAGTAAAGAAGTTTCTCTTGAATTCCTCATCAGATTTATTAGTGACTCTTATTTTTATGACCCCTAGTTTAGGACTCCTCGACAATTGGAAATGTCCTCTACGGCTACCCTATCGATCAAACTCCTTCATAATTTTAAAGACCTCTATTAGGTCACCCCTCAGCCTTCTCTTTTCTAGAGAAAAGAACCCCAGCCTGTTCAATCTTTCCTGTCGGTTATAACCTTGGTTCTGGTATGATACTTGTAAATCTTTTTTGCATCTATACCATTATTGTATACCAGTTCACAAGGTATTGAATCAAATACTTTGCAATGGCAAAGTATTGCAACTCTTTGGGATGGTGGTTTAGGATGGGGAAGAAAGTCAAAAAAAATCAGACATTTCATTTCAGAGAACCTGCTCAATAGTCTCTACTCATTCTACCTTCTCTCCAACCTCCCTCCCCAAAAAGGGATGAATCGGTATTAATGAGCTATTTCTACTTCAATTGTAAGAGGTTCAAATATAATTAGAAGGTATGACCCAGTCTCAAAGACTGACAGGATCCATGGTCCCATTAACTTAAAACAGATACACACACTTGACTAAACAAAGCGAAAATAAATCCATGATGCACTTTAGTATAGACGCACTGCAAACAGAACGAAATGCAAGAGTAGAGTATTGTAAACCAGTTAATCATTTGGCTCAAAGCTATTTTGAGCCTAATCACAATGAGTGTCACAGGTTATAATTGAGTTTAAATTCACAAGCTTTCAGAGGCTTCCTCCTTCCTCAGGTAAATGTTTACCTGAGGAAGGAGGAAGCCTCCGAAAGCTTGTGAATTTAAAATAAAATTGCTGGACTATAACGGTGTTGTAAAATTGTTTACAATTGTCAACCCCAGTCCATCACCGGCATCTCCACATTATAATTGAGTTAGCAGCGATTCAACAAGGCACTGTCTACCAAAATGGAGGTCCAAAGGATAAACCTGCAAATTTCAAAAGTTGTTAGAACATTGGAAATACATAGTACACAGAAGCATGGAAACTTTTTGAAAGAGTTAATGTCTAGTAACAAGGCAATTTACAGACATGTTTAAACAGGAGCCAAGCGAGCCTATTTACTAAAAGGTATCTAGGGTCCAACTGAAAAAGGTTCTTCAGTTTTGTCTATGGTTCAGGCTCACTGCACACCCATTTTTGAAAGAAATGGAGAATCAAATGTCACGGAGGCATGATTGGAGGCAAAAACAATTTTAATCTACAGATGCAACAGGTTACCATTCATGAACAGGGCTGCATTATACAAACCGTGGCTTACAATGAAAGAATAAATATAAAAGTCAACAGGTACAATGTTCCAACATTAATCACCCTTTAGGTTTAACATTTTATCTAAAGTTCTTTTGACCGACATAAGAACCAGTGGCAAGACTGTCTCTGGTTAAGTAATAGAGTATCAAACACTTGTCCCAAAACATAAGCTATTCAGGAGCCTACACTTTCCATTGTTCAAGTTTTTCCTCCCATTCCTAAGCCGAGAATCTCTAATTCTTTCTCCCTCGCCCGTGAATGGTGCAATCTTTATATTATAAAATCCTAGGACCCTTAGTAGGGACTCAACAAAATAATACATTCTACATTAGCATTGAGCTGGTAACCTTTCAAAAAGCCAATATTTTGTCTCAGTTTTGTTCTGCAAATGCAATTTCAGTTTATAATTCAGCCAGCCAAGTAAATTAACCCTGATCCCTCATATATGGTATGTCTCAAATTACCACTTCACTAGTCACTTAAACCAGTTTCTTTATTAGCCAAACCTCATACAGGCAATTTACAAAGCACCATCCTTGGCCAACAAAGCCACCTCACTATCTGCTTTAAATATTTAATCATATCCAAGTTTCTCCATTAGCAACCAACTGTGAAATATTTCAGCTCTACAGAGGAGCAGCCATCACACGAGCAAAGTACCCAAACTCAGCAGGCAAATAAAATCAATATCAACTGTCAACTGTAGTGATTCACACTCTTACTACTACTTTCCCGAAAGTCAACTTAACTACATTATACCAGAGTACATTTATACAACAGCAAGCACTAATACCGAAAGCATCAAGTCACATTAGGGCATTGTTTTTCTTACAGCACAATACAACTTGAGAGTCAGCAAAGTTAAGACCAACTAGCAGAGATTGCTAAATAACCCTTCCCCAGACTACTAAATTAATCTGGCAGTTCAGTTTTACTCAATATATGTAATGAACAATGAAGACCTACAAACCATGATTAAATCTGAGCAAGATTTTATACCAACGTGTAGCATGTGGATGCATTAATGTACAACAATCACTGTATGCAGGTTTGAGCCCACAATTCGATCTTCATTTCTCCCACTCCAACTCCCAAATCCCAACTGAAACAGCAAAGGCCACATAGTTGCAGTAGTTTGGGACCATTCTTCCACTATTGAAAGATCCAAAGAACAAAAATTCAACCATTATCAACAGCTTGTGAGAAAAGCATTGTGTGAAATGTTCAATTACCTGCTGTTATGTGGAGTAATGTCTAACACTCAATTTTCCATTTCTGCTCTCTTGAAGGGGCTGACTGCTTGCTGTGCTACAGCTCCAGGCATCCCAAGTTCCAGCTCACTCGTGGAACTAGGTCGACACCCCAGTGCAGTACTGAGAATGCGCCAGAGAAACTGCCATTCAAAAATACAACACTAAAATTAGGGGTGTGCGTTCTTGGAGATGTTAATGATGCCGTGGAACTATACCAAAATTCCCCCTCAAGCACCAGCAAAAACGTAACGAGCCATACTGATGATTGCATTGCGCAAACTGGCTGCTGCATTTGCCTACATTCTAATGCTTTCACAGCAAAATATCATAGTGCTTTGGGAATCACAGGAGGTGGCGCTATTATTAATGCAAATTGTTTTTTTCCTCTGTCATACAGCTTGGTTTTCACAAATTGGCTGCCACATTTGTCTGCTCAGTGACTGGACTTCAAAGTAGTCTTTTGCATGCAAAGCACTTTGCGACAGCCCAAGAGAGAAGGCACGATATAAACTCAAGTGCTTTGTCTTGCATACATTAGTTTATTTTGCGCAAATTGGCTGCCGCATTTGCCTACATAAGCGACAGCACTTCAAAGTAGTTCATTGTGTGTGTAGCGCTTTGGAACATCCGGAGAGATGTGGCACCTCCTTCACGCAAGTTCGTTCTCTCTCACATACATTGTATTTCATATTGCGCAAATTGGTTGCCGCGTTTGCCCGAATAACAGTGATGACGCTTCAAAGTAGTTCTGAGCATGTGGGGTGCTTTAGGACATCCAGTGATATTGTGCTGTTCACTGTTTATTTTGCGCAAATTGGCTGCCACATTTTCTTACATTAACAGGGTGACTGCACTTCCACGTAGTTCATTGTACGTGTAGCGCTTTGGGATGCCCTTACATGAGAATGTGCTTTATAAATGCAAGTTCTTCTCTTTCCTATAGAATTATAGTTTATTAAGTCAGTGATACCTCAGCTGTAATAAAGATATGGACATAATTATCAATGGCATGCATCATATAGTATGTTATGGTGTGTGCCTCAAGGAAACTTGTAATAGCTCTTTCACCCACATTGAAAACTAACAACTCCACTGTGCCTGCACTACGCACAACAGACCTTTTACCACACCTTTACTGCTGCAGTATCTTCCACATAAAATACTTCAAATGGACTAGTTAAAAAGATGATAGTACAGCAGTATTGTTAATGTGGATTTTAGACAGCAGCTGCAAAACAATTTTTTTTTGTAGTTAGAACCTGGAAATAAAATCCGACTAGAGGTGGTTATGGTGACAAAACTACCATTTTAATGCTATGTGTCTACAACGCACCTGAAGGCTCCTGAGCAGCCTGAGACACTGCATTCTCAGTGGTGGCCTCAGTCTGGGAAGCTTCACTTGCCACCTCAGTAACAGCCGATTCTGTTGCGTCAGTAGCTGGAGTCATTTCGCTCGCAGTGCTTTCTCCCCCAGAGGCAGGAGAAGGGCTGACATCACTCTGTTCTTCTGCTGTAAAGGATTTGTACAGTACTACAAGCAGCCAATAAAAAGCCAAAACTGCCCAGGTGCGCAAGTCATCCTACCTTAGGGTTTGAATGCCCCATATGGCCCCCAAAAGGGAAAACCAATCTTGACACCAGATCACCACATGCATTAATGTGTTCCAGTTACAAGATGAAGGACAGTAAGATGGCCAGCTTCCACTGGATGTTCAGTGAATACTTTTCTAGAAGTCCAGCTGCCCCTTAAGTGGGTGTACAAAGTGTGAAAAACCCAAGAGAAAACCTGTTTTCCAAGCAGTCTTGCACCAATACCATCAATATATAGCAAAGGAAAAATGGGATGTTTACACTTGTACTTTTCTTGCTGTGGATTATGCTCATTTTACAGATTTTAGTGTGCTGCATAACCCCCATGCCAGTCCAAAGCCACTTATTTGAATTGTTAACCCATTTCAGAATGTAACAACAACAGCTTGATAGCCCTCGACAGCCAACTTGACAAGGCGGCTGATTTAAAGATTGTGTAAAAGTTGCATGTTTCCAACAATGACCACTCCAAATTTTATACTGGGAGAAGATATCCACAGGCATTCTAACTTTACACTAAATCAAAGTGTTGCTTAAAAACAAGCAACTCATTTCCCTCACTATGAAATTCAAGTGATCCATGTAGAAAACCCAAACCTATTAACTTTCACTGTATCGAACCACTTTACAGTGGCTACTAGTACTGTAATAGAATTTGTTTTTTTTTAAAAAATCAAGTACAAGTATAAATGGTCAACTTAACCATTTCAACCCCAAACAATTCCTCTTGTACAACTACTAATGCACGGCATTAGCAACTCTGTCCAATACCCACCGCTTACATTTCAGTGTAAGAGAATTTCAGAGTAGCATAAAGACTGCTTACAGCTCACCACAATTTCCACTACTTAATCCCAATGAAGTATCTTTCATGCACCAACAGTGTTCAAGGCTTGAACAGAATGCAACAGCTGCCATTTTGTAACAGTTCTGTGAGGAGCTGTATCTTAGTGCTCATGAATGTTCATTCAAGTATTATTCACAGCAAGGAGCAAGCAAGACATAAAACCACACTCCTTTTCGAAGACATGCTCCTCAATGTTAAGTACTGCAACAAAATGGACCAACACAACAGCCCTGCAGTGGTATTATACCTCAAATCTGTGTGGAAGAACAAAGAATCTGAATAAATCTGGGGATAAATCTTTCTGCAAAGAAGGAACTTAGTAGGAAAAAAAGGCCACACTTAATAACAAATTTAAGTTACAAGAAATTTGCTCCTTTAGCAAAAGCACCATTTGAAAATGTTCATGTGAAGACTATTTTACACTGAGTGTACTAACAGTACATCCTATTTTTTTTTAAAAAAAAGATTAATGTGCTACCAAGTCAGTATAAATAAAACATTTCGTCCATTTAAAATCCCACTCTCCCACCCAGGAAAAAGTTGGGTAGCTCCTGCATTGGTTTCGCCTATTCAATTTCCCACATAATACAGAGCAGTCAGATAACTCTCCAAAGCATTAAGACTGCCTCTGCCATTCAATTCCAATTCAAATACCACTGCAGTGCAAATGGCTACTTCACTCGTTCCCCTCCCTCAGGAACTTTGATCAGCCATGATCTCATTGAATGGCAGAACAGGCATAAGGAGCTAAATGGCCTTCTCCTCTTCCTATGTAACTGGCCCATCAGGCCACAAATCTCAATACACACCCTTGCAAAAGTCATCACTTTTTAAAAAGTACAGGCTCAGACATCTTGGAACCTTCTGATCATAACCACACCACTTGCTTTTGGTCAATGGATGCATGAGCACTTACCAATCTTTGCATTTTCCACAAATAAGATGCGATATAAACAAGGCTCACATTTTTGAGGTATAATACCAGTCTTACTGAACACTTAGCCACCTGAAACACACTTTTTGCATGTGCATGGGGGAAGAGAAGAGGAAGGAGAATGCAAATAGAATCTGGGAATGGACCGGATATGAAAAAACATGTGAACGACTGAACCTTAAATGTACTTAACATGGAGGTCACCAAATTCTCTGGACACTTGGAAGCCATAACGCGAGTCAATAAGCAGAGAAGTTAAGCTAAATCTTTAGGGATGACCTGAAGTTGACCCATGATGAATATATCAAGCCTTGATCACTGCTTATAGGGATCCAAATAAATGAGCCAAAAATAAACTGGCTTAGCACTGCACAAATAAAACCCATAAACAGGTAACAAGGATCCCTGTTGTGCAGTTGACATATATACAAACCTGTTTCAGCTTGGGGCTGCTGCATTTCTTGCTCTGTGGCAGGAACGGTTTCTGTGGCTTCACCAGGCATTTCTAGACAGAAAAATATCCATCAGTTAGCAGAAACTCATTTGCCATAATTAAGAGCCCCATATAAAGGATTATGTACCAGCACTGTTGCCAGGAATTTCTGGCTAGGCAAAAGTGCAATCTTCATACAGAAGCTTTGAGTCACACTTGCATTGTTCAAAACATGCAGACTTTGTTTGCTACAAAACTGGATTCAGAGGCACTCACTATTTCCAAAGGCTGTCAGCACCCCTTAGAATTAAGCCCATTATGAAATATATCAAAATCTAGCCAAATGAATGCTGGTGTATGAATCTCAAGATTAAGCCCAAATTTCATATCCTACCCAAAAACTGAACAGTCAAGGAGCGGAGAAATCATAACCTCATGAATTAAATGAAGATAGAAGTTAGAAAACATAACATGGTTCAGAGGAGCATTCCAAACAAAAGCAAAATACAGCAGTTGCTGGAAATCTGAAATAAAAACAGAAAATGCTGGAAACGCTCAGGTCAGGCAGCATATGTGGTGAGAAACAGTTACTGTTGCAGACCTGACCTGGAGTGTTTTCCAGCATTTTCTGTTTTAATTTCAAAGCATAATTCGGTCTGTTGCTCCTACTAACTCAGATCATTTAGCATCTTATGCTTGGGGCTGGCAGGAGAAGCAGAATCAATGTGTGAAGGAAGTGGCACTACACATGTGCTATACAGCAAGGAATATCAATGGAGTAGCAACAATTCTATTTTACTTTACTTGGAGCTGCAGGAATTTTTATTGGACATTAGATATATAGGACTAATTAATATATATATATATATATATATATATAGTTACACTTTCTACAACTTTTAATTTTAACAGGGACTGTTCTTACTTGTGAAGACAGCAAAAAGAACCAAAGGCCACTGCATCCCCAATACAGCATTCAAATCAAAAATGGATAGATTGAATATTTAGCCATGTAATGGCCATTGCTCCTTTACTGGAATTCAACTGCTACATACCATACTTCAAGAGTTAAATCATTATAGACTTTTTAAAAAAGTACTTTCTTCAACCACGGTTTTTGGTCCTTGCCAAAAGCACGTTATAAAAACAGATCTGTTGAGCTTAACAGGCAGGGGCACATTCTTACTGTTCGGTACTTAATTGTGACGGTAGTTTGCAGAAATAAAGACGCAATTGAAAAATCTAGAGGGAGCGTGTAGCTGCAGAGGCAATGTTCAGTAACACAAATTACCCTATAAGTCAGAATGGTACTGAACTAAAAGATAAATAAGTGAAAAGTTTCTTTATAAACTCACAAATAGTCTGAAGGAACGTCACATTTCAAGACAAGGAGAAAAAAAATAACAAACCACCAAAAAAAAGTTTAAAGACAATTTGTACATAGATAAACGGCTCCCTATTACAAACTAGGGCCCCCACACTACCTAAAGCTATGGTCGAAACAACTTTTCGTGGCCTACCTTGCCAGTCAAAAAAAATTAAACCATCTGAAAACAGATAACTCGCCAAATACATTCACGGCCTCAACCAGCACATACAAGCAAAAACCTCGACTCGTGGTTTTCCCCCCTCCCCTCCACCATTGAGCTGCTACTCCTGGGACACCACGAGATTGCTGCTGCCCCCTCCCTCTTCGCCCCACACATTTTATTTAGACCACTCCATTTTGTTAACACACTTTTACGAGTAAATTTTCACGATATCTGGAGCACGAAGTGTCCCTTCCCTGACAACGCAAAGTTTACGCCCATTGCCAACAGTTTAGTGAACGGATGGAAGTGGATTTTACTCGGACACTTACTGCCTCAGTTAGTCAAATCCAAGATGGCTGGAGAAAGAGGCAGGATTTCTTTCACAGAGATATTAAAAAGGTCGAGCTTTAGCTTCCGGGTCATTCTATAACCCCTTGATGTCCTGCCCCTGTCGCTTGCTGATTGGTTAAAATTCCAGCGAAGGACCATTTCCGGTTGATCCACTTGAATGTGGATCTTCCAGCTCATTGATAAGAGTCTCAAAGTTTTTTTTTACAGGAGATTATATCAATCTGCATTATTGATATCTGCCAGTGTTCACCGCACTACAGCATGTAAAATAAAACTGCACTGTGTCAAAGTAACCCAATTTTTTTTTTGGTCAGACAAGTATCTGATGTGCTGAAGCCCATCAGCGTGTTCAAGAGTTTTCAAACCAAATTATTGAGAAATTTACACTGGTACATGTTCTATTTGCAAGATTATAGAATGCACACTCTCTTCCCAAAGGGTCATACCCCACTTAAGCAAGTCTAAGGAGCTGAGGTAGAGACAGGCTGATAGAGTCTGGGCTTAGGGACCCCCAATACTGCTGGAGTTTAACTAGTTAAAAGCTGTGCAGCTTACCAGCACAGAGCACTGGTATACTTCTCACTGCTTATCCAGCCAGGACCACCTTGGTGGTGTGATGGGGCACTGATGTAGGGTTATCTGGAGCCAAGTGGGAAGAATCCCAGCTCCTATTGATAGATCTATCTCTCCAGGCTAACTAATCAATCATCAACAGTGCCCAGGGACTACAGACCTGGCAGGCTCAGGTATCAGACTTTTTGAGTCTGCCATCGAGGATTGACTTGGTTCTGAACTTCCAACACCAGTGGTGGAATCAAAGTAATCAGTGATCCAAGTCCAACCTACAAATAATGTCTCTATTTCTGTAGAATGGTGGCTGCATTCTCACCATATATCATTTACCAGGTGTTTGTAAGAGACATAGAATGATGGATCAGTGACTCATGTCCGTGCTAAAAAATTCTGTAATTTCTTCACAGTCGCGTAGTTTGCTTTTGAGCACATCTTAGAAGCGAGTTGCAAGGCAGTGTGGTGGAATACTGGGAAATGGTGCCACCCTCATTCTGGACTGGATGACCAAAAAAAGTAAAGAAGATAGAATTAGAAATACAGTAAATCATTGATTATGATAAATGGTTGTACACATGAGAATAAACATAATTTCAATGCTTTCTCTGCCAGTGAATCAACAATCACTGCCTTTCTTCGCATTTCCCTCCAGAATGTCTGTTCGCTCAGCCTACACGGCCACTATTGTACAGATATATTTGTCATTCTCATTCTCCACCAAAATGCAACATGAAACAGAGTGACAGATCTATGTCAATTCCTACAATGTCAGACAATGGATGGGAAACATGTGATAATAACAGGAATCAAAGATATTAAAAGGCTATTGTCAGGAATTTTTGGATTGCAAGAGAAGAAACTAGACCAGAGGGGGGGAAGGCACTCCTTCCCCATCTGGTGGTTTCACCACTTGAAGGTGCATCAGCTGAATGTATTTTTCTTCCCAGCTGGGTGTCTGGATGATATGCTACATAAAAGTAAGGATTCCTACTGGAGTGTGGGGGCTCACAGCATTACATCAGACCAACTGGAATTGGAGCTTCTGCTGGAGAATCACAGAACTCTTCAAGCACAGGCATGGAAAAGTTCCCACCTCAGATCATTACATCTATTGGATGGAGGAGGAGAATGATTGGTAGTGAGAGTCCTATAAGGGAAGAAAATCCTGACAGCCTGGTTGATCCAGGACACTAACTGCTGCCCTGGAAAATATTGGAGATCGAACCTTGGATCTTCCTCATCTGCATGGCTCAGTACCATATTGCACACTGAGTGATCAGACAAGTCAATGAAAAGTTTTCTTATATAAAACCAGCACTTCTTTTGCTGGTTGAGTGAAGCCTGGGATCAGTATTGAGTACAGGAACAAATGGTTGAATTCATCTTGAACTCAAGCCAATGAGCCTAAACAAGATGGCCTCCAGTTAATGTCTCATGGGGGCTTTTGTAAATAATTGATTTAGTATTAAGTTCTTCAGGCCACAAGCCCAGAGTCCATTTGATTTAAATGCTGAACTTCCCTTCTTATTAAGTATTTTAAAATTTCAGACCATCACTCTTACAGCAGCTCTTGACAGAAATACATTTTTAGATCAGGAGAAACCATCGTTAATTATTTTATGTTTTTGGATGATGAAGTTAGAAAGGTCCTATCTAACTGCTCCCTTGATGTCTTCACTGGGTAAGTTAACAAATAGCTATACAAACCAGGAAGGTTCCAGTCAACTCAGTTGAGGCAGCACTAGGAATGTTACAATTAGCCTCAGTGGCCCTAGGCTAGGGAGGGAATGACCAGTCAGAGCTCCCACTCCTGATCACAACCCAGCGACCCCGATTGGAAAGTGTACATGTGGACATTGTGAGGATAAGATTAGGGACAACTGAGATGTCCCCCACAATCAAATTGTCTGGTGACATTCACTGTCTAGGCTCAGAGATGAAGAATGGCCACTTGCACAAGGTATCAAAGGGTAATCAGTGCCGTTGGAACCAGAGCCCAGTGAGAGTCAGCACCTTAGGAGAGGAAGGGCAGAATATTGGCAAAAAAAATAGTAAAAATTATTGACTGTAGCTCAAAAATAGTATTGAATTTACAAGCTTTCACTTAATTGTATAATTTATCTGAAATATTCATCTAATGGCAGATTGCAGGAGTAAACAAAAAAACTTACAGCACAGAAGGAGACCATTCGGCCCATCGTGCCTGTGCCGGCTCTTTGAAAGAGCTATCCAATTAGTCCCACTCCCCCCATTCTTTCCTCATGGCCCTGCAAATTTTTCCTTTTCAAGTATACAGTTTATCCAATTCCCTTTTGAAACTTACTGTTGAATCTGCTTCCACCACCCTTTCAGGCAGTGCATTCTAGACTATTACAATTCACTGCGTAAAAAAAATTCTCCTCATCTCCCCTCTGGCTCTTTTGCCAATTATCTTAAACCTGTGTCCTCTGGTTACTGACCCTCCTGCCAGTGGAAATAGTTTCTCCTTATTTACTCTTTCAAAACTGTTCATAATTTTGAACACCTCTACTAAATCTCCCCTTAAGCTTCTCTGCTCTAAGAACAACCCCAGCTTCTCCAGTCTCTCCACATAACTGAAGTCCCTCATCCCTGGTAACATTCCAGTAAATCTCTTCTGTACCCTCTGCAAGGTTTCGACATTCTTCCTAAGGTGCAGTGCGCAGAATTGGACACAATAATCCAGCTGAGTCCTAACCAGTGATTTGTAAAGGTTTAGCATAACTTCCTTGCTTTTGTACTCTATGCCTCTATTTATAAAGCCAAGGATCCCGTATGCTTTTTTTAACAGCTTTCTCAACTTGTCCTAGCACCTTCAAAGATTTGTGTATGTGAACTCCTAGGTCTCTCTGTTCCTGAAGCCCCCTTTAAAAATGTACCATTTAGCATGTACCATGTACTATAGAGCACATTCTAAGCATTCGTGTTTTATTTCTCTCCACTTTCTCCCCATCTCTCCTGAAGGTGTTGACTCCTGCTGGGGTACACTCCCATGAGCACTGGCTGCTCTCCAGTACATTGTCCAAGTAGCCATTCTTTATACGTGAGCCGAGACAGTGAGAATCAGCAGGCTATTCAGCTGTGGAGGATATGAGAGCCGAGCCAATTAGTGCCAGTTTTGTGCTGTGGCCACACACACACTGGTAACTACCCACGTTTATTTCAGATAAGCTGTTTACAGCCAGCAGATGGAGAGAGAAGATTTTCATCCCATTAGTCTGGACTGGTTTTGAACCCAGGGGCCAGAGGGAAAGTGCAGTCTACTAACTCACTGATCACACAAGGATATCTAATGAGACAGTAATATACTCAATTGCTGGACTGAGAAATATATTTTAATATGTTTATGGTTAAATTACACACAGTTGTATTTGCAAAAGGCCTACATAGCCGCTATTGTACAAATGGATTTGTCATTCTCCATCGATTTGCAGCAAGAACAAGCAGTGACATTGTAAATTCCCATAATGTCAGCACTATAGATGGGCAAACACAATGTGTGGAAATCTGGATTGTCATCATTAGGAATCAAATGTATTAAAGGGCTATTGTAGTCAGGAATGTTTGCATTCCAAGACAGAACTTCCTGACAGAATTATCTGACAGGCGGTGGACTAGAAGATTGAATAGTTTAAAATTTGGGATATGTTAGCTGCTGGCATTGCTATTGGTAACATAGCTTGCTGTTAATGTGGGGGGGGGGGGATCAGCACCAATCTGAGCCTTATGTATAATAGCATTGATCCAACCTGGGCATGCTAGAAAAAGCAAAATCTTGCCTCATTGAGGGAAACAAGAGTCACTGCACCTGTTCTAATATTTACCTAAAAATGTATGTTTCCTGTCCAAATATTATGGTTGCTATGCACGCTGTTTTGCTGAAATCTGACAAAGGAGGGCTGATTTATGTATACAAAGAAGAATGGAACTGTAGACCTTAATGTAAACCTACACTTCACTGGAAGATCGCTAAGTAAATTTTGTTCCTTAATTCTTGTCCCTCCAAATGCCTCTTCACTTCTCCTGAAGGCACTATGGTGGATATGGTTCCATGGGCACCAACTGCCCATGGAACCATATCCATATCTCACCCAAATGGCCATTCTTCATGTGTGCACCCTGATGGTGAATAAGGGTATATATTTATATTTTGGTTATCTAGCACATGATTCATTGCTAAAGCTGCTTCTAAGAAGCTTGGTTTCCCCTCCTAATGGTGAACACGTCTTTTCCAGCTACACATTTCTTTTCCCCTCAGCAACTGTTTTTAAAGCCCAAGTGCATCGAAGATTTGAATGCTGCTCTTATATTCGGAGATGCTAGTTTAATACCTCTATCACACTCCTGGACAGGATATAAGAAAAGGTTTTGTGTCGGATAGGCGATCCCTTTCTCACCTCTACGCTCCAACCTCTCTCTTCATTGCAACCTTTCTTGTATCTCTCCATTTTATCCATGACTATAGTCAGTGCTCTTTGATCTTTTCTCTCTTGTTCCTTCTAAGCTCCAAATGCAACTGCCTATATCCTTTTCCTCCTCCCTACATCCTCATTGTGTTGAAATAAGGGGACTGATTTTACAAGCCTTGGCCACCACTGGACTGTGACAAAAATTAGGTATTTTCATCTAGGTTTTGGTTTGGCGGCTGCCCCTTTAACCGAGTCATAATCCACAAGGAATTTAGTAGCTAGCTGAGCCTGAAACCAAACCTCTCTTGATACAATGTCGGAAGTTTCATTGGTCACAGGCTAGAGAGGGATAATTCAAACTTAAACAGTGTTATGCAATTGGCTCATCTTACAGTTCCTTTCTGAATTTGAGGAGGATCAGATACTCCTCAGAATTCAAAATCGAGGAAACTCTTTTCCAAGATATGAACGACTGATTCTGCTTGAATTGAGGGGCCATTTAGAAATCCCATGAGTGGAGCAGTTTGAAATCTGAGAAGCAACCAGTCAGTATGATATTCCTGAAAGGAAAAAGAAACATTGTGTGTATTTAAGAGTTATTCACAAAAAAGTTAGGTTTATTCTTAGACTTGCAATTTTTAAAAATTATTTTGTCTATGAGGAGATAGGTGAGCGGTTGACCACTTTTAAGAAAGTCAGATAATAGTTTTATATTATGCGCTTGTTCATCTTTTGTACATTAAATTCTTTTGATGCTTTAATCTTAAAATGAGGATTTTTAAAATTCGTTCATGGGATGTGGGCATCGCTGGCAAGGCCAGTATTTATTGCCCTTGAGAAGGTGGTGGTGAGCCGCCTTCTTGAACCACTGCAGTCTGTGTGGTGAAGGTTCTCCCACAGTGCTGTTAGGGAGGGAGTTCCAGGATTTTGACCCAGCGACGATGAAGGAACGGCCGATATATTTCCAAGTCTGGATGGTGTGTGACTCGGAGGGGAATGTGCAGGTGGTGGTGTTCCCATACGGCTTCTGCCCTTATCCTTTGCGGTGGTAGAGGTCGCAGGTTTGGGAGGTGTTGCAGTACATCTTGGAGCTGGTACACACTGCAGCCATGGTGTGCCGGTGATGAAGGGAGTGAATGTTTAGGGTGGTGGATGGGATACCAATCAAGCGGGCTGCTTTGTCCTGGATATTGTTGAGCTTCTTGAGTGTTGTTGGAGCTGCACTCATCCAGGCAAGTGGAGAGTATTCTATCACACTCCTGACTTATGCGTTGTAGATGGTGGCAAGGCTTTGGGGAGTCAGAAGGTGAGTCACTTGCCGGAGAATGACCATCCTCTGACCTGCTCTTGTAGCCACATTATTTATGGGGCTGGTCCAGTTTAGTTTCCAATGTGATGCTCTACCGTTTTTGAAGACTGGAATGATAGCTTATGACTGTATAGTTACAAGACAGGGTTTGCTGTTCATTTTCTAGGCACGTTACCAAAACCTTACCTAGCTAGATCTGAAGTCAATAATCAACACTCTTTAGAATATGGCGAGTTGACACTTACCCATGAGAATGATCTAAGATACAAGAGCCAAAATAATCCAGCAGAAGGTTAGAAAAGACCCAAAAACATAACATGCATTATAGGCAAGTACGCACAGGATTTCGGGATATGCACAGCCAGTGGACAAGGCTGATGGTGCACATTAAAATAGGCCCTAAAGACTCACTAATCTGCTATTCTAATTAATTTTCCCAATACCTAAAAACTGTGCAAGTCTTACCTCCCTTAATCTTTCTAGCGATGGATTATATGGACTGTGGTACAAGGATTTACAAACCAGCTATTTTATCTTATGGTAAGAGAAACACCAAACCAAAACACAATTGAAATTAAAGTATAAAATTTCAACTTTCTTGTGATTTGTTCTTGGGATCTCAAGGCCTTGGAGAGGGCACAGAGATCGACCAGAATGATACCAGTGATGAGGGACCTCAGTTATGTGGGGAGACTAGAGAAGCTGGGATTGTTCTCCTTGGAGCAGAGAAGGTTAAGGGGAGATTTAGTAGAGGTGTTCAAAATTATGAAGGGTTTTGATAGTGCAAACAGTTTGTCATTATTTACTCTGACAGGAGGGTCAGTAAGCACAGATTTAAGATAATTGGCAAAAGAACCAGAGGGGAGATGAGATTTCTTTTTAAACCCAGCAAGTTATGATGATCTGGAAAGCACTGAAAGGGTGGTGGAAGCAGATTCAATAATATCTTTCAAAAGGGAATTGGGTATATACTTGAAAAGGAAAAATTTACAGGGCAATGGGGAAAAAAAGGGAATGGGACTAATTGGATAGCTTTCAAAAAGGTGGCACAGGCATGATGGGCTGAAAGGCCTCATGTGCTGTAAGATTCTTTAAAAAAAGTATATTAAAAAAATGACTAACTTATCCCTTGCAAAGCAATGCTGTCTGATGCAACCAAGCAGTGCTGCACAGTCCAAAGTCTGACCTTCCCTTTGTTGAACTCTTCATTTGCTATATTTTACAATTGGCTTTAGGTGACCGGTGGCCTCTGCAGCTGGTGATTCCACGTTCATAAATTGATCAAACGTCTCAATCATTTCCATGAGAAGTGAAGTGATTTGAAGCTTCCACATCATCCATTGCTTTGAAGTAACAAAATAAACAGTAAAGAATTGCAGCACAATAATGTCATTACTGACTACAAGCATAGTCACATCAGGTTCTGTGCATTCTTAGTGATATGGTTGCAGCGTGCGATGATATAGTTTGGATGCTACCGCCAATCTTCTCTATTTTAATGATCCTGTGATTGTCTATGTGCCTCTGAATTTTGCTCTTTTGCTACTCTTCAGCTCCAAATACAGTCATATACATTTTCCTTCCTTCTTGCAATTTCACTGTACTGAAATCCAAGGTCCACCGCAGCATCCCCGACTCATTCTTTCCCATCATCTCGTTGTTGTGGAATCCTTTACCTCCCTTTTTACAATCCGTTTAAAACCTAAGCTAGATGTTAATCACTATTCCCTTTGCTTTCCTACTCTTTCAATTTTGATGGTGTCTTACACAATGGGCCTTGGATAACTTCACTGAACCACTGGGAAATTTCTACATTATACTGATACTGCAAGTCTGAGTCTTGGGGTGGGAGCTGGCAGAGTTCAAATCAAGACTCTACTCTGGATTATAAAACAAATTGTTTTCTCTCAGACTTTCTCCATAAAGCTGTTGAGGAGTCATACAAAAAACATATTAAAGGAGGCAATATTTCATGTGATGCCTGAACAAGGCCTGTGCTACATCACAGCGAGGGCCATTGACTATATTTGGAAGCAGAAATCATTTTCACTCAAGATTTATTGCACACTTGGGAAGGCAACTGCCACAGCAAACAATTAATCTCAGACTAGAGTTTTTATAGGTTTCTCAGCGTAAAGCAGTTCTTCATTCAATTTTGAACAGTCACAGAAACTAGGTTTCTAAGTGTTGTGAGAAATACAGAATCATTCCATATATCTTGGATGCGGTCACTTTATAGACCTGTGTATTGGGTGGTATTTGATTGTTTAATCAGCTGATTGGCACAGGCGTGCATGAATTATTTCATTCTGAATGATGAACATTTTTTTTTCTGCACCAACATAATAGTTCGGTAACTCCCTTGTCCTGTGATTGAATATAAATCCAGGAAGACCATACCTACCTTGAAACGAAATTTAGAATTGATTCCTTTACCCAGTATTTGTCATCCTTCAGTTTAATGAGCCTCCAAAGATTGCAGCTAAAATAGTATATGCAGGCATAACAAGTGCTTACACAGAATTAAAACATGCCCTTGTGCTGCACAGAAATGGAGGCTGCCTGACACTAGCTGTTTATTAGACATAGCGGGTATCTGTTGTAGGACTGCCTGCTTTGTTCAAGTACTGAATGTGCTTGCAGTTTACAAAATACATTTTCAGTCACAAAAAATCTTTCTGTACATTTCTCCTGTTGAGCCGCTGACTGGAAGAGAAAGAAACAATTTTCACCCCATCTCTCAAAGATGCTGATGGTTACTAGGGTATGGGTCCACAGGTGCCAGTAGCTTTTCAGTCCTTCACGTGGCTATTCTTCACAGGTGAACTTGAAAACATGGAGGAGATAACTTTCTGCCACCCTGTGCATGATTTATCCAGCTCATCCATCATACCTCAGTGGAAGAACTGAGGAAACCCCCGGAAAAACACTGCCGGTTTTCCGCAGCTCTTCTGCTAAAGTTACAACAGCCAAGCAGAAAGGATATATTGGCCTTGGAAGGGGATACATCACAGATTCACCAGAATGATACCAGGGCTTAAAGGGTTAAATTACAAGGACAAGTTGCATAAACTTGGTTTGTGTTCCCTTGAATTTGAAAGGTTGAGGGGTGATCTAATCAAGGCATTTAAAATGATTAAGGGAGTCCATAGGGTAGATACAGAGAAACGATTTCCTCTGATGGGAGTCCAGAACAAGTGTGCATAATAAAATTAGAGTAAGGCCATTTAGGAGTGAAATCAGGAAGCACATTTTCACACAAAGAGTAGTGGAAATCTGGAACTCTCTCCTCCAAATGCCGTGGATGCTGGGGGGCAATTTAAATTTTCAAGACTGAGATTAATAGATTTTGTTAGGTAAGGGTATCAAGGGATATGGAGAAAAGGCAGCTAAAACAAAATCCAGTGCTAGGGTCACATCAAGGGAGAAAAACTAAGAATCAATAAATAAACGGTTAGTCTCCCATGGTATTGCTCATGGACAAAGTTTTTTTTTCCAGGCCTCTCCCTGGACCTACTCATAAATTGAGTCACTGGTTTCCAGGGGCCCAGGGTTTGACCTCCAACTTAATTACAAATTTCAGGCCTCCAATTTAGTTATAATTTCAGTTGGAAACTGAGTTTTTAAAAGTTTTTGTTACTCCAACTTGCTTGGTTACATTTTGGTCCAACTTTTAAATGGTAAGCTACTTCCACTTAAACTTTTCAGCTTGCCTTGTTTGTGTTGTGGAATGTGACTCCCAATCAGATTGATCCTGGTTAACCATATGACTAACAGGAACCCATCAGAAAAATAAGAGGGGCCCTTCAGACAAATCACACAAAATTTGGATACATCAATAGATGCTAATAGATACAAAATTATTATACAAAGACCTATAATTAGCAGGTTTGAAACAAGTGTTCCATTGGCTTTCTTAGCTGAAGGCAATCCAGAGCTAAGGAATTGCATTTTGTTTAATAGTGAAGAACTTTTAAATGTTCATCGTAGATACAGGAGCAAGTCCAGAAGGCAAGGCTGAAGGTAGTCACTGGTTGCAGGTCTTATGATCTGATGACTCAAGCTGATAACTCGCTAAAATGTGTTTGAAAAAGGAACCCATTCATTGCTGACATCAAAAATCTCTTTCTATATCTGGAAAAAAATATATAAATATATAATGGATCAAATAGGCCCTTTAAATATAAATACCAGGTACAGAATTTCGCTGAAACAATTTTTTTTCTAATTTCACAGCTGTACTTTTTAAAATTCCCTATGCTGCCCCCATATCATGCACTATTCCTCACTCAAATGGGAGGTTAGCAACTTGCTCACAGACTACTCTTAACATCATGAACCAGCCACAAGGAGATACCCAGGAGTATCCTGAACGTCTCATTCTTCCAATTTGCTCTCTTCTTGAACTGCCCCTGCCTCCACTATCATGGCTACTTTAAGGCACAGACATCAGCATTTTCACTGCCTCCAGGACTTTTTAAGTAAAGTTCAGTACTCGAGCAGTAGATCATGCAACACGTGGTAACTGTAGAAACTTGTGGGATGTGTCTTGGGTTGTCAGGCCACAGCAAACCACTTTCCCCAGTCACGTGCAGTATCCTGACAAGTGTTGCATTTGTTGGGGTCCCATTCTTTGGACGAGATGTTAAAGGATACCCCCTCCTCACCCTCTGCCTGCTCAAATATTGCCACCAGACATTTAAAGCCAACTTGAAGAGCAGAGGGTTTTCCCCAGTGTCTTGGCCAACATTGCTCCCTCAACCAACACCATCTAAACAGATTAACCAGTCATTCATCTCTGTTATTGTTTGTCAGGCACTGCGGGTACAGAATGACTGCTGCATTTGCCTACGTAATAGTCTTTTCACTCCAAAAGCAATTCACTGTGTGGAGCACTTTGAGATGTTGATCTTACATGATATAAATGCGAGCATTTCATTTCTTTCTTTTCGTAATTCAGGAGGAACAGGCATAAATCTCCAGCCCATTACTTCACTTCACTAGCAACATTCTTCTGAGCCACGGCACAAGACCAAGAATTCAAAATTTAAAAAACGGAGCTCCTGCAAGTCAAACCAAGTCTTCACACTTGAGAAAAGCTTCTAGACTTAACTCAAAGCAAAGTCATCCCTTATGGTTTAATTCTAAAATGTAAACATTCCAATTTTTTAAAAAAACACACTAAGCAGGAGATTCGCAGTGAAAGTACTGGCCCTTTCCAGGAAAAAAATTGGATAGCTCTTTCAAAGAGCCTGGCACAGGCACGATGGGCCGAATGGCCTCCTTCTGTGCTGTATCATTCTATGACTTACATTACTAAAAAGGATTTGAAGAGTCACTGAAAGCACAAGATGCTGAAAGTAAAGATATTTAGGCTCCATGTTTCCTGCATGGTTGTAGACAAATCAGTGCTGGCCTGACTTACTAGGCCTGCATTGGCTTTCCCCAGAGCCCTGTATTTTGATAAGTTCATGCTGTACTATCCCGATGATACTCACCACTCTGTTTCAGCAGCAGGCCCTTTCGTGACTGCTCCATCTTGTCTAAAAATTGCTCAAAAATCTTGATGGGCCCCAGGAGACTTGTTTTCTTATAATCTGAGTGCAGAGAAATGAAAAGGAATTCATTCACCCATGTGCACTACATTCCCTTGCAAATGATTTCTGTTTTGCATTCAGTTTGTTATTTTCCAAAAATCTACTTTATCCCCATTTAATTATTCTTCCCAATTTTTTCCCATCCCCCAAGGTATTGACTAGAGTACAATCCCTCCCTCTCACAAATAGCTAGCATGTTAGCCTAAACAGCCAGCATGCTATTCCACATTGGGAGGCATCACAACAGTCCTATCTTGTCTACCCCCAACATTCACACTTTCTAGCAAGAATCCTGACCAATCTACCCCTCCCCAAAGAAGTGCTGAGGCCTTATTGTGGTACTCTTTCTGCTGCCTCAGCTAACACCACCAACCGGGGATGGAACCAGAGAGCTTCCTGGTCTGTATGATTCAGCTATTCTCAGCCATTAAGGGGTGGGGGAAGAGAGAGAGCGCACTTGAAATCCATTTTAAACAGTGGATTTTGCAGGCAAAGTGCTGGAAGCTCTGCTCAAACCCACAATCCCCCAATACTGTCAGGTGTTTGTTCCAATTCCACATGAACCTTCGAGTAGCCGTTTGCACAGTGCCACTGGCAGGAGCATGGAAACAGGCCACTTGCTCATTATTTCAGCCAGGGACAGCCTGTGGAGACTATTAGGAATATGGATTTTTTTTTAAAAACTGGGATTTTACAGTAATTTCTCCTTTAAGAAAAGCTTTTCTTCTGATTTCATAAGACATCCCCACACCACTTCATGACTGAAGTGGTAGCTTTCAGGTCTGTACCAATGTTGCTATAAACGGAGAAGTATGAGAGACGAGTGCAAGGCCTGCAGGGAGCGAGGGCCTGACCCCTTACTTAAAGAATAATGCATAACATGAAAAAACACAAAATTATACTGTGCTTTTATAACAATGGATACTTGGTGAATTACACTGCAGTAGTCCAAATGGGTGGTGGGGGAATAGATTGTCAAAGGCCATGACAGTGAACCCCAAAATAAGACTCCTGGCACTAATTCATTTATAGGTGTCTGTTATAGTCAGTTATCTTTGAACTTAACAGTCACACCATATGATGTATGATAACAAGCATTAACTTAAGCACCCCTAAAGGCTCAGTGGGCAAGGACACTACTTGGTGTAATATTGAGCTATAAGACCAGGAAAGCCTATAGGTTCAATCTCAGGTCTATGAGTTAGCCTGTGTGGGATGAGGGCCTACAAAATTAGCCTGTGCTCCTGGGCCAGGAATGGAAACAAATTTTAAAACACAGCCAAGGTACTGCTCTGACCTCTATCCATTGACATCTGCAGGTCACTTTGGTGATATACCAGAGGGCAACCAGTGCCCTTGGAGCCAGACCCCAGCAGAAGTCAAGACCTTCAGGGGAGGAAGATGACAAAAATACATGGGGGAAGAGGGAAAGAGGATGATTACTGGTTTTAGGAGATGTGATCTGAAGATATATTGGACCTGCAGCATTACTAAGAATTGCTCCCCCACAGGAAAAGTCACTATCTGGTGTACAAATCAGAATAAAGGCTCTACCTCTGGTGCGACGCTTCATCTCTGGTTCCTCACCATTCTCAGTGCTTGTATTCTCCTGCTCTGCCTCAGTTTTCTTATCAAGTTCCTGGCAAAGAGAACTGAAAGAACACACTGCATTAGGGATCATCCTGCTGTAAACTACAGCAGTATTTACTTTCCCTCAATTTTCCTAATCCTCTTCTCTGGAAGATATCGTAGTCTTGTTGGGGTAAGTTTACACGGGTGGCAGATGCCCTTGAATACCGAATCCCCATTACTCGTGAGTTTAGACAGATTGTGCCTGCACACTATCTGACGGTGAATGACATAATGACAGCATTGCACTCAGTCCTCACCCAGCATCCAAACATGCCACGCTTCCAGAGGGGGTGGGGTTACTGTATTGCAATTGGGCAGAAACCAAGTGGGTTTTCCCCCTCCCAATAGGAAATGCCAACCCGGATTTCTCCCAAAGGTATTGACTCCTTGTTGGACTATGGTCATCTTCTCGTACTTTGCCCAACTGACCTATTATTCACGTGTGAGCACTGATAATGGGTTTTGCTGGCTTTTCAACCACATGGACCATCATGGCTGAGCTCGACCCTGTCCTTACCCAACATCCACACAAGGTGCTCTTCCAGCAGGGCTTGCTGGACAGCAATCTGGAGCAGGAACCCTGGGTGATTTTCCCTTCCCTAAACCAACAGCACTGCAGCCAGTTATAGCACCTCCCCAACACAACTCAGATTGGGAAGTCACTTTGCAAGTTATTAGGTCAATAAACCCACATCCTTCAACTCCAGTTACTTGGCACGTTGGAGCGTCAACATACTCTACTTGGACTGCGGCATGATAATCACAGGTAAAAAATATCTGCCACATCAGCAAATCATGCTTGAATAAACAATGGCTACAGGTGTGGCTAGCAAGATCCAATTGATAGTAATGCAAGATGCAATTTCAATCAATGGAAACTAGGCTTAGAACGAGTGCTTTAATAGTAGGAAGTTCTCTGCACTAAGCCAGGTTGTGCAGAGGGAGGTGGTACTGCAAATTAGCCTCAGCATTCATGACAAGGGAAGAGAAGAAAAAAGCAAACACAAGTAAACATATTCGAATCCCCATCCAACAACACCTGCTAGAAGTGTGCGGTATGGATGCCAGACAAGGACTGGGTCAGGCTTGGCTGTAATGCTCCCTCCACCGCTTCCCGTGAACTAGCCCGATGATACTTACCGACGACTGCAGATACTAAAACAAAAAGCACACCCTTTTTTTGTCTTGCATTTCTCAATATTTGCTCAAAATGCACTTTACTAAGTAGGAAAACCTATTCAGAATATGAAGTTCAAACACAGGCTGTGCCAACATGGTGTGAGGTTAGCCAGTAGGTGGCACTGTAGTGCAAGAAAACAGGTTAGGGTTAAATGGAAATTCACTTAATATTTTGGGATCAACATTGACATTCTATAGAACCCACAGTCTGAGGTCACTAATTTACATTCACAATTGCCTGGACACACACATGTTGCAAAGTCATCCTGTGGAGCTACATCCTGTACCTTGCCTAAACTTTAAAGAATCTTGGTTACGACTACATATACCAGTGTATTTACACAAAGCACTAACACAGTAAAAATCAGTTAAGTTGCTTTTTGAATATGTAAAAATAACTCGATGCCAATGTCCTTCCTACCTTATTGTAGGCACACTAAAGGGATCAAACTTATCTAAAGTCTTCACATCCATAGGCACTGAAATGCGTCCTGAAACAGCAACAGAAATGATAAGCAGAATACTTGCACGCAGAAAACTTTCAAAAACTGACCAGTGGCACTCAATAGAAATGACATGCTGCCACTACAAAACATTAGTGACAGATTTTTTTTTTATATATACACAGTCTTTAATATTAAAAATGGGGCTGATGAAATAGCTTTAGTACATTGTCATTTCATCTGCAAGGCCTGGAGTTCAAATCTAAGCACAACTGGATAAAAGTCTTCTCTTTTCTAGTTGCAAAGGGACCTCGCAAGATGAATTTGGGATCGTCTGAAACCAAATCCTAGTGCCTATGAGTCGACAGCACAAAACAGCCAATAATGGCAGAAATCAGATCAGAGGCTGCAAGGGTGAAAAGTATGGAAAAATGTGACAACGGTGGCCGTAGAGGACACTCCAGGTTGGCACTAAGGCACATTATTGAGGCATAGTAGAGGGAGCTTTATTTAACTCCAGATCTCACCTGTACAATACCAGGCCTTGGAGTACCTGATACTGGGTGATAAAAGTAGCAAATGTTTCATTATCCAGGGCTGACAAACCTCACTTTGAACACAAAAAGCTATAAATTAAAGAAAGATAATATCCAATACTTTCGCATGGACTTATTCAGAAGCCGAAACAAAGAACTTATGGCCTGGAGACATAAAGACATATGACAAGTTATCAACCTCAGCTGTGCATGGGGCCGGGGGGGGGGGGGTCGGGTGACTAAGGAGGAGGTATCTAAGAGACCAGACAGACACTCCACCAGAGCAAGGGAGGATTAAAACAAACAATCCACTTGTGCACCTCAGTTGCAAAGTAGCACTGGCGTAGCCCTAGAATTATGTCTAACTACCTGTCAACCTGGGATGGTGCAAAGCACCGTCAACTTTTGAGGGAAGGAAATAAAAGACACAAATACAAACGTACAAACACATTACCTGTTTTGGGATGGACAGAAAATGGGCTTTTCAGCAGGTGGTTGACACCTTTACTGACGTTCACATCCAGACGAGGATAGCAGTACTGCAGCATTATCTCTTTTAAATGGTAGGTATTCATATTTTTGGTTAACTGTGGAAAACCATTTGATGAATTACAATTTACAAACATAAGCAGCTCGTAAAGCTATAACACCAGCAGGCCAAGATTTAAAATAGTCATGTATTCAGTCATGCAGCTAAATATCAGCCATTTGTGACAAAGAAAACCCAACATTTTTACTTAGAGCCGTAATAACCAACCTAGAAAATTTATAAACGTGTTGGCCAAACACCAGAGATAAAACCCACTACGTGACTATGAAGAGTACGAGAGCACGCTACATTCCGTATCCCCCCCTCCCCCAGCTTTCCACTCCTCTCTGTAAGGCGCTGATTTATACTGGGGTACGGTTACCACGGATATGGGCAGTCCTCCAGTGGCTCACCCAAGTGGCCATTCTTTACGTGTGAGCCTAGACCAGAGGGGGGATGGGATGGGACATAACATAGATGAGTCTCATCCAGTCCTCATCTGACATTCATATATGCAGAAACTCCAAAATCATGGTATCAATACAATGCTCAAAGGTTAATCAGAACCAATTCCTTGTAACTTACTCAGAATTTCTATGGTCTTCCTCAGTGATGGATTAAAAATGATAGAGCAGGATAAATAAAGCCCATCATACAGATCATGCTCAATCAACTGTAAATTACTCCTCAATTAACTTAAAGCAATCAGGAATTCTCTGTTCCGAACGCATAATGCATTGACAGCACGATAACATGCTCTGGCTGTTAGCATCTGTATCGACAGCTGTGACTGCTTGAATAAAGCAGTCAGGATTAATAGAATAGGTCTCCCGATAGCTTCGTGGGTAAATGCACTATATGGTGTGGGAGTAAGACCAGAATGTCCTAGATTCAATCGCGAGTCTGTGCCGAGTTAACTAATCTCAGGCAACGTGCTGTAATTGGTCTCTCCATCCCTTTTGCCCAGGAGTGCCGAGAGAAAGTATCAATACAGCGATCCCCTCTGGAAGGGTGTGTGGATGTTAGGTGAGGACAGAATGAGCTCACTGTTTTGGCATACACACGAATGATGATTTGGGCGAGGAACCCAAGGCTTCCAATACCTGTGGAACTTTACTCCAGCAAGGCAGTGCTTTCAGAGGAGAAAGTGGAAAACATTTCATGATTATAAACCACTTGAGGTTTACATAGAATGTACAGCACAGAAACAGGCCATTCGGCCCAACTGGTCCATGCTGGTGTTTATGTTCCACACTTCATTCCTCCCACCCTTTAAACGCAACAGTTTATATAGTCATCCGATTTCCTCAATCGCACTGTTCTTTGTAATCGCTCTCAGGTATCGGATTATCTAATAGAACGTGACCACTTACAGTGCGATGCAACAATTCCCAACGCTGGGCTGAATTTCGCGCTTTAACAAAATCTATTTGCAATCCCTCTCGAAACTGTGCATGGTTGTTAAAGAAGATACTGCATTGTCTCATGAAAATATCTCAACACATTTTAACCGAAGAAGTGGAAGCTTAAAGGAAAGAAACAAATCTTACGACTAGACCAACTCTTGTAAGGAACTTAACATTCTGCTCCTTTGCAATATTGAACATTTGTGTAATACTAATCTAAGAAGTTGTTGTGTAGCCTCTGCTGTAAATAACTGGGTCAACATGTCCCAGCATAAGTCTGTTACACTTATACACCAGATTTTGTAGTGTAATAAGTCACACCATTGGGCACCTGCGTGCCGTCTAAATACTTATTGGGTTATTGCAACAAGGGTCCAATTTACAGTAAGCAGAGTTTAAAAACAAATTCAATTCATTCTCGGGATATGGGTGTCGTTGGCAGGGCCAGCATTTATCGCCCATCCTAATCGCCCGTAGCAGCTTGATACAACTGAGTGGCAGTTAAGAGTTAACCATGTTGGTGTGGGACTGGAGTCACTGCCAGACTGGGTAAGGACGGCAGGTTCCCTAAAGCGAATCAGTTGGGCTTTTAAGACAAACTAACAGCTTCATGGTCACTTTTACTGACACCAGCTTTTTATTTCCAGATTTTGTTGCCATGGTGGGATTTGAACTCATTTACCACTGGATTACTAGCCCAGTAACATAACCACTACACTATCGATCCCACACAAACAAAAAGTTCCCAGGAGATGGAAGAATAGAGTCAGGAATATAACCTACCAGTTGAGTGAGTAAACAACTTGAAAAAAAATCATGAAACAATCTTTGATTGGGAGCTGGGAATATCTCCACGGGCAGGGTGGGGTTAGCAAAAATACCCAAGTCACCTCCCTCCACTCTCACACCCATAACCTCTTGGCTGGGGAGAATGTGGTGTAGTATTGAAAGAGTGCAATCATATTTTGAAAGACAGACAAAAAAGGGACTTCAAAAAAAACACACACTAATGAATTTAGGGAGTTTTTTTTCTAACCTAGCAACACAGTCAGAATGTGAATTTTTGTGGTCGAGATGAAGAATGTTCCTGCGGTGAAATGGGATACTTCCTCACATTTTTGCAACAGCAAGCAGGCATTGCATATAGAGCAAATCTGACCCAAAATATGTCTTAATCCCCAACTTCAAACAAGCACCCCCTACTGTAACAGTAGGGCATTTCTCACTAGCCATCAGAGCAAGACTTGCGATTAGGGCAATTTTCTTTTTACTTGTGGGCTCAGACCCACCAAGAACTGGACTATCCTTGTTTTCAAATCCCTCCATGGCCTCGCCCCTCCCTATCTCTAACCTCCTTCAGCCCTACAACCAGAGATCTCTGCGTTCCTCCAATTCTTGTCGCTTGCGCATCCCTGATTTTAATTGCTCCACCGTTGGTGGCCGTGCCTTCAGCTGTCTAAGCCCTAAAGCTCTGGAATTCCCTCCCCAAAACTCTCTGCCTCTCTCTCCTCCTTTAAGACGCTCCTTAAAACCTACCTCTTTGATCAAGATTTTGGTCACCTCTCCTAATATCTCATGTGGCTCAGTGTCAAATTTTGTTTGATAACGCTCCTGTGAAGTGCTTTGGGACGTTTTAACATAGAAACATAGAAAATAGGAGCAAGAGTAGGCCATTCAGCCCTTTGGGCCTGCTCCGCCATTCAAAATGATCATGGCTGATTGTCTAACTCAGTACCCTGTTCCCGCTTTTTCCCTATATCCTTTGATCCCTTTAGCATTAAGAAATATATCTATCTCCTTCTTGAATACATCTAATGACTTGGCCTCCACTGCCTTCTGTGGTAGAGAATTCCACAGGTTCACCACCCTCAGTGAAGAAATTTCTCCTCGTCTCGATTCTAAATGGCATACCCCATATCCTGAGACCCCTCGTTCTGGACTCCCCAGCCGTTGGGAATATCCTCCCTGCATCTAGTCCTGTTAGAATTTTATATGTTTCGATGAGATCACCTCTCATTCTTCTAAACTCGAGTGAATGTAGGCCTAGTCGACCCAATCTCTCCTCATACGTCAGTCCTGCCATCCCAGGAATCAGTCTGGTAAACCTTCGTTGCACTCCCTTCCATGGCAAGGACATCCTTCCTCAGATAAGGAGACCAAAACTGCACACAGTACTCCAGATGTTGTCTCACCAAGGCCCTGTACAACAGCAGTAAGACATCCCTGCTCCTGTACTCAAATCCTCTTGCAATGAAGGCCAACATACCATTCGCCTTCCTAACTGCTTGCTGCACCTGAATGCTCGCTTTCAGTGACTGGTGTACGAGGACACCCAGGTCTCGTTGCACCTCCCCATTTCCCAATCTATCACCAGATAATATCTGCTTTTCTGTTTTTACAGCCAAAGTGGATAACCTCACATTTATCCACGTTATACTGCATCCCATGTTCTTGCCCACTCATCCAACTTGTCTAAATCACATTGGAGCATCTTTGCATCCTCCTCACAGCTCACATTCCACCCCAGCTTTATGTCGTCTGCAAACTTGGAAATGTTATATTTAGTTCCCTCATCCAAATCATTGATATATATTGTGAATAGCTGGGACCCAAGCACTGATCCCTGCGGTACCCCATTACTACATCCACTCCCTCCACCACCGGCGCACCGTGGCTGCAGTGTGTACCATCCACAGGATGCACTGCAGCAACTCACCAAGGCTTCTTCGACAGCACCTCCCAAACCCGCGACCTCTACCACCTAGAAGGACAAGGGCAGCAGGCACATGGGAACAACACCACCTGCACGTTCCCCTCCAAGTCACATACCATCCTGACTTGGAAATATATCGCCGTTCCTTCATCGTCGCTGGGTCAAAATCCTGGAACTCCCTTCCTAACAGCACTGTGGGAGAACCTTCACCACACAGACTGCAGCGGTTCAAGGCGGTGGCTCACCACCACCTTCTCAAGGGGCAATTAGGGATGGGCAATAAATACTGGCCTTGCCAGCGATGCCCACATCCTATGAATGAATAAAAAAGGCGTTATATAAATGCAAGTCATTGTAAAGCTGCCTAAACTCATCTCTCACAAAACTCTTCCACCGTTAATCACATGGCAGAACTGGCTAGAAGATTCCTCATATTCTAGCCATATTAATACTCCAATCAAGTCTACTCAAATTAATGCTGAAGTCTAGAGCACCGTTGGGATCGCTACTCGTGGCCACGAGAACTCTAATCGCCAGACTCATTTCATTCACGAAAATACCAAACAGAAAAGTCAATCAGTCTTCCCACTTGGACTGGTTTGAAAACCAGGCCCAAGGATAGGATAGCAATGTTTAGAGACACTGCAGCAAGCAAATTGCTGCAGCGATTAAATGCCAACATCAACACAAAAAAGGAATTTTTAAAAAGTTAACCATGGAGTCACCAAATATTGCTAATGCCAATGAAAGGATATCATCAGGGGCCAAAGCTAGGACTTTCTGCCAGGTTTCTTTACTGCCAAAGATGTCTTGTTTATCCACTGCATAGTCTTTAAAGTACCTATTTATCACGTTGATAGCTTCCCTACAGGTGGATCAAAAGCAATGGTTAGCAATTGGGCTGAAGCAGTAATCATTCCCACTCCACTCTTCAAACCACCTCTGCAACACACAAGCAGACAATTACGTGCTTAGATCTGGGCTTTTAAAAAGCCCAGACATAAATTCAGTACGTAGCTAAACAATCTCAATAATCAACTGATTTAGAATTTCTACAAAAATACAAACATAATCAGAGTATGAATCCAATAATACAACCAACACTCCTATAACACAGTCATAAAAATGCAATTTCACTTATTTAAATCACCGTAATATATTGCACATTACACAGCATATCCTCTGACTCATTGAGCAATGTCATGGGAGATCTGCTAGTACTGTATAATATAAAAGCTTTACATATGCACACACTTCGGTCCATCACACATTGTAATAATGATGACAATGCACAGAAAACTCCAGGAACACAAAACACTGGAGCCACAATATCTACAGTCTCATAGTTGACCTTCCCATAAAGATAGGGTTCTGATACCCAGCCTTGAATATTTAACCTTTGAATGAACTCACCCAGTGTTTATTCATTAATTATACTTTTTGATCTTAAAAAAGGACACACACTTTAGTAGCACAATAATACATTGTGTTTTAAATAGTATAATGTTCCTGTCTTCATACAACCGCACATCTCTTGTGATTACAAGACAGGGATCCAGCTACAGATGGATACATTCAAACATTTGCACATAGAAAGACTTGCATTTATGTAGCACCTTTCACGACCTCAGCATGTCCAAAGCACTTTACAGCCAAGGAATTACTTTTGAAGTGTTGTCACTGTTGTAATGCAAGGAAATGCAGCAGCCAATTTGCGCACAGCAAGCTCCCACAAACAGCAATGAAATAAATGACCAGATAATCTGTTTTAGTGATGTTGGTGGAGGGATAAATGTTGGCCAGGACACCGGGGAAGACTCAGGTCACTTATGTGCTCAGGTCTCTGGAGTGGGGCTTAAACCCATGACCTTCTGGCTCAGAGGCGAGAGTGCTACCAATGAGCCAAATTTTACACTTAATCCACAAAACGAGATTAGTGCCTTATAACCACACTCGGGTATCTGATATTCTCCACGTAACCATAGATAGAACTATTTTCTTACTCTACTGCACTCACTCAATAGAAGGATGAATGGGATGAGTCAGATGTACTTTCTTGATTGTATCTGTTCCACCCTGTAAAACAGCCAGTCACATTTAGCATTATAAACTGAGGATAGAATGGTTACAAGCTATGCTTTCTCTAAAAGGGCAATTAATCTCACGGTTATAAGATACATACCTTAACCACACTCAGGTATTCTGCAACAGCAGACCGAGCTGCCTGGGAAAGCTTTCGTGCATTTTCATCACAGACCCAGCAATGGACACCTCTTCGGCCTGAATACACCCAGAGTCGATGCTGAAACCCAAAGTCCTCTGTATTGTGAACACAAAAAAACGGTGTTATAGCAGGAGTGCGACTTATCCATGGGCACCTGCGACAATGAATATCAGAATACACATACCACTGGATTTCTATTACTACAATAATACTATTGCAGTTTAAAAAGTGTTTCATTTTACTCTCACCACCTCCCCCCCCCCCCACCAATTTCAAGGGCAATATAGTATATTGTGCCACAAAATGATTGGACATGGGTTTGAGCCACATGTTAAGTTGCTGATTACATAGAATTTACAGCACAGAAACAGGCCATACGGCCCAAGTGGTACATGCCGGTATTAATGCTCTCAGTGCACGGGGACGCTCCAGGTGGAGAGAGAAGAATAATACAGAAACCAAAACAGGTAGGGCTCGTATTCCTGAACATTACATAGTGAGCCCCATTGGAACGGGTGATGCTGTTCACTGTCCATTAGCCCGCTGACACTCACTCAAGGACAATGCCACTTGGGTCAAGCATCAAAAGGCTGTAGGCAGCTATGAAACTGTACCCAAGAGTCAGTGCCTTCGGGAGAGAAAAATCGGATGAAAAACTTGAGAATCAGAATTACTGGAGAGAAAATAAATGCAACGCAATTTTACCTTCCAATGCTCTATCCAGAATCTTGATAGCAATGGTCATGAGTGTCCAACACTTGTGGCAAATGTCTGCAGAGCTGAAGAATACAAAATAACTTGACTGCAATCTTTCAGCATAATAAGACATTCTATGTCAATATGAACACAACAGGCTAGAGTTGTTATCTACAGCAGACATTAGGAACGTTGAACCATGACAATCTAATACATGCCACTCCCTTCAAAAATCAACCTCAACTTTTAACAAAAGACTTTTTTTTTAAAAAAGTAAAACTTTTCTACTACAACCCATAACAGGTTAGCCAGTGATGAATCTAATCTGATCTAAAATCTCCCATTAATGGGATTTTAGGTTCCATTTTACTAAATATATGAATAACTACCTAGTCAGTTTTCCAACAGTTCCAGATTACTGAGAGACAAAGGCTGTGTCCACATCTTTAAAACAATTCTCATTACATTCATTTTTCTTTCTCCAATTTCTGCTAGATCTGTGGAGTAAATGAAAATGCAATAGCAACCCTTTCTGTCACTAACATTACACAGCTCAGAGAGCCTCAAAGTTCCTTGGTGAACATACCTGCTTTGCACAAAAGAGGCATCTGTAATTTTTTCACTGCACTCCGGTTAACAATGTTACACTCTCCAAACACAAGGTGCTTCAGCATCCTCAGTCTCAATACTACTGTTGGGATAAGGGAGCTGCTTTTAGCAATGTTAAAGCAGGGAGTCAGTGCCTGGACAATGTTCTCCAGCAATCCAATCTGCAGAATCGCTAACTGTAAAAGCATCCTGGGTTTAGCGCTGTAAAACGCTGGGCTTGTGCGAAAGCATTAACATACCTGCAGCAGGTTCTGACATCATCATAGTCGGTCATATCAATATCAAAGACCAGCTCTTTAGCTTCGGGCTGGAAGATTCCGGACTTTACAGAGTTATGCTGGCTAGGCTACAAAAGAAAAAACACTGAAGAGTTATGAATTGCTGGCAAAATTTTCTAATACCCAAAAGAAGGGCATAAACCAAAGAATAAAAATGACATTTCACTGCATGATCAAATGTACCCATTGAATTATCTTGTGTCTTTTAATATCTTCATTGAAGTTTTTACTTGAAGGACTCAGCCTCTCCCAAAAGTTCAGGGGTGGACTAAATATTTTTGCCCAGGGCTGGGACTGTGTATGGATTTGAGTCCGAGCATGTGGAATGTAGATAAATTCCCAGGATGTATAATTGATGGGATATTTTCCTTTATCGCCTAGCACCTTCTGCCCAGTAACTCAAATAATTTTGAAAAACAAGAGGTCAAATTTCAAAAGCTTTGCTGAGGTAAAATGTATAGTTTTTTTTTTTTAAATGTTGTTGGGATAGCTTTTGTTTCATGTTCTATAAACGTGAAAAAGAGAGGGGCAAAGAGAGATGAGAGAAAAAAAAAGGGAGATTATGGAGAGAAAAGTGAGCGAGATCAAGTAACAAAGACACCAGAGGCAGACAAGTGACTTACCATGCCCACTGTCATAGGGCATCAACTAGTAATGCAAATATTATGTCTGCACACAATTCTTGTCTACAAAATCTTACTTCCTGTTGTTACATTTTTGTGTCAACTTTTTCATTACAAATTCCCATGTCCACATTTATAATGGAAATCTGCCTATGTATCTTGTCGGGCTGTAATTACATCTTCCTGTCAGTGGTGATGCTGTAGCTCCAATCATCCCGAATTCCCAAATTGCCTCAGGTTTTGCCATTTAACTATAGGTATGATAAGGACCGAATGTATGGCTTTAAAATGGGGACTAAATTACACCTGCACATCCTGGTCCAATTATTTCCTGCCCACTAACCCGGAACACTTCACTCTGTTTACAACACCATGGGTGATCAACTAGCAGCAAATGAACACTGATGCCTGGGACATGACAATTATGATTTTTAAATTTATACATGTGAAGGTAGTTTTGTACTCAGTTTATGAGATTGGAGTCATTTGAGGTACTTGCACAACAGTTACCTTGTGTGAGTAGACAGCTCCAATGTCAATCTTGTAAGGGACCATTTTCTGCATCTCTTTCTCCAGTTCATTCTGATTGTTAAAGGACTGGTAACGTACATAGATGTCATCTTTCAGGGTGAAGGAGAATTCTCGATTCTGGAAATAGTTCTTATGGACTGTTGACACAAAGAGAGAGAGTAAAGATCCGGCCCCAGTGTGGTACTGAGCCATTCAGGCCAGGACATACTTTTCCAAGAAACATATTGTACAATTAGTCAATGGTGTCACTAATTTATTTAGCATATTGGTACCAATACACTACATGGAAACTTGCACTTAAACTAATACACTTTCATGTTAAGTAATTGGCTTCTTGTGCGATACCAAATTCATTTTTAAATTGTACCCACCCCTTCTATCACCAGTGACAGATGTGTAACCACCAGTATTTCACCATGGCTATTCAGCTCAAAGTGTGCTCGCCAGTCACAACCCAGGTTTGGGAGGGAAAAAAAAGTTGTATGGTTGGGTATTTTTAAACTGTTCAGGTGAACACTTTCAAAATTTCCCACACTCACCATTACACTGCACCAAAATCCTAGTGACAATAGATTTTTGTTGTCAGGATGAGGGAGATGCTGTCATGGCTGCATTTATTACCCATCCCTTATCCTGGCTTGTGTTTTTTTTACAACTGAGTGGTTTAAACCACTTTAGTGAGCATTAATCAACCACATAGTGTGGGACTGGAGTCACGTGTAGGCCAGACCAGGCAGGTTCCCTTCCCTGTCGGGCAGCCGTGAGCTACTTGGGTTTTTAGCAGTAAACCAGCAGCTTTTCACGGTCATTTTTTCCCCTCCTGCTGCCAGCCTACAAAGAACAACATAGATTAGAACAGCTGACAGTATTGTTACCATTTTCACTGTTCAGAATGTGTCACAAACCAGCTGTGAAACTTCAAGAGATGGTATTTAGCATACAGAACCTGTGCAGAACTACCCTATTCTGAAATGCTGTGTAAAAGGCAGCAAGCCTGGTGTGTTATCATAGAAGTTACATGGTTGACATTGCATTTCAGTACTTTTATGGTTGAAACACTGATTTAAATTCAGTTCTTTCCATGACTCATTTCAGCTGTTCCTTTCAATAATTTTGTAATTGATTTCAGTTTAGCCCTTAAAATCTGAACCGTTGACAATCATCTAACTTGGTAGCTGTGAGACATTCTAATCAGGAGGATGGGTATGGTAAATTCATACATGTAGCAGTTACAGTTGTCAATGATATAGGTCAGTAATTAAATTGAAGGGTTCTGACATGACCTAAATCACAACAGACATCAGCATGCAGAACTTTCTTGCATCAGTAAAGACTTCCCATTAAATAATATTCTGTAGTTCCCACATTTCATATATAGTGGTCTAAATTAGTTACAGTCTGGCTGTGTCAATATTGGCAAATGGAAGTTTACAAATTACTATATTTAAGTGATTGGGCCACAAAACATTGAGTAGCATACACTTGAAGGCCCAAAAAGCCCTATGTGTTGTACTAATTAACAGCAGGCTTTATGTGGTAGAAGATACATGATAATACCTAATACTCAGATACAAAATGGTGTTTTGTGTTCACGTTTGTTACATCAATCACCCTTCTAGTACCTCCCCCAAATGGCCATGTTTCACAAGGCTGGACTAAGGGCTAACAAAAAGCAAAACAAACTGCAGATGCTGGAAATCTGAAACAAAATAAAAGAAAATACTGGAAACACTCAGGCCAGGCAGCATCTGTGGAATTAATAGTACTTGGCCAGTGGGGAGGTCGACAGCCCTTGGGTCTGCTTGCCCTTTTCTTTCACCACACTCCTGGGCTACTGGAGCTTTTGCCAAATTTTCCAAGCTTCCCTCCCCCTCTGCTATTCTGTTGTAATCATTCACACATCCTCTGGGTCATGGGTATATCTTTTATTTCTCTAATTACCTTCTTTTGTATTACATTTGTCATTTAATCATCTCCTGTGCTCCATCTAATCACAGACCATTCTTTTTCTCCCCCACTCCCTTTTCCCTGGCTGTTCCTCCTTATAAACCGTTCTTCTGTAACACCTTCCTTCCAGTTCTAACGAAGGGTCGTAGACCTGAAACATTGACCCTACCTTCCTCTCTTCACAAATGCCACCTGACCTGCTGAGTCTTTCCAGAATTCTGTTTTTGTTTCAGGCGTGGACCCTTCATCAGAACCAGACTGTGAATGCTGCTATTCGACTATAGGGGGTACCACAGTCAAGCCCAATCTTATCCACATCTAATGCTCACACAAGTGCAATTCCAACATGGGGGCACTGGATAGAAATCAGAAGCAAGAATCTTGGCAGATTATCCCACCTTCCAAGCCCATGAGATTAAGACCAAAAAGCGTCGCTTCTGTCACTGTGGCTGAGATCAGCGAACTCAGCACAAACTGGGGAGTGAACCTGGGACTTTCTTACCCAATGTTCATTTTAAACATTTCTGATACTTTATATTACAACACAGGGGCAACAAAAAGGGGTTAATATGTAATAATAAAATACGTTTCAAGTCAATTTAAATATGTAATGGAAAAAACACGCGGAAACAAGTTCATTCCGTTTTACCCGAAACCAGGAAGAAAACCTTTTGCAGAGTTACGGAAGAATTTTTTTTTATACGTCTTCCTTACCACCACCGTAGTTTAGCCACCTGAAGTACTGAGGATATGGGAAGAGGCGTCTGTAATAAATGGGAAGTAAATCTGGTAATTCAGACGCTTCGTACCGACTCTCAGTTAACGCCATTTTCTGAGCAACAACTGCTGCAAAAAGCGCGCGGAAAGCCGTTAACCGGAACCACTCTCCACTAACCGGAAACAGCCCGTCAAGCTTGACGGGAGTTGTACTCTACATGGATTCGGTCTATGTCTTTCTTCCCTCAAAGCCTCCAAATAAAGAGGACATCTCAAAAATTGTTTGCCAACTTTTTTTTTGTTTTTCCTCCTTTCCCAAACATTAAAGACAATGATCCATTTTTGTGCCGAAATGTGTCGTTACATCACATTCCTTTAAGCCACAGCTGGACCTGTTCCTGGCTGGAGCAGAGATCACCTCATATAAAAAGTTAGGTACTGCATGATATTTGGTTCAATGTGATCTCCTGGACGAGTTTCGATCGCCTAAAGGGGTCGGAGAGGAATTTTCCAGATTTTTTCCCCCCGTTTGGCCTGAGTTTTTATCTATCCAGTTTGACCCTGAGATGAGCTTCCGACCCCATATCCGCTCCATCACCAAGACCGTCCACTTCCACCTCCATAATAGCACCCGTCTCCACCCCTGCCTCTGTTGCTGAAACCCTCATCCATGCCTTTGTTACCTCTAGACTTGACTATTCCAATGCTCCCCCTATCTTCCACCCTCCGTAAACACTCTGCTGCCCATATCCCAACTCGCACCAAGTCCCATTCACCCATCACCCCTGTGCTCACTGACCTACAATGGCTTCTGGTCTGGGAACACCTTGATGTTAAAATTCTCATCCATGTTTTCAAATCCCTCCATGGCCTCACTATTCCCTATCTCTGTAATCTCCAACAACCCTCCTAGATCTCTGCACTCCTCCACTTCTGGCCTCTTGCGCACCCCCGATTTTCATTGCTCCACCATTGGTGGCTGTGCCTTCAGCTGCCTCGGCCCCGAGCTCTGGAATTCCCTCCCTAAATCCCTCTGTCTCTCTCCTTAAAACCTACCTCTTTGACCAAGCTTTTGGTCACCTGTCCTGATATCTCCTTCTTTGGCACAATGTCAATTTCTTGATTATGCTCCTGTGAAGCATCTTGGGATGTTTTACTATTTTAAAGGTGCTACATAAATGTAAGTTGTTATTGTGTTAGCTTTAAAGCCACAATCAACTATCAAAATCAGCTGGCAAATAAAACTCAATTGCATATTTGTTGTTTTAAAAGTTTTTAAAAAATAATTCTCGTAATATGGGCATGGCTGGTAAGGCCAGCATTTATTGCCCAACCCTAGTTGCCTTGAGAAGGTGGTGGTGGGCCTTCTTCAAAAACGTTGATACTGCTCCCAAAAATCTGTGGTGGTAGTGGGCCGCCTTCTTGAACCGCACGGCAGGCTGTCTGGTGACGGTGTTATTCTTTTGTACAACTGCCCACTTCAGAGGGCAGTTAAGAGTCAGACAAGTTTTAAATTATATTTTTATCTCTCAAATGAAGAGCAATTTTTCATACAATTTTAGTACATCTGGAATATTAGGACATAAAGGTTAGGAACTTGGCCAACACAATGATTTTGTCCACCAATCCAGGTCTCAGGCCTTCCTAGATTTTATTTATTTACCAATCTTAGAAATGGTCATTACCAGACTTTAATGATTGTACCCATTCTCGCTCTGTTTTTTTAATTGGCATCTCCACATCATCTGTTTTTTTAGTTCTGGCCGTTTGTATATTCGGTGGGCCTGTAGGTAACACCTATCTGTCTGAACACTTTGGTTGCCTTGGCAACGGGGCAGTTGAAAAGACTCTCTGTAATCACCAGGCATTGTTCTGTGATTTATAAATGCGATAGGTTCGAGGATTTCAGTTCCACATTCACCTGAGGAAGGAGGAAGCCTCCGAAAGCTTGTGGATTTTAAAATAAAATTGTTGGACTATAACTTGGTGTTGTAAAATTGTTTACAATTGTCAACCCCAGTCCATCACCGGCATCTCCACATCATGTACCCATCTACACCAAGGCTGAATATCCAATCTCAGATTTTACAGAATTCTTGTATCCATTTGGCCTTGGGATGTAAAGTCAATCTTAGATTTGCCCATACTTTGGTTTTTATGACACCTATAAAAAAGCACTGTAAACTAGAGCCATGGAGAAAGTCAGGCAAATTATTTAACAATTATTCACTTCCTGGAATATAGAGAATTGATATTTAATTTTGAATGAGCTTGGTAATAAAATATGAGTTGACTTGTTACCACTCAAGATGCTAATCACATTACTGGTTTGTCTTGAGCCTAAACTTATCCTAATGTTCAGAATCTACATTCATTTATTTCTTAGTACTTATAGGTTTAGATACTATGCCAGTTGATGTGCGTCATGCTAACAGAAGTGTTCAGTTAAAGAGAATGTTTTAGGTCCCATCCACGAAATTTGTCTGCACACAGCAGAGTAGAGCATTATCAGCTGTACAAACAGCCCAACTAACGGTCCTTAAAGGGACCGCTGGAGGTCAGCAACAAAAATATAAATATTTTGTTCATACTTACCTCCACAGCACTACTGTGGGCTGCTGCCAACCCACGCTCTCCTCTGCCCCCCCCACCCCCGCAGAACTTACCAGAAGGCTGCTGACAGTGAGGCAAACAGCCCAAATTGGATTGGACCACAGCAGTGAGCTGCCTCTGGAAGCACGACAGGCGCCAGCAACTCGACAATTATTTTAATGAGGCCCGAGGACTAATTTAGGATGGTCCTCATACTTCCTGGCTTGGGCATGCACTGGAAGTGTGCCATCAGTTATGCGTCCAAAACTAGGACATAATAAACTTAGACACCAGGGTGTTCAAGATTAGTGTGTTATGTAAATTTGGAACAGATTATAGTAGGTAATTTAAGAGTATATGAGGGTGGAATTGGTCTTGGACAGTACTGCAAAACAGGTGATAGCGAATCGACAGCCCGTTTTACCCGCTGCCCAATTTTGTTTTCCACTGACTTCAATTAAAAGAAAATCGGGCAGGTGTAAAACGGGCTGTCGATTCACTATCGCCTGTTTTGTACAAATGCCCAAGAGCAATTTCACCCCCTATATTCCTTTGTGTGTAAAGTTAACAAAAATCCTTTTATTAAACTGTAATTATAAACCAGTTTAGTAAAATAATTTTTCTTTAACTTTACAGAGGAAACATACCTCGTAGTCACTAGTGTATAAAGGCTTGGTGCGGTTATGTACCTTCTCACTGTAATCATATTCCTGTCACAGTGAGAACAACTAATAAAACATTCTATGCTGTGGATACTCACTTTCTGGGTTGAGACTCATTCCACGTGGAACCCTTATAGACAACAGACAGAGTGTATAGTGGAAAAAAATACTCAGCTGGGATTTCTTATATATTTTATTATGATCTTTATACAGGATAAATCCATATTAGCAAAGAGTTAGTTCTCACTGTCTTCAATCTACAAAATAACAGAAAAAATTCAATATTAACCAGAGAACAAATATTTATCAAAAATCAAACAAATAAAAAAGGAAAATAGAACAATCTATATACAACTGGACGTTCATGAATGCCAGAGATATAAAAGCAAAATTAAATGTCACCAGTTCCCCCTGTCTATTTTCAGACAAATTTGTCTATTTGTCTATTTTTAGACAAATAAAATTGCTGGACTATAACTTGGTGTTGTAAAATTGTTTACAATTATTTTTATTTCCTTAGGACTCTCCAATGCCACACACCATACCTGCTGAGAGGGCGGATAGAGAACTTGTTTCCAAGTCTCTCCCAATAGTGAGAGCAGTGTGGGTTGATTCATCCTTCTCTTCCTTGCTAATGAGGAGTCTCAGCTTCATTTGTCACGTTCCCCTAATAGCTTAACTCAGTGAAGGAACTTGCTGTGTGGGAGAATTTTGGGCATAAAGCCCAATGAACTACCACTCCATGGAACTAGTGCACCCACACACTTCTCAGGAGTCTGCCTAACTATAACCAATCAGCAGTCTCACCATATAACTTGAGAGAGGAAGTGACCCCATACCAAGCAACTTGGTTGGAGCACCCAAGTTCCTAAACAAAACCTCCTCCTCAAAGCCACAACTGGAACATAAATCTGTTGTCACTCACGTTTGTTTTTGATTCTTTGTGTTCCAGCTAGTTCACTAAGCTCTGCAATTTCATGTTCCAGTGTTGCAATTTCTGCATCTTTCTCCTTCAGGCTAAAAGCAAGAGAATGGCATGTACAGTAATCGTAATATAGAGTTCACCTTGTGCTTCTTGTTCTTGTTCGAGGTAGAAAGCTTGTAAAATTGAGTACAAATGTAATGTCATTCATACACAATAAATAAATGCTTGTGTGCACCTGGGTTTTTATTGGACTAGGATGAGGTTTTCTTGATGTAATTTCACTATAAGGGATCAAAGCTATCACTTGGAATCCCCAGACAGCTCAGTAGGTAAAGTTTCCAGGTTTAATCTCTGGTCTGCTGGTTTCAGCTGCGGCAGCAGAAGGAAGAGACAATTGGCTTCTGCGCTCCAAGATTCAGAGGGGAAAAATCATCCAGTGTTCTCACGCGGAACGCTATCCAGTGACCCCTTCTGGAAAGTCCATTTGTGTAGATGTATAGGCTATGAACAAGATCAAAGCTCAGCTATGGTGCCCCCACCAGTTGAATAGTCCACTAATACTCATACATGAAGACTGGCTACTTGGCTGAAGTATGGGAGGGGTGACAGGGCCTATGGACCCGCACCCTAGCATGTTACTACCTTCAGGAGAGGAGGGTAGAAAATTGGGGAACTTGTTTTTAAAGCTACTAATCCATTACGGTTTGCACTAATGATCAATTAGCACATCAAATCATTACACAGTGGCTGATGGATTAAATTGAAGAGCATCATTAGTCATTCATTTAACAGCTCATAGCACATTACAAGGATTGACAGATTATAGTTTAAAGCTTTAACCTATTGTTATGGTACAAAGAGGTTTCTTGACCAGTATGTACTGGCTGGTCATAACACATTTGAACTTGCAGGAAAAGGATATTCATTGCAAATAAACTGTTTTCTGCATAATTCTAATATGCTTTACATTAATTGTAATTTACCAGCAGATCTCTGGCACTGCCTATGGTAAGTTGGAGGATATACTGTTTTATAGGGACAGGATTGGGCTGATCCTAAACGTGGCCTACGTAACTACATGTAGAAGGTAGGTGGGTATTGGGGGATGTCTCTCCCAGGCACCATGGTCTCCTGGAATTTGCTTGATCACCTTCAGAGGCCGGAGAGTTTTTTTCCTGACTGGCCCTCGTTATTTCTTCTTCTCCCAGGAGATTGCTTGCTGGAGGATGGGGACGGTCAAGGTACGCAAAAGTTCCACCATGACAGTATAGGACAGGCTTGATGGACCAGCTGCTCTTTTCCTGTCCATCATTGTTATATGTAAGTTTCTATGGAAGGATGAGGTACACAGGCCAAATGGCCTAGCTCATTTGTTATCTCATCTTTGTTACAGGAGCATCATACCATGTAATGCACAAGGTGCTGCTAAATTGCAGCTGTATGTAACTGGTGTGTTCCATTAAGGCCACAAGTGTAACTGCCCTCACGGCCGGGGTCAATTAGAGGCTGATTACACTTAGCACATTCGAAGGACAATTAGAGGGCAGGGTGGCTTTCTTTTTTACATAAATGATGACTCCTGAAGTCAATTAGATTCTTAGGTTAACTCGTGGTTAGACAGGCTTTTTAAAAAATGACACAAAAATTTGCATTTGTGACATAGGGCCATTGAAGACTGCATTGGGACCATTGAAGGATTCCTCAGGGCACATTCAGGTGGACTCCCAGGATATGGCTGAGATTTTAAATGGCTACTCTGCATCAGTCTTCATCCTAGGAGACTACGCTCAGTTACTAATAATGCATTGTTGACTTAAGTTGAAAGTGTCAAAGTGGATGCGGATATAATTCTGGATAGTATAAGGAATCTCAAAACACAACAGGCTGCTGGTCCTGTTGGCATTCACTCGAGGATGCTCAAAGAAATGAGAGCTATGCTCAGCAAGCCCTTTGCCCATTTATTTAACAGCTTGCTAGGGTCTGAGATTGTTCACATGGACTGGAGGGAGGCCCATGTAGTGCCAATATTCAAAAAGGGCAACAAGTCAGAACAGGGAAATTATAGGCCCCTTAACTTGACTTTGGTTATAGGCAAGTTACTAGGAGGGATCATTAGAGATTCTCTGTATGACCACCTGGACAGAGAAGGGGTGTACAGACTCTCAACATGGCTTCTGGAAAAGGTCATGTCTTACCAACCTGGTTGAATTTTTGAGGCAGTTACTAGGTTGGTGGATGTAGATAACATTGTATACCTGGCTTTTCAAAAAGCTTTTGACAAGGTGCCACACAATAGGGTACTTAATAAGATATAGCAGGTAGATCTTGGGTTGGATAAGGAATTGGTTGCATTCTCATAGGCAGATGGTTATTATTAATGGTAGTTGTTCTGCATGAGGACCGGTTACTAGGGGATTGCCACAGGGATCGGTGTTAGGACCCTTGCTCGTCACAATCTTTATTAATGATCTGGATGAAGGTGTTGGGGGAATTGTCTGCAACTTTGTGGATGATACAAGACTTGTGCTAATGATAGCGCCTTAGACCAGAAAAAACTATAATCAGATCTAGATGCGATGGGGGAATGGTCCCCCATCTGGCAGATTTAATTTAATATAGATCAATTTAGTGTTATGCACTTGGGCAGAGCTAACGCCAAGCATGTGTATACCATGCAGGGTTCTGTTCAGCAGAGAAAGACCTAGGTGTTATAATACATGATGTGGAGATGCCGGTGATGGACTGGGGTTGACAATTGTAAACAATTTTACAACACCAAGTTATAGTCCAACAAATTTATTTTAAATTCCACAAGCTTTCGGAGGCTTCCTCCTTCGTCAGGTGAATGTGAATTTCCACATTCACCTGACGAAGGAGGAAGCCTCCGAAAGCTTGTGGAATTTAAAATAAATTTGTTGGACTATAACTTGGTGTTGTAAAATTGTTTACAATTATAATACATGAATCTCTTAAAGTTCATGACCAGAGGCTATAGCAAATAGAGTATTAGGATGAATTGCTAGGACAATCCAAAACAAAAATCACTATACTATCCTTGTATAAGATCTTGGTTAGGCCTCATCTATAATAATTTGTTCAGTTTTGGTCCCCTCACATGATGGATGATAATAGAGGCCTTGGAAATGGTACAGAGGAGGACTGCTAGACTGATACCTAGCTTAAAAGCCCTTAGTTATCACAACAGGGGCTTAGAGAGCTGTGTCTTTTTACTGTAGAAAAGCGTAGACATTGGAGATATTTGAAATGATGAGACTAGATTCTGTCCATATGGATAGACTATTTGAATTTGATAGATTAGGGAGAACCAGGGGACATGTATATAAGTTGTGTAAGCACAGAACTAGGTTAGATACCAGAATTACATCTTTTCGCAGATGTCATTGACCTTTAGAACAAGCATTCAAAAGGAAGCAGGATGATTTTCAAGCCATGGCTCATATTACAGCGTAGACAAGGTAGGTGAGGTATTGGGCGATGTGTCTCATGTTATCATGCTCTCCTGGAACTTGTTTTGATCACCTGCAGGAGTGAGAGAGGAATTTCCCAGATCTTTTTCCCCCTAACTTGGCCTAGGGTTTTTTCAACTGTTTTTGGTTTGCCTTTCCAAGGACAGTGCGTGGTGGATAGGGGAGCGATGGGGATCATGATGCTCAGTTGCACCATGATAGTATGGGACAGGCTTGATGGACCAGCTGGTCATTTTCTGTCCATTATTTTCATATGTTTCTAGTGAATTTCCCATGGTGCTCCATGATGATTTCAGTGATAGTGTGTACAGATATATATTTAAAACTGAGGACCTGAGATTAATGCATTAGATCAATATGGCTTTACACACATGCAATCAGATACATGACTTTCACGGTGGTGATAAAGTACTTTACCTGTTTTCCAGTTGTTCGACTGCTTCTAATTTGGTGAGCTAGAATAATGGAAAAAAAGAACATCAGAATGGTGGAATGAGAAAATGCCATTCACCCCATTCGGCTTGCTCTGTCATCCAGTTCCTTTTTCAGGACCCGATATGACAATTTGTCATCTATTTCCTACCTCATGCCACAGCCCTCTACTCTGATCAAATCAGGAATCTGGTCAACTCCTTTTTAGCATTTTCTGTGCCATGCGGCAGTCCATTCCATAACTCAGTTCAGTGTGAAGAAGTTACTCCTTATAATTAGCTGTGTTTGAAATCTCTAATACTCATACATATACCACTATATCCAGCAGAAAAGGGCTGCTTGTTTCTTTAACGAACCAGGAGCAACTAAGGGATGAGATGTCTATATTATTATTGAGGTACTACCCTACAGAAATCCTCAAGCAGTTTCCAGGCAAATCCCAAAGGGACTGAGGTTGACTTTTCTAATTACCTCCTCTCCCTGTGGGAAAGCTTTGGCTTCTACTTGGCGCTCCCCCTTGACAGCATGGCTGAGCTGAGATCATCTCAGTGAGGAATCATAGGTGTGAAAGTACATCCTACAGCTCCATTACATTGCATGTCTTACACCAAATTGTGGTGCTGCTCCAATGCTTGCAGTGATAGTATGGTAAGACTATTCAGATTTAGGATTGTCTTGTACCACAGAGCTGATTCTGCAGTGGTGCACTCAATAAGCAGCCCCTTGGCAGCAGCATACTTGGCCTCCGGAATCGGGAAAATCGGCCTCAGTGCATTCAGCCCTGTATTCCCGATTCTGTGGGAGAAAAAGAATTTTGTTTTTGAGGCAGCACTTTGTGCATGTGCTGGCCTCATTAGACATTACAAAATTATGTTAATTAATGCAAATTGGTCCCACCCTGGATTTCTCGTGCAATTTTGCAGTTCAATTCTTGATTCGCCGAGCACCTGTATAAAACAGGCACTGAGACCTGCAAGTTGTTAAAGAACTCTACCACTTAAAGCTAGGTTGCTTACATTACAATAGTGACTACACTTCAAAAGTACTTAATTGGCTGTGAAGCACTTTGGGATGTCCTGAAAAGCGCTGTATAAATGCACATTCTTTCTATATGAAGACATCTGAATGTATCTTTATTGAGATTCATATTCTGACTGCTGTTTCTGACTTGAGTAACTGAATTTTGTGCATTGGGAGATTTTTTCCCCTCTGCTGCTTGCTACTGTTTCCCTTCAGAGCACACCAGTTCATCCCTGCAGCTGCAAGCAGCATTGACCATGGCCTTTCCACTGGACCTGTTAATGGCAATGTTGGAATTGGAGGAGGACAAGGAATACCTGAGGAGGGAGGAGAAGCAGGTGCATTGCCAAAGCAGACACCTGACACCCCCCACAGACAGCCCAGGAATCACATCATATGACCCAGGGACAACTACTTGCACATATTGGAAGAGGTTACCTGCACCTCAGCAGCGATGCAGTCAGCAGGTTGTGCTGTCTACTGGAACATGACTGCGGCAACACATTTTTCCACTTTGCCAATGGAAAGGAGGGAACAACTGGAGAAGGTCCAGCACTTCCATCAGGTGGCTGAGTTCCCAAGAGCGCACAGCGTCATTGATGGTACCCACGTTGCTATCAGGATGCCAGACAACAACTCCATGGCATACAGGAATAGAAGAGGATTTCATTCAATCTACGTGCAGGTGGTCTTAGACCGCCATAAGTGAATAATAAGTCTGTCTGCAAGATACCCCGCATCAACGCAGATTATAAAATACAATGAGGCTTATGCCTCTACCTGACTTCTCGTGGAACATACCATTAGGATGTTGAAGCAGCACTTCTAATGTCTGGACAGATCGGGTGGGGTCCTACTCAACAGTCCCAAGAAAGTGTCAAACATCATTTGCATCAGCTGTATTCCGCACAACTTTGTTGTTACAAGTGGGGAAGCCATGCAGCCAAAGGGCTGGAAGGTGAATCTGCACCCTTGACTGCAGAGGAGGCGATGGTAGCCATGATATGGAGATACCGGTGATGGGGACTGGGGTTGACAATTGTAAACAATTTTACAACACCAGTTATAGTCCAACGATTTTTATTTGAAATCTACAAGCTTTCAGAGGCTTCCTCCTTCCTCAGGTAAATGTAAATCCACATTTACCTGAGGAAGGAGGAAGCCTCCGAAAGCTTGTAGATTTCAAATAAAAATCGTTGGACTATAACTGGTGTTGTAAAATTGTTTACAATTACAGAGGAGGAGGAGAGGAGGAAGCCCCAGTTGATGCAGTCAACAGACTGGTGCAATAAGGACTGACTGAACAGACTTTTAATTAAAAGCAGCCCTTCAGTCCCAACATAAACAGTCTTACGGACTCCTCTTTTTTTAAAGAAAAGATCAGTCCCCTTACAAATGGGGTCAAGGAGAATGTGGCCAAGATCAAGGCGGTCCTGGCCAAATGGTGGCAGCATGCTGGAGACCTGCATGCCCATGCAAATTAGGTAAAATCCCTCTGATCCCACAAACTCCTGCGAGGTCAGCACTGGAGGGCACCTGCGGACGTGACCCTGGTGTAACTGCCATCATCGCATCCCGAGGAATTTCAGCCCCAGTGTTAATGAAATTAATTCTTTTGATCTGCAGTCTAGTATTTTATATGATCTTAATAGATTTTACAGACAGTGCAGCATGGCAGAAAATTGCCTGCAATGAACTGCACTACCAATGAAATGGGCAACAAGGCAAAGAGCCATCCTGAAAACGATAAGTCGTTCTTACTCTATTTATTAGTATAATTTCAATTTACAATATTTTCCTTATTTAACATCAACACAAAACAAGAAAACAAAAATTCCTTTTGACAACACCATAGATCCAGTACCTCCCCTCCCACCTCCTTTAAAAAAGCTCTCAGGTAGATGACAGTGTGTTGTAAATTAACGCACCGCCTTTTCACTTCTGGGACCTGGTTTCAACTCCAGCCCAAACAACTGGGAAAAGAAAAAGTCTCTTCTGGCTGTTAAGGGTCCTTGAAATGAGTTTGGGTATGAGTAGTCCAGTTCCAAGTGAGTATAAGCTGGCTGTGCAATGCCTGACCTGGGAGTGCTTGATGCAGACACACTAACAGATTTGGAAAAAATGTTTCACTCCCCAGCACTGACCCTTCACTTTAATGAGCACAAATACTCACCCAATTTTTTTTAAAAAAAAGAAAAAATGATAAAGTGGTTTTTAATATAACGTACATGCATTTTTCATAGTTTGCTAATAGAGAAACCATATAAAACAGTACAGTATAACACTGCTTTGGATAATTCGTGGATATGTTATAGCCAGCAATAAGGTATAAATATTAGCAAACTCAATTTATTCATAATACACATTAAAAGTACAAGTTCTAAACAGATTAATATTTGTATGTCCTTCTGATGAGGCGCTAAACCAAGGTTCCGTCTGCCTGTTCCAATGGCACTATTTGAAGAGGAACACAGAATTCTCCTGGTTGCCTGGCCTACATTTGTCCCTCAAACACCACCACAGACAGACGAACTGGTCATTCATCTCATTGCTGTCCACAAAGATCAGCTACTGCATCTTCACTTCAAAAGTAATTTATTGTGTGAAATTCCTCAAGATGTTTCAACTTGATAGGACACTATATAAATGCAAGTATAATTTCATATTATATATAGTTCCCAGATAGAGGCAGGTAATAGCAAGGAATGGTACAACGATCTGTTACACTGGATCTCCCCCCACTCTAGCAGCTGCCCATTTACAGCCTTTGTTTCCAGCTGTAAGCGGAAGCATCAACCTTAGACAGACATAAACAAAATTTAAAAATATTCATTTGGGATGGCGATGTTCTGCATGTCATTTCCTGCTGTTCTGCTGTGCAGGACATCAGATATAAATCACGCCCCTGAGAAATGTGCATCCAGGGTAGCTAGATGGTAATTATATGAAAGGTCATGGAAAGGGCACGGTATAATGTTAAAGTAAATCTATTTCAACTATTTCTTAACTGATTTTCTCATAAGCCTTTGTGCCAATTGTCAATTATTTATTTTTTTGCTCCCAACACCATTACCAGCACCCATAGATTTCCCAATGGGAATTCCCCCTATCTGAGGTGTTTGGAAGAGAAGGACCAACAAAGGGATGTTAGGCAGGCCAGGATGCTTGAGGGGTGCTCTGTGCCCACCTGCCAGGACCCACACCCCCACATCTGTTAAAAAAAAAAGGTAAACATACTTGGCTTTGACACACAAATTGTGCCACCTAATGAAAGCAACTTCTAAACCTTGCCAAGAACAACTTCAATGTAACCACAATTTGAATGAAAATCCATACAGTGTGTGTGCCTAGTTCTTATCACTCTGCTTTCCCTTGATGACATTGGGTGAAGCATGTAGCCCTAGGTGCTACCTCAGTAGCTAAAGCGCATGAGGTGACTGGCTGCTGTCTTGCTATTTGGAGTTTCTTCACACTGAGGTAGCCCTCGTCACACAGCAGCTAAGACCTAAGATGAACCTGCTGCAGGCTGCACCTCTTGTCCAGCTGCGTGGACTGCCTTCCCTGTGTCCTTTTGGCCACATGTGTAGACCTGGAAGGGGCTGGGGTGAAAGCACGCATGTGCTGCTATCTGGAGAGACAGTATCATCATTGCATCCATTTTGGGCATGCCAATAATACTGGCCGCCAATCTGCTGGGAAGCACACCTAATGAGAGCAATGAAGCTCAATGTGATGCTTGTCTGCAAACCAGCCCAATCATTTGGAAGCCAGAAGAGACAATCCTCTCTAATGACACCCCAGGCTTCCATGGCAGCAGTCTATTGAAAAAGTAGACTGTCCATATGGCCTCTATCATGGGCGGTTCCGCTACAGATGTCCCTGGAGCTGCCACAGACTCCATGGTGACTTGTAGTGTTGCAAAGCCATCCAGTACATGCAGGTAGGGGATTAAATTTGTCTTGTGCAGGACATTGTCTGACACAGCCCCCAGTGTCTGCACATATATTTCATGCTCTGCAAGCATCCTTTTAAAAGTAGGATCCATGAGATATGGATCCTCGGCTCTTCAGCCAATGGGCGACGTATTCTGACTTTTAAGTCAGCAACATCTTCCTCTTCATGTCCTAACAGCTGCTCCTGCTCACTTATGCTTTGTGTCTCACCCATTGCACTCCCCTCTGGATCGATCTCTAATTCCCCTGTGGTGAATATCTCTGGGCTTGTGCTTGCCAGGGAAGGAGTAAGTGATAGCATGTGCTTTGAAGTGCTGAGAGGGCTGGATGCACTGGGGCCTGGCTCATCTTCTGGAGGCACATCTAGAGGAGGAAATGAGGAAAAGAAGTTAGAATGGGTTGCTGAATAATAGAGTTCTCATGTCACTTTCAGTTGGAGTGACAATAGGGTTTCATGATATAGCTTGCTCTCAGGTAATGTGGGAAATAATAGGATGAGAAGGGAGAGAAGCAGAATGTCTTTGTGAGTCTGCAGCTGGCATCTGCCCTTCCACTTCCCCATATCCGGCACCCTCTATAGCCTCCCCACCCCAGCATTTGGAATGCTTCCTCTCATGAGGGAGTGGGAAGGGATAGATCAAAGGTTTGGGGGTCCACCAATTGTTGCAGCTCTCTCTGGTGTTATGGGCTGTCTTGTTCTTGAAAAAGAATGCAAACAGTGGTTACCATGACATGCAGTAAAACCCATGTGTCAACATCCAGCCCATAACGGGTGTGATGACTGGTGAATGCACAAGCAACTACATTTCATGACAGGCTTTTAAGAAGGATGCATGTAAAGCTATGAGCGAAGGAAGATGTTCAGGTGAAGGCTGGGAATATAAAGGGCATTGTGCTGCCTCCTTGATATTGATGGTAAGCAATTCAAACACTAACATAATGTGAGGGAAATGTCATTGTAAGTGGTAGATATGCTGGAGAGCTGTGGCTGGTTCCCCTTACCTTGCCTGACCTGGTATGGCAATCTCTCTTCACAAAATATTGTCACTACATAATCTTATAATTTTCTGACAGTGCAACGACCATTCTGCAGCTCTGTTACTCCTGCCATCCTCTCCTCTTTTTAGGCCATTCAAGGGGAACCCCAGCAACACTCAGGAGGAGCAGCCACATGAACTGGGGCCTTCAACTTTGTCTCCATCCAGACCCATTTCACCCACCTCATCATTGCACCTTCCCTTTGCAAGCATCGGCCCAGAGACACCTACCTGAGAGGGATTATTTTGTCAAAATGAGTAAGGATCACATGGTGAAACTCAGAAGTGGCACGGAGGAACTTGGGGGTGCAGACGAGGAGACAGTCGTTGCTGTTGGGAGGAACAGGAGATGCCAGCCCTCCACTGAGGAGCCTTGGGACCCAGATCTCAGGGGTCCGGCATTTAAAAGATGGATGCTTGCAGAGTTTCAAACCCAAGTTCAAGCAGTTGAGGCAGTGTCCCAAAATATGCAGCAGCTGGTTCAGATGGAGGAGTCCACTAGCCGCATCTGTGGTACCATGATGGATATGTGCACAGTCCTGCAGTTGACCCTGGAGTATGTGACAACTCCAGCATGATCTGTAGCAGAGCCCCCCCGCCCCCACACACAGAGGATCAAAGGTCAATAATAGTTTAGTGCATGGCAGCTTCAACTGCTACTGTAGATGGGTTAGGGTTAAGCACCAGAGTGGAGTGTACAATCTCAAGAGTTTTCAAGATCTGGTTGGAACCATTCGGTCTGCTTCCCCACTGACCAGTGGCAAAATAAATCCGCTGCTCGGTAGCCTGGTAGGGGTGCACATGCCGTTTCTTAGGACAGTGTCACGTGTGTGCCTCCCACCCGACCTCTCAAATGCCTGCACGTGGGAGTAAGTAGCCAGGGCCAGGCTTGCAACAGCACAGGATATGCAACCTATAGCAGATCCCTCTGGGCTTTTAGCTGACCTGAATGGAGAGTCACTTCAGTCCCCAAAGAGAGTACCATACTGTCACTGAGGGAGCAAAGAAGTAGGAAGTTTGGTTTAAAAGGGAGCACAAAGGGGAGGCATGATGGTAGAAAACAATATTGAGGTTCACATTTTAATGGCGTTGAAAATAATACTTCAGAACAATCTATAGCATGTTTGTGAAAACCTGAATTTTTTGTATATGGTAGTTTTGAAGGATAATCTTATGTGAGCATATTAATAAGAGGAAACAATTGTCATATGGGGACTCTGACAGCAGGTCTGAATAAGCAGTGGGCAGGGATCTATTTTAGCTAAAGTTGACCCTTATGAACTGTGCACTCTCTCTGTAAAAGCTGGCAAAGGTTCCTCCTGGCCATGCTCTTCCTCAAGCATGGCCTCACCAGCCTTCTGTCGCTGCTGCCCTGGGTTATCTTCCTCATTGTCCTCTGGGTTTGTCATAAACAGTCTTTTTCAGATGGTGAAATTGTGCAGACGCCAGAACTACTATACTGGAGTGCACCCAGATCTATCCAGGCACCTGAAGCAAGCCTTCAGTGTGCTAATGGTCTGCTCGATACCAATTCTCGTAGCACTATGAGCTTCATTGTATCAATGTTCGAGGGTCCTTGGGGTCCATAGCAGTATTAGCCACTGCTGTAGAGAGTAGCCCTTGGCACACAGTAACTGCCTTGGACCATCATAACACAAAGGAATCATGACAGCTTCCTGGATAGCAAACATTGATGTGCATAAAGATGTTTTTGGCATCACACATCAGCTACACGTTAAAGGAATGAAATCTTTTCCTGTTGGCAAAGTTAATTGCATTCTGGGACGGGCCCAGTCAATGGCTATTTGGACCTGAGGAAATTCAGCAAGTCTGTAAAATTGTATAGCCCTTTCATGCCTCTGTGCCAGGACCACTGGGAATGAGGTAAACTAGGCAGCTTGTACAAACAAGGCATCTGTACCCTGCTTGATTCAGTGGTGGAGAGCTGATTAATAAGACACATGCCACCGATGCTGCCCTAAAGAAACCTGTGGAATATAAGTGCCACTGTTATTTTCACTGCCATTGGCAATGCGGCACCTCTGGTCAATGTGGGCTCCAGATCCAGGATAAGCAGCTGACACAACTGTTATTGCCTCTCATGAGAAGCGCATCTTTCTGAAGCATTGGCAAGTCATCAGGTTCAGATAGGAGTACCTGAGTTTACAGGCATGGTGGCATTGGTATCTGCAGGTGGGAGCATGACGAGCCCATCTTCCCTGAGTTGTTCTTCCTCCTCATAACAGAGGTAAAGGGGAATCACAGAAAATTTATGGCACAGAAGGAGGCCATTCGGCCTTGTAGGTTATGGCACTTCAGGTGCATATCAAAGTACTTTTTAAAATGAGTTCAGTGTTTCTGCCTCTACCACCCTTTCAGGCAGTGAGTTCCAGACCCCCACCACCCTCTGGTGAAAAGAATTTTCCTCAGCTCCCCTCTAATCCTTCTACCAATTACTTGAAATCTATGCCCCCTGGTTATTGACCTCTCTACTAAGGGAAATAGGTCCTTCCTATCCACTCTATCTAGGCCCCTCATAATTTTGTACACCTCAATTAAATCACCCCTCAGCTTCCTCTGTTCCAAAGAGAACAACCCCAGCCTATCCAATCTTTCCTCATAGCTAAAATTCTCCAGTCCTGGCAACATCCTCATAAATCTCCTCTGTACCCTCTAGTGCAATCACATCCTTCCTGTAATGTGGTGACCAGAACTGTACACAGTACTCAAGCTGTGGCCTAATCAGTGTTTTATACAGTTCCAGCATAACCTCCCTGCTCTTATATTCTATGCCTCAGCTAATAAAGGAAAGTATTCCATATGCCTTCTTAACCACCTTATTTACCTGTCCTGCTACCTTCAGGGATCCGTGGACATGCAGTCCAAAGTCCCTCACTTCCTCTACAGCTTTCAGTATCCTCCCATTTATTGTGTATTCCCTTTCCTTGTTTGCCCTCCCCAAATGCATTACCTCACACTTCTCCGGATTGAACTCCATTTGCCACTTTTCTGCCCACCTGACCAGTCCATTGATATCTTCCTGCAGTCTACAGCTTTCCTCCTCACTATCAACCACATGGCCAATTTTTGTATCATGCCCCCTATATTTAAGTCCAAATCATTAATGTATAATCACAAAAAACAAGGGACCAAGTACTGAGCCCTGCAGAATCCCACTGGAAACAGCCTTCCAGTCACAAAAACACCCATTGACCATTACCCTTTGCTTCCTGCCACTGAGCCACATTCCCTTGGATCCCATGGGATTGTACTTTTTTGACCAGTCTGCCATGTGGGGCCTTGCTAAAACCCATGTAGACTACATCAAACGCACTTCCCTCAACAACCATCCTTGTCACCTCCTCAAAAAAATTCAATCAAGTTAATCAGACATGCCTTCCCTTAACAAATCCATGCTGACTGTCCTAGATAACTCCGTGCCTTTCTAAGTGACAGTTTATCCTGTCCCTCAGAACTGATTCCAATAATTTGCCTACCGCCGAGGTTAGACTGACTGGCCTGTAATTACTTGGTCTATCCCTCGCTCCTTTTTTAATCGATGGTACAACGTTAGCAGTCCTCCAATCCTCCGGCACCACGCCTGTATCCAGTGAGGATTGGAAAATGATGGTCAGAGCCTCCGCTATTTCCTCCCTGGCTTCTTTTAACAGCCTAAGATACATTTCATCCGGGCCTAGCGATTTATCTACTTTCAAAGATGCTAATCCCTTCAATATTTCCTCTCTCACTAAGTTTATCCCATCCAATATTTCACACTCCTCCTCCTTAACAACAATGTCTGCATTGTCCCCCTCTTTTGTGAGGACAGATGCAAAGTACTCATTAAGAATCATACCAACATCCTCCGCCTCTACACATAGTTTACCTTTTTGGTCTCTAATAGGCCCTGCTCTTTCCTTAGTTATCATCTTGCTCTTTATGTATTTATAAAACATCTTTGGGTTTTCCTTGCCAATATTTTTTCATGCCCTCTCTTTGCTTTCCTAATTTCCTTTTTAATTTCACCCCTGCACTTTGTATACTGCTCTAGGCTTTCTATAGTATTGAGTTCTCGGTGTCTGACATTTCTGCCTTATCTTACCCTGTATGCTCCTCGACATCCTGGGGGCTCGAGATTTAGCAGCCCCATCCTTTTTCTTTGTGGGAACATGATTACACTGTGCCCCTTGAATCTTGCCACAGGGAAAGGGCACAGTCGCTTGGGTGGACGGTTTAAAAGAAAAGGGAATCAATCCCTGGAGCAATGCTGCAGCTATCTCCTACAGGTCCACAAAGCTGCAGCAAAAATAATTTACTAACAAATGGCTCAGAGAAATAAATAACCAAAATGGCCTTTTGCAGTACTTCCACCTGCCCACTAACACCTAGCAACCTGCAGTGCCTCTTTCATACTGGCATAGCTTTTTGGAGGCAGGGCACAGCCAGTGGGGAAGAGGAATGCAGCATTGCATGTTGCACACTGACTTGAACATGATTAGCATGTTGTGGGCAGATCTGAGGCAGGCACTGCAAGACACCAAAATCGATGGTTGGGGGTAGGGAAGGGGGGTTAAGAAAATTCCAGCAGACCTCAGGACTAGTAGGGAATCAGAGAATGGTCTTTCAATCCCATTTTCTCTACTGTCTACCCCAAATCTGCCACAAAATGAGAAGAAATTCTAGCCTTATTCATCAACAAAACTTTTGAGGTGTACTACAAATCCTGTGCACCTGCCCTGTTAAACTGCTGAAAGCCTTTAAAGCCTGCAGCAGCTAGTTCCCCCCCCCCCACCCCGCTCAATGGGCCAGCTCTGAATCATTGGTGTTCCTGATGCCTGCAGCTCACAACAAATATCTTAATTCGGTCGACCATGGAAACTACGATGGGGGTCAGTCCACTTCATATTGGGTGGGCATGAAGTGCACTTCATCCTACTTCCACTCAGGATTTTGTCTGAGCAGAGATTCTAGGCTCATGTGTGATATAACATGTTGTGTGGCTCCCATAGTGTTATAAAGGGGAATGTACTGTAACAGATTACTTCATAAGTACATTGCTATCTACCTTCAAGAATCTTGCCTTTATTTTGAGATGCTTCTTTTCTTTTTCGGTTTCCTATATATTAAAGTAAACCAACGGAACCAAAATTACTATGGACAATAATACAAATATATTTATTTATAAAATGGTTTGTAATATAAACAAAAAAGCCCATGGAGGCTGAAGGGAAAAGAAGAAATAGCTCATGTCTACCTTTGGAAGTGAGGGAGAAATTTGGCAGAGTTCTCCCTCACACGTTTAAATAACTGGTGTAGAATCTATGATAGGGATTATACATGTCTGTGGAAGGAGTGGGCTGAATGAATGGGCTTTTCTTATTCCATGATTTCTTATGTTCTGAAACAGATTGATCCTAATGCCATTAATTATAGGAGGGAGCTGCGATCCATAGAACTCATCCCAGTTCCATCACTTCATTGTGGCAAATGGCAAAGATACACAAAGGATTAATAGATAGATTATAAAAGTAAGATACTTACCATTCAAAGTTTTTATCTCGAGAGTTGCCTTTCTCTTTAAATAAATGGGTATCTAAGTAACATGTGAAGCACTAGGATTAAAATATTTGATCGTAGAAACATCAAGATCTAGGCACTGGGTGGTGCAATAGGTTAGCACACTGTGCTTTCACCTCTGATACCAGGATTTGAATCTGCCCCTGACGGAGGAGATAATAATCTCCTCTCTCTGCTATAAAAGTTTCTATACAAAATGATTTTAAAGGAACATCAACCCAGTTCCTAGTAGCCATGGGGGTCCATAACACAAAACTGTTCACAATTCAGGGCATAAAGATAGCTGGTGTGGGAAATAGAAAAAAAGTTTATGCTGATTCAGTAGGAAGTGCTAGTTTAGGTTGGGGCAGAGTACAGATAAACTGCATGACTTGATAGCATTTGGTGCAGAACCTGGGGCCTAGAAATTAATCTGAGTCTGCTTTTGGGCCCAGGCTCGGTGCTGCGTGACCAGCGCATGCCCGAACCGAGAGGCCCAAGAAACTATAGAAATTGGTGCTTGGGCTCCATCAACAAACTCAGTGCGAGCTGCCGGCGCTGGTTGTGCCTCCACAGACAGCTTGCCCAAGTGAAGACATCAATGTCGGGCAGCCTGCCACACTGACAGCAACCTGGGAAGGGGGCTGGGTGGGGGGGGGGGAAAAAAAAAAGAGATTGGAGCACGCTATGGGGTATGGGAGGGAGGGGAGTTTGCCACTCCTGTGGAGTCAGAGGAGCACTCCTGCTCTACCTGGCTCCACAGGATAGGTTTTTAAATTATTAATAATAATAAAAAAAAATTGAACTTACCTGCAGTTGGCGGCCACTGAAGAATCCTGTCCCGCTCATCGCCGACTATGTTATCGATTGGGACCTTCAACTGGCATTAGGTCCCCAATTTATATATTTAAGGGGCCCAACGCCTGTTTTAGGCATCTGCCTGGGCACAACACATACCAATTTCTACTCCTGGGAGCTAAGTGAAGAAAAACTTTCCTCAGACCTAAGCAACTGACCTTAATTAGCACAAAAACGTGTACATTTAGAAACTGCAGCAATACACATTGCACTGTTTTACGAGGACTGTGCTACAAAAAGAGAATGACCCACAGCTAAGCAAAGATATTGAGCCATCTAACCAGCACAGGCATGATGAGCCAAATGGCCTCCTTCTGTGCTGTAAGATTCTACGATTCTACAACTTAAAAATGTAACAAAAATACTTTCTAAGTGTTTCAATGTGAAACATAATCTGCAATCACTCACATCGTTTTTGCTTTTTTGCATTTCAAACATTTCATTCAGCTGCATAATTTCTTGTTCCAATGTTGAGATTTGTGCATCTTTCTCCCTCAGCCTAAGGAAAAGAAAACGGTTTGTATAATCACACCTAGTAGGGATCAGTGTCTAAATTTTCAAATTTGGATGTAATTTAGAGCATACGAAGCCAAAAAACATTATTCCACCATCTCCTACTCTAACTCATTCTTTCCCAGGAACTCAAAATTGTGGAACTCCTCACCTCCCTCGGTTAGTCTTTCCTCCTACAATCTTCAGGCTTCTAAATGCAAGCTTGGTGTCACCCAATCACTACTTCTTGACTATCTTATATGCTCTCCTGAGGGACAATTATGCAGTCCTAAGTGCTGGAGGGACTAGAACACAATTGTGCACAAGAAGCACAGGGATCTGTCCTTGTAGGGTTTTGCACGGTCAGCTCATTTCAGTAATTATCAAATGTTCCCTGCACAGATTGGCTGATGTGCAAGGAGCATGTTGGATTTGTGGGCAGAATATCAGATTGGTCAGCAGCTAGTAAAGGGCTGCCCCCCACAGTAAAAGTAGTCCAAGTCCATAAGTTATGGGAGCAGGTGAGAATTTTTTTTTAAAAAATGGACTCAAAAGATTGCTTAGGTAAGAGTACCCATACTTTTAGTATATGGTCTTACGATGAACGTCAACAAGAATTCACAGTTGCCTTGATGTTGCTTCACTGATGTTGCTGGTTGATAGATGCACATGCATACCTATATTGCTGCAGGGCACACTTTGCTATCGGCACAGAAATATGCTTCTATTATCACACATAAATCTTGCAAGTTACTATTGGCACACTGCCAACATAAGCTATTTTCATGCTACATGTTCATGAATTCACAAACTGGCATGTAGGTTTAGCACTTGAGTGAGAATGTCTCTGCACTTCCAATTTCCAACATATGTATTTTCTTACTGGAAAAAAAAGCACACAGCAGGTGGGATCAAATGTGGATCAGAGGGGGCTCTCGCAACTATCGCCTATTGGCTCGCTACGAGGAGTGCCTTCCAAAATCTGGAGCTGGAGGCTATAGCAGGAGTGAGGGAGGGTAAGGTTGGAGACTACCCCAAACTTAAGGCTAGTACCACCCTTTGAGTAGGAAGAGAAAAAAAAATCAGTTGCGCATTCGTTCACTGACACACAGGCATACAATGCAGCAATCTCCTGATCTGTGCAAGCATCTGGACCTTTGTTTTAACATTCTGACGATGTGTTTGACTATGATCCTGGTGGCCGCATGTGTCTCATTATAAATCTGTTCTGCTCTTGTTCATGGCAGTCTCAAGGGAATTATGAGCAGGCGCTGAGGAGAAAATCTTGGTGCCAAAGGAGATATCCACCTTATTTCCTATCCCTTCAAGTAATGATGGTACCATAGATTGTCGTAATATGAAGGTGTGTTGACTGCTACTAACGTAGCAGGCATTCACGTGCATAATCTTGTGCGTGCGGTCACAGGCCAAATGTACATTTATGGAGTTGAACCTCTCTATGTTCATTAAGGCCATGGGATTGCAGCCAATGTGGCCACATGTGTGCTGCCAATAGTGCCCTGCAATTTGTGGAAACCTGCCACATGGAGAGAGTGCAGTGCTGACACGTACTGCTGGGTGTTTTCCATGTGGAAAGTGATGAAGGAGTTAGCCCTGGCAAACAAGCGCCGGGAATTTCCTTGGGGTTGCCGCTGAAGTTACAGCAGCCGATCGGGAGAACCCCTAAGGAAATTCTCAAAGGTATCAGTCATCTGCTTTATGCATTGGTGTAGGAAGCTTGCTAACTTTGGCATACATCTCCCACTGATGCTTGAAAAAAATCAGCAGCATAAAAGTTCAAGGCTATGCTCAATCACCTTGACAGCCACTGGCAGAGCCCTCCCTGTGTGGAACTTGACTGAATATCTGGCTCAAGGAGATGGCATATTTCTGTGACTGCCTCCCAGGTAAAGTGTAAGCAACAAAGGCAAATCCCTTAAACATGACTAAGTAGGTGCTCCTTGGTTTGTAGAGACCAATGGCTTGGTAAAGGCAAATGCAGCAAGACCACCACAGATGTAAACACACTTCCCTCTTCTGCCTCCTCGGATCCTCCTCCAAAACAAGCAAATAGGGAGGTATATTCAGAGGGATGCCCATCTTCAGAATTATAGTTGTGGCAACTTAAATTACAGCTACAACAAGTCACAGATAGAAAATAGGAGGCCGCAAATAAATCCCCAAAACTTTATGCCACAACCAAAATCAGCAGCAAATGAACAAGTACTGCAGCAAAATAACCTCCAAAATGGCTGAAGGTGCCTTCAATGCAGTGTCCATTTTAAATGGACACTCAACAACATCAGTGCATGCCTAGAGCTAAGCACTGAAAATGGCACCACCAGGTAATTAACATAATTTATGACCCTTAATGAGGGTGTTGCACAAAAAGTGCAGCAGGCCTCTGCTAGGACTGTGGCTTGGCCACAGAATGGTGCTCCCTGCACACCAAGCAAGAAACAAGACTATGCTTGCACTATGGGGCTTGGCTTTTCTCCTAGGTTCCTCAAGTAAAAAAAATAGTAATCCAAAATGAAACTAGATTTCCTCAATTAGTTTGAATCCCCAACATTGGAGTTTAGATCAGTAGTAATGTGTTGACATCTCTTTCTCTATTAACTTGTTACCATGTCTTTACTACATCCATATTGTAACATCCACATCTATTAAAATATGACAAGCTGAATCCCAATCCTAGCAATAGTGTTAGAGTATCTACATTCCCTTACCTGCTTTCCAGTTGCTCAGTCACTTCTAATTTGGTGAGCTATAAGGATGGAAGAAAAGAATGTTCATGGACAACAATCCTCCAGATCTTGGCACACCCAATGGAAAGTTGAGGCAGACTCAAACCATTTGCTGACGTTAAAACTGTTACAAAAAATAAGGAGCTAAAAGCCTAAAAATAACTAGATTACTCAGTACTTGCAGCTACAGAAAAAAGTTAAAAATCACACAGAATGATTGCATCTTCAAATAGAGATTGTGAAATAAATGAAGCTACGTAAAGTTCACTCACATCTAAAACAGTAATTAGTAATGGCTGCCAACCTTTTGGTAGACTTGTGAACACTGTAAGCAGCTAATTGGAGGAATGGATCACATGATTTCTATGAACCAGAGTGCTAGAAGAGTAATAATGGGTGTATTATTCACCTGATTCCCACAGACTAATCAAGTTGTTGGAAAAACTATGGTAACATGGGTTACATGATTGCCGTGGACCATTCAAGTTGGTGGAAAGTGGTTGAATGGACAATTAGATTGCCAGAAGAGGGCCCAAATTCAACATTTTAAATAATAAAATCAATAAATAAATTAATTAAAATCGTTCAGTATCTTATGTTCATTATTTCTCAAACATAGATATCAAATTATTCTTGAAATTAATGTTTTTTTAAAATAATACTTCATTGATTTGTATTGAGTTCTGATTTTGATAGCCAAACCCAGACTCCTGATTTGACTCAAGCCCTCATGTGGAGAATCAAGGCTAGGCTGAATTCTGGCTGGAAGAACCAAGACCAGACCACTGACTCAGCTTTAGGAGCCAAGTCCAAACTCATATCTCCTAGAATCAGCTCAACGTAACATTTCTGATTCACTTCACTCTTCCTCGTCAATACACTTGCTATTAGTTTGGAGCAAGGAGGGTTACTGTCTTCAGTTGAAATCATGATATTTTCAGCCACCAAATATTACAATTACAGTAAAATCTGGTGTAGGTATTCTTAGTCTCACGAATATTAAGGGTATTAAGGTAACGGTATTAAGGAATACGGAACCAAGGCAGGTAAATGGAGTTAAGATACAGATCAGCCATTATCTGATTGAATGGCAGAACAGGCTCGAGGGGCTGAATGGCCTACTCCTGTTCCTATGTTCCTAGAAGACAAAAACTTGTAGGTGACTATTACTTATTGACGTTTTACCAAAATAGCAACCATAACACTGGGAATGACTTACATTTTCTGCTTTATCTCCCTCTTCAGGTCTCACTGCACCATGCATCATTCCTGGATCAAATGGACCGGTAGGTGACCTGCTCCCAAATCTCTACCAATGCCACTCTTAAAACAGCCTCCAGGAGGCATGCTGTAGCTGCCCCAGGTAACTTGCCCTGCAACGCTTCCTGTGCTTCATTTTTGTTCAACAATTCCATAGATGGTACAAATGAGATCAGAAACTCACTGTTTTGCAACCTCTATTATCGGCAAACTCATGGGCTTTGTGTATTGGAATTTCTAGCGTTTACTGTCCTTTTGCCAAGGAAAAACAACAGATGACCTAGACTCCTTTTGACAGCAACATAAATATATTTACTGATCTATCTACCTTCAGGAATTTTGCCTTTGTTTTGAGATGTTTCCTTTCCTTTTCCTAAATATCAAGGCCAAAAATAGAGGAGCCAGAATTACTACCAACAATAACAAATCTATTTACCTACAGATTGCATATATTTACATTTTCATAGATATTTTCATTAGTCTTAATTTCTTTCTCTGTAATTAATGCTAGGGCCTGCCCATGAAATGTATAATCCAAAAATCACAATTTGTTTACTCTCCCCCCCCCTCCCCCATTGCCAATCAAATAGGTTTAATACCTCCCAAGTATGTACACTTTAATCAACCCTTCCCCCACAAAAACCCTTATAAATAGTGACAATTGCAGTCAGAAATGTCTTTTTCAAGTACTGCAGTGCCTCCAGCATCAGCGCCATCTTCTCCTTCCTGAGCAGTGATTTGAAAGCTTGCTGAAGGCGGCCAGCATTTTCTTGGATTTGGTTTACTGCCCATGGCTCTGTGTTTGGGGGGTGGGGGGGCGAGGGGAAGGGGCAGCGGGATGTGCTGACACTGTTTTACCACTGATGTATTCATGTCGGTGTTGCTGGAAATGGGATGTTTATGCACCCAGGTCCTGGTTTCAGCTCCAATTCGTCCTCACTCACTAAAGTTGGCTCAAGCACCACCAAGGAGTTCCCCGCAAAGAGCCCCTCTTTCAGTCCAGGTTCTGTGATAACATAATTAGGAGCAATCAGGATTGCATCTTCTGCTGGCCTTTGCTTCTCTGCCTTACCCTTGCACCACTTACACCACCCACTACACCACCACCACAGAGAGACAATCCATAAATAACCTTTTAACAGAAGGAAGAGGCACTTTTCAGTAATCCAGAAGAAAATTTCAGGGGAAATAAGTCTCTTGGACCATCCTCCTGTTCCAGTCAGTACTCCTATCAGTAATTGAGTGGTTACCTTGCTTCGTTTTTTCTACTTTTGGCTTAAACATCGTTGTCTCTTTAAAAAAAAATCAGCTGCTGCAAAAAGAAACAGAAAAAGGAGAGGGGCATATGTATGCTCTCACTAACACTCCCTCCCCTGTATGCTTATGTATGCTTTTTCAAATCCCTATTCCCAGCAGCATACATACTTTATGGATGGTACCTCACTGAGTCCTAAATTATTACACAATATACATAACTTTATTAACATTTATCGTTTCTTTCTTTACTGCGTTGTATCATCTATGAGACAAGTGAACCTTTTGGAACTTACACCTTTAAGGCACAAAACCTTTCATGCAGTTTTATTTATTTTACTTTTTGGTTTTGCCGAACTGGAAACAATGATATTTTACATAACTATCAGTACATCTCGTGCAATAAAGCCAATTGGAACAATAACAGTAGAAACCACCTCAGAGGTGTAAGTAACAGCTCAATGATACAGATGGTTTTTGCTCATCTGTAGATACAAGGATATGAATGACATACCATAGCTTCATAACGCTTCTCATATTCAAGGAGCAGATCTCTAATTTCTTCACTGATGAGAGATCTGCAAGACAGATATTTTATATAGTAAAAATATCCAAGTATCAAGCATCTTTGAGGTCACCAATGAAGACAGGATGTGTTCTGTCAGCTGAAATCTGAAAATGGAACTTAGGTGGTCTGGTAGTTGAAAGACTCAGCAATGGATTCCCAGCCAAGGTTGTAAGATTGAGTCCAAGGGCTTTTCTATCACTCACATTTCCTTTCTTTTCTTGGGTGTTTCCTTATCAGTCAAGAAATCGCATACCAGATAGAAACAAGCGTTGGATTCTCCTCTTTGGGGCAGAGTTCGGCAGGCAGGACTTCTTTCCGCACCTCCAGATCTGCCCCAACCTGACCCATTTTCCTGCAGCACCTGAAGGTTATGGCGAAGAACCGTAAAGGAGCAGAAGCGTCCTGAATGTAGGAGTACAGGTTCCACTGAAGGCCTCGGGCAAGTTAGGGCCTTCAACGGGTAAGTGTTTGGGGCCAGAGTGAAGGGAGAAGAGGCCACTACAAGGCCCTCTCCCTCCATTGGGGGGAACTCGGGGAATTTACCACTTTTTTCCAGGGCCTACCGCTGCCTTCCACATGGTGGCCTCGGGAAGTGGTGGTAAGTGGGATGGACAGAGGGAAGTTCTCCAGGGACCCAGGCCTCGCAGCCCTGCCGGGAAAGAGTGACCAACAGCGGTCCTGGTGGGGGCAGCAGGAGGGAAATTCTAGTTGAGGTGGTGAGGTGGCGAGGTGGCGCTGGACGCCAAATTTTCCCTCATTCTCCACCAATTTTGGGCAGGATCACGAAGGAGAATTCCCCCAATATGTTTCCCCTCCAGGGGAAGGAAAAAGCTGACTTTATTCAGCTATTCCTGGCCAATCACAGTGACAGAGTCCTCATGAGTACATACATCCCAACAGTATCAAGTGGAACCGTTAACTAGCAGACACATTCGGATAGCGTCAAGAGGAACCATTAACCAGTGCAGACATCTCTACAACCAGGATGAACACATCTCTATAATTAGGAAGAACCCTTAACCAGGCCACACATCCCACAGAGCTTCTTACTGAGGAGGGCAGCTGTACTACTTTGCAAGGAAAAGAGAGGAAATACTCACTGATTGACTGCCTGTAAACTTTCAGCGCCATCTAAAATTACAGAATGAAGATAAAACATTAGTCAATAAAATATCGATCCAAATAGTTTTGACTACTTCTTAAAGGTGCTGAGCCCCTAATGCACCGCAATTCCATGGCAGTGGAATTTTTCGCCTGCCATTACTTTTCTTCCCCCAGTTTTCCTCATTGTTACTGTATTGAAACAAATACCTGATGTTCCAATTTTTAAAAATTCGTTCTCAGGATATGGTGTCACTGTACGTGCCAGCATTGTTTGCCCATTTATTTCCCAGAAGGTGGGCCTTCTTCTTGAAGCATTGGTAGTGGTTTAATACAACTCAGTGGTTGCTAGGTGGCTTGCTTGGTCACATATAGGTCAGACTGGGTAAGATTTTAAATGGAATAGAAAAGCAGAGGAACCTTGATGTGCAACTTACACAGATCATTAAAGGCGGCAACAGTAGATAAGGCCAGAAAAAGGCAAACAGAACTCCTGGTTTTGTATCTAGAGGCATAGAATACAAAAGCAAGGAAGTAATGGTTGAACTTGTATTGTGAACAGTTTTGAACATCTCGTTATAGGAAGGATAAAGAAGCAATGGAGAAGGTGCAGCGTAGATTCACTAGGATGTTACTAGGGATGAGGGATTATAATTATGAAGAGAGACTTGAGAAATTAGGGCTTTTTTCTCTGGAGCTGAGAAGCTCTTCAAGATTATAAAAGGTTATGAAGAGGTAAATAGTGATCAATTGTTTCCACTGGTCAGTGAGATGGTAATGAGAGGTCACAAGTTTAAAATAATCACAAAAAGAATTAAAGGTTAGAAAAATTTGTTTACACAGAGGGTGATTAGAATGTGGAATTCTCTGCCACAACCCAACCTCTCTGTTTTAAATCTTTAACATGCAGGTGTTTGAAAATTGTTGGAGTATTTTGCTTCGCCAGGAGCCCATATCAGGAAATTGCACACCTCCCGCATGCGATTTTTTGTCCAGTAAAATTAATGGATGAAAATCACAGACTTGGGCTGCACAATTTCCCATTATGAAGTGTAAAATCTTCCCTTGTATTTCTCCTTGTATAGTGAACACAGCATTACATTTTTACCATTTAAAATTACAACAGTGTTTGTTTAATGTGCTGGTGAGTTGAGCATATGTTGTTGAATGTAACATCAGGTAGTTACTGTATCTCTCTGCCACCAGGTGCTAGGCTCATCGGCACTTCAGATACATCAGGAGATACAAGGCCTGATTTTCCTGTCCATTTTGCCCTGTGTGTACCAGTTCCAAGGGCATTACAGACAAGAATTCGGGTCTTCATCCCTTTTGCGAATGACATGCATTTCCTGGGACCAAATGGACAGGGGCACAAAGATCCAGCCTGAAACACTTGGAGGCATTTAAATTACGTGGAAATGATGTCACAACCCTTTCCAAGTCATTGCTAACGTTGGGCAGTTGTCTATTTAGAGGTACACACGAGGAAACTGGTCATAAGGAATTGCTAGGCTATACTTTCAGATTGGAGGATCCTTATAGGGGCAGTCAGCAACTTTCCGTTTGATGTTATTTAACTGCTCATATATTGGTTCAGTGAGGGGTCAAATTATTTCCTGCAGTAGGGCTGCACTGTGTGGATGCAGTGGATTTAGCTGCTGACACAAACAGCAGCCACCAGTGCCAATTCCCTTTCCCCATGAAATGTAAAACAGCTGTACCAAGAAATATGGCCAGATTCAGCAGCATTCAAGTTGAGTGTATGCTTGGGTGATCAGGGGACAGAAAAATCAGCCCCACAATGTTGTAATTTTAAGCCTTAATTTGAAATGGGAAAGCCCAGTTTGAACAGTATTTTTAATTCTAAGGCTTTGCTCATTATACTTGGAGGTGCAATGTAACTACCGGCATTCTGAGTAACAAGAAAACCCCCCTTTATCCAGCAGCTACTGAACATCTAACTGCCATTTTCGAGGGGCTCTGAGAATTGCAGACTTTTAACTTCATTGCCTTATTAACTGTTGTTTTTATAGGTATTACTGATTAATAGCTATATAAGTCTGACTATACGGGTCATCCACAAGGTTTTCTCTGTGCTGTAGAAGGATGAGGCATCAGCTTTTATGTCGGGAGGGAGAAAAAAATGACAACATAATGAGATGAGCCAGAACTTTCTTCAGCTCAAATTAACAAGATGGAAGCTACCCTGTTCAACTCCCACTAGAAATGGCAATTCCATCTCTCGTCTCCAGCTGCTAGGAATCTTACAACACCAGGTTTTAGTCCAACAGTTTTATTTGAAAATCACAAGCTTTCGGAGCTTACCTCCTTCGTCAGGTGAGTGAGTGGTGCATAACCTCAGTGTCCTGTTCAACTCTGAGCTCAGCTTCAAACCCCACATCCAGCACATCAACCAGGGATGCTTACTTCCACCTCTAGAACATGGCTGACTATGTCCCCATTTCATTCCCAGTGCTGTTGAAACCTTCATCCAGGTCACTTCAAAGGTGTGCTTTCTCCAATACTCTTGCCAGCCTCCCAAAATCCACCCTACACAAATTCAAACTCATTCAGAACTCTGCAGCCCATATCCTGTCCCATACACCCATCACACTGTTCTCATCAACACATAATAGTTTAATGTCCCGAGTACATCAGCTTCAAAATCCTTCTACTCACCTTCAATTCTCTCCCACCATACCACCACAATCTTCTCTAGCCCTATGTTGCAGCACACACCTTCCAATGTTCTGAATCTGGTTTACTGACCCTCCCAACTTGGTACATTATCAGTGGCAGACCCTTCAGCCATTACACTCCTACACTCTGGAACTCTCTTGCTAAACCCCTCCCCCTTGCTACCTCTCTCCCCACTTTCAAAAGCCTGCACAAAACTTACTTCTATGTCCTGCCTTGGTCACTTCACCTAAAGTCTCTCCTACTTCCTGCTCAATGTCCACCTGGAAACCACTATGAGACATTTTATGTGAAAGGTGCTATATAAATGTAAATTGTGTAGTTAAGTGTATCATTTCCCACTCTCACACTGTAACTCCATGCAAAGTCATAACATCTTTCATTTCCCAGCACCAGTTCTCACTGAGATGAATGTGTGCAGACAGATACAGAATCAGACAGGCAAGTAGGCAGAAAATTTGCTAAACGTATTTACACATTGCATAAAGTTAAATAATGAAAGTACCTATTGTTTACAAGCATTGAAATAGCCAATAGTGAACTGTGCAGCTTAAGGACATCATCAGTGAGTATTAACATCCTCAACTAATCAGATGTGCTTAGAATGCACCCTGTAGTGCCATGGGTGATAGCTGAAAGATGCCGCACAATTGGACATGGTTAGTGGATTTGATGAGCGACTTGGTAGCACAGAGGATTAGGATATTACCATTTTACTTCTGGAGCCTTGATTCAAATCTAGCCCAGAAGATAAAGTCTCCTATCTCTGCTTGGTGTAAGGGTCCTTTATGAAATCACTTTGGGCAGCGTCAATTCAGATAATTTGGACGTGGGTCAATAGCATCCAAGCTGCCCATAATTTGGCACAAATTGATAGCCTTCTCATCCAGAGAAGCAATTGTGACAAAATTTTTGGTGCACTAATTTATTCCTCTTCTTTAGGTCATGGTATACACAGGGTTAAAACTGGTTACTGCTAGCTAATTTTCAGAGAATTTACTTTACAGTCTGGCTAATAATTGCACTATAGGGCAAGGCAGAGACTCGTGTAGTTCAGGAAGTGCTTGGTATGCGTGGTTTGATTGTTGCTATTGTACCTGAATGGGGACCTAACAGGTCATTCAAAGTAGCTGGCACAGATCACTGTATCAAGGCATCCCATTCAATTCAAACATCATGTTATTGACACTCTGGGGGTCTTTGAGGTATGGGGTTTGATTGAGAGCATTTTGCCACATTGAGTAAATGATTTTCAAATATCAATTCTGTGTTAAGGATCAGTGCAGGAGAAGCATCCTTGTTGTTTTGATATTTTGAGGAGAATAGTAAAGATTGTAATTGTTATAAACATACTGTTTGTATTGAGTACTGTTCATTTACTTGTATAATGTTTGTTGGTTTATAGCCTGAGCCTTGGTCCAATAGAATGTATATTTGTCCGTCTTCCAAAGTTTAGTGCCGATGAGTTTCAAAGGAATTGCTAGTCAGAAAAGTGTATGTAGTCTGCTGTCAGACATAGTGTGGCTTGCTTTGTTATCTTCCATGTTACAAGGATCATTACGACATATTAAAATTCAATGTAAATACTATTCTGTTCGTTCACATATTATATGTAAAATAAATCTGCCTCTTGGTTCATAATTGATCTTTCCTCACGAGAGTGTTCATCAGGTCAGCTTCTAGAAGATAGGAGAAATGCACGTGGAGATATGTGTGAGATTACAGCATCCAATTCACACAATGTGAAGTTTCCTTGTTACAACCCCCTGGTCATGCTATTGTATGACTAGATATTAGTCAGTATTGGTAAACTCCTGATCATAAGGAATGTGGGGTCCGCTAACAGGAGAGACTGCAGGATGGTCAGGATTGGGAAGTAAATATACCAGGTTATAAGGTCAACAGGAGAGATAGGGAAAATGGAAGAGGGGGAGGAGTAGCCTTAATGATTAGAGATGAAATCACTTCAATGATACAGGGGGATATAATGAGAGGTAAGCAGCCAATAGAGACCTTATGGGTTGAATTGAGAAATAGGAAAGGAGCTAAGACTATAGTGGGAGTTGTGTATAGGACCCCTGGCAGCAGCTCTGAAGTGCTAGATTGTATAAATGCAGAGATTAGACAAGCGTGTAAGAAAGGCATAGTGGTCTTAATGGGGGACTTTAACCTTCACATAGATTGGGAAAAGCAGACTAGCACTGTCAGAAAGGTAGTGAATTTCTTGAGTGTGTTCAGGATAGTTTTCGACAGCAGTATGTCCTAGAGGCAACAAGGGGGCAAGCCATACTAGATTTAGTAATGAGTAATGAACCAGATTTAGTTAACGGCTTAACTGTGCGTGAACATCTATCCAATAGTGATCATAACATGATCGAGTTCAGTGTAATGTTTGAAAGGGAAAAAAGTGAGTCAGCTGCTAAGATTCTAGACTTGGGCAAGGCCGACTTCAATGGGATGAGACAGAGACTGTCCACAGTAAACTGGGCAAATCTGTTAATGGGTAAAACGACTGATTATCAGAAGGAAATGTTTAAAGAAACATTTAACGAGATACAGAATCGGTTTATACCCCTGAGGGGCAAGAACTCTACTTGCCAAAAAAACAGCCATGGACAACTAAAGAGGTCAGGGACAGTATAAGACATAAGGAAAGGGCATACAAAAAGGCAAAAAATGTCACAGATCCTGGCGAATGGGAAAGACACAAAGATCAACAAAGGGTCACAAAACAGACAGTAAGGGCTACAAAAAGAGAGTATGAAAAGAAACTCGCAAGGGATATCAAAACCAATACGAAGAACTTTTATCGTTATATTAGGAAAAAGAGGGTGGTCAGGAGCAGTGTTGGCCCCTTAAAAACTGAAAGTGGAGATATTGTCATTGACAATGGGGAAATGGCAGACATGTCGAACAATTACTTTGCGTCAGTATTTACAGTCGAAAAAGAGGATAACATGCTGGAAATCCCAAGAAAACTTATATTGAATCGGGGACAGGGACTCGATAAAATTAACATAAGTAAAGCAACAGTAATGAAGAAAATAATAGCACTAAAGAGTGACAAATCCCCAGGACCAGATGGTTTCCATCCCAGGGTTTTAAAGGAAGTAGGTGAGCACATTGCGGATGCCCGAACTATAATCTTTCAAAGTTCTCTAGATTCAGGAACTATCCCTCTAGATTGGAAAATTGCACATATCACTCCGCTTTTTAAGAAAGGAGAGAGAGGGAAACCGGGGAATTATAGACCAGTTAGCCTAACATCTGTTGTGGGGAGAATGCTGGAGTCTATAATTAAGGATAGGGTGACTGAACACCTCGAGAATTTTCAGTTAATCAGAGAGAGCCAGCATGGATGTGAAAGGTAGGTCGTGCCTGACAAACCTGATTAAATTTTTTGAAGAGGGGACTAAAGTAGTGGACAGGGGAATGTCAATGGATGTTATTTATATTGACTTCCAGAAGGCATTTGACAAGGTCCTGCATAAGAGACTGTCAGCTAAGATAGAAGCCCATGGAATAGAGGGAAAAGTACGGACTTGGTTAGGAAGTTGGCTGAGCGAAAGGCAACAGAGAGTAGGGATAATGGGAAGGTACTCACATTGGCAGGATGTGACTAGTGGAGTCCCGCAGGGATCTGTCTTGGGGCCTCAATTATTCACAATATTTATTAACGACTTAGATGAAGGCATAGAAAGTCTCCTATCTAAGTTTGCCGATGACACCAAGATTGGTGGCATTGTAAGCAGTGTAGATGAAAACATAAAATTACAAAGGGATATTGATAGATTAGGTGAATGGGCAAAATTGTGGCAAATGGAATTCAATGTAGACAAATGTGAGGTCATCCACTTTGGATCAAAAAAGGATAGAACAGGGTACTTTCTAAATGGTAAAAAGTTAAAAACAGTGGATGTCCAAAGGGACTTAGGGGTTCAGGTACATAGATCATTGAAGTGTCATGAACAGGTGCAGAAAATAATCAAGAAGGCAAATGGAATGCTGGCCTTTATATCTAGAGGACTGGAGTACAAGGGGGCAGAAGTTATGCTGCAACTATACAAAACCCTGGTTAGACCGCACCTGGAGTACTGTGAGCAGTTCTGGGCACCGCACCTTCGGAAGGACATATTGGCCTTGGAGGGAGTGCAGTGTAGGTTTACTAGAATGATACCCGGACTTCAAGGATTAAGTTACGAGGAGAGATTACACAAATTGGGGTTGTATTCTCTGGAGTTTCGAAGGTTAAGGGGTGATCTGATCGAAGTTTAAGATATTAAGGGGAACAGATAGGGTGGATGGAGAGAAACTATTTCCGCTGGTTGGGGATTTTAGGAGTAGGGGGCACAGTCTAAAAATTAGAGCCAGACCTTTCAGGAGTGAGATTAGAAAACATTTCTACACACAAAGGGTGGTAGAAGTTTGGAACTCTCTTCCGCAAACGATAATTTATACAGATGAATACTAGCTCAATTGCTAAATTTAAATCTGAGATAGATAGCTTTTTGGCAACCAAAGGTATTAAGGGATATGGGCCAAAGGCAGGTATATGGAGTTAAATCACAGATCAGCCATGATTTTATCAAATGGCGGAGCAGGCACGAGGGGCTGAATGGCCTACTCCTGTTCTTATGTTCCTATGTTGATGCTGAATCTGAGAACATCTAGTGCAGATCCAAAATTTGTAAGAGTGGAAAAGTGTTTCATTCCTCAGCTCTGACATCCCTCATAAAAAAATATCAATTTAAAAGGAAACAGTCTTCAAGGGATGGTCTAATTTTACACCTTGAAATACAGAATTTCCTTATAAAGAGAACATTATTAGAGGTACTTTGTATACAAACTACATTGACATACAAAGGTTTGTCGAATATGGGTCAACACAAACAAAAAGAATATAACCTGCTATTGGACTATGTCACATTGAACCTCCTTACTTCTGAAGTCTAATTTGTGGATAGGGTTCACAGCAGAGCACTGACCCCTGATGAAAGGGCGCGAGTTAGAATTACAATCTCAGCTCTTGTTCTCTGTGGGGCACATCTGTCCTGTTTTTGATTGGGCCATCAGAGAGATGTAGTGATGGTAAAGTGCTGTTTGAGCAGAAAAAGAATTGTTAGAGAGCATTGACAGCAGGTTTGGATAAGTCTACCCTTATACCATCCTGTCTTCTTGGCCAAAGATAGAGTGGTGATGCAGAAGATAAAACACAGGGATGTTATGTACAATAATTTTTTGTAAACATCAGATCTTTTGTCATCTTGTGCAAGGTAAGTTGGAAGAGGTGCTACTTTATAAGGACGGAAGTGTTATTATACCATGTAATGCACCATGTATTATTCTGCTGCTAAGCTAGAGCTGCATGTAAGCTGATGTATCTTCTTAAGGCCATAAAGTCCAAATGCTGTAAATGGGCACACCCTGAGGTCAATTCCTGGCTAATGAATGGGTTTCTTTCTTTTTGTATACATTTTTAAGACTGTTCAATTGTGAGTTGTTGGTGTTTTACACAAAGTGTGAAGTCTGAAGTATGACAGACATGTCTCAAAACATTTATATAAGAACTGAATTTATATAGCACCTTACTGCATCTCAGGAATGTCCCAAAGCATTTCACACATAATTACACTGTGCAGTTACTGTTGTTATGTGGGTAAACCATTTATGGCCACTTAAAATGAAAAATGAGTTGACTTGCGTAAGTACCTGCATGTAAACAAGTCATGTTGGCCTGGTTTTTGATTATGTCAAACAACAGGATGAGTGCTTCACAACCATGCACATCAGTTGCATTGCATCATGCGTGCTCTCTCTCTCTCTCCCACCTTTTCCCTGGTGCTGCCATTCATTTTCTGCCTCTTTCTTTTCCTTGATGTCTCCAATCATTTTCGCTCTCTCTTGGCCCTCTCCCCTGAAAGCTCCACCGAAGGCTAGGGTCTAGGTTTGGTTTGGCTGCTCCACTGTCTCCGCAATCATTAATGCCACTCTCCCTATCTCTTTCCGCTTGCACAGTAGGGTAAAAGGGGAAAAATGAGCCAAGAGTCACAAAGAATCTGTGTTTTAACTAGAAGGTGGCATTCAATGGAATGCAAAACCTTTTTGCCTCTTCAGTTCTTCATTTTCAACAGATGCATCTACCAAATCACTCAGAACTATCAATCAATGGGTTTCAACAATTGCCCACATGAGCAAGGACCATGGTGTAGAGCACTGAAGCATCAAAGCTCCGTGCAACAGTGATGGGACACTTGCTACCTCAAATCGTGAGTTCCAGACCTTGACTGTGCCACTACAGGGAGGCCAGTCACTACTCAACTGGGAAGGAAAGAATATTGTTGGGGCAGTCTCCCTTACGCACTTCCTGGTGACTGGTTTCAGAGTTGCTTTCGTGAAGGTCTGGCAGAAGTCACTATGCCCATCACCATGGCCAGGGATGATGCATGTTGCAGGAGGAGAAGAATGCAAAGAGAAAATGTCTCAAGAAAAAATAAAAAAGTTGTCAACAAGCAAAAATAACCCATTTAACTTTTCTTCTAAGAATGTTTAATTATAAAGAAAGTTTTTTTTCTGGTACAAAGGTACCATGCAAACATTTTAATCAATATAAGCCCTGAAATTGTGCTGTGCTATATTATCCTATGAATGCTAATGTATTTTTATCAAATTCCTTGGTTAATCCATTTTTGTAATTTCCAGATACTAACAGTTCCCATGATTTAACAAAGCTGCATATAAAAAATACAAAACATTACAATTAAAAACAGATCAATATTTTAGTAGCCAATGGGCCTTATATTGTGTTTGTAATTGGAGGCAGTACAGTGTTAGTGCTGATGAATAAGTCAATGATGCTAGCAGTGTTTAAATCTACTTTAAAGTGTAACTTGCAGCTTATACAGAGTACATGGGAATTTAATGCTGGTAGTTGCAGGTTGGTTTAGTTTAAATCAATCTACCCCAGTAATTAATAGTCATCAAGTTCAAATCCATTAAGACTATGTGTAATTTAATTTAGAAAATGCAGACTGGTGGTAATTAAAAGTAACGTTGGAACAAAAGGAACCACATAAGTGGTCAGCATGCAGTAACTTTGCAACGCAAAGAACTTTGACTTGCATACTTATGGCATCTCAAACTACTTGCATAATGAGTAGTCATCCTTTCACAAAAGGAATATAGGTCTCCCATCCTCTACCCTCTAAACTTCAGCTCATGCCCGTATTCTATCTTGCACCAAGTCCTGCTCACCCTGTCCTCAATGACCTACATTGGCTCCCAATCCCCCAAATCCTCAAATTTTTAATTCTCATCCTTGTTTTTAAAATTGCTTCAAAGCCTCACACCTCCCTATCTCTATAACCTCCTCCAACCCTTCTGCCCCCCGAACTCTCCATTCCTCTGACTCTGTCCTCTTGTGCATTCCTCCCTCTCTTCAGCCAACCACATCACACCACTAGGCCTCATGCTCTGGAACTCCCTCCATAAACCCCTCTGCCTCTCCACCTCCCTCTCGTTCTTTAAGCCCCTCCTTAAAACCCACCCCAATGAACAAGCTTTTGGTCACCCCTCCTAATCTCTCCTTTGGCCTGGTGTCCATTCTTTTGATTGTGCCTCTGTGAAGTGCTTTGGGATGTTTTTCTATGTTAAAGGCACTAGATAAGTGCAAGTTGGTTTTGTAGAGAATGGGGTGTACCTCATGTTACTTCCAAATGCTGAAAGCATCAGTTTTGTTTGTTGTTAAAAGGGGAAGACCACTCACAACCACCAAGAGGTGGGAGCCCAGCTAACCTGTAGCACCTCAGCCATCACGCGATCACCCTACAAATCACAGGGGTGGAGGTCATTGAGGGTGTGGGCAAGGGGAGCTCGGTGGCTTTGTGCTATCCCAACAAGTATTCTCTTCAACTTCTTCTTGCCAGTCCTTCAGCTCAGTCAGTAACATGCTGGCACCTCTGTCCAGCAACAGTATTTCATTATTGACCTTGCTACTGTCTGCAAAATCTTGCCCAGCGTACATCATAACACATATTCCTTTTCTCTTTGTGTAGCGCCCTTCCAAGATGATGTCCCTCCCAATAGAAACTAGCAGGAAGCGGTCACTGTTCATTCTCGACAATTCCCCGGTCTGTCAAATCCAGCAATGACAGACTCCTGTAACTGGAGGCCCAAGGTCTCAGTGGCACCAGTCACAGTGTTTGAGAGAGAACTCTGTGCTGTGGTCTCTCACAGCTTTGGAGCTCACTTGCAGAGAGCCATGAAGATGACACTCACTCCATAGCATTCTGCACTAAATCCCTCCCGCATGACTGCAGTGACGTCAGAGGTGCCCTGCTGCACATTGTCTTCCAGCGGCCGCACGCCGCTGATAACAGACTCAAAGATGCTCCAAGAGCCTTCTGCTTTAACTCCCTTCTGAAGGTAAGGTCAGTAGGAAACCAAGTCCACAGCCATTATGCTGTGTAGTGGGCTCACAGTCTCACCAGCTGGTTCATTTTTCTCTCTTGCCATTGCCACTTGCTCCTGCTCGCTTATGTGCGGAGCTCCACCCAGTGCTCCTTGCTCCAGTGCTCTAACTATACTCTCCAGGGTGCTAGTATCTGTGCCAGTGCTAGGGGACAGGTTGAGTGCTTGTCGCAATGTTCTGGGAAGTGCTTGTGTTGGTGTCACCATTCCCTCTGGGGTCATTATTTACTCACTGGTCCATTGAGGGAACTCTTTAAATTAAAAAATCAATAATTTAAACACTGCATCAAGGCATCTTGGATCTTTGTGGTGAAAAACGATCGTGAGTTTGAATAGGAAATAGAAAAATTTTTCCTCTGCAGTATCAACTCTTACTTTACATGAACACACAGGTACATACACACTATCTAAGGCATACTTGCATGCACTCTCACACATTCTCTTGAAGCTTAGGCATGTAAAAAAAACCCTACCCATTTTGTGAAAATGGAAACAATCCATTCTCCCTGTCACTCACCACAATCCAGTTCACCCAATTCATCCAATTCATCCATAATCTCACCCCAGCTCTTCTTTGGAATACAGTCTATAAGAAAGAAAAGATGCCTGGAAATGAAACAGTAAAGCAATGAGAAACTCAAACCCTTTCCAGATTCAGATTTTTGGAATTTTCTTTCTGAAAATACTGCACCAGGAGTGTGTCAGAATTTACTGGACAACACAGACATACTGGTAAGATAGTTACAGTGGTAGAGCGCTGGACTGCCATTCTGAAGGCACAAGCTTGAATCCCATCCTAGGCTGTCGTTCAAGCTCAGCAACTCATTTATCACTATATTTGCTGGTTCTCAACTGGGCTATTGGATGGAGCCCTCTGTGTCTCTATATTGTCAAAAATTGACAGGAAACATCATAGAAGTGCATCTGCTGTCAGTTGATATGGAACAGTACTGATAACGACTGATGAGAGGTCTACAAGAGAAGGCCACAATCAAGATTGTCTTGGCTTCATCCCAGCTGATGTAAAACACAAAACTGGAAAAGTAGTAATAAAGAATAAATTGGGCTAAAATCACAAGCATAAAGAGGACACACTCCCAGCAGCTAATGTGTTGAAACAAGTCCTGGAAACAGTGCAAAGTAACATCTTACTCTATTCACCCTTAGCATGCCAAGGATGAATTTAATCATCTGGGCATGTTATTGTTCTGTCTTCTGTCCATGTCAATTAGCATAACCCATGGAGTTAGTTTTTAACCACTCAAACTGCATTTAAAAAAAAAATTGGACACACCTCCAAAGTGGGAGGTGAGAGCCAAGAAGAAATAAAATAAGTAAAGTTAGAAAGATTGATTAGTAGATTATGTGGGGAAAAAAAGTTATGTAAATAAAAATAGAATCAAGGAAAGAGAATATGGAGGGGAAAGGATGACAAGTCGAGCAGAAATATTAAAATGTTTGGATTTTCCATTAAACTTCTGTTTTAGGTGTTTATTTATGCAGTAGGTTAAAATTACAGTACTAAAACTACACTTGACATTTAAGTAGTTTATTACTGGAATACTAGTGTTTGAATGTCACAGTGTGTCAGCTGAAAGCATATAAACCATCCACCCCAGGGAGACCGTTGTTTCCTTGGAACTGCCTAAAGGTTAATACGTGTGGTGGACTTTACATGAAGTTTCCCCTACATCTATCTCAGACCAGGCACTCTCACCAGTCAATTTATCAGACCCAGTCTTTATTGCTATATGATCTCCCATGGCATTTCTCATAAGAAGTCAGGAGTCTGGAGCATGGTTGGGATGTTTAGCTGCTAAGATGGAGCTGTGTTTAAACATGGTTTATTCCTTTCAGGCCACTGCTCCTTGTAGGGAAGTGGTCTAAATAGGTACATCCTGAAGTTAACTAGAGGCCAATTGCTGAGGGAAGTTTATGTACATTGGCAGTTGCTTATAAATCACCAGCTGCTGTCCTTGAGGACAGGTCAGTTATCAAGGTCAGGAAAACCAACACGAAATGACTGGTTTTCTTTTCTTACTTCTCACACTTGGAAGTGTGATGTCTGAAGTATGACAGATGCAGACTAAATGCGAGACTTCTATATACATAGATAGATTTTCTCTGAATCATTAAAGCACCCTGATTTTAGCACTCACCTTGCACTGCAGGCAGTTCCATGATAATCTGTAAAACAAAAAAAATGTGAATTAACTGTACTGGAAAAGCATAAAATAAATTAATTTTAATAGAATCACAAAGACATTTTTCTTCTGACTATGATATTTCAGCTTTTAAAAAAAAATGCAGATAATGAGTGCTGATGACATGCCCCTCGGGAGTTACTGAGCTCAACAGTATGGATGCAGCTGAAGATGAAGAACAATGGGCTGGTGACAATTAGGGAAAGTGATTTGTTATCGCTTAAACATGCATTTTGACAACCTCTAGGATTTTTAAAAATGCAAAATTGAGATGATCAGGCAGCAAGTTAAACTATCCTGGGCACCACACCAAATCACTTGCTCTGGTGATGGTATCAACTGATGTTAATTCAGTTCCCTTATACTAATGGAATGAGTGAATACTCCAAACCGGGATCCCACAGATGTCATTATGACTCAATAAACTATATTGAAATTTTTTTTAAAAATCAAATTAACCATAATTCTTTGCCAACTAACTTGAACTACTATTGACCTCCATATGTGCCTATTTGAGCACTTCCATGTAGAAAGTACATGAGCAGTGGCCTTAATGGGACAGGTTAGGTTAAACACAGCTCCATGTGAGCAGCTAAACATTGTAACCATCCTACAGATCCCAGACTACCTATGAGCAATGCCACAGGAGTTCAGCTAATAATATTTAGAAATAATAATACAAGAAATAATTATCATGTGAAAATGCAGTGAGACCCATTCAGTTCTATTTATCAACTCCATATGAGATATTCAGCCTTTAATGTAATATTACACCATAAAGATCATTCTGACAGTTTCAGCAATGAGGGGGCTCATCTTGACTTGGAAAGAGATCTAGTAGAGAGGTTGCAAACTGTTTTTTGTGGGTCTGTGTCTTAGGTGTTGGTTCTGTTAAGACAAGTGGAACCCAATCTGAGGCAATTATTTATTTCAAATTTTGTGTCCCAGGAAAAAAATGCTAATTTTCCAAATTATTTCCTCTTCAGACCCATCATATTGGGTGTCAGCACTGCAATGGGATAGCATACTATAGCAATCCTAGTGATTTTATTCACTTAACCTTTGAAATTAAAAATGAAGGACAATGGGGGGGAAATTTCTGCAGTTTAATATTAAGTGACATTGTAGACACATTCTTTAAATATATATTGACAATTTTGTTATAAATAGCAAACAGTGGACATCTCCCTACATTATTCTGAGCTATGGTCTCATTATTTGGTCATGAGTTAGATTATCTGTAATGGTCAGCTCAGTTTTCCCTTCAGATTCATTACAACCTGTTGCTCAACTCACTTCCCAGGTGACTATTATCCCATTTGTATTGTAGAACTGCTATCACAATAGGATGGGGATGCCTGTATTCTGAATTCTCATACATAACTTTACAATTATGGACAAAACCCTACACGGCCTGTGTGTATGGACCATGGACAGAACGAAATGATGGGGCCTCCAAAAAGTTTGTTTTTTCTCTTTTGCATTAAAACATTTCTTTTCCCTTCAACAACTCCTTATAAAGCCCAATTCCACTCAAGGCTTAAATACTGCTCCCAAATCTAGGATGGCTTTTCACACACCTCTCTCACCCTTTTGGATAGGACTTTTGTTAACAACCTTTCTTCTCTCTCTCTCTCTCTCTCTCTCGTTGATATCTATGCACTTGTGGTCATTGCTCCTCTGAACTTTCCTCTTTTGTTCCTTCTAAACGCCAAATACATAGTCCTATATACTCTTCCTCTTCCATGTATCCTGACCATGTTGAAATCAAGCCTCATCACACCATTTCCCAATTAAACTAATTTGTTCCCTGGAGTTCTAAATGTGGAACTCCTCACTTCCCATGGTCTTCCCTTCCTCCTTCAATCTTCAGGCTTTTAAAACCCAAGCTTGGCATCACCTAATTACTTCATCCTAATTTACCTCATCTTCTCACCTACCGTATTCAACTTTGATGTACTGCACTAGCCCTTTACATAGCTTTCTACAAACAAATAAATCTTAAGGCACTGGTAAAATCACACTAATTGTCATTGTTTAAGTACTTTTCTATTGTGGGAAGTCTATCGTTGTCTCTCAATCTGTTAGTCTACCATATTCATGCCATCTATTATAGTTACAAGAGGGATTGTCCAGCCTGCAAATATATTCAAAGATAATGTCAATATTCCTCCTTTTTTGACTTACCAGGAAGTCAATCTGAGTGACAGAGAAAGATATCCATTGCAGATCAGTTTTCCTGCCCTCATCAAGACAGTAAACTTGCACATACAAGTACAAATCTCCCCTATCTTGGTAAGACATTAATATTGGCAGAGCATGCAGATTTCATCCCTTTTGAATGGAAAATGGCAACCTTGTGAAAATGTACTTATGTATGTACCAAATGTACCAGAGCCAAACTGCACCATCAAAACTTCAGTCCTTGCATGGTTTGACTGAACTAACCATGTTTGGATAAATCAATACTGGGCCTGGTGGCCTGTTTGGGCTATTTACATCACCATGATGTAACAATGAATCCAAGCAACACATGGATACACTAACACTTTTGGTAATTGTATCAGATTTTTCATTCATCAGATTATACTTAATAATGACAGTTATATTATCCCAAATTATATGTAATATGCTGTTCTATCAAGAAAGACATTTAACTACCACAACAAATAAAAATGTTTTTAAAAAGTGATAAAACTTACCAACTAGAGAAAAGTTCAGAAACTGGAAAAATACAATGTCAATTAGTTTATTATATAACAAAGCAAGATCTGACCATTTATTTCCTCAATAATAAGTTTTAACAGTTAAAGAAAAAGAAAACTTACCGTTCAGAAATGGAAAAATTACAAAATAAAATTATAGAAATAAAAATACTGACTGAAATTGTCAGATGATCTTGTAAAAAAGTTAAAAATGTATTGAAAAATAATCAGTTTAAATACTCTTTTTTTAAACAACGATTGCATAGAGAATTTGGGATTTCACAGGGCTTATCCCACACCCAACCCCTAATTCTCCACACACCGACTCGCACAGCTCCAACTGAAGCTGAATTTAAAGCCGCACCTCACTCACGTGGACAATCCCGCCTTTGTGTCGCCCTCACGTATCGATCCCGTTCAATTCTCGCGGGAACGAAAGAGCGCCAGGGAGGCTGAGCGGGTGGAAGCTGCGCGTTGCGTTCCGTTTTAGTGACATCGAAGAAGGAGTCGCAGGTTTGGCCGCGTTACATCGGCATGAAGAGATCCGGCAGGAGACGAGATCGTTTGAAGCCACAGACAGATCCAGGGATGGTGGACAATCATTCTCAGGAATAGTTCCACGGTGTAGTCTGTCAACATGAAGGAAACGTCAGACGAGGTCACAAGAGAGTAACACACATTGTGAACTCATTTAGACACATGAGCCATTTTAAATAAACCCGTTTGTTATAAATTAAAATAGCATATACTGAAAATACACGGCAGGTCAGTCAGCACATGTAAACGTGACGTTTCGGTTGTGTGCCGTTTATCCAAACTTTATTTTAAATGAGTTGTTGCCACCACTGGAGAGAGGAATGTCATTCGAACATCCGTTAATATCGCCAACAGTAATTTCTAGGCTATGAAGTTTTATTTTTAAGATTGATGTACATCCAAATAGATTACATTTTTCAACCAGTTACCATTCCTAATAGGCACGACTTTATATGTCCCCCTTAAAAAGTGCTATAATATTTGATTTTTGTTAACTCTTAAAAATTAAATTATGAACTACAATACTTTGAGCTATTGAGGATTAAAATACATCGTAGGAATGTAGATATGTTTCGAATTACTGATTAAAATTAGTAACTGTTAGGTACCAGCAATATCCTTACCGAAAATTAAAACATTTTAACAGTATACGGCCCTCTATGCAGGCATTTCTTATCATTATTGCTCTATGGAAGATTAATGTTAACATTTTGGTACAATCAGATACAGTTAGTTCGCTTAATTGGCTTAATGGACAAATGCCCTGCGTGATGGCATACTAAGCCGTACAGATCAGAAAGTATCAGATTGGATGGGGCAGCAGTAGGGATACCATAATTGGCCTTAGCACCCCTGGGGTAGGGAGAGTCGTAATCAGCCAGAATTCCTGATCATTATCCAGTGACTCCTGCTGGAAGGAGTATGTTTTTGGAGATGGAGATTAAGCTCTGCTATGATGCAGTCCACAGTTGAAAAACCTGCCGACACTTAGGGTCAATTTTAGGATGGCCGAGCGGGTGCATTCGTGGCAGGGGTTTTCCTAAAATTGGGGAATCCCAGAGCGGGTCCGGAGCCCGGCTCCAACCCGCCCATGTCCGGGTTCCCCAATGACGCAAATTGGTGCGCGCGCAGCCCCCGTATGCGGGACTCCCACCGGCAATCAAAGCCGGCGGGATGACTGTTTTGATAGTTAGGGAGGTACTTGAGGTCGTTGACAGACCTCATCAGGAAGAGATTTTAGCAGTGATTTTGAACTCTCCTCAGCATGTTTCCCATGCTGTGGGAAACACTCCCTGTTGTTGCAGACGTGTTTCAGTCAGCAGCCATTGGGAGATGCAGAGGATTCCTTGACAGTTGGGGGGAATACCTCATTCATTGCAGCAGGGCACTCTGTCACCTCAAAGTTTTGCCTGCCACACCGTTGTCTCCACACTCAAATTATTACATCATACTCTAAACTCTGCTGTCCAAACACATTTACCTACTTTGTGGACCCCCTCACACTCACACCATCAGGATGCGGGTGGGGGGGTGTCCATAGCTGCATTCATAACTCCATTGGAGGATGAGCAACATCACCAGCCTCGTCAGGCCACCGTCCACCTCCGCCACATGGAGCTACACAACACAGTGCTGCGCAACAGGCACCTGCTCAAAGTATTCGAGCAACTAAACATACACCCACTGTAGGGTGACCCAACGGGTGGCATCAAGGGTGTTCATGGAGAACCTCATGAAAGGGCATTATTGCACAAGCCAGTCAAGAATGGCCAAGACGTGACAGTAGTGGTGACAATATAATCTGTAATGTAAGTTGATCAGAAATCAAATATAAGTAAAAACCATGACAAACCCTCAAACACCCTTGTGCATCCCCTTCATGCTCACGACACGTTTGCCTTACGCTTCCTACTACACATACGTGATGCATGCCCTGTGCCTGCAGCAAAGGTAGTGGCAGGTGGGGTGAGGCTGACCTTGAAAGAGATGCATGAGAGAGTATGAGACAGAGCCATGAGATTGTATGAGGATTGGGTTGAGTGGTAATTTTGGGATGAGCACTGGGGAGGTGAGGAAGTGCAGGTAAGATGAGGATGAGGGTTCAGTGGGTGTGAGGAGTGATGTGACAGAGTAGTGTTGGCAGTGCAGAAGGAGATGTGGGGTGGGGGCGGTGATGTGGCAGACGGAGTGTAGTGGACTGAGTAAGAGTACTCACTTCGGCTGACCTGGTTCGGTCATTGAAGTGCCTCCTGCACTGTATGCAGGTGTGTGATATGTTGGTGGTGCTGGTGACCTCCTCTGCCACCTCGAGCCAGGCCTTCGTGGTGGCAGAGGCAGGCCACTTCCTCCCGTCCGCCGGGTGGAAGATCTCCCTCCTCCTCCTCCTCCTCACGCCATCCAGTAAGACCTGGAGTGAGACATCATTAAACCTAGGAGCAGCCTTCCCCCGGGCTGCTCCATGCTGTAATTTTGCCTATTTTCTGCAGCATCAGTCAGTGGAGGATTGCCCCTTTAAAAAGGGCTCGTCCAGCTGACAGCCTATGATGCGGGTGCGCAGTCCGCCCGCTGCGCTGATTTCCAGCGCGAAACACGGAAGCCAAGGTAAGTGGCTTCAGTTTACTTACGATCGCGTGCCAAACCCACCGATTTCACTGGGCGCGGTACCCACGTGCCCAGTCAACCCCCCGCTGCCAACTCGCCTCCCTCCTAATATCTGGCCCTTAGTATCTAGGCTGAATAAAGAATAACTGGTTGGCTAAAGTACGTGGAGGGCTGTTGCATTTGTGGAAACCTATCCCAGCAAAAGTCTGCCTTCAGGAGAGATGGGTCGGGGGTGAGGGGGAAGATCGGGGGGGGGAATAAACTATCAGGTACCAGAGTAAAGCTAGTGCATATGATTTTTCTGAGCCTTTCAGGAAGATTTCATTAATACTGCTTTGTGGATATGACAGGGGGTTCTCCAGAATAATGGCAACTACATTTTTTTTAAAAATCACTCAACCAAAGGAAAGAATATGGGCAGAATGCTCCCCAAAGTTAATGAAAAAGGGAATAATTGTAAGTATTATTTAACTTTGACATGAATTCTTTAAAACACTCTTTCTGTGTTTTGCCAATACAAAGAATTGAGGGAAAAGGAAGCTCAGTCAGTTGCCAGATAACACTCTGCTGGATGTGATAGGAAAACAGTAGGAAATGATTTTTCATCCAGGCAGCTGTAACAATACAAATTAATCTGTTTTTCATTCAGACCAATAACAGAAACATAGTTGCACCCATCCATTTTAGTAAAATAACATGTTTTCCAGATTTTTTTTGATGATGTGATGATATATAATAAGAAACGGTGATAGGACATAGAAACATAGAAAATAGGAGCAGGAGTAGGCCATTCGGCCCTTCGAGCCTGCTCTGCCATTCAATATGATCATGGCTGATCCTCTATCTCAATACCATATTCTTGCTCTCTCCCCATACCCCTTGATACCTTTTGTGTCTAGAAATCTATCTAGCTCCTTCTTAAATATATTCAGTGACTTGGCCTCCACAGCCCTCTGTGGTAGAGAATTCCACAGGTTCACCACCCTCTGAGTGAAGAAATTTCTCTTCATCTCAGTCCTAAATGTCCTACCCCATATCCTGAGACTGTGACCCCTTGTTCTGGATCCCCAGCCAGGGGAAACATCCTCCCTGCATCCCGTCTGTCCAGCCCTGTCAGAATTTTATATGTTTCAATGAGATCCCCTCTCATTCTTCTAAACTCGAGTGAATACAGGCCGAGTCGACCCAATCTTTCCTCATACGACAGTCCTGCCATCCCAGGAATCAGTCTGGTGAACCTTCGCTGCACTCCCTCTATGGCAAGTATATCCTTTCTTAGGTAAGGAGACCAAAACTGCACACAATACTCCAGGTGTGGTCTCACAAAGGCCCTGTTACTGCAGTTATAGACATCCTTGCTCTGTACTCAAATCCTCTTGCAATGAAGGCCAACATACCATTTGCCTTCCTAACTGCTTGCTGCACCTGCATGTTTGCTTTCAGTGACTGTTGTACAAGGACACCCAGGTCCCTTTGTACATCAACATTTCCCAATCTATCACCATTTAAATAATGTGTTGCCTTTCTGTTTTTCCTTCCGAAATGGATAACTTCACATTTGTCCACATTATACTGCATCTGCCATGTATTTGCCCACTCACTCAACTTGTCTAAATCGCCTTGAAGCCTCTTTGCATCCTCCTCACAACTCATGATCCCACCTAGTTTTGTGTCATCAGCAAACTTGGAAAGGACACAGGGGTGCAGTTTTCTTGGGTAAAAGAATCCAGTTCGTCAGTATCTCCACAGGTGCCAGAACTTTGCCCTTGAGTCAGCTCAGATAGTGAGTGTGGGCATTTTTTCATCCACATAGGCTATCACAGCTGCACCCTATCCTGTTCTCATCTATCATCCACACATACACACTTTCCAACATGGGTGACTGGATAGGACTGGAAAATCTAGTGAATTGTTTCCCCTCCCTAGATTTCTGGTCACTACAGAACAAAAAGGATATTACAGCTATTGAAAGGATACAGAAGAGGACAACTAGAATGATGGAGGGATTGGATTCCGAGGAGTGATTACGTAAATTGGGCATGTTCTCACTGGAATAGAGAAGGTTGAGAGGTGATATGATTGCTGTTTTTATGATTCTAAAGGGACTAGATAATGTCGACCATGACAAACTGTTTCACCTTGTCCAGAACAATAGAACCAGACAACATAGGAACAGGAGTAGGCCATTCAGCCCCTCGTGCCTGCTCCGCCATTTGATAAAATCATGGCTGATCTGTGATCTAGCTCCATATACCTGCCTTTGGCCCATATCCCTTAATACCTTTGGTTGCCAAAAAGCTATCTATCTCAGATTTAAATTTAGCAATTGAGCTAGTATCAATTGCCGTTTGCGGAAGAGAGTTCCAAACTTCTACCACCCTTTGTGTGTAGAAATGTTTTCTAATCTCACTCCTGAAAGGTCTGGCTCTAATTTTTAGACTGTGCTCCCTACTCCTAGAATCCCCAACCAGCGGAAATAGTTTCTCTCTATCCACCCTATCTGTTCCCCTTAATATCTTATAAACTTCGATCAGATCACCCCTTAACCTTCAAAACTCCAGAGAATACAACCCCAATTTGTGTAATCTCTCCTCGTAACTTAATCCTTGAAGTCCGGGTATCATTCTAGTAAACCTACGCTGCACTCCCTCCAAGGCCAATATGTCCTTCCGAAGGTGCGATGCCCAGAACTGCTCACAGTACTCCAGGTGCGGTCTAACCAGGGTTTTGTATAGCTGCAGCATAACTTCTGCCCCCTTGTACTCCAATCCTCTAGATATAAAGGCCAGCATTCCATTAGCCTTCTTGATTATTTTCTGCACCTGTTCATGACACTTCAATGATCTATGTACCTGAACCCCTAAGTCCCTTTGGACATCCACTGTTTTTAACTTTTTACCATTTAGAAAGTACCCTGTTCTATCCTTTTTTGATCCAAAGTGGATGACCTCACATTTGTCTACATTGAATTCCATTTGCCACAGTTTTGCCCATTCACCTAATCTATCAATATCCCTTTGTAATTTTATATTTTCATCTACACTGCTTACAATGCCACCAATCTTTGTGTCGTCAGCAAACTTAGATAGGAGACTTTCTATGCCTTCATCTAAGTCGTTAATAAATATTGTGAATAATTGAGGCCCCAAGACAGATCCCTGCGGGACTCCACTAGTCACATCCTGCCAATGTGAATACTTACCCATTATCCCTACTCTCTGTCGCCTTTCGCTCAGCCAACTTCCTAACCAAGTCCGTACTTTTCCCTTGATTCCACGGGCTTCTAGGCCTGTGCTTGAAGGGGGGTAAATTCAAAACTAATCTGCAGAATCAATATTTCAGTGAGCGAGTCGGCAGTCTATGGAACAGACTCTCCGGGGAGATGGTGGAAGCAGATAATATTGATTCATTCAAAGGCGAATTAGATTCATTTCTTTCAGAAAATAACATTTTGGGATACAGTCTATGAGTAATTTAAGACATGATGTGGTAAATGAAGCATGTTTGGGAGGAACAGGTGACTTTGGACCTATGGTTCCCAAAACTTCCCACCATAGGGAGTTTTCCTCACCTCATGTCTGGGTTTGTGTAGACTAATTGATGGAGATTGATTGCTATGATTAATCAACATCTCACTATCGTTGTATCATGCAACTACCAGGATGGTAGAAGATGAACTAGATCTTGTTCTTTTTTCATCCAGCAATTACTATATTTCTATTACAGGACACTGAGGCCAATTCTAGTGCCCCCCCCCCACCCCCCCGCCCCATTACTGGCCAAAATCAGATAACTCAGCACAGGTGGGGATCAAACCTAGGATCTTCTTAATTTGTGTGGCTCAGTACACCACCAAACACTGAGCCATCGGGGGAGGTAGGTGTGAATTTTTCCAAAATACATCATCAGTTGTAACCTGGTAATGCTTAAGAAGTTCGAAGTCATCTGTAAATAGAAGAATATTTCTTAAGATCCTATATCACAGAGCATTATGTTTACCTTTAAAGGTAACAAGAATGTATTAATTATCCTTCAACATGAGCACCTAACCTGATGAAGCAAAAGAAATACCCCTCAATGGTCACCCCTTAGAACCATGCTATATAGAACATAAGAAATAGGAGCAGGAGTAGGCCATACGGCCCCTCGAGCCTGCTCCACCATTCAATCAGATCTTGGCTGACCTTCAACCTCAACTCCACTTTCCTGCCCGATCCCCATATCCCTTGATTCCCCTAGAGTCCAAAAATTTATCGATCTCAGCCTTGAATATATTCAATGACTCAGCATCCACAGCCCTCTGGGGTAGAGAATTCCAAAGATTCACAACCCTCTGCGTGAAGAAATTCCTCTTCATCTCAGGCTTGAATGGCCGTCCCCTTATCCTGCGATTGCGCCTCCTACTTCTAGACTCTCTAGCCAGGGGAAGCAATCTCTCAGCATCTACCCTGTCCAGCCCCCTCATAATCTTATATATTTTAATGAGATCACCTCTTATTCTTCTAAACTCCTTAGAGTATAGGCCCATTCTACTCAACCTGTCTTCATAGGACAACCCTCTCATCCCAGGAATTAATCTAGTGAACCTTTGTTGCACCGCCTCTAAGGCAAGTATATCCTTCCTTAGATAAGGAGACCAAAACTGTACACACTACTCCAGGTGAGGTCTCACCAATGCCCTGTACAACTGTAGTAAGACTTCCTTACTCTTGTATTCCAACCCCCTTGCAATAAAGGCCAACATGCCATTTGCCTTCCTAATTGCTTGCTGTACCTGCATACTAACATTTTGTGTTTCTTGTATAAGACACCCAAGTCTCTCTCAACACCAACATTTAATAGTTTCTCACCATTTAAAAAATATTCTGTTTTTCTATTCTTCCTACCAAAGTGAATTACCTCACATTTCCCCACATTATACTCCATCACCACTCACTTAATCTGTCTATATCCCTTTGCAGACTCTTTGTGTCCTCCTCACACCTTACTTTCCCACCTAGCTTTGTATTGTCAGCAAACTTGTATACATTACACTCGGTCCATTCATCGAAGTCATTAATATAAATTGTAAATAGCTGAGGCCCAAGCACCAATCCTTGCAGCACCCCACTAGTTACAACCTGCCAACCCGAAAATGACCCGTTTATCCCTACTCTCTGCTTTCTGTCCGTTAACCAATCCTCTATCCATGCTAATATATTACCCCCAACCCCATGAGCCCTTACCTTGTGTAACAACTTTTTATGTGGCACCTTATTGAATGCCTTTTGAAAATCCAAATATACTACATCCACTGGTTCTCCTTTATCTACCCTGCTAGTTACATCCTCAAAAAACTCCAGTAAATTTGTCAAACACAATTTCCCTTTCATAAAACCATGTTGACTCTGCCTAATCATATGATTTTCTAAGTGCCCTGTTACAACTTCCTTAATAATGGATTCCAGCATTTTCCCTACTACTGATGTCAGGCTAACTGGCCTGTAGTTCCCTGTTTTCTCTCTCCCTCTCTTCTTGAATAGTGGGGTTACATTTTCTACCTTCCAATCCACTGGGGCTGTTCCAGAATCTAGAGAATTTTGGAAGATCATAACCAATGCATCCACTATCTCCGCAACCACCTCTTTTAGAACCCTCAGATATAGGCCATCAAGTCCAGGGGATTTGTCGGCTTTTAGTCCCGTTAGTTTGTCCAGTACTTTTTCTCTAGTGATAGTAATTGTTTTAATTTCCTCTCATTTACCCCTTGGTTCCCCATTATTTTTGGTATGCTTTTTGTGTCGTCTACTGTAAAGACAGATACAAAATATTTGTTTAATGATCTGCCATTTCCTGATTCCCCATTACAATTTCTCCTCTCTCAGCCTCGAAGGGACCAATGTTTATTTTTGCTACTCTCTTCCTTTTTACATACTTGTAGAAGCTCTTACAATCCGTTTTTATATTTCTTGTTAGTTTACTTTCATATTCTATTTTCTTCCTTTTTATCAATTTTTTGGTCGTCCTTTGTTGGTTTCTAAAACTCACCCAAACCCCAGGCTTATTACTCTTCTTAGCAACATTATAGGCCTTTTCTTTCAATCTAATACTCTCCTTAACTTCTTTAGCTAGCCACAGGTGGATCACTCTTCCCGTGGAGTTTTTATTTCTCAATGAAATGTACATTTCTTGAGAATATTGAAATATTTCTTTAAATGTTTGCCATTGCTTTTCAACTGTCAAACCCTTTAATGTCCCAATTTACCTTTGACAACTCGCCCCTCATACCTATGTAATTGGCTTTATTTAAGTTTAAGGCTCTAGTTTCTGACTTAAGTATGTTACTTTCAAACTCAATGTGAAATTCTATCATATTATGATCGCTCTTCCCCAGAGGTTCTTTTACTGTGAGATTACTAATTGACCCTATCCCATTACACAATACAAGATCTAAAATAGCCTGTTCCCTGGTTGGTTCCATGACCATATACTTGGTCAAGAGGCAACAGAGTCCATCTTTTGAGGTCATCAGTCCACTCCTTTGCATCAAAGTCATGTTAATAAATAACTATATCTGGCAGATTTGTGACGAAGTATGTTGTTTTAACAAAGGAAGGGAGTTAAACCCTACTTCAAAGGCTCCTTAACTGTGTACATGTTTACTCCCCAGAAAACATGATGTAAAATCATTAATGGGATTAGTGTGTCCTGCTTTTTAATAACTGATGTTTTTGTAATGTGGAGATGCCGGTGATGGACTGGGGTTGACAATTGTAAACAATTTTACAACACCAAGTTATAGTCCAGCAATTTTATTTTAAATTCACAAGCTTTCGGAGGCTTCCTCCTTCGTCAGGTGAACGATGTGAAAATGAAATCCTCGAAATGAAATCGCATTTATAATTCACAGAACAATGCTTGGTGATTACAGACAGTTTTTTCAACTGCCCGTTGCCAAGGCAATCAGTGTGCAGACAGACAGGTGTTACCTGCCAGGTCTCAGAATATACAAATCACCAAAAAAAAACAACAAACAAAAAAAACAGAGATAGAGAGGTAGAAACATAGAAAAGACAGCAACTGACCCGTTATATTAAAAACAGATAACATTTGTTCGCTGGTGGGGTAACGTGTAGCGTGACATGAACCCAAGATCCCGGTTGAGGCCGTCCTCATGGGTGCGGAACTTGGCTATCAATTGATGTTTTTGTACTTAGACAGTAATGCGTAAGCCTTGCAAATAATTTGCAGCAGCAGTAGTAATAATGCCCAAAATAGATTTAATGCTCCAAAAAACAATTTTCCACTGAATAATCGAGCATAAACACTACCCCAGTCAGGGGACTCCACCTGCAGGTTTTGTTGGAAACCAAAATAAACTGAGAAGCAGGATTTCATTCAAAGAATTCATTTATTTTGAGAAATGCAAGATGTTACATATATTGGTGTTTAGTCAGCACTTTCAGGAGAGGAGAACATTAAAAAAGTGGATATAAGCAGATTTATAAGTCCATGATTAAAAGTTATGGGGTGTTGGGAAAAATTAAATGGCTGCAGCCAGTTGAAGATAATTAACTGCATTGGGGCAGTAAAATCTTCCAGTCTTTAGAAAGGCTTATTTGAAAAATTATATATTTGTCAGCCTTTCCAAAGACTGCATGGTGGGGAAGCAAAAATGTAGCGGACTAAAAGCAAGCCAATGTTGAGGTGTGAAACGGAGTGTGGGCCAGTGCTGCAGCTGTGCAGACACCGGCTGCCTGGCAGAAAGCTGAGTGCTGTTTGCAGTATTTGCAACACCCGAGAACAGGTGTGGGAGAAAAGAAAGAACTTGCATTTATATAGTGCCTTTCACAACCTCAGGACGTCCCAAAGCACTTTACAGCCAATGAGGTACTTTTTTTTTTAAGTGTCGTCACCGTTGTAATATAGGAAATGCGGCAGCCAATTTGCACACAGCAAGGTCCTGCAAACAGCAATTAGATGATTGCTGATTGCAACCAGATAATCTGTTTCAGTGATGTTGGTTGAGGGATAAGGCCAGAACTCCCCTGCTCTTCTTCGAAAAGTGCCATGGGATCTTTCTCATCCACCTGAGAGGGCAGACAGGGCCTCTGTTTAATGTCTCATCCAAAAGATGACATCTCTGACAATGCCGCACTTCCTCAGTACTGCACTGAAGTGTCAGCCTGGATTAAGTGCTCTGGAACCCACAACCTCCTGACTCAGAGGCGAGAAGGCAGCCTGATGTAAGAAACCTAAGACTACTGAACAGTACTATGTACCAGGTAGATGGTGCAAGATTGCATGTCACAAAATGTTGTCTTCCTCCCTGTCCTACTTTTACTGCTTGTCCATGGTAAGCCCTCACACAACCTTACAGCTCTTTCATTGCATCTCATGCATGCCCGTACTTCAGCAGGGCAGACATTTAAGCTGCAACATACAATGGTAAGCTTTGTCACACTCACATCTTCCAAGGGATTCTGATATCAAACCATTCTAACACAAACATGGTCATTTACTGACACTCAGGATGGACTTCCAGTTGGGCAAAGACAGGCAAATAGCGTCCTGCTGATCCTGAGCAAACCAAGGCAGTTGTCCTTGGTCATTGACAGGTAGGTGTGCTAAGGTCTGCAGATATGATCTGGGACCTGCTGATCTCTCGGACAAACTTCTTTGATCTTGTACTATCCAAACCACAACATTTGAGGCACTTTAAAAAACAAACTTACCTTAAGGAATATAAAAAAATGGTGCCCCAAAATTTTTCTGAAAATTAAAATTAAATATTGAAATATCAAAAAGTGGAAAAAATTTGTAATAACAGCGACATTGCACTAAAAATGTACTGTACATATTGAAAAATTAAAAAAATAAGAAAGCTTTTACCACTTTAAGAACTCCTGTGCCATGGAGTTTCCCTTGCTTATAAATGAATGCTTAAGGAAAAAGCACAATCGGCACAAATACCATATTATGATGCTAGGTGCTCTTTTAAATATTGTTGCATGAAATCTGAGGCCTTAATAAGGCTTGTCCATGTTCCCTACCACATTCTATCAAAGGATATGGATCAAAGATGGGTAAATGGAGTTGAGGCACAGATCTGCCATGATCTAACTAAACGATGGAACAGGCTTGAGGGGCTGAATGGCTTCTTTCTGTTCCTATGCACTACAAGAGCACAGCTGGTCTCAGGCTTCTGTACCAGATAATGCAGCGAGCCAGAGCCCATAGTACAGTAGTGCTACTTGAGCCCCATAGTCCTAGCCCCCCAAAAAACTAAATAAACACAATCATTGATCTGTATAAATGATTAGGCTCTCCTCCTTCTGCTGCCTTGTCCATTTGTGTATGTGAAAGGCTGACTTGCTCCAACAGAATTCACCAGTGGCTTGCTGATATCCGTGCTTCCTCAGTACTTTCTGTTCCTTTGGAATCCTTCATTGATTGATATTTCTTGTTGAACGAAAACAGGAAAAAACATAAGGAAGCATTTTCCAGTAAATGGCAAAACACAGGAGGCAGGATATGAAACGAAAAGCCAAGTGCACAATAGGTGTTAGAAGTTCATGGAAGGGTTGTTCAGTCTGTAATTTGAAAGCTCAGCAAATCCATTTTCCAAATCACCTTTACCCACTGCAAAAGGACACTTACATCCCTGCAATTATTTTGAAGATCATGCTCCTATAATTTAAGGTGACCAAACATCCTGGTTTTCTAGTCAGTGTCCTAATGCCCCAATAAATTGTTTTGGGACGGCTCAGTGTCCCGGTTTTAACTCCAAACAAGACAGGATCCTTTTTCTTTCTCCTTGTATCTGTGACTCCAGTTTCTTCCCCATGCCCCAAGCTCCTTTTTCCCTTCCCCTCGTTTCCGCCTCTGATGTACGCTCCCATCCACTTTGTGGGGCTGATTATGAGGTCTCATTGCCGTGCTAGCAGAACTACAATGCATTGCACATATATAGGTGGCAGAGGCAGCACAATACCAAGAAATGTGAAGTACTAAATTTTGGGAGAAATAACAGTGAAAGGAAGTATACCCTAAACGGCAAGACTTTTAACAGAATGTAGATATATAGATCTTTAAAATACTCCATGCAATTAAATCAAATATACACATTATATGAAAATATTTACTCTGCACAGATTTCCTATAATACCCTTTACTTATGTAAATACATTTTAATATACTGTTTCACATATTTAACATTAATTTATTTTAACTTCCACTCCTTTCATTCATAAACCTCCACAACTAAATAAAATCTTCCAATATACAATTTCATATAACTTTTCAGTTGCATTCATTTCATTTTCTATATAATTTATCTCTAACATTTAATCTATTTACATTTTTTTCTTAGTATTTAACAAACATTCCCTTTATTAATAAAAACACTTACAATACACCACTACAATAACGATTTCTCCATTCCAACATATAATCATTCCTTATCAAACACATCCTCCAATTTCCCTTAAGCAACACGATGAGAAATCAGCTATATATACACATATAAATTATATATTTACATTTCATCATATATAAATATGTAAAAAATTTTATGTTAGTAAATTTCCTCTCCAATTTTCTCCTTGCGGAATGTTATGGCAGATCTATTTTTTAATATCAGTATAAAAAACAGTATGCCTAGCATGCACTTCCTGTCTGTCACGCTTCAGGCATCACATTTCCACGTCTCTCTGGACGTTACTCTTAAATTTTAACGTCACACTTTCTCTTGATTGGCTCAAATTTCACATTCATAAAATAGCAACAAATCCCAACCGAAGAGATAGGCACTTTGTTCATCGCCAAGTTACAAGCAGGAATGAAAACCAAAAATCAAAACCTACAAATCAAAACTGAGATGCCAGCGACGGCTACCAATAAAAGAAAGGAAAAGACAAACCAATCAAATTTCTCAAAATACTTGTGAAATATTTTTCAGCTGCCATTTTTTCCCTCCACCTGCCAACTACTGGTTTAAAATATATGCCTGGAATTTCCACAGGAATTCTTCAGCAATTTCTCCAGGGTTTCTGCCGCAATTACAGAGGGAGATCGGGAGAACCCTGCGGAAATTCTCCCCCTAGTTTCTGACATTTTTTTTTAAATTACATATTTCACAATAACATGTTTAAGCTTCCATATGAGATTGTCTTTTGTGTCTTTGAGTACCTTCATTAACTTTGTTATTTAAATGTAAGGAATCTTACAACACCAGGTTATAGTCCAACAATTTTATTTTAAAATCACAAGCTTTCGGAGATTATCCCCTTCGTCAGGTGAGTGAATGAATAAGAGATTCTCAAATCGCATATCTTATATTAGGCTGGGACACCATCACACCAATCAAAAGGTGTCGTTGGTGTTCAGACAGGTTAGCCACGGAAAACAGTAGGCCCCAGTATGCTGAATACACATTGTGTCAAATTACACAGACAGAGAGAAAGAGACCCAAAAGGCAGAGAGAGAGAGAGAATTAAAAACAGATAACTTTTTTTCCCCCCTTGCTGGTGGGGTTACGTGTAGCGTGACATGAACCCAAGATCCCGGTTGAGGCCATCCTCATGGGTGCGGAACTTGGCTATCAATTTCTGCTCGACGATTTTGTGTTGTCGTGTGTCTCGAAGGCCGCCTTGGAGAACGCTGACCCGAAGATCAGTGGCTGAATGTCCTTGACTGCTAAAGTGTTCCCCGACTGGGAGGGAACCCTCCTGTCTGGCGATTGTTGCGCGGTGTCCGTTCATCCGTTGTCGCAGTGTCTGCATGGTCTCGCCAATGTACCATGCTCCGGGGCATCCTTTCCTGCAACATATGAGGTAGACAACGTTGGCCGAGTCACAGGAGTATGAACCATGTACCTGGTGGGTGGTGTCCTCTTGTGTGATGGTGGTATCCGTGTCGATGATCTGGCATGTCTTGCAGAGGTTGCCGTGGCAGGGTTGTGTGGTGTCGTGGATGCTGTTCTCCTGAAAGCTGGGTAATTTGCTGCGATCGATGGTCTGTTTGAGGTTGGGTGGCTGTTTGAAGGCGAGTAGTGGAGGCGTGGGGATGGCCTTAGCGAGGTGTTCGTTGTCATCGATGACATGTTGAAGGCTGCGGAGAACATGGCGTAGTTTCTCCGCTCCGGGGAAGTACTGGACGACGAAGGGTACTCTGTTGGTTGCGTCCCGTGTTTGTCTTCTGAGGAGGTCTATGCGATTCTTCGCTGTGGCCCGTCGGAACTGTCGATCGATGAGTCGAGCGTCATATCCCGTTGTTACGAGGGCGTCTTTCAGCGTCTGTAGGTGTCCATCGCGTTCCTCCTCGTCTGAGCAGATCCTGTGTATTCGTAGGGCCTGTCCATAGGGGATGGCCTCTTTGACGTGGTTGGGGTGGAAGCTGGAAAAGTGGAGCATCGTGAGGAACGCGATGGACACCTACAGACGCTGAAAGACGCCCTCGTGAGAACAGGATATGACGCTCGACTCATCGATCGACAGTTCCGACGGGCCACAGTGAAGAATCGCATAGACCTCCTCAGAAGACAAACACGGGACGCAACCAACAGAGTACCCTTCGTCGTCCAGTTCTTCCCCGGAGCGGAGAAACTATGCCATGTTCTCCGCAGCCTTCAACATGTCATCGATGACGACGAACACCTCTCTAAGGCCATCCCCATGCCTCCACTACTCGCCTTCAAACAGCCACCCAACCTCAAACAGACCATCGTTCGCAGCAAATTACCCAGCTTTCAGGAGAACAGCATCCACGACACCACACAACCCTGCCACGGCAACCTCTGCAAGACATGCCAGATCATCGACACGGATACCACCATCACACGAGAGGACACCACCCACCAGGTACATGGTTCATACTGCTGTGACTCGGCCAACGTTGTCTACCTCATACGTTGCAGGAAAGGATGCCCCGGAGCATGGTACATTGGCGAGACCATGCAGACACTGCAACAACGGATGAACGGACACCGCGCAACAATCGCCAGACAGGAGGGTTCCCTCCCAGTCGGGGAACACTTTAGCAGTCAAGGACATTCAGCCATCGATCTTCGGGTCAGCGTTCTCCAAGGCGGCCTTCGAGACACACGACAACACAAAATCGTCGAACAGAAATTGATAGCCAAGTTCCGCACCCACGAGGACGGCCTCAACCGGGATCTTGGGTTCATGTCATGCTACACATAACCCCACCAGCAAGGGGGAAAAAAAGTTATCTGTTTTTAATACTCTCTCTCTCTCTCTCTCTCTGCCTTTTGGGTCTCTTTCTCTCTGTCTGTGTAATTTGACACAATGTGTATTCAGCATACTGGGGCCTACTGTTTTCCGTGGCTAACCTGTCTGAACACCAACGACACCTTTTGATTGGTGTGATGGTGTCCCAGCCTAATATAAGATATGCGATTTGAGAATCTCTTATTCATTCACTCACCTGACGAAGGGGATAATCTCCGAAAGCTTGTGATTTTAAAATAAAATTGTTGGACTATAACCTGGTGTTGCAAGATTCCTTACATTTGTCCACCCCAGTCCATCACCGGCATCTCCACATCATTGTTATTTAAAGGCCCCAGTCTCTCTCAAAACCCTAAACTTGCTGTTGATAATTTCCTCAGAGGTATTGCTTTGTGCCTGGATGTTCCAGTCTGAACATGTGCAGTATTTGACACAAAAATAATATATCTACTAACGATTGTATATATATGCATTTCACATTAATTAAAGGAGCCATGTATTTAATTACTGTTGGTATCTAAAAGTACTATTTATTTATTTTCCATGGAACAATCATTTAAAAAAAAAACTTACTTCACTGTCTCTGGGGAGATCTCCTATAAGCTTCCTTCCAAATTCTCCCCACGATGCTGGAAATCTCCACATTCCATCCCCCCAATCTGCTAAGCCTCAGATTCCCCCTCGACGTTGCTGCCAAACCACAAGACCCTCCCCAGTGGATCCAACCCCCCCCCCTCTCCAGTCCTGCCAAAACCCAGGATCTCCACCACTGTGCTGTCAAAAACCAAAACCACTCCCTGAGTCCTGCCAAACCCCAAGATCCCCCATGTTAGACCCCAAGCTATTATGGATTCTGCTTACACCATTATTCCTCATAGGGCATTCTATATTTTAACAACCCTCTGTAAGAAAATTTCTCCTAACCTCTCCCTTCATTTTTTGCTGATGATCTTAATTTATGCCCTTTAGTTACTGACTCACCGACCAGTGGAAATAGCTTTTTCAAAACACTTCATAATTTTGAACAACTCCATCAGATCTCCTCTTAACCCTCTCTGTTCTAATGGAAAGCGCCTGTGACTCTCTAATCTCTCCTCATAATTAAAGCCTCTCATCCCTGGTATTCTCTTTGTGAATCTCTTCTGTACTCTCTCCATGAACCTTGGCATCCTTCCTAAAGTAGAGTGCCCAAAACTGGTTACAATATTTTAAACTGCAGCCTAACCAATAACTTATGTAGATTTAACATTTCCTTTTTGCTTTTGTACTTTATGCCCATTTATAAAACTGTATGCTTTTTTTTTTAAAGACAGCTTTTAAACTTGTCCTCCCATTTGTATATGTGAACCCCTCTCTGCTCCTACTCCTTTTAAAGTTTTACCATTTAGTGTACATGTCCTCTCCTTATTCTTGCACCCAAAATGTATACCCTTACATTTCTCACCACCATTGTTAAGTGATGTGTGCAAGAGGTCTTGTGGTGATGCTCCATCTGATTTTCACAGTATAGCCCAGCTGGTATTGGATTTTTCACAATGCGGACGCCTGCTGATTAACATCAACAAATAGAATTGACAATAATCTGTAGGGTTTCAAATGGAGCAACTCCCTGATGGTCCTGAAGCTAAGTTTAGTTGCAGAGAGGGGGAGATCTGAAATAACCGGTGTCCAAGGGGATGAAAAAAAGATACAATTCTGTCACATTGAAGAGGTTTATTTCTTTCTTTCTCCAGTTTTCACTCTTAATCTCTTGAAGACACTGGCTGATGCTGGGGTTCAATTCTATTGGCACCAGCAGCCCTCTAGTGCTGGTCGGATATGTTATCATGGGGGTATCACAGCTGAGCTCAATCCTCTTCTCAGTTTAGGGGCCAACTGTAGTTGAGACCCTCTAACTCAGCACAGTCCAGGGATCCAACATGGGACCCACCTGATCTGCGTGACTCAGTGCCTCACCACACAGTACGTTTATCCGCTAGGTTTTAAGGAGAGTTACCAGGTCACAGAGAGTTGTCTAATGAGGAGAGATTATGTCGACTCGGCCTGTATTCACTCATTTAGAAGAATGAGAGGGGATCTCATTGACACGTATAAAATTCTGACAGGGCTGGACAGACTGGATGCAGGGAGGATGTTTCCCCTGGCTGGAGGGGTCCAGAACGAGGGGTCACAGTCTCAGGATACGGGGTAGGACATTTAGGACTGAGATGAGGAGAAATTTCTTCACTCAGAGGGTGGTGAACCTGTGGAATTCTCTACCACAGAAGGCTGTGGAGGCCAAGTCACTGAATATATTTAAGAAGGAGCTGGATAGATTTCTAGACACAGAAGGCATCAAGGGATATGGGGCGAGGGCAGGAATATGGTATTGAGATCGAGGATCAGCCATCATCATATTGAATGGTGGAGCAGGCTCGAAGGGCCGAATGGCCTACTCCTGCTCCTATTTTCTATGTTTCTATGTCAATTAGTTCTAAGCTAACTTAATGTAATACTTCATTTTGAAAATATCCCCTACCCAATTTCTCTCTCCTTTAAACAAAACAACCTCCTGTGTCAATTTAGCCCATGGCTTTATGAGTTGCACATTCAGCTAGTTAATAGTTATTTGGCTCAACGTTGGAAAGTAATGATGCTGACCTTTCAAAGCAAAAGCCAAACAAAACTTTCATTATCTTACCTCACCTTATGTTCCCTTGACCTTTAGTTACATATCATAGCTCCCATGTTTTCCTGTTTACTGCAGAATCTCCCCTCATATTCCTTCCTGCATCACACAGCAATAAATATCGAACCTCACAACTAAACAGTGCTGAGGTAACCAGTCTTTCGTGATTGTTTGCAGAGGTTCTTATACTGTTGGAACAAATCACTCAGCACGGCAGAAGGAACATTTATTCAGGTCAGTGTCAGCTTACTTACTGTGATCATTTGAAAAGTGAACATTCTGAAATACAGGGATTATAATGAGATATATTCTGTATATATGTTTTAATTTTTTGCTCTGGTTGAGGATTGTACATTGTAGTGGGTCCATAACAGGAAAAGTAGATTATGAACCTTTCGAAGAAACTTAGCATTCAAGGTTAAGTATTGTACAATAACCTGATTTAAAGTGAAGACCTTAGTACAGAGAGAGACAGTCGGTTGTGTCATGGATTAATTTAAAAAAAACCTGTTGATCTTGAAACTGCAGATGCCTCATGAAGTTCTGCTTTTCTACTGCAGTTTCAATTCACACTGAACCGCAAATCTAAATCGATTGAATTGAAACCTTTACAGCCTGAAAAAAAACTGCCCGATTACCTGGGTTAATTTGCTTCTCAGGCTTTGTTAAACCCAGATCTGAAAGATTTTGTACATTTTGGGGGTGAATTTCCATGGGCGAGGGTTCCGTTCACCTGGATACCCACACATTTGCTCTGTCCAGTAAGGAGTCACTTGATCATGACTAGGAGCAAGCGCCCTGGTTAATTTTTGTCCTTCCCTGCCCAGATGACCAGGCATCTTCTGGTCTGTACGTATGTGGGTAGTAATCCTTTTGGGGGAGTTCACCTACAGACAGAGGGTGAACTGCTTGCAAACCTGTCCCACCGCTGCCTTTTCTTGCTGCATCTGCCATTCTGATTGCCCCACTGAGAGAGGAAGGAAATTTCACTCAATACCCTGAACTCAATATTTTTTCTCTGTGTAAAGCTGAGGGATAATTATTTGACTAAACTAAAATACTTTTTCTTTAACTTTACACACAGGAAAATACACCACAAGACATTTTGTCCCACTTCAGTCTTAATTTGTGAGCCACCCAGTTCCCTTCACCACAGAATGAAAGAAAAAATGATTTTCTGATTTACTTGTCCTGGTTTCAAAGTTACTGTCCCAGGGCTCAGCTGGTCAAGGCCTGAGTAGCCAAGTGATACAAACCTGGAAATTCCCAAGTTTGATCTCACATCTGTGCTGAGTTAGCTGATCTCAGCTGTGGCAGCAATGAGGCGGTGCAATTGAGTTCAATGCCCCTGGGTTGGGGGGGGGGGGTGGAAATCAGCGAGGGTTTCTGCTCTTAATCACTGCCCAGTGATGCCTGCTGGAAAGAGTGTGCATGCGTCAAATAAAGACAGGGTCAGACTTGACCGTGATGCCCACTGCAGTCAAATATCCTGACAATGCTTACTGTCAAGGGTCACATGAAAATTGGTACTCGAGGGCTCCTGGTACCCCTAGAACTGTACCCTATTAAGGAGTTAACACCTTTGGGGGTGGGGGGGGAGAAATTGATAGCAGAAAGGAGGAAGAAAAGGAAATGACTGGTTCAGGTACTGGTTTTTCTGATTGGTCTGGATTGCTGTCTTTTTTGTTTAATATCTTGTTTTTCCTAATCGTGGTCAGGAATAAATAATTAAGTGGCTGGAGTCATCATGAAAGGTGTTTGGCAATTTTTTTTCTTGCTTGCAATTACTCAGATGTGATTACGCAATTAACACCAAAACACATCACTGTGCTGCGCAGATATCACCATCGTGCTCCTGTACTACATCAATGTGATAAAGATGGTGCGCTGCTATTTTCCTTCCCCAAGCACAAAGACAGTGGTTCTATTTTTTCCCCTCCCTCTCCTGAAGACGCTGACTCTTGCTAACCTATAGTTCTATGGGTGCTAAGTCACTCTCTGTTATCTCATTTGAGTGGCTATTCTTCACGTATGAGCCAAGACAATGAATATTGGCAGATTATTCACCCATGGAGGGCCTTATGCTATTCCTCGCTGGCCATCCACTCACGCACTTTCCAGCAGGTGTCCATGGATAGCAATCAGGAGCAGGAACCCTGGCAGATTGTCACACGTCCTAACCCAGGAATATAGGGAGGCCATTCAGCCCCTCGAGCCTGTTCCGCCATTCAGTTAGATCATGGCTGATCTGTATTTTAACTCCATTTACCCGCCTTGGTTCTGTGACCCTTAATAGACCCTTGGCCTAACAAAAATCTATCTGTTTTGAAATTTTCAACTGACCCCCAGCCTCAACAGCTTTTTTTTTGAGGGGGGGGGGGGGGGGAAGAGTTCCAGATTTCCACTACTCTTTGTGTAAAGTTGAAATGGTTGAGGCCATTTGTAGCTCCCTCTACTGCTGCCCCAGCTCATATCACATAACTCAGCAGAGAGTGGGGACTGAATCTTTCAGTCTGTATATTTTACTACAGCACCATACAGTGCAGATACTTGTTGAGCCCATGGGGGGGTGCAGCTGCCAGTGCCTCTTCAAAAAAATTCAAATGGCTACTGAAGCCAAGTCAATCACAACATTAGACAGGGAATTAGATAAACACTTAAAGAAAAATATTACACAGTACAGGAAAACAGCAGGGCAAGGGGATTAGAGTATTTTCTCCATTCCTGAAACCAGTGACTTATGCTGACATATAATTACATTGGTTTATGTAACCTTCTGGTATCTTGCCCAGGTGAGCATTTTGCTTGGGTGAGGGTAGACAGTGAGTATTGGCAGGCTATTCGACTGAGGGGCATTATAACTGATCTTGATCCTGTTATCCACTCCAGCAGGGGGCTCACTGGTTCATTATTACCCCGGGGACACAAGCCACTTGTGGCAATCCTGCTGGCTGGAGTCAGCACAGACTAGGCAATGAACCTGGGATCCTTCCTGGTTTATATAACTTAGCACCACACCAGGCAACGCAGTTACCCACTGAGGCAGTTAAAGGATACTTTATTTAATCCAAATACTTTTTGATTCAATATTACAAATCATTCTCATTTCTGCAGATTCTACGTGAAGGACTCAGTCATGGCCACCCCCAACAGCAGCTTGCGCGGCAACGACAGTGACGATTGCTATGGTGTTATGTGCAACTGTTGGCTCTCTTTGGATTACATGGCACTGGACATGGCGACATTTATCTTCTACATAATCTTTCTTGTAGTAGGTCTGATAGAGAATATCATTGTCATTTGGATAAATTGGCGGATGAAAGAGTCCAAGAAAGAAAGCAACCTGTACGTTTTTAACATGGCTGTCGCCGACATGGGTGCCCTTCTCTTTGTCCCATTCAGGATGATAGAGGCTCTGTACAATTACCACTGGATCTGGGGCAACTTTATGTGTAAATTCCTTTCCTTCTTTTATTTTGTTAATCTGTACAGCAGCATCTTCTTCCTGGCCTGTTTGAGCGTCGACGGCTATGTCTCACTGCGATACCCGTTTCAGGCTCAGGGATCAAGGGATCGACAGATCCGCAGGATGGTGTGCGTGTGTGTGTGGGCTGTGGCCTTGCTGTTATCCTTACCAGAGTTTGTATACACTGAACTTCATGGATCTGTTTATCTTTACTGCTATGCTGATGGTATGCTAACTTGGTATGTTATAAACACTGTTACTTTAGTTTTTGGGTTCATTATTCCTTTGCCTGTGATTGTAGTGAGTAATGTTTTCACTGCAAGAGCTGTGAAAGCCTCCAGTAACGCAGAAAGCAGAAGGACCTGTAAAATAACATATGCTTATATCATAGTGTTTTTGCTATGCTGGTCGCCTTTTTACACATTACTATTCTTGTCTCTGATAGACGAGCTCTTTCACTGTGTCGTTATCCAGTTGCTATATTTCTTTTATGACTTTGTGGAGTGCCTCACCTTTTCCCACTGTATCATAAATCCCATTCTCTACAACTTTATGCACAAAGATTTCAGGTGTCATTTAGCGGCCAATGTTGTGAAGTATATGCCCAAACAATATGTCAAGCAGGATGATGATGTTTCCATTTCTTCAGACACCAAACATATTGTGGTTATTACATGATCGAAACCTTTGAAGGGGGAGGGGAAACAAAGGGTGATTCAGTCAAAATGATCGTCTAAGGATTTTTTTCTTCTGCTCCTAATTCTTGTTGAAATGTTGATTTAAAATCATATGGGCATGTTACTGCTAGAAAGTATTAAATAATTCCATTAAAAATATTTTGTTAAAAGTGGGATGCAAAATGAAGGGAAGGAGGAGGCTTGTTGGCGCAGGGTGTTGGTTCACTAACGCAGGAATGTCCGCGTTTTTATCCCGTTGTGGCTCGCATGGGCCTCATATAAAGTTTAAACCTATTATCTCATTAATTTGCATCTATCTCAAGCTGCGGCTACAAACAGATCTTGGGATTCTGACTTTGGATTTACTTATCCAAGAGGCAGCAGCACTAAGAACAGCGCTTTCTCAAACTTTCAGCCGACAAAAGTCAAATAGCACAAATCAGTAAGAAATACAAGCGCAAATAGAATTGAGTTGTGTGGGCTTTGTGGGTTGGGCTTCATGGACTGAAAGTGGCCCGTGGGCCATAGTTTGGAAACCCCTGCACTAATGCCATGAGCCACTTTGTTGAAGGATTCAGATCCTTGCCCACAATTTCCCACATTGTGCACTCCCAGTGATCCGAGAGAGACTCCAGGACCACTCGCCCACAGAGAGGAAGGGGATATAGGAGGGAAAATCTGACTGTGCCTTTTCCTGGCTAGTTACAGAACAGCGATGGGACGCAGCTCATTTTTTGTCATTTTGGCACAGGAGATATGAACCTGGGTGGGTGGAAAGCAAGAGGAGAATGAGGAAGAAATAGGTTTTATTTTAAAAGAAGACAGGAATGAAATACACATCTTATCCCATGTGTCTCTTTATGGGCTGTTAAGTGTCAGTTTGGCTCAGTTGGTAGCACTCTCACCTCTAAGTCTGAAGGTTGTGGGTTCAGATCCCTTTATTTGAGCATATAATCTAAGCTGACCCTTTAGTGCAGTAGCGAGGGAACGTTGCATTATCAGAGGTGGATGAGATGTTAAACAGAGACCCTGTTCTCTCTGGCAGGTCAGGGGAATGTTAACAATCCCATGACACTACTGAAGGAGAAAAGAGTTTTTAGGGAATTCTCCTGGTCAATACTCCTTGCTCAACCAACACTATCTAAATAAATTAACTGATCATTTATCACTTTTGCTGTTTATGGGACACTGCTCTGCGCAAAATGACTGCCGCATTTGCCTACATAATAAGTGACTGCACTGCCAAAAGTCCTTCATTGTATGTGAAGCATTTTGAGAGAGATGTGATAAGGCGCTATATAAATGCAAGGTTTTCTAGCCCACTGTTGAGGTTCACACATGACGAATCAGCACTTGAGCAAGCTTTGGAACTATACCAGTGTGGCTTATTATCTTCCGATGGGGGGGGGGGGGAGGGAGGGGAGAATGTCTCTTTATAATCTATCTATATAATAAAAAGTTGTGTCTATTGTGAACATTGTGACTGCAGTGTATTGTCAATGTCTGTTAATTTTCTTCTTCCTCATTGGCCAAGTGCTTTATCTTCTCCCTCTGGTTAAGACAGTTTCTCTTTTCTAATTGGTTATTTTTCCACTTTTGATATTCACTAATCATATTTTATGGAACCTTTACTGACAGTAAGAGCTTTTACAAGTATATAAAAAGGAAGAGGGTAGCTAAAGTAAGTGTAGATCTCTTAGAGGATGAGACTGGGGAAATAATAATGGAAAACAAGGAAATGGCAGAGGCATTGAACAGATATTTTGTATCTGTCTTCACAGTAGAAGACACTAATAATATACCAATAATAGTAGATAATCAAGGGGCAAAGGGGAGGGAGGAACTAAAAACAATCACGAGAGAAAAAGTACTAGGTAAACTAATGGGTCTAAAGGCTGACAAGTCCACTGGACCTGATGGCTTGCATCCGAGGGTCTTAAAAGAAGTGGCTACAGAGATAGTGGATGCATTAGTTGTAATCTTCCAAAATTCACTGGATTCTGGAAAGGTCCCAGCGGATTGGAAAACCACAATGTAACACCCCTATTCAAGAAAGGAGGGAGACAGAAAGCAGGTAACTGTAGACCAATTAGCCTAACATCTGTTATTGGGAAAATGCTAGAATTGATTATGAAGGAAGTAGTAGCAGGACATTTAGAGACTCAAAATAAAATCAAGGAGAGTCAACATGGTTTTATGAAAGAGAAATTGTGTTTGACAAATTTATTAGAGTTCTTTGAGGAAATAATGAGCAGGGTGGATAAAGGGGAACCAGTAGATGTAGTGTATTTGGATTTCCAAAAGGCATTTGATAAGGTGCCACATACAAGGTTACTGTACAAGGTAAGAGCTCATGGTGTTGGGGGTAATATATTAGCATGGATAGAGGATTGGCTAACTAACAGAAAAGAGAGTCGGGATAAAGGGGTCATTTTCAGGATGGCAATCTGTAACTAGTGGGGTGCCGCAGGGATCAGTGCTGGGGCCTCAACTATTTACAATTTATATCAATGACTCGGATGAAGCCAAATTTGCTGATGATACAAAGATAGGTGGAAAAGTAAGTTGTGAGGAGGGCACAAAGTGTCTGCAAAGGGATATTGACAGGTTAAGCGAATGGGCAAAAATTTGGCAGATGGAGTATAATGTGGGAAAATGTGAAGTCATCCACTTTGGTAGGAAGAATAAAAAAGCAAAATATATAAATAGAGAAAGACTACAGGATGCTGCGGTACAGAGGGATCTGGGTGTCCTCGTATATGAAACACAAAAAGTTAGCATACAGGTTCAGTAGGTAATTGGGAAGGCAAATCTTGAAATAAAGTGGCCTTTATTTCAAGGGGGATGGAGTATAAAAGCAGGGAAGTCATGCTACAACTGTACAGGGTGCTGGTGAGACCACACCTAGAGTACTGCGTACAGTTCTGGTGCCCTTATTTAAAGAAGGATATACTTGCATTGGAGGCGGTTCAGAGAAGGTTCACTAGGTTGATTCCGGGTATGGAAGGGTTTTCTCATGAGGAAAGATTGAGAAAGTTGGGCCTGTACTCACTGGAGTTTAGAAGAATGAAAGGAGACCTTATTGAAACATACAAGATTCTGAGGGGACTCGATAGGGTAAATGCTGAGAGGATGTTTCCCCTCATGGGGGAATCTAGAACAAGGGGGCACAGTCTCAGAATAAGGGGTCGCCCGTTTAAGATGGAGATGAGGAGAAATTTCATCTCTCAGGGTTGTGAACCTTTGGAATTCTTTGCCCCAACGAGCAGTGGAGGCTGAGTCATTGAATACATTCAAGGCTGAGTTAGACAAATTTTTGATCAGCAAGGGAGTCAAAGGATATGGGGAAAGGGCGGGAAAGTGGATTTGAGGTAAAAATCAGATCAGTCATCTCATTGAATGGCGGAGCAGGCTCGAGGGGCCAAATGGCCTACTCCTGCTCCTATCTCTTATGTTCTTATGTTCTTTCTCCCAATTTTAAATTTCTCTTCACTCCTATTCCACAAAAAACTTCAGCCCAATCAAACTGCAGCAAAAAAAATTCTCAAGAACAGCAGGTATGGCAGTTCCTCACCGACTACACTCTTTATCCTTAAAAAGAACATTTCTTTCCTCAAAGTATGAACAAGGTAAAAATGCTCTCGGTTCACCTCACTTTCTATAGTGGAAACAGGTAAACCTCATTCCAAGCCTCCAACTTGAGTCCTGAGGATCTGCTCAAATACCACACTCACCGTGAGTCCAGGGGAGCACTCACCCTCACTGCTGTAGTTCCCGAGCAGTTGGGACTACTACTTCCAGCATGTACCGCGCTAATTCAACACACAGGCTCTGGAGCTTAACAAGTGACAACAGCAGGGGTAAGTGTTCCTCTGAGTCCTCAAAGCAGGACCATGGTAAACATCAGAAACCACGCTCCAGAACCCAGCTTACCTGGGAATGCCACAGTTGCTGTCAGCACGGGAGCCCGAGCAAGGGAATAGCAGCCTGAAATTCAGCCAAGAAAGATTTTTTACATACTGTAACTGGAGAAAAAAACATATTGTTGGAGATGTGTTCCACCTGACCTATCTTCCGAGTCACACTGACCACATGGGACATTTCACCATACTCCATTTTATTTCCAAAGTGTGCCTCATCCGAAGTGTTTGCGTCTCATTCGGCAGTGCCAAGTGCCACTTGGTCCTGCAGAATAAATGTTACCTCGTTTATATTGATTTCTAGCTGTTGGGGCTGGTAGAATGGAATTCCTGCACAATGTCAGGGAGGAAAGCAGTGGAAGCATTTGTGCTGCACTGTGAAATGCTGTTTCCTCCATGTCAGGAAAAAAGTGACCCCTGCTGGAAAGTGTGGCAATGCCCCTATGTAAAGAGCTTGCTCGCACTCACTGTCTAAGCTCGCACATGAAGAATGGCACTTGGGCAAGCAAGAAGTAGGCAGTCAGCATTCTTGGAACTCTATCTCAGGACAGGAGGAAGGGAGGAGAGAAAACTAGCAACAAAAGTGCATTTTGTGATCATGGATTAGCAGTAACAAACAACATTTCACCAAAGGAAATCTTAACCCCGACTCCAAATAAGAAATGAATATGTTCCTTTTATAAGAACTAGCTGCAGGGAACGTTGCTGATCTGAATATTCACAAGTGTCACAAAACAATGTTTTAAATATATTCGTTCATGGGACGTGGGCATCGCTGGCGAGGCCGGCATTTATTGCCCATCCCTAATTGCCCCTTGAGAAGGTGGTGGTGAGCCGCCTTCATGAACCGCTGCAGTCCGTGTGGTGAAGGTTTTTATGACTAAACACGGTCTCCTGCTATATCGATGCCAAGGAGGAGTCCTCTGATCTACAGAGACACATCTGCATTCAAACAGGAGCTTGTGACTGCAATTCTCTTTTTATTTATTGTAACGTTTTCATTCAGGGTTGAGGTACAGATAAAGCTACAGAAAAGGGTAGGTATTGGTGTGGTGCTGAGGTGGGGGGGAAGCAAGAGGGTCTCCCTCAACAGCTTAGTGAATTTATCCAGTGAGTGGCTGAGTTGACAGATCAGGAAGTGGCCAGATTTGATTTCCTAAACTGTGCTGAATTAGCTCTTCTCACGCGGGGTGGTGGGGCTGCTACAATTGAGCTCGGCACTCTGGGGGTGGGGTAAACTGGCCAGGGCTCCAACACCTGATTGCTTTCCAGTGACCCTGCTGGAAGAGAGTGTATGTGGATGACAGATAGGGGCTCTCACATAAAAACCCATTTAGATGGTGACTGGCTTTCTTGGAACAGCACCCCAGTAAAGAGTCGAGAGCGAGAGGAAGGAGACCGGAAAAAAAATCTGGCAGGGTACACAGCAGAGAAAATTGTTAAAATCCTCTGGGACCTGGGTTCAAACCATGTCTCAATCCAGTTCTTAGTGGGTTTGGGCCCACAGCAGAAAACTGCTAATAAGTGCTGGATTAAGGGCAATTTCAGAGAGGATGCAACATAGCAGGTCTGGAAAATGGAAAACTGTTAAATTAGTGCAATATGGGTAGATTTCTTAGGATGAGGTTGTGATAAGAATATAAGAAATAGGAGCAGGAGTAAGCCATATGGCCCCTTGAGCCTGCTCCGCCATTCAATAAGATCATGGCTGATCTTCAACCTCAACTCCACTTTCCTGCCCGATCCCCATATCCCTTGATTCCCCTGGAGTCCAAAAATCTATCTATCTCAGCCTTGAATATACTCAACGACTGAGCATCCACAGCCCTCTGGGGTAGAGAATTCCAAAGATTCACAACCGTGAGTGAGGAAATTCCTCCTCATCTCAGTCTTAAATGGCCGACCCCTTATCCTGAGACTGTGTCCCCTAGTTCTAGACTCTCCAGCCAGGGGAAACAGGCTCTCGGCATCTACCCTGTCAAGCCCCCTCAGAATCTTGTATGTTTCAATGAGATCACCTCTCATTCTTCTATATCGTATAGGCCCATTCTACTCAACCTCTCCTCATAGGACAACCCTCTCATCCCAGGAATCAATCTAGTGAACCTCCATCACATCACCTCTAAGGCAAATATATCCTTCCTTAGATAAGGAGACCAAAACTGTACACAGTACTCCAGGTGAGGTCTCACCAAAGCTCTGTACAATTGTAGTAAGACTTCCTTACTCTTTTATTCCAATCCCCTTGCAATAAAGGCCAACATGCCATTTGCCTTCCTTATTGCTTGCTGCACCTGCATGCTAACTTTTTGTGTTTCCTGTAAGAGGACACCCAAATCTCCCTGAACACCAACAGTTAATAGTTTCTCACCATTTAAAAAAATTCTGTTTTTCTATTCTTCCTACCAAAGTGAATAACCTCACATTTCCCCACATTATACTCCATCTGCCACCTTCTTGCCCACTCACTTAACCTGTCTATCCCTTTCCAGACTCTTTGTGTCCTCCTCACAGCTTACTTTTCTTAGCTTTGTATCGTCAGCAAACATGGATACATTACACTCGGTCCTTTCATCTAAGTCATTAATATAGATTGTAAATAGCTGAGGCCCAAGCACCGATCCTTGCGGCATCCCACTAGTTACAGCCTGCCAACCCGAAAATGACCTGTTTATCCCTACTCTCTGTTTCCTGTCTGTTAACCAATCCTCTATCCATGCTAATATGTTACCCCCAACCCCATGAGCCCTTATCTTGTGTAACAACCTTTTATGTGGCACCTTATTGAATGCCTTTTGAAAATCCAAATATACTACATCCACTGGTTCCCCTTTATTTACCCTGCTAGTTACATCCTTAAAAAACTCTAAGAAATTTGTCAAACACGATTTCCCCTTCAGAAAACCATGTTGACTCTGCCTAATCATATTATGATTTTCTAAGTGCCCTGTTATCACTTCCTTAATAATGGATTCCAGCATTTTCCCGACGGCTGACGTCAGGCTAACTGGTCTGTAGTCCCCTGTTTTCTCTCTCCCTCCTTTCTTGAATAGTGGGGTTACATTTGCTACCTTCTAATCCACTTCCGTTCCAGAATCTAGGGAATTTTGGAAGATCATAACCAATGCATCCACTATCTCTGCAGCCACCTCTTTTAGAACCCTCGGATGTAGGCCATCAGGTCCAGGGGATTTATCAGCTTTTAGTCCCATTAGTTTCTCAAGTACTTTTTCTCTACTGATATTAATTGTTTTAAGTTCCTCACACTCATTAGCCCCTTGGTTCCCCACTATTTCTGGTATGCTTTTTGTGTCTTTTACTGTGAAGATAGATGCAAAATATTTGTTTAAAGCATCTGCCATTTCCTGATTCCCCCATTATAATTTCTCCTGCCTCAGCCTCTAGGGGACCAATGTTTACTTTTGCTACTTTCTTCATTTTTACATACTGTAGAAGCTCTTACAATCTGTTTTTATATTTCTTGCTAGTTTACTTTCATATTCTATTTTCTCCCTTTTTATCAATTTTTTGATCATCCTTTACCTAAAACTCTCCCAATCCTCAAGCTTACTACTCTTCTTGGCAACATTATAGGCCTCTTCTTTTAACCTAATACTATCCTTAACTTCTTTAGCTAGCCACGGATGAATCACTTTTCCAGTGGAGTTTTTAATTCTCAATGGAATGTATATTTGTGGAAAATTCTGAAATATTTCTCTAAATGTTTGCCATTGCTTATCTACTGTCATACTTTTTAATCTAATTTCCCAATCCATCTTAGCCAACTCACCCCTCATACCTATGTAATTGGGTTTAAGTAAGTTTAAGACTCTAGTTTTGGTCTTAAGTACGTCACTCTCAAATTCAATGTGAAATTCTATCATATTATGATCACTCTTCCCCAGAGGATCCTTTACTGCGAGATTACTAATTAACCCTGCCTCATTACACAATACAAGATCTAAAGTAGCCTGTTCCCTGGTTGGTTCCATGATGTATTGTTCTAGGAAACTGTCTCGAATGCATTCCATGAACTCAACCTCCAGACTGCCTTTGCCAATTTGATTTGTGATACATTGTTTGGGAAGAGTAGAAGGAGTTTTACTCTGCATTTAACTGTGCAATGCTTGACCTGGGGGTACAGAAAGTTTTCCAATCCCCTAGTACTAACATTCCAAGAAAAGGGGAAATAAACTAGTTTGCACTTAAATAGGACCTTTTACACCCTTAGAATGTCCCAAAGCATTTCACAGCCAATTAATTACTTTTGAAGTGGTCACTGTTAAAAAGGGAAACATGGCAGCCAATTTGCACACGAAACAGCAAATGAGATAAATGACCAGATAATCTGTTTTAGTGACGTTGGTTGAAGGATAAATGTTGGCCAGGGCATTTGGAAAACTCCCCTGCCGTGGGATCTTTTACGTCCACCTGAAGGCAGACGTCTTATCCGAAAGACGGCACCTGCAACAGTGCAGCGCTCCCTCAGTACTGCATGAAGTGTCAGCCTGGATTGTGGGCTCAAGTCTCTGGAGTGGGGATTGAACCCACAACATTCTGACTCAGAGGCGAGACTGCTACCAACTGAGCCAAGGCTGACTAGATTGAACACAAAACTAATTCAAAATGTTTTTTGTATATTAAAAACTATCCCTGTGTGTTTGACTTCTTGTAGTTTTGGAGGAGAGAACTCAAGAGACTCTATTCATTTTCAAATATTCAAAGATAAGGATGATACAAAAAGAACTGCTGGGTGAGGTAGTTTACTGAGATACCAGTACATGCAGTTTTAAATTGTTTCTGAAAATATACTGTGACAAGCTGGCACACAGCGAACAACAGAAGAATGCAGCTCCAACACTGTTACATACAGCAACATTACCACTACACACAAAGTGTTCATTGAGCTTAAGAAGCAAGTTTTCCACTCCTCCAAGTCAGTTTCCATGTATCAGCTCTTATTCCTTTATCAAAAAATATATATAAAATGATGGGCAAAAAGACAGACAGAAAATAAAAGGATGTTAAAAATCAATGATTGGCTTGGGTGGTCCACACTACAAAACTGTCCTTAAATTTTGCATAAATTAATAATCTCACTCAGATAGGCAACAAAGGTGGCTGATTTTGGAAATGGATAAATGTCACATTGATGCAGAAGGAGCTGGCGCTCTTCTGAGGTTGTGGCTGAGGCACATCGTTGGAGCAGAGTAAAGGAAACGTCACTCTCCGGGTGGCTACGTTACACCTGACCTGGGAATGCTTCATGTTGGCATGCCAGAAGTTAAGACACATTGGGTGAAAATTTCCTCTGTGTGCTATAGATGGCAAAATCCTAAACTCTGTTCTTTATAAATGTGTTTACGATTTTGCACTGAGGGAATCTTCCTTCATTATTGGGACAGAATAGAGCTAGCCTTACTCTGCATACAGCCCATGTTTCACTTGACCTGGGAGAGTCTGATGCTAATGCTGAGTGTCAGCATCAGACTTGCCCTGCTCCATTCCCCTATTTACCTTGAGCACAAACCTCAACAATAATAGCAGCAACGATTTAATGTTGAGCATTTTGGCATTCTGTTTTTAATCCGGTTTCCATGGGTGCAATTTGCCATACACAAAATCCAATTAAACAATAACATAAATTCACAAAGGCAATAACTTGCATTGACATAGCACCTTTGATGTAGAAACAAGTCCCGGGGGCTTCAGAGAGGAAGAAGGAACTGATGCCGAGCCTTTGTGGGGGAGTTGAGAGAGGTGACCATCGCCTGGTCGATTTGATAGATTTAAAGGGAAGTTTTTAAAAGGGGGAGGGGAAGAAAGAAATAGAGGGGGAAGGATTAAGGGAGGGAAAGTCAAAGAGTAGGACTGAGATGGCTGAAAATTCAGAGGAGCCGAGGGCAAGAAAAGGAATACAAGGCTAGGAAAGGTTGCAAAGGCAGGATGGGGTGAGGCCATGGAGGCACTTGTAGATAAGAGGAAGAATTTCAAATTCAATGAATAGGGGGACAGGGAGCCATTGTAGGTTAATGAGGATGGGGGTGATCAACGAGTGAGACAGGACATATGTGGTAGAGTTTTGGACAAGGTGGAATTTGGTTGAGAGTCCAGCAAGTAGAGAATACTGATATTTTGCTCGATCTGGTTCAGCCTGAGCAAGCAGCTAGGAAGAGGGATGGAGACAGTGGGAAGGGAGTAAAGTTTTTTTTGGCAGGGGCCAAAAGCAATGGCTTCAGTCTTCCTAATATTCAGTTGGAAGAAATGCTGGCTCATTCATAATTTAACGTTGACAGGGAGTCCGGAGGTAGTCATCAAGTCTAGGGACCTCGTTCTTAGATGGAGGAGCCTGCAGTGATTTCAGTGCAAAAATGCTTAACCTGGAATGTTCCAGCAGTGTCGTGCTGGAGTGCAAGGCCCATTTCATCACATGCTGGGCTGGAGGCTCACATTAAACAAAAACAGGAATTCCATGTACTTAGAAAATTAGTAACACAACAAAGAGATAGCACGCTAAAGTGTGCATACACCCAAACAACCGAAACAATGTGTTTTCATTAAGCCAAGGAATGATTGGAAGTGGGCAGATAAGTCAAATTGTGAGTTTAAACTGTTCCCATTGCTGACAGCCCCTAATTTTACGCATTACAGCAATAAATTTTCCATAGTCAGGAGATTAAAACTGACATTTTTGGCCAGAATTGTTTAATTAGGCGGATGTCCATTGGTTTTAGTCTGGCAATGGTGACAAGCAACAGATTCATATTTCATTATGGTTCATATTTCAGTTGAAGAGAGTAAGAATTCACTATGTAAACAGGGACCCAGTACTTTAGGACATGGTGTCCACTAATGCACAGTGCAAGGGTCGGGGAGCTGCAGTGATGAGATCATTTAGACTTTTGCCCCAGTCTTTTAACTCTCTACAATTTATTCCTTTGCTAAATTTTTGTTGGTGAATTTTGAACTCAAAAGTGAGGAAAATTACTGTAGCAATAAAAGGAAAAACTGCAAACGATGGAAATCGGAAATAAAACCAGAAAATGCTGGAAATACAAAAGCAGGTCAGTCAGCATCTGTGGAGAGAAAAGGTTAATGTTTGTGTGTTCTAGGGAGGTCAGACTTTTCATCAGAACTGATACAGGATAGCAAGAAAGCCCCTTTAATTGGACAGAGCAAAACAAAGAGGGGCAAATAATAAGTGAAGATGAAGAGGACAGATATGCTAACTGCTATTAGAAAGAAGCAGGTAATGGGGTTAATGGCCTATAAACATTTTTTTTACTAGATAAAGTTGAAGCTTGTTGAATGCAGTGTAAAGATTATCTCAGTTAGGCTGTGAGAGGCATTAGAAAGACAAAAGGTGAGCAAAATAGCTCAAGAATGGAAGGGAACATGATAGAACGTGAATGGGAGAATGTGGCAGGAATACTGGGGAGACGGCTAAGGTCCAAATTTACTAATATCAATATTACTGCCCATTATTCTCCTCTTATTGTGGCACACAAGGGTCAAATCAATGCTGAAATTATAAAACTTTGAATCAGCACAAACATAAGCCAGACTCACCTTGTAGATAATTCTCCTGCTAATACTGGTCTGGGTGCTTGTCAGCAAAAAGTGACAGTGGACTCCAAAGCATCCCCCCACCCACCAGCTTGCATGCTTGCTTGCAGGTAAGACTTGCATTAAATAAAGAAAGGCTTTTTAATAAATATACAGGCATATACATGATAGTGGCATAGGTATGCAATGTCTGAAGAGTGCATATATGTACAAAATTTAAGCAGAGAGAGGATGATACTAACTTGCGATCCAATTTCTGTGGTGCATTCAACGTTCTAGAGGATTTTGAAGTCAATGTGGCAAAGAGACTTGACAATTAAAAGAACTTAAGACTAAAAAGATCCCCTGGGCCAGATGGCATATATCCTAGGGTTTAGAAGGAGACAAGGAAGGAAATCTGTAGGACATTGGCTACCATGATGGAATCCTTGGACACTGGGCAACAGGAAGTAGCCTAAAGTAGTACTTATATTTTAAAAAGGAGACAAAACAGACCCAGGCTACTACAGGCTCATCAACTTAATGACAGGTAAAATAACAGAACCTATTCTAATGGGCAGACTGGAGGAGAATGCCTATAGCAATAAGTTAAGAAATGGCCGGTATGGATTCTGAAGGGAGAGTTCCTGCTTGACAAACCTCCTTGACTTCTTTGAGAACATTACAAATAAATTAGATTGTGCAACTATGGTATTAGTTTATTTAGAATTTCAAAAATCTTTTTGGCACAGTTCCACATGAAAGACTTCTAAAAGCTACAGGAATCTGGGGGAGAAGTTGGGATTGGATAAGAAGTTGGTTAACAAATAGGAACACACGAGAGGTGTAATGGCAGACTGTGGGAGGTGCTGAATGCAGTGTCTCAGGGATCAGTGCTTGGATCCTTGTTGTTTCTAATCTACTTTTATGAGCAAAATATTCAAACCAAATATGAGCTTGTCAAATTTGTTGGACACTTAAAAAAGGGAGCCTAATAAAGAGAGGGTGCAGCAAACGATTTCAAGAAGGATTTAGATTGGCTATGCAACTGGGCAGACAAATGTCAAATTATAGTTTTGGGTTATTGAATCTACACCCACTATAAACCAGATTGTGATTCATCTCATTGCTCTTTGTGGAACCTTGCTGTGCACACTTTGGCTACCACATACCCATACAACACTTCAAAATACTCCATTGGCTATGAAGCACTTTGGGACATCTTGAGGACATAAGGCTGCTATATAAATGTCACTTTGTTTGTTCTTTCATCTTTTAGTTTTGCAAATCTCTTCCAGCTCTACACCCCAACACACACCCTTTACAATTCTGAGTCTGGACGACTGACTGGGCACTCCGCTCAGTGCCAAAACCCTTGCCGTCACACTGCAATACTCTTCCTAAACTCCTCTCCACCTTAAAAAGCCTCCTCAGAACCTACCTCTTGGTCCATCTCCTTTAACCATCTTATCCAAATTCTTGCTTGGTGTCCAATTGCCTCTTTCGTCAAGCACCTCAGGACATTTGGCTATGTTTAAGGCTCTTAAGTGTATCAAGTTGCTGTTGATTTAATACGTGCAACAGCGCCACTTGCTGACTGCACAATAGTACTGCACGAACAGAACATCCAGTGTCACAGAAACAAGTGCTGCGCAGCAGGACACCTAAACCTCGGGAAAAAGAGAGTAGATTCGAACAATACCATTACCACAACAAAACACAATATACATATTTTCAATATTAAAGTATATTTAGAAAATAAAACAATTCTAATCCCGTTTAACGCTTTCCCACCCAAAGATCTGTTATTTTCAATGGGAACTCACAGCTCTTTTTGCAGGACGTTTTACATCAGCTGGTACAGTGAATCATCAGTACACAGCATGGCGAAGAAGACATTTGCTGCAAAAACATGGACCATTGCGACGGGTGGCCATCACTGAAGTTACAACGTCTTTGGCAGTCTTCAGTTGATCGATCAGAAGGCATCCAAATAATTCAAACACGCTAGATGCAATATCAGACCTACAAGAAAAAAACAGCAGTGGAACCATACAATGACCTCAGGTTGAGTCAAAGAGCCAGAAGCAATTTGCGTTATAAAGCCACAACTCTTTATTTGTGTGGAATTAAAAGCCAATTTACAGCTGTGTGGGTCAAATGACATTACGCAGAATTTAAAGGGCACCTGAACCACAAGACTGTCATACAGTTAAACATCCCTAATGTTTAAAATGATGTACGTAGGGCCCTCGGCAATTTAATTTGAGTTCAATTACAACCCCCCCTCCCTCCCTTGCTTGCTGGGGTTTGGTTCAATGGCCAGCAGCAGCCCTCTGATACTTCGCACAAGTGGCCTTCTTTATGTGAGCTGAGACGGTGAGTGTTAATGGACTATTTAACCACGAGTGGCATCACAGCCAAATCTGATCCTGGATGTGCATACTTTCCAGCATGATTACTGGATAGCGATGAGGTACAACCCTACCACCACTCCAGCTGAGGTCAGCTAATTCAGGTCACGGATCAAATCTGGGACCATCCATCCTTGTCTTAATTCCACACATGGCTAGGGCTTAATTCCACACATTACAGTGGATTTGCCCACTGAACTCCATTGTTTAGATTTTTAACTGTTGGTCGAGACAGGATGCAAGAACCTGTGGGTGCGAGTGGTCTGATTGGAAGGAGACTGGCAGTCGTCATATTCGCTGCAGAAATAGGAAGTCTGAGCTAGAGAAGGCCACTCAGCCTATCCAGAGTCCATGTATGATTATTCTACCATGGTCTTCCTCCCCACCACCCGTTGAGTCCCTTCTTTAAGAAACACTAAGTTCTATCCCCTGCCAACCTTGAAAAAATTCAAACAGTGCTGTTACTATCTCGATAAACCTCAATCAATCCTGGTCACATGGGTGTTACGGAGGGCCATAAATTTAAAAGTTGAGAAACAAATTTACATTGCTATTGAGGAACTTGTATACAGTGGTTAATAGTGAATACTGGGGGGGGAGGGCTTATTACAAGATACTAGTTACATTGAGGACAAACCACAAGATGCAATTATTGTCTAAGTCTACAGTATTTGACTATTCTGCATAATACATATGTGTATCGTTTAGTCACTGTTGCCTCAGTGTATACAGGATCTTTCCTTTGATGTAAGTTTTCTGGTAGCATTGAGAATAATAAGGTAGCGTGGAAAAGATGTAGATTAGAAGGCATGATGACATTTAACCTGAAAAATAGCAGCTCTATTTGGAAGGCACTGTAGCTGTACTTTTCACTATATTACTGAGCAATTCCACATACAAGTACATACATACACACAGTGAAAGAATGTAGCTAGGTAGAATGTGGCTTCCCCTGATGTCTTAGTGGGTCATTGTACTGCCAGTTGTGGTACTTAGCCTCATGGACCAAGTTCAAACTCTGGTCTGTGCTCCAATTGGGAAGGGGAAAAAATCTGTTGGGTTCTCTCTTCTGATCATGCAGGATGTGGTTCCCTTTTGCAGCACATAACATGGTGCAACATTCATTGTAACCATTACATTACATAGTATTTACAGCACAGAAACAGGCCATTCGGCCCAACTGATCTATGCGGGTTTTTAAGGTCCATATGAGCCTCCTCCCTCCCTACTTCATCTCACCCTATCAGCATATCCTTCTATCCCTTTGTACCTCATGTGTTTATCTAGCTTCCCCTTAAATGCATCTATGCTATTCACCTCCATGTGGTAGCGAGTTCCACATTCACAGCACTCCAAGTAAAGAAGTTTCTCCTGAATTCCTTATTGCATTTATTAGTGACTATCTTATATTAGAATAAGGAAATGGTGGATGAATTGAACAGATATTTTGCATCTGTCTTCACTGTAGAGGATACAAATAACATGCTAGAAATAATTGTGAATCAAGAGGTGAAAGGGAGGGAGGAACTTAAAACATTTACAATCACCAGGGAAAGGGTTCTGAAAAAAAAAAGCTGACAAGTCCCCAGGTTCTGATGGACTTCATTCTAAGGTCTTAAAAAAAGTGGCTGCAGAGATAGTAGATGCATTGGTATTAATTTTCCAAAATTCCCTAGATTCTGGAATGGTCCCATCAGATTGGAAAATAGCGAATGTAACTCCTCTACTCAAGAAAGGAGGGAGACAGAAAGCAGGAAACTACAGGCCAGTTAGCTTAACATCTGTCATCGGGAAAATGCTAGAATCTATTATTAAGGGCACTTAGAAAATCTCAATGCAATCAGGCAGAGTCAACACGGCTTTGTGAAAGGGAAATCATGTTTGATGAATTTATTAGAGTTCTTTGAGAAAGTAACAATGTGGATAAAGGGGATCCTGTGGATGTGGTGTACTTGGATTTCCAGAAGGCTTTTGACAAGGTGCCACATCAAAGGCGACTACACAAAATAAGAGCTCATGGTGTAAGGGGTAACATATTACCATAGATAAAGGATTGGTTAGCTAACAGGAAACAGAAAGTAGGCATAAATGGGTCATTTTCAGGTTGGCAAGATGTAATAAGTGGAGTGGCACAGGGATCAGTGCTTGGGCCTCAACTATTTACAATCTGTATCAATGACTTGGATGAAGGGACCAAATGTATGGTTGCTAAATTTGTTGATGACACAAAGGTTTGTAGGAAAGTAAGTTGTGAAGAGGACATAAGGAGTCTGCAAAGGGATATAGATAGATTAAATGAGTGGGCAAAAATTTGGCAGATGGAGTATAATGTGGGAAAATGTGAACTTGTCCACTTTGGCAGGAGGAATAGAAAAGCAGTATATTATTTAAATGGAGAGAGATTGCAGAACTCTGAGGTACAGAGGGATCTGGGTGCCCTAGTACATGAATCACAAAAAGTTAGTATGCAGGTACAGCAAGTGATTAGGAAGGCAAATGGAATGTTGTCATTTATTGCAAGGGGAATGGAATATAAAAGTGGAGATGTTTTCTACAGTTGTACAGGACATTGGTGAGACCACATCTAGAATACTGTGTGCAGTTTTGGTCTCCTTATTTAAGAAAGGACATAATTGCTTTGGAGGCGGTTCAGAGAAGGTTCACTCGACTGATTCCAGGGATGAGGGGGTTACCTTATGAGGAAAGGTTGGACAAGTTGGGCCTGTATACACTGGAGTTTAGAAGAATGAGAGGTGATCTTATTGAAACATATAAGATCCTGAGGGGACGAAAAGGGGTAGTTGCTGAGAAGATGTTTCCTCTTGTGGGAGAGACTAGAACTAGGGGCCACAGTTTAAAAATAAGGTGTCTCCCATTTAAGACGGAGATGAGGAGAAATTTTTTCTCTGAGTGTTGAGAGTCTGTGGAACTCCCTTCCCCAGAGAGCGGTGGAGGCAGGGTCATTGAATATTTTTAAGGCTGAGTTAGATAGATTCCTGATTAATAAGGGAGTCAAAGGTTATAGTAGATAGACGGGAAAGTAGGGTTGAGGTCACAATCAGATCAGCCGTGATCTTATCAAATGGCAGAGCAGGCTCGAGGGGCCGAATGGCCTACTCCTGCTCTTAATTTGTATGTTTGTATTTATGGCCCCTAGTTTTGGTCTCCCCCACAAATGGAAACATCTTCTCTACGTCTACCCTATCGAACTCCTTCATAATTTTAAAGACCTCTATCAGGTCACCCCTCAGCCTTCTCTTTTCTCCTGTTAAGAGAGAGAGGAAAAATACAAGGGTCAGTTTAACCTGAGCAATAATGACCCAGTACACCAGCACACTGTCACTAAGGTGATGTGCATTGGATCACAGGACTTAGATTTATACTTGTGACTCTCCATACAGGGAGGAAACAAATGAACATGGTGCTTACACACTTATTAATGGTAAGACAGCTTACCACAGCTGGCCTGCGGAGAATGGTACATAGCATAGGGCTGGGAAGAGCAGGGAAAAATATAAATACTTAAAAAGAAACTTGCATATGGTTTCTCTTCAATCTGCTTAACTCATTCTAAGCCATAGTTGGTAAATGCACTGCCCAGTGCAGAACTCAACCTGCAGGAGAAGAAACTAATGGAAAAATAGAAAAAAAAACACTTGTAAATTTCTTTGACTGAGAGGTATTTACTATTATTCAATTTGGTTGCTTGGATTGCAAAAATCTACAATAAAAATGACTGGCTCCCTCGGGTGGTTCAGCAAGTTTATCCAGCGAGTAGCTGTAAGTCCCAAGTTTGATCCCCTGTCTGTGCTGAGTTAGCTAATCTCAATCGGGCAGTGCTGGATGCTACAAATGGCCTCAGTGCCCTTGGATTTGGGTGGGGGAGAAAAAGAACTGCCAGGATTCCCACTCCTAGAAGGTGCCACTGGACAGCAGACCGAAGTGTATGTAGACACTGGGCAAGAGCAAGATCAGGCTCAGTTGTGTTGCCCCTGGCAGTCAAATAGCTGACCACTGCTCACTGTCAGGGATTAGAAGTGGATTAGGCCACTTGGGTGAGGTACTGGAGGACAGCATGCACTTATGGAACCACAGCTCAAAGACTCAATACTGTCAGGCGAGGAGGGAGAAAATTGGAGGGAGGAGGAGGAAGAAAAAGAAATTAAAATAGATTAGTAACATTAATTAGTGTTCATTATCTCAGATTTCTGTTACTCTGTTGTGAACATTTGGATCCAATCAATGTAAAGATAATGAAACTGTGGGTACCCGTGCTTAATGTAAAGGGAGCCAAGTAACTCACAAACATGAATTCCCCTTTAAAAAAAAAGACTGATGGAAAATAACTGGAACTTGATATGGTCAATGTCACAACTTTTCACACAAAGATTTGGATAAATATTAACATCCCAAAAAGTTTAAAAATAAAAGTTGTTTTCATCCTTTCATTATTCTAATTTATTTTTAATATCTAAAAGTTAAAAAGGCCTCATTATGGTCTTCTGGACGTCTCACGTTCTACTACAATTGACATAGTTTAGGAAATACAAGAGGGAACAGGCATATCGTACAATTTGTACCACAATATAGAGAGGCCAAGTTGGCTGTGCGCATGCCACATAAGTATAACATAATTGAGAGGTCGTGATCATCAATCTTAACTCAACTCAAAAAAAACCCAGGGATTGTGTCAAACCTTTAAACTCACCGCTGCTATTTATTGTGTACAATAGTGTACGGTGTTTTACTATTTTTATAGTATTAGACATGGGCCTCTGAATTCAATAGATGCAGGTAAAAGGACAATGAAGCTTACAGTGTCTGAAGGCTTCACCTCACAGTCACTGTTCAATGATATTTTCAGAAGAGTGAATAAACTATTTGGCTTATATTGTACAGACAGCAGGGAGTGTGTTATAAGGGTGCACCACAATCCAGGGGGTTCTGCAGAATATGCAGGTTCAAGTAGTTGCAAGACCCTCAAGAATAGGTGCCATCCCTCCACACACTCACCATAATTTTCTGTGTATTGTTTATACCAGGCAATACATACAGGTATTATCACTTTTGTTCCAGAGCCTCCACTACTTGTAATTTGGTCTCCCGTATTCTACAATGGCCTTTGAAGCTGATTGCTTATTTGGATCAGGATAACAAAGTGGGGTTTCACATGGTTTATGATGCTAGATTTACCTTGTATCAGCATCATGCAATGGGAAGACTATTTTAGTGAAAGACGTCACACTCCATCTTATTAACATATATAATCACCTAGTATATATTCTACAGCAAGGCGATGATCGAGTGGGTTCATTGAACAAACATACTCAGATGAAATACACCAAAATATGACCCTCACAGTTGCCAGTGATCAGATTAGATCACTGAACAACCAATTTTTCAAGTCAAAACCAAATGTCCTGCTAAACAGGTGTTCCACGGCAACAGTATTTCACTGTGTTTGACATGTCTCAGCATTTGATATCAGAACAAGCTACAAAACTTGCGTGTGACAAACTGCTTTTTTTTAAAAAAGTGCCAAACTCTGGTATCACCCCAACTTTTGCAACAAAAAAATCTCAAATAGGGGTCGAAATTACATTTAAAATAGGGCATCTTAAGAAGAGGTGCCAGCTTAACAGGATTTACAAAATTTTGAGGTCCTTTTGTTCCTAAACCACAGTAACGTGCCATTCACACGGGAAATCTTCTGACTCCCTAGTTTAATTATTTCCCAGTCACCTGAATTAATTCCCCTTCAATAAAAAAACCTCTTCCAGTGGCACATTCTCTTAACAAGCAGCGTCAGAAGTCTGTTGAAATGGCTTTGCACCCAAAACTATTTTGTTTATCTACTCATCCCTTATACAATGGTCTCGGCCATGCTCTATCAACCCTCTGCCAGTTTAACAAGATCAAGAAAAAGATTTGAATCTGAATATTTACCAAAGATGCTTCCTTCAAATAGCCACCCATAAACAGCTCATCAGGCTGTTTACAAACTGAGAGAGAGACGGACGAAGGACATTGGGAATCAGAGCACAAACAACTCTTCCTAGGTAGAATCAAACAAAATCATGCATTTCTGGTGTCGTTCTTTTTAAAATGTCCTCCAAACTGTAGCGCGCACATACTTGCAATTCGGGTCACAGCACCAAAATTCTGAGTGAGCAGCATTTAAAATTTGTAATTATGGTACAGTGCACCATTGAACATTAAGTGCACTTAAAATATTACTCGCCCTCTTCATTTTCTCACCTCCTGAAGGTGCCAATTCCTGCTGAGTATGGTTCCATGGGCACTGGCAGCCTGCCCATACCTAGTTCAAGTTGCCATTTTCCAGGTGCGAGCATAGATAAAGCATTGGCAAGGTATTCAACCATGGGGAGGATCATAGCTGAGGCAGATACTGTTTCCCCCCACCGACATCTACCCATTTCAGCAGCAGTTAATTAGGATTAGGAGTACATGCTAATTTTCCTCTTCATCGGCCAGGGACACCATTCTGGCTGAGGTTACATTTATTGGCCTTATTCTTGAGCAGCAAGTGTTGGTTGAACTGAAGGACATTAGTGAATACATTGGTTTGATTTTCATGATAATTCAACAGCTTCCATGGACATTTTGCTCAATGAATTGCCAGGTGGGAAATATGAACACTCAACCCCTACATTGCCAATCCAATACCATAACCACTATATTACCATAACCAGTTGCCTTATTTTTTAACCTCTAATTATGGATATATATTCAATTTCACCAGCATAAACGATCCAAGCTGAACACTGTATGCAATATAAAAACATACGGAGGGAATAGGAAAAGGCTACTCGAGCCTATACAACTCAATCTGTTGCACCCAGTTTGACCATTTTCATCAATCTCTTCCTGATGACATGGGAAACAAAACGCTAACAGGTCAAACAGCTAATATATTATCAGTTGAATGCTGCCTTTAACTAGCTGAGCCATCAGGAGAGCCAATCTATGTAGATATGCATGAATAGATGCAAGTCTTAGAGTCAAACTAAGACTTAATGCCTGATGATGAGGCCTGCCACGAACCTAAAAATGACTATATTTTAACTCTAGTCAGTCCAATAAAATTAACACCGATGTATTATTTATACTGGGGCAAATGATATTTTTTGACTGAAAAATATAGGCAACAATATAGACAAAGTGGCATTTTGTGCAAGACAATGAATGGAAAATTAAACCATCACCTTCTAGCATTTTTAGAATAGTTTAAAGTGAGAGAGAACAAGGCAGTATCACAATCCAGGACTGCAATCAAGGGCTTCAGATGACCTCAAACTGCCACAGTAGAGCTGAAGCTGGTTAGCAAATTTCATCAGAACTCCCACGATTTTACCTTAAATTCACATACTGGGATTGGTTACTGTTGGATATCAATGAATTTCGTTCAGTTGGTGTGGCCCATCTGTTGGATGTGGATATTTTGTTTCAGGATAAAAGCAGCATAATTGTTTTTACGACAAATAACCTGATACACTGGCTCCGTATTGCGATGTAATTGATCACATCATAAACCCTGCAGTATATTACAAAAAAAAATTTTAAATCACCATCTTGCATACATACATAATATTCAACCATTTCAGTAATGGATTACCAAAACAACTGGCTGGTGGAACCCCAATGTACTTCAAGATTAATCAATCAGCAACTCAAAAATAAAGAGTCAAAACAAACGATTGCTAATTTTTCAGCCCCAAAAGAGGCCTCACACATCCTCCATTAGATGCATGGCACACGAGGCTCAAACCAGTTTCTGTTGCCCAATGAAGAGCAATTGCTGCAGAGTAATAACAAACATTGTTTTCTTAAGATGACCCTCTGCTAGGTATCCTTTCTGGGCTGCCAGGCAGCTGATGAAATTCATCAATTACAGGTGGATTTGCCTAAAGGCAGTGCCACCTTCACCATTATGCTGCCAGCATTGGTGGAGGGTTCAAAATTCTATTGGCCCAAGGCCAAGCACTTGCATGGGTGCGAGGTTAAGCAAGGCAGAAATCTTTGTACTGTTGGAAGTCTTGTAATACAATGCGCGATTTCTAACATTAATGGATTTACATGGCTTGCCAGCAATGGTAGAAATTCAAATTCTACAGCATTATAGTACTGTTGAACTCAATAGCAGACTTATTATGAGCCCCATTAAAATAAATTTTTCTCTTGGTCCTAGCTAAAGTTCCAGTGTGTAGCATAGTGCAAGCCTCAATAAGGTGACCCCCCCCCCTCCCTCAGACTATTTTGTTAATCCCCAGGAGACTATGATAGCAACATTCAACTGTACTGTGTGACCCTGTACATTGACACCATCAGACCCTCATTCAGAAAACCTTCCATCGCTGATGCTACTGTCCTGCACCAGAGTAGATTTTGATGCTCAAATTACAGTGCAGTTTGGACATTTGATTTTTGCACAGTACCACATTCTCTGCTGCCCCCGCCCCCACATAAAAATAGACAGTAAAGTGATAACCTCATTATACAGTAGTTATGTTAGCACCTTAAGCTAGTAATATCTATAAAATCTGTTTCTTTTTAAGTTGTCAACTAGCACCTCTCCTTAAAAAAGGAAGTGATCTTAGTTTTGAAGGTTCCGCTGTACATTAAAATGAGACTTTATTTCATGTCTATTTCTGAATACAGTTTTTCAAACCTACATTGGGACTGGTTCCTTTTCAAGTAAAGGATTAGTCCATCATTTTTACTGGCTGTTTGGAATGCACAATGTACATAAAAGTCTGTGCAATGTTAAAATCAGGAGGCAGCCCCCCATCTTTGTGCATCTCCACGTGTTTAATCATAAGGTTCAAGGTGGGACAGTACTTCTGGCAAACTGTGCAGCAATACATGAGGGCACCTGAATGGGTCTTTAGATGGTTTTTGACGGTCGATCGCCCTCTGAAGAACTTGTGGCAGAGCTTGCATTCATAGGGCTTCTCTCCTGAGTGGATTCGCAGGTGATACTGAAACTCGCTAGAATGGGAAAACCGCTTCCCACAAAATTCGCATTCATACCAGTTCCCTTTGGAGTTGGTCTTGCCATGGTTTGTGGGAAGGGTCAGGAGGCTCTCTTGGTGTAGACCAGGTACCTGTCCATCACTAGTAGATTCGTCTGATGGTGACGTTGTTAAGGTCTTTTTGAGCCACTGGTGTTGAACAAGGAGACCTTTTGTACCATCTAAGCTATGCTTCTTGTGTATCTTCACATGGTTTTGATAAGAGGCTTCTAACCGGAACTTCCTACTGCAGAAATTACATTCATATAAATACTCCATACCCTGGTGTGAGACCATGTGTTGCTCCAGAACAGTTCGATCTACAAAGCTATTACCACATACAGAACAGGAAAAGATAGATATATTCATGTGGGACAAAACATGCCACATTAGGCTACAGACAGATCTAGAAGGTTGTTCACAGACACAGCAGGAGAGACTTTTCATGTCAAGGTGAGAAAGGATATGTTCTTTCACAGCAAGGTAGTCTTTAGTCATGGCCTTTCCACAGACAGCACAAAAAAGTTCTGTGGGAGAGCCCCCAAAGTTAGCTTCAGATGGAAGCATGGTATTCGGCTGGACAATAATGTTAGTATCGTATGGTTTCGCTTTCCTGTGTCCAGCCACTTGCCACTGCGTAACAAACTTCATTTCACACATGTCGCATGAGAAGAGGAAGATTCCAACATGAGACAAAACGTGGGTGATTCGAGAGCTCCTGTCAGTGAACTTGGCACCACACACTTTGCACAGCCCCTCTTTTACATCAATGTGAAATTTACCATGTTGCCTAATCAATCCTATGTTGGCTGGTAAGACCTTCCCACACACCTGACATGGCATGCTCTTACCTTCACTGTTGCTATCCTTAACACAGACAAGACTATCATCTTCGCTATCGTCTGTTAGCTCTATTATCTCTTCCGAAGGATCTCTGCTCTCTTGGTGGTCATCGAAGTTAAGGCCATCATGCTCAATACCTTCAAACTGCATGCACTCCATTTCCTTCATTGAATGAACTTGGAGGTCAACATTGTTACTGACACAGGAACTACTACTCTCTTTGAGAGCTTCTCCAGCCATTAATAAACTAGTTTGATTATAATATCCATTACTCTGTATCTCATACAGCTCACATGGGCCTTTACTAGAGGCCAGAGACACATTTTCGGTAGATGTGGACTGGCTATACTCCATCTCCAGGTTATCTTCAGTTTTTGTTGATTGTTGGTACATCACTGGCATACTCGGGCCATTTTCATTCACTACATTTCTTTCTTCACTTTTAAAACTCTCTCCTACTTCAACCTGCATGATGTAACCTCGGTTTTGACAAAACTGTGGGCCTGTGCCTCTGGAGTCTGGCACGGGGGGATTTTGTTCATTTGAGGCCCCGGTGAGAGGTACGTAGCCTTCAGCTGATCCTTGTGTCGCTTTGTTGGTTTCTGTTTTTTCCAAGTCAGGGAATGTAGAGTAACAGGCCTTCAGGAGATCCTGCATTCCTAGCTTCTCCGCCATCTCATAGATTACGCCGACATTGATAAGGTCGGTGAAAAGCTCAGCTGTGTAGATGAAATTCAAGATTCTTTCGAAATTTGCCGGGGTGATAAAGTCTACCACATACGTTCTTGCAGTGTTAACCTCGGAATTCAGAAAGAGCTTCTGGAAATAGCCAGCAGCGCATGCCAGCACTGACTTATGTGCCGAAAATGTCCGGTTGCCGACTACAATGATTACATCACACATGGTTTCGGAGAGCCTAAACTTGTTGAGTTCCTTAAGGAGGTTATTAGGGTGATCAGCACTGTGCAGTTTAATTCTCATACCCATTCTTTCTGTCAGTGCTTCGGAAAACTTCCGCTAAAGTCAAATTGGCTGGCCAATAAAACACTTAGCCTTACACCTTTCCATGAAAGATATCTTGTGTAAAGATAAGCCTGCAAATGAAAACAGTCACGTCAGTTACAATGCAAGATAGTGCAAATATAACATTCTTCAATGCCTTATGTATCTTTTCATTCCAATTCAGGACTTAAAATTGAGGCTGTAGAATTGTTAGGCAGCAAAACTACAACAATTTGCATTTATACAGTGCCTTTAACATAGTAAAACATCCCAAGGCGCTTCACAGAAACGTTATCAGACAAAAATTGACACTGAACCAATGGAGGAGACATGAGGACAGGTGACCAAACGTTTGGTCAAAGAGGTAGGTATTAAGGAGCATCTTAAAGGAGGAGAGGTGGATAAAAGCACAGGAACGTTCATTTGCTGATGATAAACTAAAAATACACTTTTACACGCACATATGTGTATAGCAACATGAAAATGACTAAACAAAAAAAACTTTTGTGTAGTTGCACAGCTTAATAAGCTTGGAGTGGCAATTGATAGACAGAGACTGGACATTGGACAGAGACTGCACACTTTATTGTGTCATTACCAAACTTACTGGATTTGGTCTGGTAAAGGGGTACTGTTAAATGAGAATTCTATAACTTCCTAAACTTTGTGTCAATTATGGTATTTTGCACATGACTTCAGCTATCCTGCGGTGCAGGATTCTGGGATTATTGCTATTTTACCAAGGGGTTATCATACATCCATCAGTGGCGCCGACTTCTGAACATTTCCACTTAGTCAGAATTTCAAAATCTAGGAGCTTTGTGCCATTCTTTGAAACGAGCTTATCCAAAGCACTGGATTTACTGAAGAGCTTTACAAGCCACTATTTCCCTCAGTGACGTCCTGAATGGAGAGTGAGATTCATGCGAAAGGCTGAGTGCAACACAGCCTTCACTCATTAGTGTGGAGGAACATTACCAGGCTGTATCCAGCCAGACCTATCAAGTGTCCGCTCATTTGAAAGAAAAAGAACTTGCATTTACGGAGCACCTTAATACATTCTCAAAACACCCCAAAGCACTTCAAATCCAATCACTTATTTTTGAAGTGGAGTCACTTTTATTATGTGGAGACTCACTTATTTTGTTTAAAAATGGCACCTATTTTGGCTTATCTCACTCTTAAAAGTAACTACAGCTCCATTTATTTAAATCGGCATTCAATCTGATTCATTCTTATTGATCATATATCTCACTCCTAACATTTTCTTTATGTTGACTGCCTTTAACCAGCAGTTTTAACGCATAAAAATACAAGAACAGAGTTAACAGCAAGTCTGCAGCTTTCTTCCCTTACAGCACTTGAAATAGTGTTAACTATAGTCCCCCTTTAAAATCACCCAGCTTTGTGTGTACCATTTGAACAATAACAATTTGCATTTATATAGCACCTTTAACATAGAAAAAAAAAGTCCCAAGGAGCTGCGCAGGGGATGAGAATCTTAAATTTGGGATATGGAGGACCAGAAACTAATTTAGGTCAATGAGAACAGGGGTGATGGGCCAGCGGGACTTGGTGCAGGATAGAACACAAGCAGCTGGATTTTGTATGAGCTGAAGTTTACAAGGGGTGGAGGATGGGAGGCCAGCCTCGAGAGCATTGGAAAAGTTGAGTCTGGAGGTAACAAAGGCATGGATGATTGTTTCAGCAGCAGATGGGCTGAGATAAGGGTGGAGGTGTGCGATGAAATGGAGGTGGAAGTAGGCAGTCCTAGTGACGGAGAGGATACTCAGCTCGGGGTTAAATACAAGGCTGCGAACAATCACCCAGATAACAGTTATCATGAAAACAAGACAAACACAAAAAGAAAGTAACAAAAAAGACCCTACATTCCCATCACAGCATCCAATTACTTCTTAAATGATTCCAGGACTTTCAGCTCCACTACCTACCTGGGAGTCCATTCCATATGTTGACCATTCTTTCTGGAAGAACTTCCTGACATCAGTCTTAGCTTTGCTTTTTCTCAGTTTGACCCTGTTGTCCTATTGTCATAGTTTAGTTTGAAGTAGTGTCCTGGACTTACCTTTTCTATACCATTTACTATCTTCTACAGCTCAATAGGGTCACCTATGTTCAAGAGCAAAAAGCCCAAGTATCGCAAGCTTTTCCTCATAACTCAGCCCTCAGACTCCAAGGATCAATCCTTCCCTTAACTGACTCCCAGGCTTGAATGTCCCCCCTCATGTCTTGGTTTCGAGAGCTGGACAAAGTACTCAAGGTGCAGTATAACCAGAACTATATTATTTGAGCGTGACTTCCTCTGACTTGTACTCTACTGTTTGACTATATAGTTCAGCATTCTACTTTCTTCATTGATTGCTGCTCCATAGTGACTAGACGTGTCGATCAAGTCTACTAAAATCCTTAGTTCTTTTTCAGCTTGCTCCTCAGCTATTTCAAAACCATACACAGAATAATTTTTAAAAATTCATTCATGAGATGCATCGCTGGCAAGGCCGGCATTTATTTCCCACCGCTAAACTGAGTGGCTTATTATACCACTTCAGAGGACAATTACAAGTCAACCTGTGGGACTGGAGTTACAAATAGGGCCAGACTAGGTAAGGATGGCAGGTTTCCTTCCCTAAAAGGAAATTAGTGAACTAGTTGGGTTTTTACTACAATCCAATAGTGTCATGGTCACTTTTACTGATACCAGTCAGTATCAAAGATCACTGATGAGCAGTTTAACAGGAATAAATGGGCAGAACCATGGAATACAGTCTCCAAAACATGGTGAAATGCCTATTATCCCATGTAATGAAAACAGAATTTGGTTTACTCAGTCACTGTAAACCAACAGGTTTAATTAGAAACAAATAGAATTATGGGATGTGATCCCCAAAATACCAGTAAAAATCCTGAAAACTCAAAATGAAAACAGAATTTATCTTATTCCGCAAAACACTACTTAGATCCCAGTTGAACTGAAAGTAGTTATTCTGCCCTGACCAAATCAATTTTTCTCCATCTGGTCTAGAAGCCATTCACACCTGAATGGTACTCTTTGGTACTTTTCCAGGGACTTTATTTTTACATTAAAAAAGTACTACATATCTTGATAAATATTGCATTGATTTATTTTTCTTTTTTTTTTCTGTGTTACTGTAAATGGTAGAAATTGAGAATATTTTCAAAGTTACAAAGAGTAAATATTCTATCAGGGTGTCTTGGTAAATCTGAAATTGCTTGCTGTTGTGGTGTGTTCAATTTGATCTGGTTAGGCCAAGTAAAATGGGACTCTAACTAGCTGTTGGGGTCATCTTCCAAAATTCTATAGATTATGGAACAGATTGGAGGGTGGCAAACGTAACCCCACTATTTAAAAAAGGAGGGAGAGAAAACAGGGAACTACAAACCAGTTAGCCTAACATCAGTAGTAGGGAAAATGCTAGAGTCCATTAAAAAGGATGTGATAACAGGATATTTAGAAAATATCAACGGGATTAGACAAAGTCAACATGGATTTATGAAAGGGAAATCATGTTTGACAAACCTACTGGAGTTTTTTTTGAGGATGTAACTGGTAGACTAGATAACGGAGAACCAGTGGATGTGGTTTATTTGGATTTTCAGAAGGCCTTTGATAAAGTCCCACATAAGAGGTTAGTGTGCAAAATTAAAGCACATGGGATTGGTGGTAATATACTGGCATGGATTGAAAATTGGTTAACAGACAGGAAACCGAGAGTAGGAATAAATGGGTCTTTTTCAGGGTGGCAGGTAGTGACTAGTGGGGTACCGCAGGGATCAGTGCTTGGGCCCCAGCTATTCACAATATATACATCAATGATTTGGATGAGGGAACCAAATGTAATATTTCCAAGTTTGCTGACGACACAAAACTAGGTCTGATCGTGAGTTGTGAGGAGGATGCAAAGAGGCTTCAAGGCAATTTAGACAAGTTGAGTGAGTGGGCAAATACATGGTAGATGCAGTATAATGTGAAGTTATCCACTTCGGAAGGAAAAACAGAACGGCAGAGTATTATTTAAATGGTGATAGATTGGGGAATGTTGATGTACAAAGGGACCTGGGTGTCCTTGTACAACAGTCACTGAAAGCAAACATGCAGGTGCAGCAAGCAGTTAGGAAGGCAAATGGTATGTTGGCCTTCATTGCAAGAGGATTTGAGTATAGGAGCAAGGATGTCTTACTGCAGTTATACAGGGCCTTGGTGATACCACACCTGGAGTATTGTGTGCAGTTTTGGTCTCCTTACCTAAGAAAGGATATACTTGCCATAGAGGGAGTGCAGCAAAGGTTCACCAGACTGATCCCTGGAATGGCAGGACTGTCGTACGAGAAGAGATTGGGTCGACTCGGCCTGTATTCACTCGAGTTTAGAAGAATGAGAGGGGATCTCTTTGAAATACATAAAATTCTGACTGGGCTAGACAGACTAGATGCAGGGAGGATGTTTCCCCTGGCTGGAGGGGGTGTTCAGAACGAGGGGTCAGAGTCTCAGAATACGGGTAGGACATTTAGGATTGAGATGAGGAGAAATGTCTTCACTCAGAGGGTGGTAAACCTGTGGAATTCTCTACCACAGAAGGCTGTGGAGGCCAAGTCACTGAATATATTTAAGGAGCTAGATAGATTTCTAGACACAAAAAGCATCAAGGGATATAGGGAGAGAGCAGGAATACGGTATTGAGATAGAGGATCAGCCATGATCATATTGAATGGCAGAGCAGGCTTGAAGGGCCGAATGGCCTACTCCTGCTCCTATTTTCTATGGATGTGCAGAGATTGCATTAAATAAAATATTCTGGATAGTATTTTCTCACCAAAAATGTCTCTCAATGAGACACCCACATGTAGACAAGACTATTGTCCCTCACAATGTACATATTACATGTCTTACAACTTGTATTAGTGGGAGGTCTGGGAGTTACAAAAAAATGTTATAGTATTTGGAACTTGGCTCCCTGATGACTTAGAAAATGCAGAGTAGCTGAGCCATACAAACCAAGAAATTCCCATATTCGATCTCTTGTCTGGCAGTGACTAAGTTAACTGATCTGACATGTAAATGAGCAAATCAGCAACAGGTTAAATTTAATACAGACAATTGTCAAGTACTCTATATACAAAGAACAATGGGCAATATAACATCAAGGGGTATAGTGGTGCAGAGATTGTGTTACTGGACTAGTTATCCAGAGGCCTGGATGTGACTTCAAACCCCACCATGGAAGTTTGAGAATTTGAAGTCAGTTTTAAAAATCTGGAAACAAAATTCCATGATTCTGTCCACTTTTTTCTGTAAAAACTGCTTATCACTGATCTTTGATATGATTTTAAGAACCTAAGAAATAGGAGCAGGAGTAGGCCAATCGGCCCCTCGAGCCTGCTCCGCCATTCAATAAGATCATGGCTGATCTTATTGAATGATTTTACATTTATAAAGCAGATAATGTAGAAACTTTAATCCAGCAATAGTTTCAGTGTTAATTTGTTAAATGTTTTTCATTGCACACTCAGGAATCCGGAAAGATTAAATGTTCATTCTCAGATTTCCTACGACAACACAATGCTACAGAATATTCTCCATGCAAATTTCAATGATTTTTCCAGTAGAATAAGGAGCATAATTATGTCTCATAAAGCTGCCCTGTGTTAAGAAACCATATCATTCTCTGAACCAAATGATTAGAAAAATGAGAGGCAAAAAAAACTACTGCAGTCTTAAAAGGAGTTTGACAATATCATGATATTAATAAATCAGGGAGAGTTAGTCACTCTTCTGACTACAAAAAAAATCAAAAGTACAATGATATATTTGCATTATGAAATCTGCTTACAAAAACGACTTTGGCCTTCACTGACTACATTTGATTTGGAATGTTTCCTTTAATGTTTAAGTTAAACCAGAATCAGGTCAAAACTGTTCAGACATTTAAGTAAATAAAATAGGATTTCACTCAGGAGTTTTATTTAAATTGTTTTACAGGTAGAACTTTGTTCAGAACTGGAGCTGACAAGTCTGAGAGCAAAACACTTCCGACAATCAGGCTGATTTTTAAAGCGAAAAAAAAAGCAACGATAATTTTGTGTTAAATTTCAAGACTTTTGAGACTTTACATAACCAGGTGTTTGCTATTTATCGAAACATTTACACCATCATAAGCAGCATTGGATTTAACTTCCCCAGCAAAATAAAACTGCACTGTACACCTGCATGTTTTCATTCAGCGAATGAGATGGCAAACACAATCAAATCTGGCAGTAGTAAGAGAAGTTCCTCTTAAATTAAAAGTTAATTTCCAGGTTTTTCTAAGTTCACCCTACGTTACAAGTTCCATTCTCTTCACCAGGCTGTGGGAAAGACCCTGGATTTCTGATGATAGGATGTTTCGATAAACGCTTCCCCTCTTTTTTTAAGCTCGAACACAGGTCTCTGGAATAGTTATAGTTAGGACCCACGGAGCATGAAGTTAGTTCAGGAGACAGCGCTGGGTGCAGATGTGCAGCCAGTTGGAGTTTGTAACGGGGTGACATTTCCAAGTGCAGCATTTGCACCGCCCCCCTCATCCATCACCACCAAAATCCCATTAAAGGCCCATCTCCGCCGGCTCGGGCGAATGAGCCCGCCTAGGCCGGGCTCTCGGTGCTGAACTCGAGGTTGGTGTGCGGTTGGGTCAGGGCCCGGGGGCGCTCCGTTACCGTCACACTCTCCGCGGTAACAAAGGCCAAACCTCGCACCTCAGACATTTTGTTTTCCTCCCCCACCCGTGCCAGCCAGCCATCCTCTCCCGGCCGGGTAACAGGCCCTGCTCTGCTCGGCTCGGCTCAGCTCAGCTCGACTCGGCCCGGCCTTCTCCATCTTATCTTCTCTCACCACACCACACCCTCTTTAAACAAGTCTTTAACCCCACGCTTACCGGCTTATTTAGAATAAAATTAAAGCTTTTTGACAACCATAGCAACACGGACACATCTGCGACGGAGATCTGCCAGACAGTTTTTTTAAAAAACGTCAAAGAGATTACACCGGGAGACCCCGCGCCGCTGAGCGAAGCGGTTCAGGGCCCCTCTAGCGCCGCCCTACCGGCCGGGAGACCCCGCGCCGCTGAGTGAAGCGGTTCAGGGCCCCTCTAGCGCCGCCCTACCGGCCGGGAGACCCCGCGCCGCTGAGTGAAGCGGTTCAGGGCCCCTCTAGCGCCGCCCTACCGGCCGGGAGACCCCGCGCCGCTGAGTGAAGCGGTTTAGGGCCCCTCTAGCGCCGCCCTACCGGCCGGGAGACCCCGCGCCGCTGAGTGAAGCGGTTCAGGGCCCCTCTAGCGCCGCCCTACCGGCCGGGAGACCCCGCGCCGCTGAGTGAAGCGGTTCAGGGCCCCTCTAGCGCCGCCCTACCGGCCGGGAGACCCCGCGCCGCTGAGTGAAGCGGTTCAGGGCCCCTCTAGCGCCGCCCTACCGGCCGGGAGACCCCGCGCCGCTGAGTGAAGCGGTTCAGGGCCCCTCCAGCGCCGCCCTACCGGCCGGGAGACCCCGCGCCGCTGAGTGAAGCGGTTCAGGGCCCCTCTAGCGCCGCCCTACCGGCCGGGAGACCCCGCGCCGCTGAGTAAAGCGGTTCAGGCCCCTCTAGCGCCGCCCTACAGCTCTTCCTGTAGAAGTGAAGGTTACCACAGCATGAAGCTTTCATGCAACCAGATCCTTCCAAACCACCCCAGGGCTTTATGCCTCAGCAGGCAGCCTGTAGAGCACGCTTGTACCACTATAGTAATTGCTATGTTTACACCTTCATCACTTTCCCTGTGGAAAGAAGGCCTCAGCTGGACACCGAATGGTGGGCTTCATTCCAATGCAAGGTTTCCAAGATTGCATTCATTTGGCCATTGGGGTTCCCTCATGTTAACCCCAGTGTCTACATGCAGGATTCGCACTCTGTTAATGGTTACAGAAAAATCATCATGTACGTGAATTGACATTCTGCAGGAAGTGGCCATGATGCCATCAGTGAGTGGCAGTCCACAGACGCCGCATTTTTGGAAGAAGAAACACTGGGGAATGGGGGAATGGCTTCTGAGAGGGGCATTCTCTGCATCCACAGCTGCTAACCCCACTGAGAAACCCCTAACAACAGAGGAGGGCTTTGGGCTGGAAATCAGAGGGTCTGATTGCTGTTCCACATCTGCTACCTCCACCTGCAAGAAAAGTGTACATCCAGCATAGGCACAATGAACTGTGTGCAAAAGGGCAATGGTTGCAGCAGTGGTTGAAATGGTGCCCCCCAGAGGGCGTGGGAGTTTCCAACTTGTGCCATGCTTATTGGGTCTCACAAGCAACGTATGTAAAAGTGAGCAGCACACTTACCTTTGCCTTCCTCCTGATACTAGCAACTCCTTCGTCAATTGCAACCAGGTGCAAGGGGCCTGGTGACTGCATGTACTTGGGTAACAGCCTCCCATGTAGCTGGCACCTGTGCTTTTACTGAAGCGGGGGGGGTCTTCAACCCCAAATAGGCCCACCTTCCCTTTGTGCCCCTTCTGCAGCAGGACCTCCAACTAATCATCAAAGGGAACGGGATTGCCCACATGCCTCCACTATGTCATTGTGAGAACTTAGTCCACTTTTCTGTCCCCACCACAACTTTCTCTTTAATGGCTAGCTGCAGCCCTTTAAAAGCTGCTGTCTAGCTGGATTTTCCAATCTCCAGCCATGTATGCTGCTCTCTGCAGCAAGCTTTTCCTGTGCCTGTAGCCTATTCAACTTCTGTGGGGATATTTGAAAAATTTGACCAGTCCTGCGCTCTCGTGCTGCAGGGGAGGGTGCTCCTGCATTGAGCCAGCTCAATCCCATTGTTCCCATTATTGGAAAATCAGGGCTTTATATTTAACCATCTGTATGTCCCTAAACAAACATTGCTGGACATTAAACACTGCAGGAGTTAGTGCGCCATTATGTGAGCAGGTAAGTCATTTAGATGAGGCTTGCTGCTGGAGTCAATGCATTAGCATTAAGTAGCGCAAATTGAGCTGACATTATTTTCAGTGACTTTTACTTTGGTTATTTGCAGTCAAATGCAATGAAAGGTTACAAAGGTTTCTTCTCAGTGATGGTCACTTGCAAATACAGTTAAGAATTATTTTCACAAAAGTGTGTGTGTGGGGGAGAGAAATGAATGCTCCTTTATATATAATAAATATTGTATCTGGCCAGATGTTAGTTATTTTAAGCATTGGGGGACAATGAGTAGAGGCACACTCTGTACTCTTGGTGAAAATAATTCTGAACTGTTGCTTCAAGTACAAGAGGGCATAGCCTCAAACTTTGAAGAGGGAGGACAAAAAGACAGTTTAGATCTAACTACTGTAGGTAGAGGGTGGTGACAGTATGGAACATACTGCCAAGGGAGGCAGTGGAGGCTGATTCTTGAATTTGCTGATACAGAGTGGTGAAAAATTGGAGTGTGGTATGAGAGGTATTGTGGGATGATATTTCCTAGATACTGAGTCCAACCAGATGAACCACTATGGCCTTTTCTAGTCTTGTATATTCCTGTGTAGGTAAATTGTGTTGTGGCAGCCTCAGTCGAACTCACACTGGATACAGTCAATTTCACAGAACATGGCAGTCTCAACTCTGGGAAGCAAGGGATTGGGAATCTGGAGTGTAAACTAGTGCCAATTCAAGAAGGATGTAATTAAAATGCATCTTGGACAGGAGGAGAATGCCAACATCATGGGCTACAAATGATGAAAATCACTGCATGTCTTTTGAAATATGACCCTTTGAAGAAGAAAAATACTTGCATTTATATAGCGCCTTGGCATTTATATAGCATCGTCACATTGTTGTTAGCGCTTCACACAATGAATTATGCCTGGAGTGCAGTGACAGTAATATAGGCAAAAACAGCAGCCATTCTGCGCCAGCACCATCTCACAAATCGCAATCGTTTTTTTGGTTGCTTAAAAACGTTGGCAAGGATACCAGGAGAAGGTCCTGCTCTTCTTCGAATAATGGCGTGGGATCTTTAATGTCCACTTGGCTAAGATAGACGGGATCTGATTTTAAGATTTCATTCAAAAGATGCCAGCCCAGATCATGAGCTAAAGTCGTGGTGCAGGATCAAATCCAAACCCAGAGGTGAGAGTGCTGTCAACTGAGCCAAATTGATTGAGGCATCTAAAAAATTGAATGACGGGTCCCAAAGCTTCAAATTGCGCAGAGATAATGCAAGTGAATAATCTTGGTGTGTGTCACTTAATATCCCTCAGAACACGATAGTTTCTAACTGGCGGTATTGTACTAAATTAGAATCGAACAGAAGCCTCACACTACAGCCCAGGCATTGGAATAAACCAGGATGTAAGTGGCTAGTGTGTTAAGTCAAATTTTAGTTTATACATACAGTTGAATTCACAACCCACTCTTCACAAGGGATAGAGATATTGTGGCATCGAACAATGTTTTACCAGAGCGGTGGTACATGTTTCATGGCGATGATTTCTCCCCATCTCCCATAATAGAGGGTTTAATGTTCCTCTTATTTCAAATGGCTTGATGACGGCATGAAAATAGCGCAGACAGAAATTTAATGCAAACTTGTTAACAAGTGTGCTGAAATTAGTCAGCAGTAGAACCTAAACCCTCAGGTCTCCATTTAAACGATGAACCAGATTTAACTGCAGTTTACCAGATTTAGACTCTGCCCCATAACTAGTCCAGATTAAAGAGAGAAAAATAATTAACTTCTCCTGTCCATCTATTGAACAATTTTGTACAAATACAGAAATACAACTTAAACTTTTGAAGTTAAATTCACTTCAATAGAATTGTAACACAATTCACAAGGGAAATCACATTTTAAGAAACAGTTTACAGACTCTGTATACAATCATTTTATGTAAAAACAAGTAAAATGGAAACTAGTTGCAAGCGTTATATCCAATAAAGAAGTCAAATGGATATAAAAGTGGCCAATACACAGAGAAAATGTTCACAAGAAGCATTTACATTCTAAACGTTGAAATTATTTAACACCTTTTAAAGTTTTTGTAAAAGTACTGAAACAGATACTTTCAATGAAATGTTTACCTCAGTTTTGCAAAGCCAGCTTGTGCCTACTATCCGAGACAGAAATATTCAAAAAAAACCTAGCTTTCTAAATGCTGAAAAAGAGGAAAATCTGACTTTCTAAAAACATATGTGCGGTGGGTGGGGAGGGACATTGGTGGAGGAACAAAAAAAGCCGAACTATTTACCTCATGAGTTGTAATGTGATGGTGGTGATGGAACAAGGTTTTCACCATTATTTGCACATTCACTTCTAAGCCAGTTATAGTACACATTCGGTGTCGTTGTGAAGCTGTTTTGATTCGTATCAACATAAAATATATGGTGTGAGACTGTGCAAAGTTGCCCAATTTGTCAGGCAAGTGGTGAAAACCACTTTGGCTTCTCACCATTTCCCGTCAGTTTAACATCAGTTGTGGGAAAGATATCTATCATCAGACACAGAGTGACTGAGCACTTGGACAAGTATGAGCTAATTAAAGAGAGTCAGGATGGATTTGTGAAGAGTAGGCCATGTGTGACGAATCTGGTTGAATTTTTTGAGGAGGTCACTAGCATGGTGGATAGTGGAATGTCTATGGATATTGTCTAGATGGACTTCCAGAAGGCATATGATAAGGTTCCGCACAACAGATTATTAGCAAAAATGAAAGTGCAAGGGAATGGAGGTAACCTTGTGACATGGGTTGATAATTGGTTGGAGGTCAGAGACAGAGAGTAGGGATAAATGGTTCATTCCTCGATTGGTGGGATGTTACAAGTGGTGTTCCCCAAGGATCTGTTCTGGGGCTTCAGCTTTTCACCATGTATTTTAATGACTTGGATGAAGGAATAGAGAGCTGTATATCCAAATTTGCAGATGACACTAAGTTAGGAGGCACAATAAGTTGTGTAGATGGGAGCAGGAAGTTACAAAGGGACATAGACAGACTAAGTGAGTGGGCAAAACTGTGGCAGATGGAGTTCAATGTGGGGAAGTGTGAAGTCATCCATTTTGGATCTGAGAAAGACAAATCAGAATATTTTCACCATAATGATACCAGGACTTAGAGTTAAATTATGAGGACAGGTTGCATAAACTTGGCTTGTATTCCCTCAGGTATAGAAGATTGAGGGGTGATCTAATCAAGGTCTTTAAAATGATAAAGTGATTCGATTGGGTGGATAGAGAGAAACTATTTCCTCTGGTGTGGGGGAATCCAGGACAAGGGGGCATAATCTTAAAATTAGAGCTCGGCCGTTCAGCAGTTAAATCAGGAAGCATTTTTTCACATAAAGGGTAGTGGAATTCTCTCCCCCAATAGGCTGTGGATGCTGGGGCTTAATTTTCAAGACTGAGATTGATAGATTTTTTTGGTTAAGGGTATTTTAAAGGATATGGAGCAAAGGCAGATAAGTGGAGTTAAAGTACTGATCAGCCATGTTCTCATTGAATTGTGGAACAGGCTCGAGGGGCTGAATGGCCCACTCCTGTTCCTATGTTCCAGTGGGGAAAGTGAGCCTTAAACAGCTAAATGGTCCAAATGACTGCCTGGGAACTTTTAAAATTCATTTTCAAACTTTGAGAGGTTAGTGGAGAGCTATCTGCCCTGTCAGCTCTTTTTTACCATTAAAATTTAAATCGGCAATTAGATGCACGCAGAGCTCAGTTTTCCGTGGCCAAATACCGCTGTGGAGCCAGCAGTATAACTCAGGTCTGCTGGCCCCATGTTATTCTAAGTGAGCAGTGGTCTCAAACAGGTGACTGTACTATAACAGTGTGCTCAGACTACAATATATTACCTGACGCAAATTTTATAATATGTGGATGTGCAGGGTGCATTCATAAGAACATAAGAAACAGGAGCAGGAGTAGGCCATAGGGCCCTCGAGCCTGCTCCGCCATTCAATAAGATCATGGTTGATCTTTGATCTCAACTCCACTTTCCTGCCCGATCCCCATATCCCTTGATTCCCTTAGATTCCAAAAGTCTATCAATCTCAGCCTTGAATATATTCAACGACTGAGCATCCACAGCCCTCTGGGGTAGAGAATTCAAATCATCAGTGTAATTGTGGCAGACAAAATGCACAAAATCCTTTTTGGGTCATTTTGGCTCTTATTGAACTGTAGAACAGTAATACTGGTTCGTTTTTGTATAGAGTGTTGCTGGTTTCCGATAAAATGCTTTTGTATATTTTAAATTGGTGACACGGAGCAGAAAATGCGATTAAAATTCTTGGGCACACAGTTTCATTTTAAATCAGTTATTCCATTTTTTAAGCGTCAAAAAAAGTCGTCTCTCCTAGGACCAATTCAATAATATGTGCTGTCTGCCAAAACCAGACATTTTTTAATAGAAGGAGAATTCATGTTTTAGAGGAAGAGGGACATATTTTAAATTGAACCCTAAAAGCAGCTTGCAAAACATTCTCAATTCGGGAGGGGGAGAAAGTTCTTCAATCACAAAGTTCTAACCTAATGTTTGAGATTCTCGTTTGGTTTGAGAACTCTCTGTGGGCCCGGGTCTGTGCTGCATTAGCTGATCTCAGTCAAGACAGGACTCAGCCTGTTACAATTGGCTTCAGTGCTCTTGGGCAAGGCAGGAGGAGAGAGGAAAGGAGTTAGGATTCCTGTTCCTGCTCGCTGTGCGGTGACCTCTGCTAGAAAGTGTGTGGGTGTGGGCATTGGGCGAGGACAGGAACGGGCTCAGCTTTGATGCCGTCACTGTCTAGACTAGGGCTGGTTGGGTGGGGTACTGGAGTATTGGAGCCTGTGGAACCTTCTCCTAGCAAAGGCCTTTGGGAAGGAAGGGAGAAAAATGGAAACTAAAAAGTGGTTCTGTGTTAATTGAAGTTGTGATGAGTTTTATTAGGCAGTAACTAGTTACAGATACAGACGGGACTGAAGGCTAAAAAGTTAAACTTGATTGAAACAGTGAGTGACTGAAACTGGTCAAAACAGTCGCCAAAGGCAATCTCCATCAAAAGATAGTCAAATTCTACACAATTTTCACACATATTGACAACTTGTACCATTAAGCCTAGAAGGAAATAGAACTTCTGTTTGGATTTCTTTTTCACTAAACTGTAAACAGCAGATTGTCTATTTATAATGAGCGATACAAGAGGTACTAAAAGCCAACAGGGGTGGGGGGGATTCCCCTCCGTATGTAGCAAAATTGTAAATGCGCTGTGTTTATGATTTTGCTAGACATGGCACATGGAGGAAATCATTCCCCAGAATGTTTTAAAGAAAAGTACTACCACAGTGTGTAGCGCTCTATATACATAGAATTCATTATCGTCGCACCCTGGCTTTTTGTGAAACTTTAAGGGTGTGAGTCAAGTGCTTACTGTCAGACAGCAAGGTACAGATTTGAAAAATTTGAAATCATAAGCATTAACCCGCTCCTTCTCCTCCCCCAAGCGTGCTGCCAACTGTGCATTAAAAAGAAAGACTTGCATTTATTTTGCGCCTTATCACATCTCTCAGAAACGTCCCAAAGCACTTCATATTCCAGGAACTGCTTTGAAATGCAGTGACTGTTGCTATGTAGGCAAATGCAGCAGCCATTTTGCGCACAGCACGATTGCAGAAGCAGCAATGAAATCAAAGGCCAGCTAATCTGTTTTTGGTGATGTTGGTTGAGGGAGGAATGTTGGCCAGGACACCGGGAGAATTCCCTACCCTTCTTCGAATAATGCCATGGGATCTTTTATGCCCACCTGAACCACCAGAACAGGTAGACTAGGCCTCAGTTTAAAGTCTCATCCGAAGATGGTACCTCTGACAATGCAGCACTCCCTCAGTACTGCACTGGGATGTTAGTCAGGAGTTGAGGTCTGAACCCACAACCTTCCTCTCAGAGGCAAGAGTGCTACCAAGTGAGCCAAGCTAACACACAGCTTACTTTTTACACACGTTTAAATTGTTTTTGGTTTCACCATATAAGCAGCCATTACAATGGTTTATTTTCAATTGTTGGGAACTAGGAGCTTGGATAGAATGGCTTGTCTCGTCTGTTTAAGTAGTCATTCACATAATCTATTGGAATATATTTTTTTCCATGAAAAACCCTGCAAGTGCTAATGCAGAAGATGTGATGGCCCAACTGTTGGATTGAGATACGAAAAGTATGGTGGGTGTCATGCTACCATGTAGCCACCACTGTAAATCGGATACTTGGCAGTGTATGTATTTCCTCCAACAATCTACAATTTTTAAAACCCAAGTTTGGAATCACCTTATCCTATCTCCTATCCTATTCTTTTCAATCCCGGTGGTGTCCCACACTGCGGGTCTTGGCTCTTCACCTAGGTTTCTGAATGAAAAACAAAACCTTGAGCTACACTGACTTAGGCCTCACAGATACGCTGACCTAAAGGATCTCCTGCCATTCGACCAGTGTATTACTTTTGAGTTACCATGGCCTGGCCTGGCTGCTAAAAGGTTCCTGCACTGACTGAGTGTAATGGAACTGAAGAGGCATTGCCATGATAATGAACAATAGCATATTGTGCTGAAGTTGCAGTACACTATACAGGCTAATTTTAAAAAATTTAAACCCTCCATTTTCTCTCCCCCTTCTAGTCTCACTTTGCCATGCCTACTAACTATGGCTAATGGGACATGCAGTCTACTCCGAGCCAATACCAGTCTGAATTTGGCCTTTAGGAGGTTTGAGAGAGTGCCTGGGAATGACTCTTGATATTGTTTTCCCTGTTGTGAAGTGTCTGGCCTTCACTCAGTGGCTGAAAGTGGCAACTTGGCAGAGCAAGGAGCATCCAACCCACGTCCTATGATTTTGTGGGACTCCATGTTCGTGTTCCAAAATCCTGTACCATTGTGACCAGTTCTTATAGACATTTTTTTTCCCCTTACGTTATATATTCGCCCCTTCCTTTTCTTTAATCTCCATTCACTGCCTTCCTGTCAGACAGTGCTCCTGCGACAGCAGGATAGTTTGAGCTGCGGACCTTTCTTTGGTTTGTATCAGTGCTGCTGATTTTTTTCTTTTTTGCCCAACAGCGCTTTGTACCAAAGTTAAAGGTGCAGCAACAAATACAACCTCAGACTGTCAGGTTCACACTGATACGACGGAATGCAGTGTGGGCATGTAGGGTTTAAGGGCTTTGTGCACAATACAGCACTAACGGTGCCTCATAGTGTTACAGTACTGCAACCTTTAAGATGGACAATTTAGACATCTGCCACTCAAATGACCCCTTTCATTTGCCCCAAAATAAGAATCATAGAAAACTACTTCTTGCTTGGAACTTCAGAGAATACCATGAAAGAACGTTCTGTAGGTCTTCACATTTCTCTAAATACTGTAATATCCAATATTACACACAAATGTCCTTTACAAATTTAAATACAAGTGCACATCTGAAAAAACTGCAATGGAACATTCGGTACTTATAGGACCACCGTTTAAACCATTAGAAAATAAAACTGACGACGTTAATTCTGTCAAATATAAAACATTTGGAAGAAAATTGGCCTCTATAACTTACTGCAGGCTCATGACTCCTACACGTCACCGTTTTGCTTTGTGTAGACAACTCTTTTTTTTAAAAAGAATTATAAAACTACTGGAGTAGCAGAAACCTTCATCAAACCCTCGCTCCCACAGCTAAACTGCTGTCCTACAACTCGTGACACTCTTGACATTGTGTTACCTTTAGGTATGACCTGGTAAGGACAGTCCAGGAAATAGGCCTTAAAACATAGAACAGCTCTTGCATTGAAGGACAGCAGTTTCAATCTCTCGGTCAGAAGGCTTTGGGACAATTGATATTGTTGCCTGATGTAAAATTAGCATCTTGTTTCCATGAATTGTGCCTCCTGTTCACCAAATTCTGCAACAAAATGAGGGTGGGGGATGGGGGAAAAGAGTCTGGAGGCTGCTGCAGCTGCCCTTTGAGAATGTAAAGGTGCTTCAAGGCTTCTCTTTAATGTGGAAGCCTGGACTCAGTCCTTCCCAGACTGGCGCTGATACTTTTCCTGCTGAGACTAGGCGTCATACTGCAGCCGTCACCGGGACACCCATGTTGCAACAGAACATCCATGCACTCCTGGCTACCTGCTCGCCTGGCGTGGTACAGGGCTGTGTTGCCATTCACATCTCTGGCCTTCACGTCAATGCCATACTGTAGAGCACATAAAACACGAGATTAGAGTGTTACTTTTACTCTAGAAAAGATTCCCCTTGTTCTCAAAATGTACCTTCTCGGTGGTTCATTACAAAAAAGCCAAGTTCCTGCAACAATCCCACACTTCCCCAAGGTGGCGGGCAGGCACGCCTCTACCAACAGTAACTATGCAACCAGCCGCATTATGCGCTTTTATGGGGTAAGGCAGCTGGGCTTGTTCGCACTTTGGCATATAGCTGATGGAGGAAGGCTGGACATCGTTCTACTAGCTGCACATAGTGTGAAAAGCACCTGGCGAGGTATTAGAGAAGGATAAGAGTTGTGTCTGTCTGTCTCTCTCTCTCTGGAAAAGGACCTTGCTTCCACTGGGCATTTCCCTCTTCTGTCTTAACTGAAATTAGAAACATGAGGGTAAATTTTTGTCTTCTGCTCTTGGTACACAGCGCTGTGCGCTGGGTGCACTTATTTGGGCACACGGCCCCCACAATATTCTGCCCGTTAAGATTAAATGACCTCTTGCTTGCCACGTGCAGAGTGGAAGATTCTAACCATTACTGTACATGTGGGGGTTTGTGGACGGAGAAGGGGTGGGAACAGTGAAAGTGGACGGGTTAAAAAAACTGCAAAACGTTTCTTTTTTAAATTTCCTCTACTGGAGCACTGTCCCTGAGGAGTTGCCCACATTTTAATCACTAAGAAAAATGATTCTAGAGTACTGTAGCTTTATCAGCAGAGTTCAATTTCCAATGTTGTCCACTCAAAATGTTTTGCTGGGTGTCCAATATAGTACAGGCATTTTAAAGTGCTCTTAAATTCCAGTTGAACAAAACGTAATTTGAAGTTATGCAGTTCATTCCAGCAAAGTGCACTGAGCAAATCACTCTGCAATCCTGTACTTTTGGCTGCAAGGAACTGAAGCGATTGTCAATTATACCCTGCAATAGCTTATCCCAGCAGCAAGTGTGGCGCAGTACAGATATCAGAAAGAAAATGAAAATGTTAAGATAGCTCATTAAATAGAACTAAAATTCTTCTGCCATAGATCTGATTACTGTCAGGTTAATCTATGATAACGTGGAGCACATGGGATGCAGCAAGCAAGAACGCAGGAGAAAATACCACAATCTGCTCCAAATGTCATAGGCCAAATCGCTTCTAATTTTACTTATTGTCTCCCTGTTACATTGTGGCTAATTCCCCACTGCTGTACCGAGGCAGTGCTATGCTGTCAAAGGTACCATTCTTCAGCTGAGATGTTAAACTGAGACCTCGTCAGTCAGTTCCAAGATGAACGTTGAAGATCCCATGACACTAGTTGGAGAAGAGCAAGGAGTTCTCCTCTTGAGCTGCCCAATATTCCTCTCTCCATTAAAACCACCAAAAACAGATTCAATGGCAGTTGTTCTCATTGCTGTTTGTGCGATCTGGCTGTGCGCAAAATGGCTGCTGCATTTGCCTACATAACAACAGTTGCTGCATTTCAAAGTAATTCATTGTATGAAGTGCTTTGGCTGTTTCTGCGATATGATGAGGCGCTATATAAATTCAGGTGACCAAAGAAGTATACAAAATCATTCATCATAAATGATTCATCAAAGCTATTAATATCCCTCTTCCAAAACCCATATGCAGCAGTAATGAATAGTGCAAGTTCTTACATTCTCTCTGTGAGGAAAATGTAACTGTTGCATAACTATGAGAAGTCTAGTGGTGAATGACAGAGTGTGTGTGTGGCGTGTGTTGAGAGGGATAAAAAGCAGGGCTGCGCAGTGGAAACAATGGAGGAGCCCCACGCCTAACATTGCCCAAAACCCTAAGGTCGGCACTGTGGAGTTCTGTGGTGACCAACATACCATCAACTAGTCACTGTTCTTTTAGTTTACACGACTGTGCAATGGCAAAGGATGGTTTAACAACTGCAATCAAGATGTGTAAATCTGAAAACCCAGTAAATGAGCTCGTCGTTAAAATAGACTGTTCTGTGTACAGTGTCCAACAAATCATAAAAACTGGAAATAGACACTAACCTAAATTCTCAAATTTTGTTCCTGGCAGATATCAATTAGAGTTTCTGTTCGTATGATGCTGACATCAAAAAATTCCAGGATTAGTTGATACACTAAGATTTCTCAGGTTTGAGTATATTCCATCTAATTGACTATATTAAGTTTGTGTCAGCATGATCTGCCGTCTTCCAGCTTTGCTCTTCTTATAGACTTTAAAGGCCATATATTCAGCAGCTTACTTGAGGTGTGGTTTTGGGGTGGGGGGGGTTTGGGGGTGACAGTCTGGTTGGAGACCTTTTCACAACCAATAGTTGGCCCACAGCAGCCTCATTTCAAGGAAGGACAAGAGAGTTACCATTTTTCCCATCTCCCCCCTTTCTTCAACTTGCAACCCAACTGAAAACTGTTAAAACTCAGCCGCTGAGGTAAATGAGCACAAGTGGCTAGCTTCTCAGTGACTTGAAAGTGTAATCTTCTAGTTGGGGAGGGGGAGGGAAGCACTGGTCGAGTTACCAGGCCATCCTAAAAAGAATAGAAAGCTAAGGAAAAAATCTGCGCCAGGCTGAATAAAACTTACCCAGACAAGGAGCTGCGTTATTACTACATCCTTCAGTTCACAGGCGAGATGCAGAGCTGTCCGCTTCTCTTTATCTTCAGTGCATTCATTGATGTGCTCCTTCTTGGCGTGAGCAAGTAGTAGCAAGATGCTGTGAAGGTCCTTCTCCATGACAGCTCGGAACAGCTGCTTTCCAATGGGAGCGTCACGGTATTTCAAGGGCGCGACAAAAAGCTTTTGCTCGTACTTTGCTCTGATCCAGTTCTCCCTTTCTTCCCTATAACAGGAAGGGGAGGGGGGGGGGAAAAGGGCAGGTCACAGTGGTGTCTTGATATTTATGACTAGAAGCAAGTTATTCTTTAAAACAGCAACAATTCAACAGTTCTTTGACAATTTTTTGGTTAAGCCTGGAAGAGCCTACTCATAATGTGACTGTAATGGAGACTGACAACAGCTATGTTATCTCATCCACATGGATGGAACTCTCTTAGATGAAAAGGAGGGTTGGGTGAACCTCTGTGGGGGTAACTTAAGGAGGATGAGCCGGAGAATCCCTACAGAAATTTGCCCCCCCCCCACCCAGTTGATAAAGTATTTTCTTAAAAATCATTTTAAGATTTAGTAATAGTTAGACATAATGATGACACCATGCGCTTTTATGAATTGCGAATGCTCTTCCCCTTTTCTCACTCCTGGAGGCGCTGACCAGCGCTGGAGTACAGTTCTACAGGTGCTGGCAGCCTTCTAGTACCCCACTCAGTGTTGGCCAACTATTCGACCATGGAGGTAAGGCATTGCAGCCAAAGTCGACACGACCAATTTCCCGAACGTAGGGACACTGAAGCCAATCGTAGGATCCTCACTACTGCCCTGGCTGAGGTCAGCTCATTCAGCACAGACCAGAGATCGAATCTGACCCCTTTGTGACCTGTATGGCACCAGCTGGAGCTTTTAATCAACTGAGCTATCAGAGAAATGGACGAAAAATTAAAATATTAAAGGTGGTGGTCACATGATATACTAGGCTGGGGGGTGTCCAAACACAGCCCACAGGCCAAATCTACCCATGCTACTTTTATCCAGCCTGCAAAGTCCCTGCTGGATTCTTTTATCTTTGTGTTCAAGGCTAATTTTGGCTCAGCATAAACTCTTTAAATGTTCCAGGCCTAGAGGATTGGAGAAGACTGCTCCCTGATCGATGGATTTAAATCAGACAGGAATCCACTAGTCCTCCAGTTCCAGGTAGTTTAAAGAGCTGAGATAGAAGCTTCCAAGTTTTCAAAATGAGGAAGAGAAGGAGCCTGGAATTTTTGTGTATTGGGGGGGTGGGGGGGTTCTCATATTTTTGTGTATCGAGGCTTGGTAAAGCACTAGACAATGTAGAATGATAGTGACGATTCCAAGCATCAAGGAGTGTATCTCAGTCTCTCTAGCTTTGAGCCAGACTGGAAGAGGTCTCCGAGAGATGCAAAGAATGAGGTGGTACATTTCTGTGCACATGTGCGCACACTTGCATGCACAAAGCAAATTTCCTAATGGGAATGAGAAGCAATCCATCAAATGTGCAGTACTTCGGAAGTATGACTCCTCTCCCCCATACCCAAACCTCTTACTGGTGACCGTAGCAATGGAGAACGCCATTCAGTCACTTGCCGTGTGGACTCTGGGGTGGGTTTGCTGCGCCCCTGAGTATTCCTCTCCCACACACTGTTTGCCATCTCATTTCCGATGGATGTCAATACGAGAGTTAGCTCCAAAGGCCAATCATCAAGGTCCAGAGATCGTACTCGCGAAAGATGGGTCCCAAGGTTACGGTGAATCCCTGAGCATTCAATACAGATGAGTGCTCCTAAGTTCAGACTTGCCCAGGTAGGATCTATAAAGGGGGGGCGGGGGAAGAAAATGTCACAGCTCAATTTTTTTTTAAAAAGAGGATAAAACATGAAAATACAGTGGTCACATATAAAAATTCATAAATGTGTGGGCAGATGTAGAAGATGTAGTGCAGTGTGTGATATCACACTGGTGACATGTGGTTCGAGCCTGCATCCCTCATTACCCACCTCAGCCATGCTACTGCAGGGAGGCATGGGTTGGAGGCCTGGAGGTTGAACTACCAGGCCCATCTTGTACACCACCTACCGGCCTGGGAGCAGGTTGCTCACGCTGTCACCACAGTTGGTGCATGGCCTGCGGAGGATCAGCGTGTAGAGCGACACCAGCAGAAATAAAAACCCTATTCCCACTGATTTGACATCATAACACATTTACCCAGCAGTTTTCTTGAGCCGTGGACACCTCGTTGTTTGGTTGTGCAGGAGGGTGCGAGTGATTGAGGCACGGGTGCCCATTTTTTCCTTTACATGTTGACTTATGGAATTGCCTCCTGGTACAAAGAGGGTGGTTTCATGAGCCGGCAAGAAAACTGCAGCAGATCTATCCGAATGCATCAGACGTGCAATGAAATGTGAAATAGGATAAAAGGCCTTGAAGTTGTTCCGAGCCTACTGTGGATTTTACAGTTAATTACTAATCAGAGTCCTCTTTTAGGCCTAATGTCTAAAGTACATTGGGGTAGAAATTGATATGCATTGCACCCGTTTTTCAGGAGTAAAACATACTCTATCTAGTTGTAAAAACACAGAGTTGCTCGGTTATAGTGCTGATGTGATACTGTAAGGAATCTTACAACACCAGGTTATAGTCCAACAGTTTTATTTGAAAATCACAAGCTTTCGGAGGCTTTCTCCTTCATCAGGTGAGTCACCTGGTGTTGTAAGATTCCTTACATTTGTCCACCCCAGTCCATCACCGGCATCTCCACATCGTGATACTGTAGACCAGTTAGAAGGAAGTTTGACAATTTAAAAATTCACACTAAGCCCAATTTACAAAAGACGATGAAATCTTGACAGGAAACAACAAGTTTAATTTGCCGACGGTGATCTTTGTTTTAAGGTTAAGGTTTCGTAAAGCAAATGTAGATTCTTACTTGCAGCAGCGCAATCAACACAGAATGAATTTCCTTTGGCGTTTCTTATCGCCTGAAGGGCAACAGCTTCACTCCGGCTGTCCATCCGAGCCTAAAGTATAAAGGTATTGCATTTAGGGAGCTCAACAGACATATAAAGGCAGTATGAAAAGGATTGCTCTCTCTCAATACACAGTAGACCTGAAATTCTGGTCTGGGCCAAAGTGCAACTGGGCCGGATGTCTGGTCAAGGAATCGGAAAATGGTCTGTGCCTGGAATCAGGCAACTGGTTTGATGCAGTTTGATCTAGCTATGACTGAAGGTAGATTTTGTTACTGAATAGAAAGTAGTTTCAAACCTGAATGAATTTATTTCTTTTTCATTCAATCTTGGATTACACAGAATCCCAAAACAAGTTTGAAACAAGAACGTTACTCTGGGGACAGTTGATACTGACAAAATTGGCACAAATGTGTGCCCCTACACTGCCATCCTTCACCTTGATGGGCACAAATTTTGTGAAAATCCACATCACAAATAGCGCATTAATTATTCACTTATATGCTTATAGAGCTTGTGTAAAAGTGCATCTTATCAACTGTATTTTGGCAATTAAGTTTGGAAGCAGGATTAACACCTGTTGGGGCACCTTTATGCTTACAGTACATTAACGGTAACCGTACTCTGGAGGTTGCTGACCGAGTTACCTTGTTCTTGCTACTTTCACAGGACTGTAGACTGGCCAGGATTTGACTCTCAATGGCTTGGACCCAGGCATCCCTCTCTTCAAAGTTCACTGCTTCAAAGTACCACATCTGGCCCGTGCTGGAGACAATGGTAAACTCAATGTTCTCCTCTTGCTCTGCGATAGGGGAAATTAGAAGGAAATTCAAAATGTAGTGTTCTCCAACAGAATCTGGAAACAGTCATTGCTGTAAAGGTCTGCGAATTTGGCTCTCCTACCCAGTGTTGGATATAGGTCAATAAGCAGTGAGTTCACAGTGTGCTGTGTATAGTCTAGCACTTGCTAAAAGGAACTACGTGTTCATGTGGAACAGATCAACTAGTCTCACAAAATATGATCAGGTTAAAGTTGCACATTAATAGAATATCCAAAAATCGTTTTTCATGAGACTGAAAAGGTATCCAATAAATCTGTTCAAGGGTTCTCCTCCCCCACTATTGGTTGAGTCAGTAAATTTGCTGCCCAGTGTGGGACTGAGCTGTACAAACCAGGATCCCTGGTCTGTGCTGAGTCAGGTGGGATATCAGTAGATGCACTACAATTGGTCTCAATGTCCCAGCCTAGGGAAGAGGGGGAGGAGGAGGAAGAGGGAGATTGGGGGGGGGTGAGGAGGAGGACGAGGAGGGGGGAGAGGGAGAAGGAGGAGGGAGATGGGGGCAGGGGGGAGATGGGGGGAGGGGGGAGATGGGGGGAGGGGAGGGAAGAATCAGCCAGGGTTACACCTACTAATTGCTATCCCTGATGGAAAGTGGGTGAGAGAGAGGCTAGGATTGGGCTCAGTTGTGACGCACCAAGCTTAACTGGCCTGTGGACACTCTATGTCCAAGCTCACATGTGAAGAGTGACCACAGTTCTTCACACTGTGCTTCCAATATTGCTGACACACAGAGACCAGAGGAAATCCTCCTCTTGATATTATGGGATAAAATAATCTATTTTAAAGGGTTCTATCACCTGGAGTCTTTCTTTTGCAAGAGCCACACTGTGCATCCACCAAAATGGATTTGCAGGCTAACATAGCCCCGTTTAATGTGCAGTTTAATTAAGGGGACAGATTTCTTTCAAATAAGCATAACAACGTTTGGCCTTTATTCAGTATATGCTACACATGAACATTAGCACAACTGTCCTTTCCATTTAGAGTCTCCTTTTGATATCCAGCAAATATACACTGGGCTCCCCTCTGTTTGCCCTCCCCCCCCCCTCCCATACACACACCCAAACCATAAGAACAATTAAACATGGGGTTCACAGTCCAGGCAGGCTCGGGAGTGAGGATTTAACATTCACGGACGCAAAGGGACAGGACAAACGCTTGTACACAGATATACTCCAGACAGAACACACACAACTAACAATGGTTCTAGCCACTGGATACAATTTAAAATGACGTTACCTGCTCTGTAAATATTTCTTAAACTACCAAAACGCTTTAATTTCCACACCCTGCGTTTGGCTGCACCCAGAATCCAGAAAAGCAAGAAGTAGAAGCAATTGGAGAAAGACATTGGAGAAAAGATTACTGCAGAGCACAGGAGCACATCAACAACAGCTGACCTAGACTACAGAGTTTGGGTAATGTCGATCCTGTGGGCAAGGGCCCACTGTACCAAACGCGTCTCATATTGGCCATGAATGGAACAATATAATTTAAAGACTCAAAACATGCATTTGATTTGTAAAGTGCGCCTCTCATGTCAAGTTCTTGATACCAATTCACGTTCATCATTTCACCTACACAGTGGGAACAAGCTCTAAAGTGGATGTTTGCCTTCACTGAGAGCAGCTATTAACTATGTTGAAGAGGGACTGAACAGCCTTTTGTCACAACACAATGTCAGGAGCCCATCTATTGTTATCTGAAAAACTAGTCTCTCTTCAAATTAGTTTACTCTCCCACCCACAGTGCAAGATGACTGTATATTATAATATATATACATCCACATACACTCTTTTCTGTTTAATCATTAGCAATTTTATTAATAATTATTAATAAAGCTTAATCAACTCTTTATTTCTAATTTTCCATATATTTTATCCAGCAAGAAGCAGCCTCTTGACAAATGGAGACAAAAGGCTTCTCCTAACAACATCTCCAACCCAGTTAATGGCTGCTCCTCTTCCAGGTTTAATTTCCCCATGTAGACGGAGTGAGCACTTGTCCCAGTTAGAGGAATGTGCAGTACATTAAATAGAATTATATAGAATGTACAGCATAGAAACAGGCCATTCAGCCCAACAGGTCTATGCTGGTCTTTATGCTCCACACGAGCCTTCTCCCTCCCAACTTCATCTAACCCTGATGTGGAGATGCCGGTGATGGACTGGGGTGGACAAATGTAAGGAATCTTACAACACCAGGTTATAGTCCAACAGTTTTATAAATAACTGTTGGACTATAACCTGGTGTTGTAAGATTCCTTACATTCATCTAACCCTATCAGCATTTCCTTCTATTCCTTTCTTCCTCATGTGTTTATCTAGCTTCCCCTTAAATGCATCTATGCTATTCGCCTCAACTACTCCTTGTGATAGCAAGTTCCACATTCTCACCACTCTGAGTGAAGAAGTTTCTCCTGAATTCCCTATTGGTTTTATTAGTGACTATCTTATATTTATGGCCCCGAGTTCTGGTCTCCCCCGCAAGTGGAAACATCTTCTCTACGTCTACCCTATCGAACCCCTTCATAATCTTAAAACAGAAATTGTTTGGAGCTTTCAGTTTTCAGCTTTCTGTGATGCTGTAGGGAGATACGAATACAGATGCCTGACTGGTGCAACAAGAGGTACTTTGCCGAGGGTAGGATCCCAGGTAGCAAATTTGGGAAAGCCAGGGATTTCTGCTTTGAATCTGACCGGAGTTGCACAATAACTGACCGGGAAAGGGGAGAGAATGAGTGAACAAAAGTTCCATTCCCCAGCACATGTCACAAGGATGGCTAAAAGAAAGACTTGCACACCACTGAGAAACGCCTCACAGACAATGAGCTACTTTGAAGTGCAGTGACTGTCATTATGTAGGCAAATGCAGAAGCCATTGCACGCACAGCAAGATCCCACAAACAGCACTGTTGAGTGATTGGTCGGTCTGTTTCTTTTTGGTGGTGTTGGTTGAGGGAGGAATGTTGGCCAGAAGGGGGAGAACTCCTCGCTGGTCTTCCAAGAGTGCCATGGATCTTTGATCTTAGACAGGCAGATGCAATGTCGTCTCATTTGAAGGATGGATGGGTTAAAGCCTCATTGGCACAGTGACAGACAGCACAATGCACAGCACAATATGCTGGCTGTGACAGCACAGGTGCTAATCCCAGTTGTTTGAGGCAGCCAGTTTAAAGTTGCACTTCCTAGTCAGATGGGTAGGAAGGGAATATGTTCAATAATAAATGAAAACAAAGAGCCTCTGGCAATGAATTACCTTTTGCTGTGCTATGGAAAGACACAGTAGTAAACCTTCCCTCTCCCCCACCCCATGTGTTTGTTAGGCTTAATTAAACAGAATTTAAGGACATCTGTTTGATGAACACAAATGAATGCATGTTTACATGGCACTGACATTTTTGCCAGTGATGTTACCAGTGTTTGTATGTTGTTCAGAAAAACTATTTCGTTACACAATAGGATAAGGTATATAGATATATAGGTATATAGATATATGAAATAAAAACTGGAAACGCACAGCAAGTCAATCAACAAATAAAAGAGAATGGCAGGTTGACATTTTGAGTAGGACGTTTCATTAGAACTCACGGCCAACAAACCATTAACCTTTCCTCCTCTTTCAGATGCTGACTGACGTACTGCACATTTCCCTGATAAGTAGGCCCTGCACTTTGAACTCGACTAACTTCATACAAAGACAGGCGGAAGGGAAAACCTATTTAATAGTTGCTATAGTAACAAACCAATTATTGCCAAAATGAGTATTAAGGAATCTAACAATCTGACAATAAAGGTCCAATCGTTTTCCAATGAGAGTCACTACTGACCTCTAACCTCCCGACCACCACAGAGTTGATTCCTGACAAACATATACTTAACTGTCACCAAGAAATGTTTTGCGGCTTCTCCGATTAGCTCAAGGAGTTTATCCAGTGAGGAGCTGCTCCTGATCATTTTTTGTTATTTGTTCTTTGGATGTGGGCAACTCTGGCAAGCCCAGGATTTATTGCCCATCCCCAGTTGCCCCGAGGGTATTTAGAGCCAATCACATAGTGTGGTACTGCAATCACACGTAGGCTACCAGGGACAAAGAGGAGACGAGGAAGAGGAGGAATGTTTGGCCCATGTCTGAATTTCTATAAACTGCAGATAAAATTGGGTAAATCTCTGTAACGCAGCCCATTTTTCTAATGTAGTTTTAGTTTAGTAATCAGCTTGACTTGAAGACTGGACTTGTGCTCAAGCTGAGCTTGTTTTCACCTATTGAAAAAGGTATACGATAAGTGGTTCACGTTGGTCAAGATTTCTACAAATGAAGACATACAGAAGGAAAAATCCAACTTCTTCCTGTGTTGTATTGCAGCATAAACCCCTCACATTAACCAGGGAACTCTGATCCCGAACAGAAACAAATTCTACAGCACTCTCTGGAGCAACATGGTTTTCAGGTCCACTTCACAAAACAGCTAGCACAATTCACTGTAATACACAAACTGTGTGGTTCCCAGTGTATTATAGGAAAGGTGCAATGTAATCTTTAGCAGTAAATTTCTCCTCTTCTTGTAGGCCCCACCGTGCCTCTCATAGTCCAGACTGAGAGGGTAGCCTGGTGAGCTGCTTTCAGCTCATTGCCGATGCTGGTGCGTGATCAGCTGCTGGAAGGTGCGTAAGGGCGTTTGTACCATGTTACCATTTCTTACCCCTCGGCTTCCCGCGTGGGCCCTGCTCCCGCTCCTTTGGCAAAAACATTCCCTTTGCTTGGCCCTTCCTAACTGTTCAGCTGAGATCAGGAGTTTATTACATAGGGACCAACTGTGCAGAACAAATGTTTTACTGTTACATTACATCACCAGGATCCATTATTTATGTATCCCAAATGCATATTCAAGATAAAGTTGCTTATGAGTGGATCACATGGCATTGCTCATGGTAAATTGGATAATAACATGTAATGTACAATATTATTCTGTCACTAAAGTTGTGTTTAATCTAATCACAAAATCTAATTGCTGTGAATAGGCACATCCAGATTAAATTAGAAGCTAATTGCTGTTAATCACACATCCTGAGGTCATTTGTAAGTTAGTTGCTATCTTTCTCTTTTGAACTTTTTTTTGTTAAGTTTACCTGTGCGATACCTGAATTTTGGCTTGACCTATATTGGATTTCCCGTTGCATTGCTCACAGGTAGTCTGGGGTCTGGGGCATGGTTGCGATGTTTAGTTAATAACCTGGCCTGTGCAGTTTTTTTTATTTGTTCATGGGGTGTGGGCGTCACTGGCAAGGCCAGCATTTATTGCCCATCCCTAATTGCCCTTGAGAAGGTGGTGGTGACAACTGAGTGGCTTGCTAGGCCATTTCAGAGGGCGATTAAGAATCAACCACATTGCTGTGGGTCTGCAGTCACATATAGGCCAGACCGGGTATGGACGGCAGGTTTCCTTCCCTAAAGGACATTAGCGAACCAGATGGACCTCTGCACTAAGTAGGTAAATCCAGGTATTTGTAGCTACTTATAAACTATTGAGTTCAATTCAGAGGGCCGTTGTAATTACTTATAATTTTCAGGCTCCTGGTTAATGACTGGCTTTCTTTTCTTTTTTGTATCTGTGACAAAGTGTTTAATATGAAGTGTGACAGACATGTGCTAGACATAAGCCTTTTTAAAAAAAATACTGGCAGATTGCCTGTGGCACTGCTCTTGGTAACTCTGGATGATACGTTGTTTAATAAGGACAGGAATTTTGTAGTGTACAATATATTATTCTGCTAAGGTGCAGCTGTCCCTTTAAGGCAACAAAATCTAATTGTTATTAAGTAGCAGAAGCTCAGGTCACTCAAAGTTGAATTGGTCCATGGTCAGGAAACTTTGTAAATATACACAATGTATTATTCTTCTAATGTGTGCCCCTTTAAGGCTACAAAGTCTAATTGCTGTTAAATAAACCCCAAGTGAGTTCATACAGGGGTCAACTGAGAGGATGCATTCTGGTGCTGGTATTCTGTACTCCTGGAGAGCTCCTTTGCTTATAGTTTTTTTTTTAAAAAGTGTGACACTGAAATTTGAGTGTGACACTTTAAGCGTGACAGAGGAATGTGTTGGTCAGGAAATGTGAGCTTGATGAACTATGTTTTCGATATTATTAAAAACAGTACATTGAGCTTACATTTCCTGTCCGTCACAATCCCCTGTCACATACTCCTGGGTAGTTTTAGGAACCTGCACTTTTAGACCCTCATAAGCCTAAAATTAGACATAAAGCTACTCATTACAGCAAAATTGAACTGAGATCCTACTGGCGGTTACAAGCTCTAGGACCACAAGAGCGCAGGATGGCTTTTACTGAATAATATGCATCAAATTAATTTACAGCTGCTGAAACACTGGGAGAATATGTACACCATTGGATGTGGGGATGGTGCAATAACATTGACCCATAGCTCAATGGTTGTTTCACGTAGCGAGAATGAAGAACAAAAGGGAGGTAATGAAATGGTCAAGGGCTCTGTCTCTTACTATCGGGAATGTCTGAGGTTCAAAACTGCTCATTGCTAAAAGTCCTCTGACTCCATCAGGTGAGTTTCACCAGTTTTCTGCTAGGTCACTTGACGAACTGCTGCAGGGAAATGAAGGAGGGAAAAAACAGCATTCTCCAGCCCAAAAGACCAGCACAATCATTTCACTACTGAATTTTTAAAAAGATAGAAGCCAGTTGGTGATCAGATTGTACTGACTTTAGGATTTATAGTGATGAAGAGCAAGATTCAGGCAGCAGAAAGACCCTGAAAAGTTAGCAGCCTTACTGGCTACCAAAGAAGTGACTTTTCTATTCCTCCAGGCAAGTACTCAAAATATCTCTCAATCAAAAGAGCAGTTAGACCTTCACAAACATACTCCATCCTGCCAACGAGCTCACCTTCTGCCAGTCCCATCATGCCATCTGCCTTGCTCACACTCTTCTTCCTGCGATGCTTCTTTCGGTTTAACTGGGGTGAGGGTGGGGAGTCCAGCTTGCTGCTCGAGGGACTGGAGATGCCTTCCCCTGTGACAGTTACTTCTTCAAAAAGAAAAACACACCTATTAAATAATTCAAGCTGCCATACATTTTTGTTCCTTTTTCAAAATACCGTGTGTGTTACTGGAAGCCGTTTTATCCTCCCCTCCAAATTTTTCTCCTCTTTTTGTGATTCATGTTGAGGTACAGTTCTGCAGGCACTGCCCTTTAGCATCACTAATAATGACCAGGATTGGAAACCCTGGCCGACCCTGGGATCATGGAGCCAACTGTGGTATCTCCACTGCTGTCTTGCTTAAGATGATCCAATTCTGCACAGGTTAGAAATCGAATCTGGGATCTTCTTACTCTTTATGGGTCAGTCTCACATCATGCATTATGTTTATTCCAGTTGCTGTCTTCTTTCAACATTATAAGAAATATTTTTTTTCTCTCTGTGGGATACTGAAATAAATTTTTTTTGAGGATAAGTTCTAAATCCTATAGGATTTTCTTCTTAGTTTATTAATAGTGAGGAGAATTGAGTCCCACAATCATTCTGTACCCACATTTATAACATTCACATTTCAATGTTTATAATTGACTTGTAACGGTGAAGTGCAGCCTTGTAAATGACAGTGTGGAAAGCAATTTCTCCATAGTGTCTCTTTATGGCAGTGTCTTCGGCTGCATTAACCTGTTGGATTAAACTCCTCGTAATTTGACACGTAGCATTTAGATTCTGGTAGCTTCAGATCAGAGGTAATCAAAATGAAAGCAGTTGCTCCAGACTGGTAAAACTGCAGGAGAGCTATAGTCAGTGCTGAAACTGGACCTGATTATCAAGACAAGCATCAACAGACTTTAAGAGATGATAAATTTGTACTTCAGGGTGGAAGGTTTCATTATTCAGGTTTTCTGAATCAGATTTTTACACTAAGTAAGAAGGTTGGTGGACGAGATCCTTTTGATAGATCCCAATGTGTTTTTTTCTTTTTCTTTTAGTCTGCATTATACAATGGTCAGCTTGACTCAGTTGGTAGCACTCTCACCTCCGAGTCAGAAGGCTGTGGGTTCTCATGAGCGTATGATTTGGACTGACACTCCAGTACTGAGGATGAGCTGCATTGTCAGAGGTGTCGTCCTTTAGACAAACCCATTAAGGTTCTATCCAGCAAAAGCCTGCTATATAATCCTCCTCTGTGGCTGTGGGTATTTTGAATCATTGTGACATTGCACTGCACTTCTGAGTGTTTTCCAGAAGGGGTCACTGTTAACAAATTTGTATCTCTAACCCAATACCTGCTCTCTTGACGGACTGGAAATAACAGACAGCACATAGCAAAATAGATTTTACACTGCAACTACCTGTGCACATAGTAAAAGGAACTTTGCTGCACATTGTGAGTCAATATTATATGGTTTAAAAGGTCAAACTAATGGTCAAAGACCTTGATATTGTTTCCCATAGTTATAATGAATGTGTGAATATAATGAATATTATTCAACCTGCAATCTGGGAACAGATTGCACACATGCATATTATTAGTATTTCACATTGACGGTCAGTGTTTTGAGTGTTTGGTCCATGTATCAGCATTTGTTGATGAAAATCAGCGCAGACTGGGCCCCTCCCCTCAGTGCAATTCCTGATGCTATATGAAGTGATTTTTAGCCACTGTATACGGTGGGTAGGTATTCTAGTGAGAACTTACAGTAAGTTTCTGCTTACTGAGTCCAGCAGCTGGAATCACTTCCATTAGCAACAGGACTCAGACAGGAGCTGCAATGAGGGGAGAGGGAAGTGGGGGGAATGGATGGCAATGAAGGAGGAAATCCATAAATTGTGAAGTATAAAACTGTTTAAAATTAAACAGAATGCATCAGTTTTAAAATAAAAGTTCTAAATTTTCTGGGGGAACATGGCCCTGGACCCCCCCTAAAAATGGACCATCAATTTAGTGCCTTTGACATTTGTATTTTCCCCCTTCAACCTGTTGTGTACTTTTGTGTTTCTCCCCCCCAATACTAGTGAGGGAATGTTGTGTATACTTAGAGCTTATGGTACAAGCCAGTGTAACTACTTGTTCTCACATGTCATGGGTTTACAGTCGAGGCTGTTCTTGAGTTGTCAGCTTTTTGAGGGCTTTGGCTGCTTTGCAGATGTTGATATACTATTGCAAGTTTTCTAGGTTGGCCTGTATGAGATTGAAATACAAGGTATAGCTGAGTGTTTTTAATGTCCTCTCGCTCTGCTATTCCAGCATTAAATCACTCTGGGTTTTCCTGTTAGTGGGCATGACCACTTCCAAATTACATTTTTTCAGGCTCCAGGTATTTGAATTCTGAATGTGATCCAAATGGGATTTTATGTGGTTCATTGTCATTGGGCAATGCAGTTGAATAGTACTAGATTTGATGGCACAATTACATGGATAGGATGAATGGCACGATATTTTATTTTATATTTTTACCCAGAGCACTGACCGACAGCAGCTGTTATCTTCACCTTCTCCTAGGATTCAGGATGATTTTTTAAAAATTGCATTTATATAGCAGATTTCAACTCACCAGGATATCCCAAAGTGCTTCACAGTCACTTTTGAAGTGTAGTCACTGTTGTAATGAAGACAAATGCTGCAGCCAATTTGCGCACAACATGATCCCACAAAAGACAATGACCAGATAATCTGTTTTAGTGGTGTTGGTTAATGGATAAATATTGGCCAGGATATCGGGAGAACTTTCTGCTCTTCTTCAAATAGTGCCATGGGATCTTTTACATACACCCGAGAGGGCAGACGGGACCTTAGTTTAACGTCTCTTCTGAAATACGGCACCTCCAACGACACAGCACCTCCTCTGTACTGCACTGAAGCGACAGATCAGATTATAAGCTCAAGTCTCTGGAGTGGGATTTGAACCCACAAACTTCTGACTCAGAGGTGAGTGTGCTACCCACTGAGCCAAACTGTGAAATCCATCATCCTGACTACCTCCAAAATCAAACCATATTTACCACTAGATCAGAATAGTCAGGTCCATCCTGATGACTCAGAAGTAAAGTCACCATCTCTGAGCCATAAACACCAGAAAGGTCCCACATTCAAACCCCAGTCTGTGCAGAGTCAGCTGATTTCAGAGGGGCAGTGTCCCTGGGTTAGGGAAGGTGAGGAATTCCACTGGTGATCTCTATCCAATGTGTAGATATCTGAGCAAAACACTCTCTCTGGGACATGGGAAACTGGGATGAAATACAGAAGCCAAAAATATCTAGAGTTGAAAAAAAGTAGAGTTTTTTAAAAATTCGTTCATGGGATGTGGGCATCGCTGGCGAGGCCGGCATTTATTGCCCATCCCTAATTGCCCTTGAGAAGGTGGGGTGAGCCGCCTTCTTGAACCTCTGCAGTCCGTGTGGTGAAGGTTCTCCCACAGTGCTGTTAGGAAGGGAGTTCCAGGATTTTGACCCAGTGACGATGAAGGAACGGCGATATATTTCCAAGTCGGGATGGTGTGTGATTTGGAGGGGAACGTGCAGGTGGTGTTGTTCCCATGTACCTACTGCTCTTGTCCTTCTAGGTGGTAGAGGTCACGGGTTTGGGAGGTGCTGTTGAAGAAGCCTTGGCGAGTTGCTGCAGTGCATCCTGTGGATGGTACACACTGCAGCCACAGTGCGCTGGTGGTGAAGGGAGTGAATGTTTGGGGTGGTGGATGGGGTGCCAATCAAGCGGGCTGCTTTGTCCTGGATGGCGTTGAGCTTCTTGAGTGTTGTTGGAGCTGCACTCATCCAGGCAAGTGGAGAGTATTCCATCACACTGCTGACTTGTGCCTTGTAGATGGTGGAAAGGCTTTGGGGAGTCAGGAGGTGAGTCACTATTGACACCACTGTGCCAGCCAATGAGTTTGTGTAGCAACGGGTAATCTCACTTTTAAGACATATACAATGAGTTATGGGAGTAGATATTACAAATTAGCACTTCCATGAGCACATAATCAGGGGCTGGGGCACAATTTTCTGTCTATTAGTTTTAATGTATGGAAAATGATGGTGGGCGCCCTGACCTTTGCCCCCAAATTTCCAATATGGGTTCCCATCACGCAAAGCTCCATGCTGGGAAGGCTCAATCAGAAAATCTACCTCATGGAGTCTTTCTTACTTAAAGAATAAATTGTCTCTGCTGTTCACCGTGTACCTTCTGTGTATTTGCCAGCCGTGCTATGCTGCTCCTCAGATGGTTAACCACTGCACTGCGCAGCTGCTCGCCACACAAATAAGCTGATGTGTTTTCCTTACCAGTGGTCCTTGAGCTATTTTCACTCCATTGGTCACTGCTGGAAATGGAGGAGCAGTTTGGGAGTTTTCCTTTGGTCTTGGTATCACTGCTGACTGCTTGTTCAACAACAGGGTCTAAACCACCAGAGTGCAGAGAATCTGTGGGAGAGATAACCCATGGGGTATTCAATCTTTCACTCCCTAAATGAAATTCTCATGCCAACTACAGTGAAGATCAGCACAGTTATTACCAGTGATTACTACAATTACTACGTGATTCTTCCTTTTGGTGACTTGTGAAATAAAATATTACATCTGTCTTCTTGACAAAATTAATCCCATTCTAGGTCTTGGGAATGAGAAGCAAAGTCTGAATCCTGAACTGCACTTTGTATGAGACCAGAACATTCCTCAATTACACAAAACACGACTGTAATTTAAATGCGCATTCTTCGTCCCTGCATCGTCACTGTGTTGAGAACAAGACCCGTCACACTGTCTCCTACTCGAACATATTCTTTCCCACTCCTTACCTCCATCACGTGTTCCCTTCCTCTGACAACCTTTTAAAAGCTTGACGTCACCTAACCATTATTTGTTAAGCTCTCTTTTTAATCTTGGTCTCCTGCACAAAGAGTCTCGGCCCTTCACTTGCGTTTCTCAATTTAAAAAAAAACCTGGCCTAGATATCACAAGACTGATGTTGAAAATAAGCTGACTCACAGTCTGATGCACACAGGTCCTGACTTATATCCTGCACAGCAGGGGGAGGGATCGTCTGCAGAAATTCACCCCCTATATCTTTTATGCTTCTTAATCATGTTGTATAAATCATTTACATAATTCATACTTATCAAACCTCACGCCCTGGTTTACCCAGTTACTGTGTTGCTGGCAATGATAAAATGATGGTGGTCTGGGTTAATTGCTCAAAATATATTGCAAAAAATGCAGATTACATACCGAAAAATGAAAGCTGTGATGAGGTATCTAACCTTTCAATTGTTTAGCCCTTGGGTGCAGATAATAACCAACGTGGAAGGAACATACAAGCAGTTTGAAGTTAAGTGGAAACCAAGGGCTAGATTCCATTCTATTCCAATGTCTTAAAGTAACATTATCTCCCTAAGGCCAAAGGAAGATTTACCAAATTTAAAGGGAAACTCCAGCTTCCCAATCACTTTTAATACACACAACACCCCTCCCGACTGTTCAGTACCTCAGCATTAATTCATTTCTAATATTTCATCTACCCAAAAAACAAGAAGTTTCACAGTGGAGGAGGTCCATTGGATGTTGTGCAGAGTTTGTGTCACATTGTACTTACCAACACTTTCTTGCCCGCTGCTCACAAGTCCATTCAGGCTGGTGGAGGCGCCACTGGCTGAAACAGCACGAGGTGGCCGCTTGCCAGGAACTTTAACTGTGGTCCTGAGAAGATCAATCTCTTTTCCATGGATGTTCTGCATATAATCCTGCAGCAAAAAAGATAGTAGAATTCACCAGGTCTTGAAAGTACCGTATTCCGAGATACTGAGGGTAATTTTCTAACTTCACCGTCTGGGTAGCAACCTGGCAGAGCGCATCACCCGCCCGTTGTAGAACCACCCCGATTTTCATCCCAGGTTACTGCCCAGGCGGCAAAGTTGAAAATGACCCCTGTTGAGTAACATGACAATTTAAAATATCTGCATTAAAAATAGATCCTTGAGGCCAATGAATCAGGGAAATCTCAATCCTATTCATGGTGGATATGAATTGAAAGCCTGGCAGCAATTTAACACTATTTTGGGAGTCTTGATTAGACAGGCAATAAGGATAAATGGTGTAGGATATAGAAACTTCATACTGCAGGAAAAGGAGGTGCTTTTACTAATGTTGGGGGCACATAGAGGGGGGTTTTATTGTCCTGCACTCCCTGTGGCTGGAAATAAAAAGGGCTTGGCATTCCACCAGTGTTGTCACCTCTTAGCTTTATCAGCCATAACAACAGCAACAACAGTAGTGTGGATTTATACAGAGCCCCTCATGTAGCACAAAGCCTCTCAGCAACACAAGTGTGGCTATCACAGTGACCCTGTGATACACAACGTCTGTCAGATTCAAAGATTCAAGACCAGAGGGCAGAGATCACAGCTGTACCCGAGGGCACGGTCTCTCACCTGATGATAACTTTTTAATAATACACACACTGGGACATGGGGCATCTTGGTAATCAACTGAAAATTATTTCTGGATAAACTAACATTAATGATAGAAACATTGCAAGTTCTGTCGTGTGGAGACCATCGCACTGAGAGTTGCCATCTGTTCTGACGGCCCTGTCGGCATAGAATCAGAACCAAATTGGATAAGTCTACATCATAAAAAGTAAGAGAACCCAGGGGAAGATCTCCTCTGTGAGCTATTTGTAGGGAAATAGTAAATTTGTTAATAAAGAACCTATTTACGATTTCACTACAAATTGCACACAGAGGAGATCTCCACCATCCCCTCTCCCAGTAATTTCAGAACTCATTTTTTTCTGCTGAAATGCTGATTACAAACTGCTCCACTTTCACTTTGGTGGATTACGACCATTACTAGAACCCATCTACTGGATTTCTACCTTGTAACTCTTCTCAGGCAGCCTTCATGCTCATTGTTAATGCCATTCCGACGTTTTCCAACAGGAAGGCTGTGTATGGCCTGTGTTATTACTGATCTGAGTGCTTAATGTCGACACTGAATGGCAAAAGCAGAAAAATAGTTCCTTTCACAGTGCCGAGATCCCTCACCTTGATTTGTTTGTTTGTCAGAAAATATAAGTTAACAAATGATTGGAATGCACGCTGGAGAATATTTTGATGGCAGAAAATTGTGCGTTTGACATGAGGATCCTACGTGTGGGGAAATCACAGGTGTGAACTGACATCCACTCTATGGGGCAACTTGTTGAATCACAAATGTAATAATCCACTGTGGCATCCTGGTAGAGCTGAATATCTCTCTATAAGCCCACACAAGGTGATTTGAGATGCAATTATCAAACTTGCACAATGCACTTGGTGTCACATTAACACACATCTAAAGTCCTGCATCATACATTGGAAAGAGAGGAGAAAGCAAACCAAATATTTCCAATGCATGGAAAAATCTCCTTAGCAACAGAGAATATGGGCTGCAATTCAACTGTAATTCTGGCGGGAGGCCGGCGGTAACGGAGGGAGGCCGGCGGTAACGGAGGGAGGCCGGCGGTAACGGAGGGAGGCCGGCGGTAACGGAGGGAGGCCGGCGGTAACGGAGGGAGGCCGGCGGTAACGGAGGGAGGCCATGAATCCCCCGTGGAATTTCAGCCCCGTTGTTTCTAATTCGGAAAGTTTGAAAGAAAAAGAGAAAGAAAGTCTGACTTCTAATTGAGGCGAGGATCTGCTCGGAGCCCCTAATTGACCCAGGAAGATGCAAACATTTCATCTTGGGCCCTTAAAAGGGACAGACCAAGTCGCACCCACCTGCACTTTAGCAGCAGAATAATACATTGTGCATTACAGAGTATCATGCTTCTGACCTCTCAAAAAACAGCAAATCCGCCAACCTACCATGAGTAGTGCTACGGGAGTTCCACTAGTTTAATAAAATCGCCATATTTCTCAAGCACAAGATAAAGTAGGTTTGACTTTTATCAGCATGTCTGTTTTGATGGCAAATCCAAAACCCCTTTGAGGAACCAAAACTTACTAAGTACACTTACGTGTAAACTGGGATGATAGGACAAGATACCATTGTTGCACAGCGTAACATACTTCTTCTTCCACTCTTTGTTTAGTGAGTTTCCACTTCTCTTCAACAACACCCCCTGCAATAAAACACACTTGTGAAATCCAGGAACAAAGGAGAAAGCAACACTCTCCCCGTGCACGGCTGCCATGCGAGAGCTAGTCAGCTCAACTCAGCCGCTCAGCTCAAGACAGACTTGAAAAGTTGGGTCTTTTCTCGTCAGAACGACGCAGTTTACGGGACGACATAATAAAAGTTTTTAAAATGATAAAAGGCTGGGACTGGGTAAACAGAATCAGAGTGTTTCCAGTAGTTGAGGGGTCAAGAATGAGGGAACAAAGATACAAGATTAAATGCAAGAGATTTAGCACAGAGGGCAAGAGAAACTTCTTCACACAAAGAATTGTGAGGCTGTGGAATTCATTTCCAGGGTTAGTAGTCGAGGCAGAAACTGTGTCAACATTCAAGATTAGATTGGAGAGGTGGATGAAGGGATATGGAAACAGGGCAGGTAAATGTGATTAGAACTAGTTGCTCGCATGGAGGGTAAACGCCAACATAAATTGTTTGGGCTGAATGGCCTGTTTCCTTGTTGTAACTTCTATGGATGTCTATGTTAATAAACACGGCCCCTTGTCTGAGCTACAGGAGGCTGCCTGGTCTTCATGGAACCACACTCAGGAGCTGTTAACACCTTTAGGGGAGGAGACAACTGGAAGTAGAATAGTTGGAACAATAAAAGGCCGATCAAGCCATTAAACCCACATTCAAAAGGCCACCCGACTTATTTGACCTCTTGATGGAAGGGAAATAAACTCCATGCAGTGTTTGAGAATATTGAAAGCAGTAGCGGGCGAGTCCACAGCCAGGGCGCCCTCCTTCCCCCCCCCTCGCTGGAGGAAGGCTTTAGTGATACCTGCCTAGTGTGGGAACAGAAAACAGGACATTGGCCAAAAAATAAAGAACCTGCATATAGAGATAATAAGCCTGCAGTAATTTTATTTTAAAAAACTTACAGTCATAAAATGCCTTTAATGTAACAAAGGTAATGGACACGGAGCAGGAAGTGGGAGAAGCAGGTATGGGGAGGTGGTTTTTTGAGGGTGGGGAGAGATGTAGCAAGAGCGAGGAGGCTAGGAAGAGAGTCCCAGAGTGTGGAGACACGGCCACTGATGGTGGAGCACAGAAATCCAAAGTCAGAACAGCGGAGGTTGGGAACCAGGAAGTTTGGCCGGAGGAGGCCGAGTCCCATGGAGGGGATTTGTAAATGAGGGCGAGGATTTTGAAATCAATGCATTCAATGGTGAGCCAGTGGAGGTCAGCGAGGCTTGGGGTGACAGATAAGCGGGACTTAATATGGAATAGGGCAGCAGAGATGGAATGTGTTTAACATTCAAGGTGTTCAGGATTTTAGCCGTATGAATTTATAAGTTTAATAATGAACATTTTTTTTAAAGTGTTTGCAACTAGTTCTTAATTATGATGGAGGTGGTATTATGAACGGTCTGACAGAACATTCAGGGGTGACAGCCACCCCTCCAAAGTATCACCCCAATTTCCTCCTCGCCCTTCCTGAAGGTCCTGACTATTGCTGAGTCACAACTGCACAGATGCCAACAGCATCTCTGGTACCTCACCCGAGTGGCCATTCTCCATGTGAGAGCCTGGATAGTGGATTTTGACCGGCTATTCAACTGTAACGGCATCACAGCTGGAGCATCAGGAGCAGGAAAACTGCCGGAATTTTATTTTCCTTTCCCAAACACAGGGGCACCTGTTTCAACTGTAGAACTCCTAACTACCACTCTCCACCAAGATCAGCTGACACAAATAAGGATGAATGGTCCAGTTCTCCACTTGGCCGTGCATTTACCAACACATCCAGAAGTTAAGAAGATTATAGTTCAGCAACTACGATGTGGGGACAGAGGCAAAGAGGAGCTCAATTTATATTTGTTACGCACCCTTCAGTCTTGTGTATTCGGCCACAGTATTGCTGAAACCTACCTGTTTAATCGGGATTGCACGGCCACTTCCGATGTTATCTGCTTTACTGTCCAAACTCCTCCTCTCTGTATCGCTTCCCCGCCGACCCTGTGGAGGGAACACGAGCACTGTGTCAAATCGAAGCTGGACAGCTAAGGGGCTGAAGGACCTACTCTTATTAAAAGTAGCACCTTACGCTCCCTCCGCCTAGAAATAAACACCTCTGAGTCGTTCACAATGTGGTGGAGGTTATTAGAATAAATGTACTGCTGTGGACTCACTATGAAGGCAGAGTGAGCAACTGGATCAGGGCCAGACCATAGTGAGGGCAAATATAAACAGACGACCACCGCTATCTGCCAGCAAGTCTGAAAAGCCACTGTGCTGCTGCATACAATGGTTCCACTATTGTAATATTGCACTACTGTGACCATTTCACTGACATCCTTCAAATGCACTGTGGTGTTCTGCCCTCCTGGTGAGATCTGACTTGTCTCTCAAAGCGGGTGAAGGTTTCACAATATATTCGGTTTTCCAGCTACCGGGTTGAAAGTTCGAGACCAATAGCTCATTTGCCAGTGTCCCACTAATACAACCACATCTGTCCCATTTTTCACAGGAGATTAAACTCATCAGTGGCCTCCCAGAACCTGAATGAATAAACTTCAGCACGGTGTGGGAAAGGTTGAAGGTTAACAGGGAGGAAGAGAAGCAGAGGGAAATAAAAAGCTTTATCCAAATTAAAAATGTACACGTGGCTTATTCTGAACCATGTATCAGTAGGTACAGGAGATCTTGTTTTGCCTTTCTGCCATCAAGGAGTAGTGAGAGGCTGGAATTCCAAACAGCACTGTCTTATTTACATCATCAGTGCTTGGGGCTCAGGCACTGATCCCTGCGCTTGTCCACGAGACCAGCCTCTTGCTCCCTCGATCCCCTCTCCACTCAACTCCCCTTTCTGGCCCCCATGCTAGCTGACATAGTCAATGGTTCCTTTTCCTCAGGCATCATCCCTCTCTCCTTCAAATCCACCATCACCCGCTCCCACCTCAAAATACCCGCCCCCACCCATCTGTTCTCTCCAACTAGCACTCCATCTCCAATTTCCCTTTCCTTTCTAAGGTCCTTGAATGTGTTGTGGCTTCCCAGTTCCGTACATATCTCTCCTAAAACTCTCTGTTCAATTCCCTGCAGTCCAGCCTCTGTTCATCTCAGCACTGGAACAGCTCTAGCCAAAGTCAGTAAAATAAAGCAGCTTAATGATTTTATCTGGCCCTGTCCCACTAAAGTGTTTTGAATCTGGCTACTGAAAGACTGGAGAAGTGCACATAAGGGCATGTGTGAAAGACACAACATCCACTTCATATCACACAAGGGTCCTACTGTTCTGCCCCCTGTCCGGGTTACATTATCACATGATTAGATTTTGAACAGTACTGGCGCACTCCTCAAAGTAAGATGTGGGGATCACTTATGGGAGTAACCTGCACTGCTGCACCCAGGAGAATAACCAGGGCAGACGCAAAATTTGTAACATTCTTTGTTAGCTCCAGACTCGACTATTCCAATGCTCTCCTTACTGGCCTCCCAATTCTTCATAAGCTCCAACTTGTTCAAAACTCTACCACATGTATCCTGTCCTGCACTAAGTCCCACTCATCTATCATCCCTGTCCTGGTTGATCAACATTAGCTCCCCATGCACCAACAAATTGAATTTAAAATCCTCATTCTGATCTTCACTTCACCATATCTCTCCTTCAGCCCTATATCCCCACCAGAATGATCCATATCGCTGACATCTTCTGTGCATCCCCCTCCCTTTGCCCATCATTGGTGGCAGAGATTTCACTTATCTTGGTCCCACTCTCTGGGGCTCCCTCCTTAAACTTCTCAATATCTTTTTAAAAAAAATTCCTAAAACCCGTTTCTTTGACCAAGTTTTCAGTCTCCTTCCTGGCTCAGTGTCCCTTTTCCTTACACCTATTTATGAAGCAACGGAAAGAGAGAGCACGACACACAACGGAAAGAGAGAGAGAGAGACAGAAACACAGACAGAAAGAAAGAGAGACACACACAAGAGAGAGGCAGACAGAGAGGGACGAACAGCCAGAAAGAGAGAGATAAAGAGAGGGATGGGAAGAGAGAGAAAGCAGCATATTCTAGAATTGTAAATACTCCTCTTTGACTGAGTGGACTGCAGTACAAAGATCTGAAAATTGGTTGTACTAATCCACAGGTTCTGGAAATTCTGATTCACACATGATCTGAACCGAAGCATAAAATCTCTTGGCTCCGTGGCTAAAGCACTTGTCAGGATTCAACTGGATTAGTTAATGCACTCTGATATTTTGGCATCATAATACAGTAAAATGCTTTTAATAGGGAGACTCCCCAAGGAGAGCAAAATGCTTGCATTAAACAAGCCATATAAAACCAGGTGTACTGATCCCTATTGGCAGTATGATGTCCTGTATAAGAGCCGAAGAAATAAGCAGATAAAGCATTCTTCCATTCATTGGTAATGGAAAGTACAACTGGTCCATTGAACTCCACAAGACAGGGTCAATTGAATGGCACCAACATGGAAATTATCCAAAATCTTAACCATATTGGGTACACTTTGTGTTTTTTTTTAAATATTAAAAAAATGACTTTGCCCAGGTAACTCATTAACTATGTATTAATCAAACTCCTTTCCTTTGATGGCCCACTAGATCAGGCTGTGAGACTAGTGGTATCCCACAAGGGTCTGTGCTGGGGCCTCAGCTATTCACTATATTTATTAATGATTTAGATGATACAATAGAGAGCCATATATCAAGTTGCTGATGACACAAAGATTAGTGGCATAGTAAGTAGTGTAGATGGGAGCATAACATTACAAAGAGACTTTGATAGATTAAATGAGTGGGCAAAACTGTGGCAGATGGATTTCAACGAAGGCAAGTGTGAAGTCATCCATTTTGGATCAAAAAAGAATCGATCCAAGTATTTTTTAAATGTCGAAAAGCTCAGAACAGGGGAGGTCCAAAGAGATTTAGGAGTCCATGTACACAGATCACTAAAATGTAGTAGTCAGGTACAAAAAATAATCAAAAAGGCTAATGGAGTGTTAGCCTTTATAAGTAGAGGGCCAGAATATAAAGGGGAGGAAGTTTGCTTCCCTGTGTTGGCTGGCATAGCTTGAGATTAATTTACCACATGGGGGATTCACGGCCCCAAACTGTAGCCTATCATGTGGATCATGGGCCAAGAACCAGTGAACTAATTAATAGATTAGCATAACGAGCTCCAGCTATTCTCCTCGCTCCCTATTCATTGTTCATCGAACACCGTTGCATCAACTAGCCTCAATGTCAAGAGAAAGCTGCACTCAACACATTCTAGAAACATCCAGAATGGTCAATCACTAAAGACCAGCATTATCCAGCAGGGGGTTATCAGAGAGCTGTCAGGAATGGGAACCCCGGTCGATCAGCTAACTCATGCTGGGGCAGTGACTTGAATCCTTGTAACAATGAGATCATAGTGTATACGACCTGCACTGTGTTACTTTGAACTGCTGTGCTGCATTTTGTGTCCTTTATTTGAACTGTGTGTATCTTTAAATTTTATGGAATAAAGTATATTTTGAAATAAAAAAGGGATTTGAATTCTTCCTAATCTGTAAAGCCCAACACCACATCACACGGTGCATTTAATCACCGAGCCCTCAAGCTGCAAGGATTTTCATTGGTCTCTACTCCATTGGGAGCACACTGAAACATTTCTCACAAATACAACACTTCACAGCATCAAATCCCAAGTGCAGGTAGCACCTCGAACCAACTGTCACTCAGGCACGTCACATCAAGTCAGCACTCAAAGAAGTACTAACACACACCTGTGGGAAATACCGGGAACGTTCTCCAACATATTGTGAGCTGCTTCCCAAACGTTCCTCGACAATGGTCACTGAATCCAACAGACAAAGTACTTACAGTGAACAGGCTTGAGCGTCTTTTCGAGTGTTTGCGGACAGAACCCGGGGTGCCGGAGACTTGGGAAACATCAGATCGCAGATCCCGGTGACTGATGTTTGGAGTGGACGGAAGAGAAGAGGAATAATCACTCATGTTGCCACCATTGCTTGCCTGCGAAAGATACGGGTGGGGAAGGGGAGGAAAAGATTTAAATGGAGTCAACTTCAAAATTTTAAGGATTAAACAGTAAAATTCTTCCAGAACGTTCTTCCAAATGACATTGAAGATACAGTAAAACCCTCGTTACAATGCAAATTCTATTAATGAGGTGGTTCTGTACTATAGGCCTGGTGGTGGTGCTGATGGATCGCCTCCTTTATATCTTCCACTTGCACAGTAGTTTGCTCCTTTATTCACCATTTGAACAGAATGATCTTTGTCTGTCTTCGATCTATTTTTAGAAATAATGGACAGCCCATTTGTGCCTGAAAGGAACTCAGTATGGGTCACACATTGGGACCAGAGTTTGTTTTGCTGTTTGTTAAATTGAGAGGTGTGTAACCCACTGACCCTTCTGGCAAGTCGGATACACTGCGCCGACATTTCAGAATTTTTGTATATCCTTCTACTAGTGGTTATTATTTGGCTGGTAGATTGAAGAAGACGGCAGGAAGAGGCAATGGTTTTCTTCATGTGAGGGGTGTGGCAGTGCTCTGTGCAGGTAAGCTGCACGGGTTTAGCTGGTTGAAGTCCACCAGTACCCCTGCACACACTTGAATGTTCCTAAGCCTGGACTCTGTCAATCTGTAAAAGCTCCTGGAATTCGGTAAGGGAGGTGTACCGACTGGGAGAGTCTGTGCGCTCCATATCGGGGAAAGAGAAACTCCACCTGTGTGGATTTCTCAGTAGTTTGGTTTGGAGACTCTTAAACATGACAATGGGCTTATATGTGTGTTAGACGTCCAACTAACCAAAGAAAAAACATTTTGCAAGCACTGCTTCAAATCAATCACAAGGCAATGACATGGACTGATTTGCCAGGGCTTACACTGATCATTACTTGATTGAAGTACATACTGTACAACATATTGATCCATAGCAGCAAACTGCTACACAGGCTATTATTAATGCTTAATGGCAGGTCTAGTTGCAGCTCTTGAGCACGTCAAACAGAACAGCTGCTCGGTTTGCTGGGAGTTGTGTTATACTTTAATTACACGCTTAAAGCAAAGGTGCTAATTGTGAATTTGCCCAAAGACTAAGAGACACAAAACACGTCCAATATCATGATCATTGAATCGAGCCTGTGGCTTTTCCTTAGCTAAATACAAAGCTGAGCCAACACAGCAGTAGGACTAAGAATTGTCTTTGGACAATAGGTTCCGACTTGACTTTGAAAAGGGTGGTGCCACACATTAGAGTACTATGGAGTGGTGGGACGTGGGTCCCTGACTCCTCTCCCACACACTGAATTGCCAGTCACCACTTTACTGTCGCCCAGTAGAGGCTAGGGGTTTCCCAACACAGAGAGAGAGAATCATCCCCAGGTACTTTTACACACCACCTAGCGGACAATTTCATGGGGGTACCGGCGGAGGCCTGGAAGTGAGCCACTTTCCCACCCTCTCAATCATGGGCTCAGCATTTTCTACACTGGATTTTTTCAATGTTTGGAAAGGAGGATGCAGTAGCCATTGCCTCTGCTCATTGTTCTCTGTTCTCTGTGCTCGCTCTCTCTCTCTCTCTCACCTGGCTGCTGTGAATGGTAGAGACCGGGGTAGAACCCGCAGAATGGCTCGGAGAGCTCGGCAGCGACTTGCACGAAGTGACAAAAAGGTGCTGCTGTTTCTTCAACGCTGAGATCTTCTGCGAGACTGCAGGAAAAATAAAAGTGAGGTCTCTTGTAAAATTGTTGGACGAGAGGCTGTATTTTGTAACCAGGTATCATGACACAGAGCGGGTCCCGATGGCTTCTGAAACTAAATGATAAAAATAAATTCGCCAAAAAGTGTTGAGAAACAACAGGAAGCCCGTTACCCCAAGAGTCGGATGCTAATTTCTGTTAACAAAAATAGAGAGGCCATTGTCACGGGCCACTTCACACTCAAGTATAAAGTCTTAGAGGATCCCAATGGCTGTCGCTGAGATGGAAGAGCAGTCAGAACAAGCGGCATGTATTTTTCACCAAAATTACCTCGGGCATGTGACACAATTTAAAAGAAATAAACTGTAAAGTGTATTGATGCAAATTGCATAGTAGTTGGTAATTTTTTTTTGTTTGCCAAACATTTTTCTATGACGACTGTGCCCCTTTAATAACTGACTTTGTTAATCCAGTTGTTCAAATCAGCAGAGTTGTGGGTCAATATCCCGTTCTTTTGCAGGTGCATTAGGTATACGCTGAAAGTTGCAACTTATTATGAATCACTTCCAGCTGACTGCAAGGCAAGAAAAGTTAAAATAAAATAAGTCTTTTGCAGCTTGTTCTGAAACGGTTTTTATAATTTGGGGGGAAAAAAAAGAAAATCTGCAGATAAAAATTGTACAATTTAAAGACATTTGTTTTTCAAAACTTCTATTTAAAGATTTTCAAGCAGCCAAAATAAAGTTGAGATCATGCAAAACAGAATAAGATGGGGGAAAATAGTTCCCAAATAGTGAGGACAGCGGTGGTTACAGAACACCCGGTATTGGCATGAGAAAATCCAGAGGGAGATAAGGCCATTCGGCCCATCAGTCCCATTCCATCCAGAGTCCACATCTGATTATTCTGTCATGGACTCCCTCCCACACCACTTGCAGATCCTTTATTTTAAGAAACACTTATGTCCTAAAGTTACCCCATGGGATACTAGTGATGAACAGTTAACACATTCCTCTGAAATTCCTACTTTAGTGGAGGCGTTAATCCATTTACTTTAAACAGGTTAACACGATATTGAGGAAGAAAATCCTCCAAACGGGGAGAGGAGTGAATTTTATGATTCTGCAATCCTGGTGCAAAGTTTCGCCCGATGGGAGCACATATTGGGATTTTGGGGGTGGCTGTTAGTGTGCCCGATTTGTGGCAATCTTCCATTGCACCCAACTCCCTGATACGCGCTCCTGTTACGCAAAGGGCAAAGATCTGCGTTGGCAGCACTAAATATAAAAATGTGCTCCAGGATTTCTAAGCAGATTGCTCATAACACAGATATATCTGGGAGGGGAAATAAAAGATGCCAATTGATGCTGAGCTGCGACCTCACGTTGTCCAGAGATTTGAAAGAGCTTACCAGCAATCACGCCTGATCTGGCTTAATATCCCAATATACTGACATTTCTGGATTAGCTACTTCGCACACTCAGCTGGTTGCACTGTTTCTGGAGCAGTCACAGCGCATGCTGTATTTAGCCTTCCTCTTCTAAGCCGTTCAGTTTCCTCCTTTCTCTCAGACTTAAGATTTCCTGTGACAGCCGCTCAACTACCCAAGATTCAGTTAATTATTATTAGCACTCATCCACATACTGCAGATCGTCAAGTACAAGAACCCCATATCGGAGCCCAGCAGTTGCTCAGCTCAAAAATGAATAGTAAAAGCTGAACTGTAGGCGTTCATTTACATTTCAGTTAACAAATGGTCATGTTCCACACCAGAACAATCGTGGCCAACTGCCTGTCTGAGCACTGAATCCACACACCCCTGAAATAAAGATTTATTGGGCAAATAGATATTCCACTGTCTCAGCTTTTCCTACATTACAACAGTGACTACACTTCAAAAGTTCTTCAATGGCTATAAAGTGCTTTGGGATGTCCTGAGGTCATGAAAGGCCAATTAGCTTGCAGACAGACGGTGTCATAAGCTCACGTGTGAAGAATGGCCACTTATAGAATCATTAGAATTTTACAGCACAGAAGACCATTCGGCCCATCGTGCCTGTGCCGGCTCTCTGAAAGAGCTACCCACTTAGTCCCATTCCTCTGCCCTTTCCCCATACCCTTTAGGTGAGGTTCCAGAGGGCGAACGCCGTATTCAATACTGGTGCCAGGCACAAAGCCGTTACCTTCATTAAACACTCGATCAATGTTGAGTCCGTATGTCGCGCATGTCTCATAATACATGCAGCGCTTCAGATCAGCGCAGAGTTTTCGTGCTCGAGCATCGTCAATGACTCGCGGATTGGAGGCACTGATTGCATCTGTAGGGGAGAGAAAGAAATCTTTTAGACTGCAAGTGCTGTATAGCGGACATGCACCTGTGAGAACTGCCCCATTATTAACCTCTGTTGATGCAATATACTGCATTATTTTCACATTCCTTACCACTGATGTTAACAGACAGACAAGAAGATTTCAACTCTGAATATTTCAAGTTTCGACAGGTCCAGCTAAATGACTAACTTTTCCTGGGCCAAATAGTTTTGCAGGTCACACAGACATGCTGAAACAATCACTAATATTACAGTAATAAAACTACTCCAGTGTCAGGAATAGAATGACTACTGGAATAGTAAATGAAGAAACAAATAATTAGAACATTTAAAAACATAAGAAACTGGTCTCCTTACAGCTTTAAGCAGTAACATATACATAATACAGAGCACTGTGCTGGTAGTGATGTGTCAATATGGAGTTGAAGTAAAGATCAGCCATGATCTAATTAAATGGCGGGACAGAATCAGGTGGCTGAGTGGCCTACTCCTGTTCCTATGATGGGCTGAATGGCCTCTCTCTCATCTGGACTTGTCTTTGTATCTTGCACTGTGGACTTTGGCCCTTTAGCTAGGTTTCTCAGTATAAGAAAAGGATAAAGCACACTATACTGACACTCCCTATGACTGCTGCTAATCACAGTTATGTTTTAGGGCTTTTGATATGCTGCCAACACACTGAAATACCACTTGACACTCAACATCCTTACAACATCAAGTAATTTGATGTTGATTAAAGATCATCTTTACAAGCTTCCAGCCTGCAGCTTCTCTCGAGACGATAATATCTTCCCTCATGAATTGTAAATTTAAAAAAAAATTATGAGCACAGGATATATTTAAAGCTTCAACGCCCCACGGCTTTCACGAGATTGTTTCTTCAGGGGTGCATAGAAAAATAGGGTATATAAAATAAATCCTAGTCTCAAGGGTTATGAAGATATTCACTGCTTTGTGACAGAGGTCGATTTTGGCAAAGTGAATTCATGCCTTATTTTACGCCCTGGGTCTTTGCCAATCACAGAGCCGGAATTAAAAGGCCTTTGGAGATGGGGGAAGGGAGAAAATTGGTGGAAGAAAAACAAAGAGAGAAGAATCCATTCGAGCCACGTGGCCAGCCTGTGCAGCCCGAGCGACAGACACAGTTTGCCGGTTTGGCCGTGTTTATGTTTATGGAGGGTGCAATGGCTCATCATTGTAAATCTCACACCTACCATTTGTCTGATGTTTACAGCTGAGTGTTCAAAGTACAACTCAGAAAAGGAGGGGGAAAAATATACAGGTTAACTAAAAAAAGTGTTGTTGGGGATTCACACTTCAGCTAGGACAGTACTTCATTGGCTGTAAAGCGCTTTGGGATGTCCTGAGGTCATAAAGGGCGCTATACAAATGCAAGCTCTTTACAGTGTTAGTCTGCTGTGCTGATTAATGTGGAGTGGAATTTCAGGGGGTGTTTTTATTCCAGGAACTGAACCTGGCTGGACTCTCTCTGAACAAGAGCTCCCACAAAAAGTGACACAAGCTTCCCCCCAGCGGCTCAGCGAGACTATCCAGTGAGTAACTGAAACATTTGGACCAGACAAGTTCGATTTCCAGGCTGCCCTCAAGGAGCTGATTTCAAGCAGAGTTGGACTCATCTTCCCCAGGTTGGAGAGCGGCAGACTGGCTAAAGATGTGTGTGTGTGTGTGTGTGTGTGTGTGTGTGTGTATGTGTGTGTGTGACTAATTATGCAGACTGGCATGTGACAAATGATCACTGTACAGCGTAGACCTGTGTCTGAAGGAGAGGGAGTGGCTGGCAGACAAAGGAGAGAAAAAAGGCTGAAACATTTGTTTCTTGTGTACGGCTCCATCTACAGACTTCTCTTGCTGGTGGGCTTGCATTACTGAACCACACAGGGGCATCTCAATTTAACAGGGAAGGGTCTGCACATTTGCTCAAAAAATAATTCTATTTATTGTCAGTTTGCCAGTATTTTTAGATTGCCTGAAAGTGATATAATAAATGAAAACCACAGGTGGGAAAAAACACTTAAGTCACGACACCTGGGCCCTGATTTTATCCCTGGACAGGTGGGTGTAGGGGTTAGTTAGAAATTCATTCACTGACTGCAGTGGAAAATAGGCCTGGGCTATTTGAAACTCATTAACATGTCACCGTTCCACCTCCTGCCCAGAATGGGTGGGAAGTCGTTGCCCACATGCGGATAATTGGGCAGCTCATGGCCGTCAGCCGGCCTGCAGGTAGGTGTGAGGAAGGGGGCTGTGGGAGGGAAGGGGAAGGGAGAATCCAGGGATGGAGAGGCCCAAGCCTTTCTTGTGGGGCCTGGAGGAGCATCTGAAATGGCCTCTTGTGGTCCTGGATCCTCCTCTCATTTGACTTTACCTGGTGGGAAAGCCTCAATGGCCTCCCCGCTCAGAACAACGTTAAAATAGCAGTCTGGGCCCAATGTCATCATCGGACTGCAATCTGCACGTCAGTGAGGACCCCACCAGCTTTGGGAGAGGGAGTGCAGGGCTTTAAAATGTACGACTGAGAGTGGGGGAAAAAGGCATTCTCTTGTTTCTCCCCCCCCCACATCAGAAGAGGAATTTCCCTTGCCACCCTAACTTCCTAGGCAGCGATAATCACCACAGAGACAGAGCAACCAGTCTTGTCAGTTTGAAGAGTTAAGTGGGGAGGTCCGGAGGAGCACTGATCATCACACTTACCCTGCGATCCTACCAGCATCACAGTAATCTCAGCCGTATTGCGGTAGCTCACGAGCCTGGTGTAGTAATTATAAATGGTCTGAAAGCTCTTTTCATTTTCCAGGCTAAAAACAAATATAACAGCATCCACCCACGTTGAAAACTGTAGGGGAAAAAATGGAACAATGTAAATATATCGGTGGATCTTCAAATCGAGGCAAATAGTTAACTCGACAACAGAGGATTCTTATAATGAGCACATTTCAATGGTTCTGTTAAAAAGGAAGAATATAAAAAGATACAAGAAAAGGGTGGGAAAATGGAGCTAGAGTTGTTTGCTCCAGTTGATGAGCTAGCACCAGCACAAGCACAATGGGCCGAATGTGCTGTCATTTCCAGCTCCTGATCACTAGCCAACGACAACTAATGGAAGTGTGTGTGTGTGTGTGTGTGTGTGCGCGCGCGCTTGGCCATGATGCCCTTCCTGGTCGAATGGCTGGTCTACTGACACATGAAAAATGTCCCTTTGGGTATCGAACTGCATCCCAGGAGGGAGGGGGGGGGGGAGGAGGGGAGGAAAAAAAGAAAAACATTTATGTCAAAATAGAGATGGCAGGGATGGGGGAACACAGGGACAAGAGGAATACTGACTCTGAACTTTAGTTGCTCTCCTGTTTGGTGCTCCAGATGAAGTAAGCACAGCAGTGTGTAAGTAGGCTGGATGCAGGAGGCAATTCCATTTACTATGCACATGAGGTCTCAGAACAGCCCATAATATAATAATTCAAATTGTCATACATAAATAATAACTTGAAATGACTGATTTTTAACTATTACACTGAGCTATGATTTTTTGTTGATCAATGTGTGAAAGACAGAGTGCTTTTATTGTAGAAAATATCGGATACTGGACACATTCTAAAAGTGGAGCAGAGCCCATCAATCAACACTATATTAATGTAACAGTTATTATGCCCGTGGGAATTCAAAGCCAGACAAGTTCAAATGTTCAATGGCATTTAACATTTTTAATACTTCCTCTATTCAAGCCGCTGGAGGAATAAAAGGTTTGAAATATTTTATAATAAAATCTTTTTTTCCCCCCAGAGATAAAGAAACAGAGTGGGAGGGAAATCCAGCATCGTACATCCGTTTATTCCACGTTAAATCATCATTGGGGTGGACGAAGTTTGGGCCTCGCCCGACAACCACAAAACCTGGAATTTCCAGCAGAGGTTATTGGATAACCCCCGCTGACCCAGAGGCCAATCGTGCCCAACTGCCTCCTGGTTGACCAGCAATAGATCAAGACTGTGTACCAGAACATTCTTTTTAGCTTTACATCTCAGAATTCATGACGCAAACTTAAAAGTCTGATAATCCACTTTGTTGGGGTTTTTTTTGCTGTTTGTCTCACGTTGTCATGGCAATGCAAATTAAGCTTTGCATCGAAGTGAAAATTGAAAAGAATTTCCTTTTGAGGTGGAATTCCTCAGACAGCCTCATAAGCTCTAGACAGCCCTAGTTATGTCAAGATTATGTATTTCTTCATGCAATGCTGATCATTATAATAGGGTTTGTCTGTGAACAAAGTAGCTGTCCTTAGCCATGGACACAGTCAACAGAGCAGTAAGTCCAGGTGACTGACCCACCAACTTCACAGATGCCATGGCCCAGTTATCCCTGGATGTGCTCCTACCTTGTATAATACAGGGCAGTATTTTTTTCATGAATTCTGTCCTCGTCAAGGTGAGGGATGTTAGCACTGGAAAATGGGCCACTTTCCAGTTTGAGCATCCGGTGTCAGCATCTGCCGCAGCCCCAAAACGTGCCTCAGCCCCAATAGTTTTGTAAAACATTTACCTGTGCGTCTGGAGGACCTCCTTCATCCCTGATCAGCAGCAAATGGCTCTGACCATTGACATTGATTTCCTTCTTATATCGACCACCTGGAAGAGACACAGTGGGGTACATTATAAATGCTCGAGACAAATGAACTGTTTTACTGTTTCAAGTTTTCTACTAATAAGCATGGAACAGTCACACTTGATCCAATGTTTTACAGTCTAAATCCGCTGATTATACTGCACAGAGGTTAGATGGCCCCTGAAACTGGCCACAGTGTAACCTCTGATGTGCTGTATAACCCCCTGACAAGTTTCACAGCCCTCTAATGGTGTCACAGCCTTGGCTCAGTGGGTAGCACTCTTGCCTCTGAGCCAGAAAGTGGTGGGTTCAACCCCCCCCTCCCCCCCCCCCGAGGGCTTGAGCACGTAATTTAGGCCGACACTCCAGTGCAGTACTGAGGGAGTGCTGCACTGTCGGGAGGCACTGTCTATCGGATGAGACTTTAAAGCGAGGCCCCGTCTGCCCTCTGAGTTGGACAAAAAATATCCCATTGTCACGATTCGAAAAAGAGCAGGGAATTCTCCTGGCCAACATTTATCCCTCAACTAACACTATTCGTTTATATCAATGCTGTTTGTGGGACCTTACTGTGAACAAATTGGCCGCAGTGTTTCTCTAGATTACAACAGTTATGAAGGACATTTACACTACTAAAATACTTCATTGGCTGTGAAGCACTTTGAGACATCCTGAGGTCATGAAAGGTGCTACGTAAAAGCAAGTTCTTCCTTTTTCTAATGTTCAACTGGTGAAATTCCAGCAGTACCCTTGACAGTCCCCAAGCCTTGACTCTGCCAACCTATGCCTAAACTCTCTGGAGTTAGGTAAGTGGAGTGCGCCCTTTTAGGGAGAGTGTGTGCACTCTATACTGGGCAGACAGAAACTCTGATTTCTCAGTAGTTTGGATTGCAGATTATTAAATACGGTGGTGGGTTTCCACATGTGTCAGACACCCAGCGGAGAAAAAAAACCCCATTCAGATCATGGACATGGAATTGGAATCTGTTTTTTTTAAAAAACGTTCTCCCCTCCTCTCTAAGGAGCTGACTCTTGCTCAGGTAGGGTTCCACAGGCCCCAACAACCCTCTGCTATTTTGCTTGAGTGGCCATCCTTCACATGTGAATGCAGACAGTGAGTATTGGGAAGCTATTTGACCATGGGGAGCATCACAGCCAAGCCCAATCCTGTCCTCATCTAATACGAGCATACGAACATTTTCCAGCTGTGGTCAGGGATCCCTGGCTAATTGTTTCCCTCTCCACTTCAGGGTGCTGACACTAATTGTACTGCACTATTAATGGCCCAGCTAACACAGCACAAACCAATGGACCCAGGTCCTTCCTGTTTGGTGTGGCTTAGTATCACACAAAATGGTGCATTTACCCACTGAGCCATGCCCTCGTCCCCACTCTGATTTACAATTTTATATGAATAGTTTCCATTCAATGGCTGTGAAAATAATCTGCGGTTTCAAAATGTTAATGAGGTCTATAAAAAGTTTGCTGAGTTTTACTTTTTGAAACGGTCACATTAATATTCTTTATCTCACAGCCAGAACCAATTAACAAACAATGTTCCCTTAAAATAGCAACTTGCCTTTACATGGCACCTTTACTGAAGGGAAACTTCCCCAAGTGCTTCACAGTGGCATAATCCAAAAAATGGACACCGAGCCAAAGAAGGAGGTGACGGGTCACAGAGGTGGGTTTTAGGGTCTTAAAGGATAAGAAAGAGGTGGAGGGGGTTCGGGAGGGAGTTCCAGAGTGTGGGACGTAGGCAGCTGAAGGCACAGCTGCCAAATATGGGGTTAAGTAATGGAGAGTTTGGGTGAGGGGATTGTATGGGCGGGAGGCAGTTACAGACATAGGGAGGGGGGAGGCCATGAAGGGATTTAAACATACAATGAGAATTTTTAAATTTGAGGCATTGGGGGACCAGGAGCCAATGTAGGTCATCAAGGACAAGGGTGATGGGTGAGCAGGACTTGGAGTGGGATAGGATACAACACAGTTTCAGATGTGCGGAAGTTTACGGAGGGTGGAGGATGGGAGGCCAGCCAGGAGAGAATTGGAATAGTCTGGAAGTGACAGAGGTATGGATGAGGGTTTCACTGGCAGATGGGCTGAGGTAGGGTTGGAGGCGGGTGATGTTATGGAGGTGGAAGTAGGTGGTCTATGTGATGGAGAGGATATGGGCTCAGAAGCTCAGCTTAGATTCGAATAGGTCGCAGACATTGCAAACAGTCTGGTTCAACCTGAGACAGTGACTGGGGAGGGGGATGGAGTTGTTGGCGAAGGTATGGAGTTTGTGGTGGGGGCCAAAGACAATGATTTCAGTCTTCCAAATGTTTAGCTGGAGGAAGTTGGAGCTCATGCAAGACTGGATGTCAGACAAGGAGTCTAACAACACAGAGGCAGTGGAGGGGTCGAGAGAAGTGGTGGGGAGGTACAGCTGGGTGTTGTCAGCGTACACGTGGAAGCTGACCCCATGTCTGCAGATGTCGCCAAGGGGCAGCATGTAGATGAGAAAGAAGAGGGGGCCAAAGATAGGTCCTTGGAGGACTCTGGAGGTAACGGTACAGAGGCGAGAAGAGAACCAACTGTAGCCAATGCAGAAAAGCTCATGAACAGGAGAACGGCGTATTGTGGCTAATTGATGGGAATCTAACAATTCAGTACCTTTTCCCTACTTGAAAAATTGAAATCCCCCATGAAAGAATGAAAATGATCAGAGATTCTTCTGATCCTTTCTTCAAAAAAGAAAATGGACTTCTTTGTCACACAACATGGTCACAGAGAGTCTCGAGTGTCTTATTTGCTTATTAAAACTCTTTTGTGGTAGTTACACAAGATGTTAAAACAGTCGCAGTTTGACGGAAAGGATCCGTGCAGGCCAAGCTAAAAATACAGCCCCAAAACAACTAGGTATGTATCAAAGAGCTGAGCTACAGACGACTGCTGCGATGGGACCACATCCTGTCAAGAGCACAGCACAGGCGTGAGTCTGTTTAACCGCATCCTGTGGAAGTGAAGCAGTCTTTCTGAAAAATCAATGTTCACTTTATAAGTGGGGAATATTTCACTCGGTCCTTCCAGGGAAAAAATTTTTTTTTTTAAAAGAAACACACTCACACATTATCTATGAACTCTCTACCTCCAACCCCATCTGGACTCCTTTGAAAATATCCTTTGATGGTCACATTTAATTGGGCCTTTATATTACTCCGAACCATGCAGTGTTTTTGTTAGCCCCGTTGAGTGTGGGACATAAGGTTGCCAATCCTCCAGGATTGTCCTGGAGTCTCCAGGAATTAAAGATTAATCCCCTGGACACTACTGTGAGCGACCCAGGGAGAAAAATCATGAGGGTACTGAAAGAAAAGTGTGTTTTTTTCCCATTTTCTTTGAACACTTTAGCTTATTAGTTATATGAAGATTGGAGATGCAAAAAACGGCTGTTTGGGTGGGGTGGTTGGAGGCGGGAGGTCGTATGATGAAAGCTCCAGGAATACATCCAACCAGAGTTGGCAACCCAAGAGGTGTTGAGCACACAGGCCAGGGAGGTTCCCAGGTTTCATTCATGGTCAGGAGGTGGTGTGTGATGCAGGGAGAACATTAATAAAAAAGGAGGTGCCTCAATTTTCTTTTCACTTCTTCTCTCCCTACAGGACAATCTCTAGTACCTCATCCAAAAATCCAATCTTCATGTACAAGTCTGGACAATGAGTGTTCGCAGGTTACTTAATCATGGAGACTATCATGGTGAGTCAGATTCTGTTCTCATATAACGGCCACACACACACACACTGAACAATCTGCTAATCACATTTTAAAATACAGATTTTTTTTCAAAATCAACCATTAAAACAATTACTTTTCATATCATTCACAATACAGACACACCTGCACACCTTAATATAGTAGAAGAGCCCAGTTATGGCCCGTATTGATAGTGTTGCCCAGAATCACACTGTTACCTCACATGAACACTAGAATTCATTAGGAACTCAGAGGAACTATGGTGCTCACCTTCCGGAGACTCATCCCGGACGTAGGTGCCAGTCAGATATCGATGTACGAGTGCGGACTTCCCACTACGCAAACTGCCGACCAATCCCTGCAAAGAAACCAAGACAATAGAGCTTCCAGTTCATCAAGGATGATACCAGAACTGAGAGGGTACAACTATCAGGAAAAACTGAACATGCTGGCACTCATTCCTCTAGAAAAGAGAAGACTGAGAGGTGACCTGACAGAGGTCTTTAAAATTATGAAAGGGTTTGATAGGGTAGATGTAGAGAAGATGTTTCCACTTGTGGGGCAGACCAAAACTAGGGACCATAAATCTAAGATAGTCACTAATAAATCCAGTAACAAATTCTGGAGAAACTTCTTTACTCAGAGAGTGGTGAGAATGTGGAACTCACTACCACATGGAGTGGTTGAAGCAAATAACACAGATACATTTAAGGGGAAGCTCGATAAACATGAGGGAGAAAGGATTAGAAGGATATGCTGATAGGGTGAGATGAAGTAGGGTGGGAGGAGGTCCGTGTGGAGCATAAACAGCGGCACGGACCAGATGGGCTGAAAGAATTTTACAGCACAGAAACAGGCCTATGTAACAACAGCATCTCATTTCTATCTTCCTTTTTAACCTCCTCCACCCACACTGCTTCTTCTACCCCCCAATGCAAATCTTGGTTTATAATGTTCACCGGTCATGAGGATGTGGTTAGGATCACAAATGTGCACCATAAACGCTGTATCTGACCACCAGAGGGGTCACGATTCAAGTGAGACCGATTCGGGATGTCAGCTTTCTCCCTCTTATCGCACACATCGCCATCTAGTGTTCTGACTGAGAATGAAGCAAACCCAGAGTGACCGTCCTATGGGATACATTGCTGGGCCACCTGAAGCTCCTTTTGGTGGTGCTTCCACCGGACAGAATTAACGCCATAAATGCTAATACAATACAGCAGCTCTACACTAGTTCAAGGTCGGCTAGCTCAGTCAGTTGAGCCCTGGATTCAAAAGCCAAAAGCTGTTGGGGTTCAAATTCTGGCAGGGTTCGTTCAGCCTTTCATTCTTCTGAGGTGGATACCATGCTTTAGGGCAGGGGGTGAAAACAGGAGACTGCAGGGAGCGTGCAGTGCTGGCAGTATCTCCTGATTGTTCCGCAACAGAGACAGGGATCAGCATCAGACCCAAAGAAATCCGTGAGTAATCTGTCTCTTTCTCAGGTCCTAGTGTGTACAACACAACAGTGCGTGAGTTCAGCAAAGAAACAGGATGTGACCGAGAGACAGCTATCTCTTTTTGTAACACTGGTGGGTAGATTTACTAGCATGTACATCTCCTTTCATCTACATACGAACATCCTGACTTACAGCCACATGGTCATATTGGCTGCAGTAAATGAACCATAGAGAGCAGTCACAGATGAGAAAAATCATGCACCACCAAAAAATACTGCTCGTTGGGGGAGTTAAGCAATGGACGTCTTGGGAGTATGTTCAAGGTTAGAATTCCTGGCAATTGGATGACTGTATAAACTGCCTTAGCTTTGCTCTCGTGCTTTATAGATGACGCATGAACTCAGAGCCATAAGGTGGTAATGCCCAATCAGCCATTGCTTACTCTGTATTTGTTACACTGTGTTTCACAACAGATATATTTCAGAAACAGGGGCACAAACCAGTTACCACAGTAACAGCCAAAATGGCGGCTGCCAGGCTTGTGAATGAAAAGCAACTATTCAGCATCAAATGAGGCAAACTTACCAATCGGAGCTCTGGGACTGAGCGGCTTAGCGTCCACTCCTGGCTGTTCACAAAGGCCTCTGAGAAGAAAAGAAAATAAAGGAGTATGTCAGCAGTGAAAATGGAGAAAGATTCTACATAAAATGCAGCCTGAAAAGTGAACCCAAGAGCTAGCTGCCCACACAGGCTGTTTCCCCAAGGTTAAAGGTCATTTACTTAGCAATGAAAATCAAGAATTATTCAAATAATGTTTTAAAAAAAACATATTTTGCATCAATGCTTTGTGCAGCAATAAGGAACCTGGTGTGCTGTGCACCTATGGTCTAAGTGGGGATATTAGCTGGAATTTGAATGTGGGCTCTTAGTCAATGGTACAGTGTGATAATGAGCTATGCCCCAAGGTTACACAAGGCATCTTGTTTAAACCAGTTAATTAGAAAATAAAGTTTGTTAATTAAACATTCATGTAAATTCACATTTTAACTCCTTCATTTTGATATTGCATCAGTTTTTTTTTTAAAAAGCCTAGAAAACCAATTTTGCTGAACTTTATAATATATCACAAGACACTAATGTATCGAGGGATTGAGACAATATCAAGAGCCATGAAAGTGAAACTCGTGGAGTTAGTCGCCATTCCAACTCTGAGACGCAGCACCTCTGGGTTAGGGAGGGGGACAAAATAAAACCAGGCAAGGTCTCCCCTCCTGTTTATTCTCTGACCAACAGCTGAGCCGTACAGAACAGGAAGAGCCCGAATTTGATCCCTGGTCTTTGCTGGGTTAGCTGATCTCAGCTGGGAGTGATGCTAAAATTGGCCTCAGTATCCCCTCGTTAAAGAGGAAGGGGAAGGGGGGGGGGGGTAAAATAAAATCAGCCAAGGCTCCTGCTCTTGTCGGGAGCTGCACTTAAAGGGATTAGCCCCATATCATGGAGTATGACTGCCTGCTCGGAGCATGGGATTGTTGGATTTATCCTTAAATCCTTCCCCGTTTATTTTTTTTAGAAATAGCCCGCTCTTTTCTTTCATTCTTCCCCTCGTCACTTTGCAACAAGGTCCTCTAAAAACATGAAAGCTTTATTCTGCAGATTAACTTCACAATCAGTTTGAAGATCAACTAACTCGCCAAAGACCAGGGATCAAATTCAGGCTCTTCCTGTTCTGTACGGCTAGAGAATAAACAGGAGGGGAGACCCTGCCTGGTTTTATTTTTCTCCCCTCCATCAGCATGAAAATCACATACTACATATTTTGGTCACATGCTCCCTGTGAGAGGTCAAGAGATATGCTGACCTGTTAAGATGTAAGGAGTCTTACAACACCAGGTTATAGTCCAACAGCTTTATTTGAAATCACAAGCTTTCGGAGGCTTCCTCCTTCGTCAGGTGACGAAGGAGGAAGCCTCCGAAAGCTTGTGATTTCAAATAAAGCTGTTGGACTATAACCTGGTGTTGTAAGACTCCTTACATTTGTCCACCCCAGTCCATCACCGGCATCCCCACATCATGACCTGTTAAGAATTCTAGAGCAGTTTCACCGACATGGGCAACCACCACTGCCACTTACAAGTGATGTTAGACTCCACACGCTTACTGATATGAGTCAGGTCGTAATAGTATTTGCTAGAGTGGTCATATCTGATGAGCTGGAGTGGGTTTCCTCTAAACTATTACTCAGGCAATAACTCAGCATCAAAAGCTGGATTTCAAGCAGCATCAGTGTAGAAGTCTGTACCCTGTTACATACGGGTGGAAAAAGGGATGAAGATGCCACTTAGAAGCTGAATTGTGCAGTGTTAGTAAGTTCAATCTCCAGTTGTGATATAAATGTCCCCTCCAGCCACCCAGCTGAAGCTCAGCACACACTGGGTACTGAGATCTTCAAACCATGCTATTGCCACAACTCAAACATGGTGAAGCAAATATTTTGACAGCAACCAGTATCCAGGCCATAAAACAAACCCCTTGGCAGAAGGTTTCCTCTGTGCTGTAGTAGCAAAATCCAACTTATTCATTATGATTTCTCTATACCAAGAGCGCAGAGGAAATTTCCCCCAGTCTGTGTTTACTTACAAGCAGAACAACATCATTGGGTGCTAACAGCAGCTGAAACCTATCTTCAGTGACTGGTATTAGAATGCTAGCTACTAGCACAGTCTGACCTCAATCTTTCTAAGTATTTTTTTAATATAAATATATATTATTGCTGTTCTCTGTTGGTTTATCTGTCGTTACAAATTGTAAAAGCTTTGGTCTGCTTGACCCACTCTGATGCAGTGCTAACAGCTTCTCTCTTGTGCCCATTAGAGAGTGAATTACCTCCTCCTTCACATTCATTATTTCAAACCGAAAAGGACAGTATCCATCTAGTGTCAATCCAAAGACCAACACTGAATTCTGACATGCTGAGCGGTATTAAGTCACTGGCAAGCCTTTTAGCTTATTTTTGCTCTCCCCCTCCGTATCTAGAGGAAATAGGCACTTAGAATGATTAGAACCTAAATGCAGCATGAGAGCATCTGCCCTGTGTGTTGCCAAAAACGGCCAGTAAACTCAGCCTTTGATGCTTGACTGCACACTTTGGAACAGGCTTTCTGAGACGTTCCACTACATTTGTCTTTTCATTTCAATGCACTCCTAGAGATTCCCCCTTCCCCCCACCAAAGAGTAATTGCCACAAATAAAAACAAAAAGTTCACTGTCCAGTTCCCTCCTCCTGATCCCTAGCCAGCGACTTCTGCCAGAATGTGCATCTGCGTGTTTATGTCAGGTAAGCACGGGATCAGGCTCAGGAAGTGGAGTCACTGTTGTAATGTAGGAAACGTGGCAGCCAATTTGCACACAGCAAGATCCCAAAACCAGCAATGTGATAAATAACCAGGTCATCTGTTTTTTTAGTGATGTTGGTTGAGGGATAAATATCGGCCAGGACCTCCTGCTCTTCTCGAAATAGTGCCATGGAATCTTTTACGTCCACCTGAGAGGGCAGAAGGGGCCTCGGTTTAACGTTGCATCCGAAAGACGGCATCTCCCAACAGTGCAGTGTTCCCTCAGCACCGCAATGAAATGTCAGCATGGATTGTGGGGCTCAAGTCTCTGGTGTGGGGCTTGAACCCATAACCTTCTGACTCAGGGGCAACGGTGCTACCACTGAGCCACGGCTAACACAAAGAATGGCGAGCCCTGTACCTGTGGAACTTTATTCCAGCAGGGAGTCCACATCTGCAAGATATTTCCCTCCCACCAATGTAAGCTTAACCTGAAATTGATTATACCTTGAGAAACAGGATCACAATCCCAAGAGTGGTTCCTGTGCTCGAATTAGAATGAAGGAGTTTATCCCCCCCCCAAAGAAGAGCATAATTGTGAGATTTAGTCAGTAGTAAAATAGATTTATGCTGTTTCTAACTGGTAGTACTCCACTGATCAGAGAGATACACCCTGTAAGCTCCTTGGGTATCAGACAATAGGATGCAAGTGCTTGTGTTTTCATTGTAAGTGGGGAGCAACTTCATTATGAACAGAAACGAGAATTTCTTTTCAGTTGCATTCAATCGACATCTAAAAGCTTCCACCATAACTCGGGCATGCGATAAGTGATCTCAGTTACTGTATTTCGTAATCTTTAGGGACTGGAGTGTAGCAGTGCAGTTGAATGCTATTCTTTTAACTGGTACCTGGAGTCCTAGACTAGCCAAGACAGATGGGAGGAACGAGTCACCACGGCTTAGAAATCATCCACAGCACACAAAAAAACTCCCCAGAGTTTGGCAGAAACTGGCACTAAATTGGCAATCAATCCCTAGAAGGTTGACTCTTGCAGGAAAATGGAAATACTGCCCTAGTGCAGTAGAGGACACCCATCTGAAGTTGGGACAGACTATGAGGAGCAGTACGCTGCATCCAACTTATGCTATATCTGACTTTGGAGCATTTGATGCTGACAGCTCCCTCAAAATGGACAATACCTTCAGAATCCACACATTAAAAACAAATATAAATACATTCAGTGCATACGGTGCCTGATATTAATCGCCTACCAAGATGCTTCACTCTTTGATGGCCTGGGTTTTGTTCAACATACAGGGTTTCAGTGTTCTGTGCAATTGTTTCAATTGCAGAAGTCGTCAATCAATTTGAATGGATTTGACCCAGAAACAAACATTTGCTTTCTTTACGAGGAAGCGGGAACGGCAACATCCTCCCGGTGAAGAGAGCTTTGCCAGAGTGAGTGTGTGTGCTGGTTTGGGATTGCAGTTGACCTCGCAGAGTGGCAGTACAGTATTTGAGGATTGTGTTGGAATGCAAGGAAAGTGCCCCTCCACCCCATTGCTCAGAGGTAAAGTCACCGTCTCCGAGCCACATATTGGGAGAGGACAGGGTCAAGCTCTGCTGTGATTTCCCCTCCACAATCAAATAGCAGCAGCTCACTGTCCAGGTTCACACGTGAATCTGATGGGGAAAAAAAATCAGCCAGTGTTGTTGTGTGAGTGTGTGTCCATTGTCCCCAGAACAAGGTAGGTTGGATAATTTACACTGGAGAGCACAGTCAACTCATTGAGACTTGTGCGTTGGAAATCAACAGTACCACAGTAATATAAAAGCATCTTTGATTTTATTCCAGTAGCTACTCTCATTCAAAGATTACACCTTGGATACACAAGGCAAGACAAAAAAAATGTTCACATCATCACATTTTATAAATTCAAATATATTCTCTTTTTTGATGAAACACAGAAACAGCTTCACTTTGAAATTCGAATGAAGGTTCCAATCACACGGGTAATTATGGAGAGGAGTGTGCACTAGGCCTGCTTGTCTGTAACGCCGGACCTGAACTCATGTTATCCACCTCAAAACCTATAAAGTTAATGGGATCGTCCCAACTAATGAGATCTCAACATTGACAAGTCTAGCTACCTTGTTAAAAGGGGAAACATCCAACTACATAGAGAAAGAATCAGCAGGAGCTTCAGACACTCCTGCAGAAGTCAGTGGGATTTATTCAAATTTACAAACTACAATCCTTTTTTGGATTTGTTTCAACCCAGACCCCTGCCACAACTTCCTGCAGCTCATTCCCGAGGCTGGCAGGCAGAGATCCGCTATTACAATGGGGTCAGATGTACGTTTCTGGGTTAATGATCCAGCACTGCTCTTCATAGAGAATTACTAGTTACAACTTCAAACTTCACTGGCTCAGACTCTGTAATTGCAGGGAATCACAGAATACAGAAGGAGGCCATTTGGCCCATCGTGTCTTTGTCAGCTCTTTGAAAGAACACAGATGTTCTCATGGCTCCCCACACTCCTAATTTTGCATTTAAGCCTTTCATTTTCACTTTTCCCATTTTCTTCTTTCTCCAGCTCTCTCCTCTTACACCCACAACGTTCTGCTTCTTTAGAGAACTACCTGGTATGAGGCACCGATGAAGCACTTGAAATGATTTCAAGAAATATCTCAACTCCCTCCCCATCTGAATTTCACTCTGTGGATCCTTCAATCCATCAAATTTCTTCCCCCTCCCCTTAGCAAGTTTACTTTGTCAGCAGCTCCCAGCCCTGTGACCTCTACCGTCGAGAAGGACAACAGCATCAATATTGTGAGAACAGCATCCTCTCCAAGTTCCCCTCCAAGTCACACCCCATCCTGGCTTGGGCATATATCAGCGTTCCTTCATTGTCGCTGGGTCAAAATCCTGAAACCACCTACGTAACACCGTTGTGGGAGAACCTTCACCACACGGACTGCAGCGGTTCAAGAAGAAGGCCCACCACCACCTTCTCAAGGGCAGTTAGGGATGGGCAATAAATGCCGGCCTCGCCAGCATTGCCCATATCCTGAGAGAAAAAATCCTTCTCTTTTCTGAAAGTGGCGGCTCATGTAGGCTTACAATACCACGGGCATGGGCACTGCCCTGTACCTCAACCAAGTGCCCTGTATGAATCCAGACACCAAGTCTCAGCAGGCTATTTGAACTTAGGGGGCATCACAGCCACACCCTGTCTTCACCTGACATCCACACTTGAGCACTTGCCAGCAGGGGTCACTGGATCGTGGTCAAGAACCCTGGCTAATTCCTCATGGCCAGGCCCAGGGTGGCCTGTAACACACTTGTTCCTGAAACTTCTCCATCCAACTTGGAATAAGTGGAATTCAGGTTCAAAGTATCAGAACTGGAAAAAAAATCATACATAATCCAAGTTTTGTAAATAATAAAGGGAATCAATAGCGAGCACATAGATAACTATTTTGTGCAAAACCAGGAAAGGAGAGGCAAGGACACAATAACAAGGCAGCGGTAACTCCCACTTATATCGCACCTTTAATACAGTGGCATCTCCCAAGGAGCTTCACAAATGGGGAAGGGAATGGACACCCAGCAGGAATTAGAAGAGCTCAGGAAGATGACAAGGTGTGGTCAGAAAGAGGCTTTGAGGAGACGTTCAAAGGTGGGTCAAGTTGTATGAAGGGGTTTAGGGAGAGACTTCCATTGTCCAGGGCAGTGATGACCTAAGGTTTGAGGAACCTGCTTTTCCTACATTACAACAGCGAGTACATTTCAAAAGTACCTCATTGGTTGTAAAGCGCTTTGGGACGTCCTGAGGTAGTGAATGGCGCTTTATAAATGCATCTTCTTTCTTTACTGATGGTAGAGCAGGGGGTGGGGAATGCACAGTAGTTTTCAACTGGGAGGTTTGGCTGGAAGAGGCTGAAGAGGTTGGGTGGGGTGAGACCCATGGATGGATTTGTAAATGAGAATGAGCATTCTGAATGTTTTTTTTTAATACGTTCATGGGATGTGGGCGTCGCTGGCGAGGCCAGCATTTATTGCCCATCCCTAATTGCCCTTGAGAAGGTGGTGGTAAGCCGCCTTCTTGAACCTCTGCAGTCCGTGTGGTGAAGGTTCTCCCACAGAGAGGGGGGAAAGGGAGTATTGGAGGTTGGTGAGGACAGGGCCGATAGGGGAGTGGGACTTAAGCCGCTTTGATATTGTTCTTCAGCTGCTGGCTCGGGTAGCACAGGGTCTCCCACAGTCAGTGGCCACATCAAGGTCAACCTGACGGAATCTATTAGACTGATGGTGAGGAAGACCCATTTTTCACTGGGTCTTCCTGGCTGCTACCAGCTTTTAATTCCAATAGGAACTGAATCGAGACTGCCCGGGGTCATTCCATATAGGGCACTTACAGCCTGCAGAGAGAGGAGGCTTTTCTCCCATCAGTTTGGGCTGAGTTCAAATGCAGACCCCAGAGATAAAAGGACAGCATCTACAGAACTAGCTGCCCCTCTAGCCAAGCTGTTCCAGTACAGCTACAACACTGGCATCTACCCGACAATGTGGAAAATTGCCCAGGTATATCCTGTCCACAAAAAGCAGGACAAATCCTATCCAACCAATTACCGTCCCATCAGTCTACTCTCAATCATCAGCAAAGTGACGGAAGGTGTCGTCGACAGTGCTATCAAGCGGCACTTACTCACCAATAACCTGCTCACCAATGCTCCGTTTGGGTTCCACCAGGACCACTCGGCTCCAGACCTCATTACAGCCTTGGTCCAAACATGGACATAAGAGCTGAATTCCAGAGGTGAGGTGAGAGTGACTGCCCTTTACATTAAGGCAGCATTTGACCGAGTGTGGCACCAAGGAGCCCTAGTAAAATTGAAGTCAATGGGAATCAGGGGGAACACTCTCCAGTGGCTGGAGTCATACCTAGCACAAAGGAAGATGGTAGTGGTTGTTGGAGGCCAATCATCTCAGCCCCAGGACATTGCTGCAGGAGTTCCTCAGGGCAGTGTCCTTGGCCCAATCATCTTCAGCTGCTTCATCAATGACCTTCCCTCCATCATGAGGTCAGAAATGGGGATGTTCTCTGATGATTGCAGAGTGTTCAGTTCCATTCGCAACCCCTCAGATAATGAAGCAGTCTGTGCTCGCATGCAGCAAGACCTGGACAACATCCAGGCTTGGGCTGATAAGTGGCAAGTAACATTCGCGCCAGAAAAGTGCCAGGCAACGACTATCTCCAACAAGAGAGATAGTAATCACCTCCCCTTGATATTCAACGGCATTACCATCGCTAAATCCCCCACCATCAGCATCCTGGGGGTCACCATTGACCAGAAACTTAACTGGACCAGCCATATAAATACTGTGGCTACAAGAGCAGGTCAGAGGCTGGGTATTCTGTGGCGAGTGACTCACCTCCTGACTCCCCAAAGCCTTTCCTCCATCTACAAGGCACAGGAGTGTGATGGAATACTCTCCACTTGCCTGGATGAGTGCAGCTCCAACAACACTCAAGAAGCTCGACACCATCCAGGACAAAGCAGCCCGCTTGATTGGCACCCCATCCATCACCCTAAACATTCACTCCCTTCACGACTGGCGCACAGTGGCTGCAGTGTGTACCATCCACAGGATGCACTGCAGCAACTCGCCAAGGCTTCTTCGACAGCACCTCCCAAACCCGCAACCTCTACCACCTAGAAGGACAAGGGCAGCAGGCACATGGGAACAACACCACCTGCACGTTCCCCTCCAAGTCACACACCATCCCGACTTGGAAATATATCGCTGTTCCTTCATTGTCGCTGGGTCAAAATCCTGGAACTCCCTTCCTACCAGCACTGTGGGAGAACCTTCACCACACGGACTGCAGCGGTTCCAGAAGGCGGCTCACCACCACCTTCTCAAGGGCAATTAGGGATGGGCAATAAATGCTGGCCTCGCCAGCGATGCCCACATCCCATGAACAAATAAAAAAAAACATTCACCGCACCATACAGTTGCCCTGAATATATAGAAATTAAATAAAGATATCTACATAACAAGACATAGGCATTACCCTATGATCCATTGGAAAATGAGCAAACAATGATTCAGGGGATCTAGATAGTTCCAGGAGCCATTTTCATTGTTTAGAATTGCACTCTCCCTCCACCAATAGAATATGCGTTGCCAGCGGCAACTGCTCAGCACAGAAACACATTTACATTTTGATTGGCTCCACAACATTTGTGCCCTACTTGTATGGCCCGCCAGTTACAACCAGAGAGTCAGCAAACCACTAGCCTCTGCTTCGCAAACACTCAGTTTATTTTGTTATTCAGCAGCTGGGTTGCACAAAAAACAGTACGCTCTGTGACTTCAGAAATGAGATGGGCCAGAAAAAGTCTAAGAGAGTCCTTGAGGTTCACAACCGTCTTATGGGAGGAAACACTTCCCTGCAGCTGTGCCTTCTTGTTGTCTGGAATTGCCCTTGTGCTGTGGAAATTGGCCATGTTTATGTTGCAGGAACCAGAGGTGGATTAGCTCCCTGCAAAAGGGCACTGATAACACAGCGCAATAAAAAAAATGAAAGAACGTGCATTTAAATAGCGTCTTTCCTGACCTCAGAACATCCCGAAGCGCTTTACAACCAATGAAGTACTTTTGAAGTGTAGTCACTGTTATAATGCAGGAAACACGGCAGCCAATTTTCACACAGCAAGATCCCACAGTAAGGTGTGTGTGTATAATAGTGATAATAATACCAGACACTTTCAACCAGAGTGCAGAACAGAAAAAAGGTTATTTTTACATTGAGACTAAAGTTTAGTGTACATTTTAGTATAAAAAATTATATATCAATGATTTAGTTTGTGAGATATCTCCTCAAAATCCAAACGCATCTGTAATCCTCTTTTAAAAAGTTAAAAGGTTTCCCCTCCCCCTCCTACAACAAGTCACATCAAGGTTTCCAGATGTAAAATCATCATTTTCAGTTCCCTGCCGTGTGCTGTCCACCTTCCCACACTCTCATGAAAATTAATGAGCAACTGCTGCTGTGAAATTGTTGTGCTTGTACCGAGGAGCATCACAGAAAGAGATTGAGCGAGGAAAGCTGAAACTACGCTTCTCGAAAACAAAAGGATTAGATCTATTTTTAAAACTTATTTCTCTCTCACTGCAATGCCCCATTCTGTGACATAGGGCAGGCAAGTGATTCAATCCCAGGCTACAAGAACATGGGCAAGAACGAGTCAGGGCAACTTTCAGAAGAACATCAGAAAGCACACAATGTGAAAAGCCCATTTGGCTCCTTAATCCCATTCCTTCCACGGCCCATGTACACTCGACCCACTCATTTAATCTCCTCCCACTCCCATGTACACTCTACCCTATCATGGACTCTACCCATCCATTCGGCCTGTCGTGCCTGTGCTGGCTCTTTGAATGACCTATCCAATTAGTCCCACTCCCCCTGCTCTTTCCCCATACCCCTGCAAATTTGTCTGTTACAAGTATATATCTAATTCCCTTTTAAAGTTACGATTGACGATACTCAGTCGTTGAGTATATTCAAGACTGAGATCGATAGATTTTTGGACTCCAAGGAAATCAAGGGATATGGGGATCGGGCGGGAAAGTGGAGTTGTGGTTGAAGATCAGCCATGATCTTATTGAATGGCGGAGCAGGCTCGAGGGGCTGTATGGCCTACTCCTGCTCCTATTTCTTATGAATCTGCTTTCACCATCCTTTCAGGTAGTGCATTCCAGATCATAACAACTCACTGTGTAAAAAAAAAGTCATCTCCCCTCTGGTTTTTTTGTCAATTATCTTAAATCTGTGTCCTCTGGTTACCGACCCTCCTGCCACTGGAAACAGTTTCTCTCCATCTACTCTATCAAAACCCTCATAATGTTGAACACCTCTTTGAAATTTCCACTTAATCTTCTCTGCTCTGAGAACAATTCCAGCTTCTCTAGCCTCTCCACGTAACTGAAGTCCCTCAGCCTTGGTAAATCTTCTCTGCACCCTCTCTAAGACCTTGACATCCTTCCTGAAGTGTGGTGCCCAGAATTGGACACAATACTCCAGCAGAGGTCCAGTCAGTGATTTATAAAGGTTTAGCATAACTTCCTTGCTTTTGTACTCTCTGCCTCTATTTATAAAGCCAAGGATCCTATATGCTTTTTTAACAGTTTTATCAACCTGTCCTGCCACCTTCAAAGGTTTGTGTACATACACCCTCAGGTCTCTCTGTTCCTGCACCCCCTTTAAAATTGTACCATTTAGTTTATATTACCTCTCCTCATTCTTCCTCCCAAAATGCATCGCTTCACACTTCTCTGCATTAAATTTAATCTGCCATGTGTCTGCCCATTTCACCAGTCTATCAATGTCCCCCTGAAGTCTGTTACTATCCTCTTCACTGTTTAGTACTTGAAACCCATGTGATCAATGGATCTTCTGAAGTTAAAAAATTAAGACCAGCGCAGCTGAACATATTGATATCCAGCTCATGATACATTAAAACGGATATACTTCTCAATAAAGCCCGAGAAGGCCTCACCTGTGACCTGCGCTGATCAATCTGCATGTTGTTGACTTCTTTGGCCTAAATCTCTCAATGAAATTCAATAAAGGATCAAACCGATATAATAAAAAGCAAAGATGGTTTGAACTTCAGCAAGTTCTGAAATGAGGGTCTAATAGAACTAGTCCAATGTCTTTTTACACCCACCTCCTTTGAAGGAGCTGACTCTTGCTGAGATACAGTTCTATGGGCGTCAGTCACTGCAAAGTACCCCAACTAATGGGCCATTCTTCACTTGAGAGCCACAGGAGTTTTCCTGGCCTCCAGCCTTGACAAATCTGGTGTTGCCACTGGCTGCGCGAGCCCTGTGCGTCAGGAGCCCACAGCACCAATGCAACATAAAAGCCGCTTTAAAGATTTGAGTGTGGTGTCGGGCTGACGTTTGTGGAGTCAGTACCCTAAATGTCAGATCGGTTACATGAAAGACTGGTACCACACACTCTTGTAATGTAGAGCTGCTCAGGTAAGACAGCTAACACTAGGAGAAGCCTCATCCTCTGATTCTTATTATAATCTTCCATCAGATCATTACTTCAATCGTCAAAACAAATTAAAGAGATGGAACTGTTATCACATTGCTTGCTTAGCAATGCAGAGCGACCAATTTGTAGCATCACTGGCTTAGCAATAATGAAAGGCCTATAAACAGGGCAGAGGATAGGATGTGTTCCTCTGTTTTCACAATTAATGATGTAACCCATTTATCCCCACCAACAAAACATAAAGCACTTTTATGGTAGTAATAAAGGGAGGAGGAGGAGGAAGAAGAGAGCACCCATCTGTTAAAAGGAAAATTGTGGACTTCAGGGAAGTACTTTGAAAAGAGGGCACTTTCTCTTTTATCATTCCCCACTTAGAAAGGTTTTATAACCTCCTTACCATTCAGAAAATGGAGGACTAGAGACATATACATCCCCCCCTCCCAGGAGACCTGACAATTCACATTCAACTGATGTCAGTGACTATCTACATCAAGGAGGTCGGAGAATGCCACGTTTTGCCATGCTGGATGCCAATTCAGGACAGGTATTAATTCTCGAACCGTGGTACACAGCGATACTTCCCTCTATTGTACTGCTCTACTTTAAAAACAATGACATTTAAAAGTGAACCAGGAAAGCAGAACAGTCATTTTTAAAAAATTATTGAGAAACCCAGGTCAAGGCCTATACTACAGGACACCACAAAGATTGAAGAGAATAGGAAAGAAGAAAGTCATGTGACTCCACAAACACATTTGCTATGGCAGGTTGCTAGGTTCCTTCACGATTTTGGGAGACATCATAGCAGGGCCACTTTCGTGGTTCTAATATATTGTCATCAAAACAACAGCAATGTAAGATACAATCACACCGTTGACCAAGCAGGCATTCAGTGCTCGTTACATGTTGCCATGGAGCCCAGCCGATTTCAGTTTTAACATTCCGAACTGTTCCTGAATAGAAGAGGATTATTCGAAAACATTGAGAACAAAGCAAAATAACACAACAGGGATCAAAGGGTTTTCGTCAGATTCTTATTTCAGTAAGGTTGGGACGACCCTTATAAAACACACCGCAACACCCAGAAAGCCAATTAAAGCTCAGGGTGCAGCTGAATGCTTGGAATCCATTCCAGGACTACTGTCTCTTCATAAAACACATGGGAACAGTCATTCATTGCCTAACAGGACAAAACACAAGCCAATTTAGGCACTTCCATGACCTTGAACAGCTTTTGACCTCTAGCTTCATTCTAAAAATGAGACCTTTCAACGCTCACTAATAGCCAATCAGCCAACAGCCAACCAGATTACTTGTTCTGGGGAAATGTATTCATCTACTAATAAAGGTTACACCAAGCTTTCAAACTAAAAATGGCAAACAAAAGACGACAGATTTGGTTTAAAGGAGCTATGGGGAGGATTTTCAGTTAGATTCCATGAGGACTCATGGAACTGTACCCCAATATGAATCAGTGTAGTAAGGAGAGAAAGAAAAAAGCATTTTTGTTTAAGAAACTAATTGATAGGGACAATTATTCTTGTTTCCATTGTTTTCTTAATTAACCAGGGTGGTCTTCCTGCCAGATCTCTCCTTAAGATCAGAATCTCCAGGCGAAATGTGTTTCTATTTTGCTACATTAACCCTGGGTAGAGCAAGTGATCACTTGCAGTGCGTTTGTACTTTAATAAATTCCGTTAAGGTCACATCTACAAAAGGGGAGAGAGGCCTTCAAAAGGAAAAGATAGCAACGGCCAACAAACTACAATAGAGAGATAATCTCTGGTGTGAAATTACGAGCTGAAGCTCATTTAATCATTGATCATATTACCAAACCACCCCAGAGGAGGAGCTTGAACCTCGATGTATACACAACACAATCCCTTCTAATTTAACACCCGAGCAAAATTAAAATACTCAACCCCCTCCCCACCCCCCTGTCACAATCAATGTAAAATGGAGGGGGCTTCTGATTTTTAAGCTATGCACAAAAGGACTGACTGCTACAATGCCCCACTCAGTCTTACTATGGAGATGGATGACCAACATAATCTATTTCACATCACTCTGCTCTGAATGGGTTTTTAAGAAACACACACACACACCCGGTGAAGAAAAGGTCTATTCTTTCCCAGCTTCTTCTTCCTGGGTGATGACAGCTGCAAGATCTTGAATAAGTGGCACACAGTGCTCAATCCATTTACAATACGTGCCCACACGATGCCTGAACTGCTATTTTACATTAAAGAAACGTACTTAAATCTCACAGATCAGATTTTCTTGTAATATTGCACAGCACCCAGTAAAGCCCATCAGTTACAATGCTGGGTTGTTATAGAACCAAATTTTCCCTCTCAATAATTTCAAAGCAGTTCTCATATATAGGCTTTGTCTCTTGCAATCCAGAAGCTGTACCTTTTCAGTAAACTTCTCTCGTATTGTGCGACCCATTGGGTTAACAATGATTCAAAGGGGTACATTTTCCGAGTCCTTTCCCAACGCCAGCATTTATTGGAAAATTACGGGTGTGTCTAACCTTATTTCCTAATGGGTTCAAGTTTGCATTGGATTTTACACAGCACAGAAGGGACCTGAAGGAAGTGTTGGGTCTGGAGGTAGTGCAATATGTTATGGGATATGAAATGTGTTAACAAGCTGCTGGAAGACTGCAATTTGGCCCGTGTGGAGCAGCTTGCCTATGTCGGCATGGTCTTCTCCTGTCATGTCTAGAAACTGCTTGCACTGGCATTCTCTGGGAGGTTGTTGTCTCTATGATGGCATAGCAGAGAGACAGAGCGGACAGGCATCTTTAATGTGCTGCGGGTTTCCCTCTGGCTGGCCAGGGATCCTATTGGGTGTTGTTAGGCTTCTGCTGGCAACTAATATATTTATTTGCCAATTAAAGAGAAATATGAAGCACACAAAGTTGGCAAATACTAACAGTACAACATAAACAGAAATATACAGCAGTGCATCTTCTGCAGTGTTGTTCATGGGCTGAGGGATCGAAGAGAGGGTAGGGAGCAAGCAACAGGCCTGTAACAGAGTGAAAGGCGCAAAGAGCAAGCAGAAGGAGGCCTGGAGAGCAGACGGCAGATTACAGCCTAGGCAGTGCTGGAGATGGTGGGTTGGGAAGGTAGATGGGCTCCGAGGGAAAGTGCTGGCAGGTCAGTTGCGGAGGCAAGTTAAGGCCTAGCTCTTGGTTTTCCTAGACCTGCTGGGTTGCTATGGAGTTGGAAACTCTCATGGCGGTTGAAAGGGAGCTTTTCATAATTTTTCATAATACTCTAATTGACTGTTTGGATATGTGCCTACGGTCACTGCAGACAATATGAGGAGGTAAATTCCGTGACCCTCACTGAGCCTCATTCAAAGGGAGCACGAGTCGGAGAATCCACGCTACAGTGCTGTAACCATCTCTGGACAATGTTCCCTTCAAGCTTGGCTCCCCACTGGGAGCATACGATCACTGAATTTACGCACGCGTACACACATACTTTTTTTTCGAGAAAAGTCCATACTGGGTCAGTTACCCTTTGTAAGCACTTCTCCTGAAGTAATCCAATAGCCTTTTCCCATTTGAAATATATAAAGTCCTGCTTCCTGGCAAAGCAAATTCAGCAGTTTTGTCTCGTCATCTCATTTTCTGTAATGGTATAATATGATGAATTATCTCTCTCAACTAGGGAGATAAAAGTATGTGTTCAGGCAACAAAAAATCAGCAGAACTGCAATACTTTTTTAGTGTTCTATTTTTTAAACACTCAATTGTGGTTTTAACAACTTAATATCATAATTAATTAATATTAACTGCTACAGGCACAAATATATGCAAGTATAGCTCAACAGGACAGCAGAAAATACATTTCTGTCTGCACAGCTCCAACTCAAGTACATTCAGCGCCCTTTCTTTCTTTTTTTGCCATCTATTGCCAATTATTTTGTGAGCTTTAATTAAATTGGGGGAAGGGGAGAAGAGAACAACTGGCTTCGTGGCACGAAGGAGTTCCTGAGCCCTCTCTTCCCCGCGGGGCGAGAGCGCTGGACTGGAAGCAGAGCTATCATTAATCATCAACACAAGAATTGCTGCTTCAATTCCGTTTCCTCGCGCTGTCTGGCCCAGCGAGCCTCTCCCAACAATGTCACCAGCTCTCACTGTCTTCACTGTTAGCACATCTGCTGCTGCAAATCCTCTCCCAGCTGCTAACGCGGCAGCTCCAAAATAGGTTTTTTGGAACTGTCCATTCAGGAACTGAGGCCGCCCTTCAACTCCCTGCAATAGGGGTGCTTATGGGTCCAGACCCTCTTTGTAGCTGCAATTCAGATTTGACAGAAAAATGCAAGATGAGCAGAATTGTCTCTGTCTGTACACTGCCATCACTGATTGACACGGGCAACCGTTTGGTCTTTTCTTTGCCTCCTCTTTACACTCAGGATTCCAACTACACTAGTGACTGTATGAAAACCAGAACCCGGCCTCTCCCTCTCCATCCTGCTGTTTAAACTCCGGCCTGGCTCATCGCACATTAATAATGGTGGACTCTGCAATGCAGGTAACAGGAAAGGCGATCATCAGAACAAATTACACTTGGATATCCACACCAAGATCTTCTGTAATCAATGACATGTAAACAGCTAAGTCAGAGGAAATAGTTGAAAGACATTGGATTTATTGAAGCAGTTGAACAGAATGTCAAAATGCATATAAACAGCTGAATGTCCTTGTTTATATGGCTCAGTGATGATGAGCTCTTGGAGTTGGAGCAGCTTCTGTTGCTTTTTGACTTCTCTGCTCTCTTGCCCTTCACATAGGATACAGGCAGCATAAGTGGGATACTACTGAGTGGGCAGGTACTGAGGAGAGGTACCCCTTGACAATTCTGCTCTCTAAGACCGCACTCCTCCCCCTCCAAGATGAACATATGGTTAGTACAATCAGTCCTTATTCCAAAAGGGAAAGAAGAGTTAACATTGTATTTGTTTTTTTTTAATTGAAGGTGACATTTTTCTCACGGTATTTTCTTTCCTTCTCTCCATCTCAGGTACCCCTGGATTACACACCATCCCCTGTCAGAGAGGCCATCAACCTGCTCCCAGATCTCAGCCAATGTCACTCTGAAATAGGCCTCTGGGAAGCACACAGGAATGGTCTCGCATCCTATCGTTCCTTGGGACAGTAGCATGTTGTCCCACCACACTACGCAGGAATAGTGTGGATTCTAACAGGAGTAATGGCTCATAGTTTAGCCTCTGTCACAAGTAACAGGCCACAAAGAATTGTGGATTGACTTTGATCAACCATTTGCAGTTCCCCACATGAACTTGAATGAAAGTGACGCTCTCCTCTAAATCAAGCAACCCATTCCCATCTCCCCCTCTTATTCGGAGTGTCAGTCTGGCTCAGTTGGTAGCAATCTTGACACTTCAGTGCAGTACTGAGGGAGTGCTCCATTGTCGGAGGTGCTGTTTTTCATGAGACGTCAAACCAAGGCCCCGTCTGCCTGCTCAGGTGGGGTGTTAAAGATCCCAGGGAATTATTTGAAGAGGAGCAGGGAGTTCTCCCAGTGTCCTGGCCAAAATTCCTCCCTCAACCAAACAGATTGTCTGGTCATTCATTTATTTGCTCTTCGTGAGGCCTTGCTGTGCACAAATTAGCTGCCATCTTTGCCTACATAACAGTGACGACAATTCAAAAAAAGCCTGGGAGGGGAAGATAGTGTAGTAGGGGAGAGACTGGAGCCTGGGATAAAATCCATTGGCTGTGAAGCGCTTTGGGACGTCTTGAGGATGTGATAAGACACTATATAAATGCAAGTTCCTTCTTTCTTTTATTCCTCGTCTGTCTGAACCATTTTTGCTCCTAGTGCAGGTTGAGCTAAGTGAGAAAAGTACAACGTATCTGCCTGGTTTGGAAAGAATGAAGACCAATTCAGCAGAATGAGGTTTTATTTACATGTAGAACTTGCATTTGGATATTCACTGTACCAACTTCCTCTGACCCCGTTTACTATATCACTACACATAGCAACCCAAAGATTTCTTACCTTCTGGTTTGTCTCTCAATAATGGTACACAGATGTGCTGCTGAGCCCTCATTATCTCCATCTCAGTTCTCACTGTAGCCTCTGCACCTACAGACATAGCTTTATGTCCCTTTTCCTGACCCGTATCACTTGTCTCCCTCCCACAGTTGCTGATGTCAATCTACCTACCGATATTGCCCAATTATAGTTAGAAATTCTTGATTTTAAAAAAATAGAACTGTCCGTGACCTCTTTAAAAGCAGTATTGGCAGGTTGTTCACAATTCATGGGTTGCCTGGGAAGATCAAAGGAGAAAAGCAGAGCATTTATCCTGAAACAGGGGAGAGGGAAAGAAAGAGGGGCAGTTACAACATTTCAAATGGGATTTGACTGCATAGAAACACAAGGTTCAGGCGCTTGGCAAATGGTTTTGTTTGGAAGTAAACTGTTGGATTTTTTAAAAACTGGAGTAGTAGTATTTGTTCTTAAAGGGACATTGTCATCATGAGAAATGTTTAGACAGGGGGGGGGGTGGGATTCAGAAGAATCAGGTGTCATTTTCATCTAAATTACATCACATGGGAATAACGCTGCATTTTGATATAGCATTGTGTTTACAAAAAAATTACCAATCACTCTCATAAAAAGGCTGTCCCTTTAAATAGCAAAAAGATTCCATTTCCCACACAAGCCATCCTGTGGCCTTTCTGAGTGAGATCACCAATTAGGGGTCGTTCTGCGCTGTGGGCCCATGCCCACTAGGAACTGGGTCAAAACTCATTGCACATGGGACACTTACAACCAACAGCCAGAGATGTTCATCCATCAATCTAACTGCATTTTATTTCAGACACCATCCGCTCTTTTTTAAGAAACTGTACTCATTCCTACATGAAATAGACATTGTAAAAGTGATTACTATCAATTGCCATCAATAAAAGCAACACCCACCCCCACACACACATAGGAGAAGTGAAATTCACAGATGCACTGTTCCTTTTTGAAAAGTTAGTTTACAGATGTGGGGATTTTTTTCTATTTACTCTCTCCTTTGTCCACTTAGAATGGAAGCGTTTAGAAATCAGAAAAACGCCATTCAGCCCAACAATCCTGTCCCTTCTTGATAGGTCAGCCCCAGTTACCTACCTTCTCACCATGTCCATCAGTCCCTTCTCTCCGAAGCAACGTATTTAATTCTCTCTGTCTGCTTCATGCAATGTATTTAATTCTCTCTGTCTGCTTCATGCAATGTATTTAATTCTCTCTGTCTGCTTCATGCAATGTATTTAATTCTCTCTGTCTGCTTCATGCAATGTATTTAATTCTCTCTGTCTGCTTCATGCAATGTATTTAATTCTCTCTGTCTGCTTCATGCAATGTATTTAATTCTCTCTGTCTGCTTCATGCAATGTATTTAATTCTCTCTGTCTGCTTCATGCAATGTATTTAATTCTCTCTGTCTGCTTCATGCAATGTATTTAATTCTCTCTGTCTGCTTCATGCAATGTATTTAATTCTCTCTGTCTGCTTCATGCAATGTATTTAATTCTCTCTGTCTGCTTCATGCAATGTATTTAATTCTCTCTGTCTGCTTCATGCAATGTATTTAATTCTCTCTGTCTGCTTCATGCCTGTCCCTGGTAACTTATTGCATGATTCTTTTACCCTTTGGGTGACAAAAATTCCACCTGACTTCCCAACTATCTAATGTTTAACTTGTGCCCTCTGGTATTTGAATCTTACACCGTAGTGAACCAATTAACTGGGTCAACTTTGTCAATTCCCTTTATTACCTTAAAAACTTCAACTCCGTCACCTCAAACTCTTTTCCAAAGTAAACAAGTCCAACTTCCTTAACTTTTCCTCATAGGTGAAACTCCCGATACCTGGAATCATCTTTGTTGCCCCATGTCTCCTGACAAGGGCAGTAAAATCCTTCCTGTGATTAGGTGCCTAGAACTGCCCACAGTACCACAGTACCACCTCACATAGCAATGATACAAAAACAAATCTAAAGAAGTTGTGTTAGTCATGGCTCAGTGGGTAGCACTCTTCGCCTCTGAGTCAGAAGGTCGTCAGTTCAAGCCCCACTCCAGATTCTTCAGCCCATAATCTAGGCCGACATTCCCAGTGCGGTACTGAGGGAGTGCTGCACTGTCGGAGGTGCCGTCTTTCAAATGAGGCGTTAAACTGAGGCCCTGTCTGCCCTCACAGGAGGATGTAAAAGATCCCATGGCCACTATTTGAGGAAGAGCAGGGGAGTTCTCCCTGGTGTCCTGGCCAATATTTATCCCTCAACATTAAAACACACTATCTGGTCATTATCACATTGCTGTTTGTGGGACCTTGCTGTGCGCAATTGGGCTGCTGCATTTCCTATAATACAACAGTGACTACACTTCAAAAGTACTTCCTTGACTGTAAATCGCTTTGGGACGTCCTGAGGTCATGAAAGATGCTATAGAAATGCAAGTCTTTCTTTCTTTATTCTATCACTCTGCTAATGCAACACAGTCTATGTTTATGGTATCCAGGACAAGAGAAGCCCATCAGGCCGATATATGCTTGGCCCATTTAGTCAGTACTTTTCTTTTTTAGTGCCGCTAAGCATGGTGTTGACAGAGTCATAGATTTATCCACTGTACCCCCTATTCTCTTTCGTGATGAGCTATATGACTGTTCCATTTAACATATACTCTTTTAAATTGTCCCCACTTCACCCACCAAATGCAGGTTCCAGTTCTAATTGAGCACTAAAAAGGTGCACAGGAGCTTGGTCTTTGCAAACAAAGTGCCTTGTGCTTGCCACCCATTCCCAATGGCACAGCTGAGATCAAGAACTTGGTGCTTGAGCCCTACCAGCCTGGGACACAACAGGTTGGAACCCCGAGGTACTGCCCCATGCCACAATCTAAAAAAGATTATGCATTTACATAGAATGATGTAGACGTTACAACATGGAAACAGGCTGTTTGGCCCAACCAGTCCATGCTGGTGTTTATCCTCCGCACGAGCAGTAATCACAATCTCATCTGCCCGCCCTGTTCCCATATCCCTTTATCCCTTCTATCCTCCAACCATTCTTGTATGCTAACATAGTTCCTGCTTCAATCTCTAACTCCACAGCCTCACAACCCACCGTGTAAAAAAAGTTTCTCCTGCTCTCTGTCCTAAATCTCTTATATTTAATCTTCTACCTGTGCCCCCTTGTTCTAGGCTCCTCAATCATTGGAAACAGTCTATTTATATCCACTTAGTCCCATCCTTCATAATTTTAAACACTATCAAATCAACTCTTCAGTTCTAACGAAAGCAGCCCAATTTTTCAAGTTAAAAGTATGGTTTTCTTTTGTGGGCGACATGGGCAGGATTTATTGTCCTTTCCTAATGGCCCTGAGGGCATTAACAGTCAACCACATTGTGTGGGACTGGAGTCACATGTAGAACAGAGCAGGTAGGGGTGGCATTCTGAACCCCACTGACGGCTGCTTGAACAACACCTCTTTCTAAAAGGTGAATGTTTGGTGGTGAACTGAGTTCAGAACTGGTTTAATCCCTGGCTGTGTGGACTTAGCTGATGATCCCAGCTGGGGTGTTACAATAGGCCTCAGCTCCTCTGGATTAGGGTGGAGGAGGGAAAAAAAAGGAAAGACAGAGTTCCCATTCCTAACTTATCCAGTGACTCCAGCTAGAAAATGTGTGCGCTCGTACATGTCTGGTGAGGACAATATCAGGCTCATCTGTGCTGCCTCCTAGGGTTGAACCCACTCTCATTGTCTAGACTCATGCATGAAGAATGGTCACTTGACTGAAGTACTGGATGGTACCCAGAGTGCCCCATTAATAGTCAGCACCTTCAGTAGATGAGGGGAGAAAATTAGTTCAGGGACATTTTTCCTACAAAACAAGCACATAATCTTCTTTAAGCCTGGGACAAACATTAATAAACCAATTTACGAGAGTAAGTTGAGCTAATTTTGTGCTTACTTTGGATTGGAGACGGACCTTTGGCTCCAGCAGCAAATTCCTTTTGATTTAATCCACCACTTGCAGGTGACACAGACACAGAGCCCACGTTCTTTGTGAAAATTCCACTGATAAATTTTAACATCTTTCGATCCCGTGCAATGGACTTGGTTCTCTCTGGCGTCGGGATATCCCGGCCTCGCTCAAGGTCTTCAGAAAGGGTATGAATGTCACTGTTATCCAACGTTCTGCTCTTTCCTTTCCCTTGTTCAATCACTGCCTGGGTAACTCTTCTGTGGAGCATCTCCCCAGTGCTCCTCAGGCTTTCTATTCTTGAATACTTCCTGCTGCTTACTTGAATTTTCATCTTCATTTCACTCTCTTGCCAAGACAGGCGGTTGGTATGCCGGGGATTCTTCTCCTTTCTCCCGGAGGCTTTTATTGGTTCTGTTTTACCCTGGTTGCCACTGGAACTTCTCATTGTACCTGGGCTCTTCTCAGCGATCACAGGCAAGGACTGGGGCTTAAGTTTTACGTAGTCTTTCTCCACATATTGAGAAAGAGTTGCAGCTTTTTCTCGTGGCAGATCCCTTTCAACTCTAGCTTTCTTCCCGACTGGAATATCTAGACATTCTTTACTTTTCAATTTCTGTTCTGGTGGGATGCAGGGGCTCAAGGCTCTCTCGGTTTGATCTTTCAAGGCTCCTTCTGCCTCAGACCTTCTTGGATGTTTCCCTTCAATCTGTGTTTTGTCATGGCTTTTCTCCGAAACCAAAGGACTTGCAAGATTCTCCTCAATCTTGGCAATGGCACACAAGTGGCATGGTTGAATTTGACCATCGTGACTCTTCTCATTGGCACCAGTAAAATTAATATGTCTGCATTGGCCCGTGGACTTGACACGCTGTGTAGAAAAAGGCAACAATCCTATATTTTCAGATTTACTTACAGATTTCGGCGATGGTTCAACATGGGCTTTGCTTGGAAATTCTTCCTCTTCACCTCGAGCTGGTCTGACATCATCATCCAATTCTTCATTTCTAATACTGAAGTTGCCTCGATCGTCTATTGTTTGAGGTTTAATTGGCTCCACATTCTTGATAGTTTTTAACCTCAGATTTTGGGGACCTTCAAGTCTCTGGCCAGAAGCACCTTCTTTACCATGCAATAAAGAGATTTTCTCTGCAGCCTTGGTGCCAGGTTCCTCTTCAGATGAGGTGGCTTTGTCCCTCTGACAAGTCTCACTCCCACTGCCTCCATCGCTCAGAGGCTCTAATTTCACTAGTGTGAGAGAGATATGAAAAGTAGTCCTTCGTTGCAAGATTGCTCCTCTGTTCATGGGTTCACAGTACGAAGGTAGCACGGGGCTCTGAAAGGCTCATGGTCCCTTCCCATCACAGACCACCCATCCGGACAGCAATCCTATGTGCTAGGCTTCTTGGAATCCACGATGCAATACAAAAGGATACATGCTTTGCGGTACAGAACAGAGATCATCCTAGGCATCAAGCATCCTCATTACACAATGCAGAACCCCCCCTCCCCTCCCTTACCACAGCTGCAGCTCTCTTTCCAAGGTTTCCGGACATATTCCTATTTGCATATCAGGTGCCAAAAGCAAGTGGAGGAAATACTGAACGGGAAAAAAATGATACGAAAACATTTCAAAGCTGAAAAAATATGAAGCAAGCCCTAGTTCTCAGGAAGAAACCACTGAAATCCTTTCAACATTTCTTGGATCAAACAGCTTGATGAGATAATGAAGACACCAGAGTATACATTGAGAATTCACATTGATTCAGACCTGAAAAGCTCAGTGGGGGTCTTCTGGAAAATGTGGACTGGAGTCCCCATCCCCTTCCAGCTCTAAGGAAATGGTGTCTTGTGTTTAATGGTTGCCCCCTCCCATTTAACCACCCCTTCGCTAAAACATCTATAGTAAGTATTCAGTTATTACTTAAGAGTGGCAGAACTGCCGACTAACGCACAGAGAGGGGTTGGAGGGGGAGATAAGTTGCTCCGTGTTAATCGTTCGTGTAGAAATCCATCCCTCATTTGTCAGTAAGACAATTACTGCGGGTGAAGGGACATGGATGCAGGATGACACATCCCACAGCAAGCTGTTTGTGAGAGCTACAATTTACAAAAAAAACACTCAGAATTTCAGTAGGAAAATGGGTGGATACAATGTTGGTGGGTGGAGGAAAGAGAGACAGAGAGAAAGAAACCCTCCTAAAATCATAGCAAGACTATAACTGTCAATCTCAATAACAATGTAAGTAAATCACACAGCAGACAGGAATACAACGTCTTTAACATCAAATCTAACAAGTCAATCGGCTATATACGTCCATGTGATTTACAAAAATGAAGAGAAATTGTGTCTGTAATGCATCAAATAAAATAAAAAAATAAAAGTCAATTAAGTAGTGACCAGTGGGCTAAAAAAAAATCACCCACCTAAAGTCAGCCAACAGCAGCCAATATGTAGTTCAGGAGCTGTCTGGTACAGAAAATAAATAGATAACATGCTTTCTTAAAATAAAAAGAAAGATGAAGCTCCCTTGATGGTTCATTGGACAAATGTGTCACCAGTGTGTTACAGAGCCAGACAGACCAAGAAGGTCTTGGGTTGAATTCCTAGTCTGCGCTGAGTTGGCCGATCTCAGACAGGGCAGTAGTAGGGGTGCTGTAATTGATCTCGGGGGTGAAGAAGTCAGCCAGGGTTCCCAATTCTGATCACTACATAGCGATCATTGCTGCAAAGTGGGCGCAGGAGAGGACAGAATCAAGCACGACAGTAATGTTCCCCACGGTCGAATAGCCTAACAATCATCATCTAGATTCATGAATAGCTACTTGAGGGCGGTCACAAGATGATTACAAATAAGGAGGCCCATCTTAAATCATCCATTCAGAAGCACCCCCAGTCCCTTCAGTCCAGCATCCAATTGTTTCTTGGATTTCCGCCCCTACCACTCTACTGAGAAGTCCATTTCCAAGTGTTGATCACTCGGAGTGTAGAAGAACTTCTCGATATCAGTCCTAAATTTGCCTTTTACCAGTTTGTACCTGTGTCACTTATCTTATTCCCACAATTTAATTTAAAATAATATTCCAGATTAACCCTTTTCCATACCATTTACTATCTTATATACGTCTATAAAATCACCTCCCAGATGCCTCCTTTCCAGGTTGAAAAGCCCTTCCCCCCAAAAGAAAATTCCACAGGGATTCTCTGGCCTCCCTCCATATCTCCAGTGGGAAACCAGCAGAGCTCCCATGGAAACTGGCTGCACTGGAATTTCCTCTGTCTTGTAAGGGCGGAATTTCCACCCACCCCTTATAAGGCAAGTGATGGCCAAGGGGCCATAAGACCATAAGATCATAAGATATAGGAGCAGGAGTAGGCCATTCGGCCCCTCGAACCTGCTCCGCCATTCAATGAGATCATGGCTGATCTGATTTTTACCTCAACTCCTCTTTCCTGCTCTTTCCCCATATCCTTTGACTCCCTTGCTGATCAAAAATTTGTCCAACTCAGCCTTGAATGTATTCAATGACTCAGCCTCCACAGCTTTTTGGGGTAAAGAATTCCAAAGATTCACGACCCTCTGGGAGAAGAAATTCCTCCTCCTTTCTGTCTTAAACGGGTGACCCCTTATTCTGAGACTATGCCCCCTAGTTTTAGATTCCCCCATGAGGGGTAACATCCTCTCAGCATCTACCCTATCGAGTCCCCTCAGAATCTTGTATGTTTCAATAAGATCTCCTCTCATTCTTCTAAACTCCAATGAGTATAGACCCAACCTGTTCAATCTTTCCTCATAAGACAACCCTTCCATACCCGGAATCAACCTAGTGAACCTTCTCTGAACTGAACTGAATGGGGCAGAGTCAGGGGCTGGGGACTCCCCAAGCCGCTGCTCAGATTCCAGTGGGAAGTGAGTGAAGGCATAACCGGCCTGCACAAGGGTGTGTGTGGGCCCCATGGGTGGGCTTCAGGCCTGGCAAACAGCAAAGACCCCTCCCCCAAAGAATTTTAAACTATTGTTTCTTCTTAAAAAAGTGCAAATTGGCTCCCTTGCTCAGGGGGCTGATAGGACTGGTGGGAGGGGGGGGGGGTTCTGGGTAACTGCCCCTCCCCAGGGCAGGCAGGCGCCAGAAGTTTCCAGCAGTTATGGGCAGGCAGGTGCCAGTGATGTGCCCAGAGTGGCGCTTATACCCACCTGACCCGTGTAAAGGAGGTGCCCTCCCTCCTGCTGAACCCGCGAGCTCAAGTGATAGCATCACGAACAGAGGGATTTCGGGGACCCTGGTCTCTCCAGTCCTTCCTCATAACTCAGGCCCCAGGGATCTGCCTCGTGGCTCTTCTCTGCACTGCCTCCAAGTTCATGAATATTTCCCTCCCGTGTCTCGGTGACTTTATCTTGTCACAACATTCAAGCTGCGGTCTGACCAAAGCCGGTACTGTTTGAGCATGACCTCCTCCGACTTGTACCGTACAGTTTTGGTTCCGTGGTTCAGCATTGTTGATTGCTGCTCCGACTTGTCGAGTCCACTAACACTCCTAAATCCTGTTCTGTTTCATCTTCAGCTAGTTTCAACACCGGTCAGACTGGAAAAACTCCAGGTTCAATCCCGGTCTGTGCTGGCTTCAAATCGGGGCTACGGTAGAGACACTAGGGTTGATTGCAGGGTTAGGGAAGGGAGGGAAATTCGACCAGGGCTCCTGTTCCTGATCTGTATCCAGCAACCCCCTGCTGTAAAGAATGTGGACCCATACCCTAAACACGAGTCAGCACCTTCAGCAGTGAAAGAAGAAAGACTTGCATTTATATAGCACCTTCACGACCTCAGGACGTCCCAAAGTGCTTTACACCCAATTAAGTACTTTTGAAGTGTAGTCACTGTTGTAATGTAGGAAACGCGGCAGCCAATTTGCAAGCTTCCACATACAGCAAAGTGATAATGACCAGATAATCTGTTTCAGTGGTGTTGATTGAGGGCTAAATATTGTCCAAGTCACCGGAGAGAACTCCCCTGCTCTTCTTCGAATAGTGCTATGGGATCTTTTATGTCCACCTAAGCAGGCAGACGGGGTCTCCGTTCAACGGCTCATCCGAAAGACGGCACCTCCGGAGTGCAGCACTCCCTCAGTGTGGAGCAGCAGCGGAGGGACGAAAAAGAAAACATTGTTCACTTAAAACACAGTATAGCAAAACTGCAAAGTGACGACGTTCCAAACCCACTGCAGGTAGTGACACATTCTTGCGAGTGTTATTGAAACAAGTCTACTGTAATCACACTGAAAAGCTTTTACTAAGTAAGCTACATTAAAAATGTTTCCTTTGAGCAGCGTACAGTGCAATGTTTACCAGTGAGAGCGGTACTATAAAGAAGGGAAGATACGCTTAGCGAGTAACTTGTTATTCACAGTACATTACGCGTTACTGTTGTACTTTGCTATTTATCTGGAGTGCCATCCCTAATGGAACAAACGTGTTTGAACTCTGCTGCCACGTCCTTTTCTAAATCTAATATTCCACGTAGAAATTTGGAACCATTTATTAAATGACACTTTTGTCCCGCGATGCCTCGGAGGCCATACAGACTGGGAAGGCCCCAGGTTCGATCCTTGTCTGTGCTGGCTCAGTCGGGGCTGTGGTAAAGGCACTCCAAGTGGGCTGCAGGGTTAGGGAAAGGGGGGAAAGAATCGACCGGGTTGGCTGCTCCTGATCACTATCCAGCAGCCCCTTGTTTTAAACTGCATGTGCGTGGATGGTGGGGCGAGGACAGGGTTGAAACTCTGCCGTGATGCCTCCCCTAGTCGGGAAGTCTGAACGTGAAATCTGGCCATTCGGGTGAGATAGTGGAGGGTCACCGCTGTCTGTGGAGTGTAGCTGGCGGGGGAGTCGATGCTTTGGGGGCGTGGGGAGAAAATTGGAGAGAGAAAGGAATTAAGTTATTTTTGCAAACTGTACAGGACAGAAAAAATAAACTATACATTCAGCGCTTCGAGAGGCTGAAGGAGCCTGTGACGAGCAGATAGCAGTGCACATCCATCATGAATGGACAGACTGCATTACACATCACAAAGCTACTGGAAGCGAGCAGGAATCAGACAAGAGCTGATTCAGGCCACAGTTAAAGGGCACAGCAGGTGGCCCATCATAGAAGGGGGAAAATTCCAATTATATTGTGCATAAAAAATGAATTTTAAAAAGTGCAAACTCTCCCTTCCCCAAGTAATTATCAGGAAACACAGAACGTAAAAAGTCCTCCTTCACAACGTGCTGAAGGAGCAGGAGTGCTGCTTACTTTGGCTATGATATACAAGATGTGGAGATGCCGGTGATGGACTGGGGTTGACAATTGTAAACAATTTTACAACACCAAGTTATAGTCCAGCAATTTTATTTTAAATTCACAAGCTTTCGGAGGCTTCCTCCTTCGTCAGGTAAATGTTAAAATAAAATTGCTGGACTATAACTTGGTGTTGTAAAATTGTTTACAATTATGATATACAAGGACGGGGATTAAGTCATTGGGGCCTCTATTGTCTCTCTATGACATTTGCCATCTGGTCTTTGGATACAAATCACTGAAATTACTTTAATGCGACAAAGCACAAATACAAGGAGGTTTAACAAGTACAAATTTAGTGACATGAGCAGTTAATAAAAACTAAGTGTGTGTCAGTGTCGCTGCTCTGCACACAGCAGTAACAGTAAGCGAGGGCTGGAGCCCGATCATTCCAGAGATGTCAAAACAAAAAACAAAGGATGCCGGCATCAGAGCTGCGAATCACGGACTGAAACAGTACCCCGTCCCCGAGGCAGCGCCTTCAGGCGAGGTGGGGACACATTTGGGGCAAAGAAAGTGAAGAAATGGCACAGCCCACGTTCAAGACAGTTACGCACAAATGGGGGAATGGGTGAGCGTTTAGGGGGTTATTTAAATCTCTCCAGGTCATCGTATGCAGGGAGAGACAGGCGGGAGTGCCTGACAAAGCAGAAACTGATCAATAAAATATAGGAGGGTGAGGAAGGAGTCAGTCTTCAGGTTCAGCTGACAGTTAGATCCATCGGAACCCCCTTAACCGAATTATAGCCTCTTCCCAAATCTACGGTGTTCTAGATATGTTACAGGGTTGCTGTGTGTGGTGTTTGTTACAAACTCATTCAGGTGATTATGTAACCAGGCAGCGATCCGAAACTGCCCATCCGATCTGAAGGTAACTCCAGGTTGCCATTGCTCCTTCACTCCGTTACTCCCGCTCTCCCGAGAGACGGAATCAAACGAGCCGCTGAAGGCGCTCGACAGACATCAGCGTCCTGCGGCCCGCAGCTGACTCCACCGCTGCTAACCCGAGCTCACGACTCTTCTCCCTGCTGATATCTGGGGGCTGATTCCCGGCGAACGGGAACAAAGCCTCGTGTCTCTTATTAAGGAATCATGAATCGCAGTCACCACTTTGCGAGGATATGTTGCATGGAGTTGAATCGGATAGAATTCCTGAATTCAACTGAATCGGGAAATGCAAAGTTGTGATTTTAGGTGGGATGATTACAGTGTGTGACTGGATCATTCCATGCAATATCAGGAATCATGAGATGATTCTCTTGGTGGATCTGGGATCCAGCTGTCTCTGGGATGTATGCAGCACTATGCAGAATTTCAGTCATGATGAAACTGCTTCTGTTCAGCCTTAGGTATGAAGGGGCACATTACTGGGCTAATTGTGGTGTTAGGTGACCTGACCCAATTTCACTTTCCTGGTTCGATTCCCACCCCTCCCAATCATCACGTGACCTACTGTCGCCAACTCGGTCAACAGCCTTTCCCCCCCCCCCCCCATCTCCAATATTTTTCTAACTAACTAAAGATTAAAAAAATGTAAATGCCCCTATGATTTTTATCCTGAGTTTGCTCGCAGCAGTGTCCAGGAGATTAATCTTTAATTCGTGGAGACCTGGAGGGTTGGCAACCCTAATTCACAGACAAAAGTTTGATCCTGTTCTCGTCCAATATCCAGTTGCCAACAGGGGTCACTGGATAACAATCAGGAGTAGGAACCCTGGTTGATTTTTCCTCTCCCGAGCTCAGAGATACTGAAGCCAATTGTAGCTAACTTGGCACAGATAGCCGTCAAACCTCAGATATTCCTGATCTGGATGGCTGCACCGGTGTTCAATTTAATCAGATCGGTGCAGTCCCCAGCCACGCCATTAGGGACAGCCTAGAGAAAGCAAGCCAATCCATATCAGAATTGGAAGTGGCTGAAGTCCTTCGGAATAACACCGTCTAAATCATTCTGATCTTGGGATTCAACAATCAAAATAAAGAGAATCTGATCAGATTGAGATTCTCTGCACAGCTGTCCCGAATCCAAAGGCTCTATATTCGTTCCTATGGATGTGATCTTGCCTCCAGAGACCGTGTCTCGGGGCTTTTTTAGACTGCTTTACAGTGCTCAAGAGAAAGCCCGCGATTTGCTATCCCTGTGTTTCGCAGTGTGTTGGCGGTTCTTATTGGAGAGTCGATAGGATTTTCTGCACCTTTTCACAACAGCTCTTGGGGCCTGTAAAACGTTGGGCCCTGGACACCAGCAGAGCTTTGTTTATGTCTTTTATATTGGTAATTTGCCATCAGCAACATGAATACTGAACGCCCATCACCAACAGCACCAGTGTAAAAGTACCATCTACCTTCCTAATCTATAGCAGAGTACAGACGAAAACAGACACACAAAGTCAGGCATTTACAGTATCAGATTCAGATGCTGCTTGGCTACCTTAAACGGCACCGCTAGTTGGTCAATCACAGAGCAGCATTGGCTGTTGCCATGGAGCTGTCTGTTGGCTACAGTATCCTGGTCTCCTATCTGAAGCAGCAGATCTGATCCTGAGTAAATGCATTTCAAATTGTGCCATAACTCAAGAGACCAGTGTAAGAGGGCCGATTGGTTAACACTGTAGTCTTGGTAATATGCAAGACGCCTGGGTCATTCTCACAAGTTGGGCTCAAACCTCTACTCAGCAGTGTTATCGATGTGGGCAGAAGGACTGACAAATGCCACCTCCAGTGTAATGAAGCGACAACTGGAGCACGAGCTGCACATGGCAACTATTACAAAGTGCAAATCATTGGGAGGATTCCTAACAGGATGAACACTGCACCTGGCTGTGAGGCCGACATGACGTTCAGACACTGGCTGCAAGTGTCAGCTGATTGAACTATTCGATTTTTCCCCTTTTGTTAACATGATGGGGAAATTCATTCGACTTTGTTCATAACCCAACAAATCTAACATCATTCATTAACAAGCATGTGCATGAACTCTACTGGCTGTATATTTTGTATATACTGAAGTACGTTCTGGCCAACATTGATCCCTCAACCAACATCACTAAAACAGATTACTGATCATTTATCACATTGCTGTTTGTGGGGCCTTCCTGTGTGCAAATTGGCTGCCGCGTTTCCCTACATTACAACAGTGACTACACTTCAAAACTACTTCATTGGTTGTAAAGCGCTTTGGGACATCATGAGGTCACAAAAGGCACTATATAAAAGAAAGTTCTTTCTTTCTTTAAATATTTAAAACTGCAGTGCATTGCAGATTATTGCACGTGGACTCACCTGGTGGTGTAATTAATAACTGAACCATCCAGACCAGAAAGGGCCCACATTTTATTCCCTGACTACACAGAGTTAGTTGATCTTAGCTGGGGCAGTGGTAGGGATATTACAATCGGGTTCAGCACCCTGAGCTAGGGAAGGGAAAAAAAAAAATCAGCCAGGGCTCTTGATCTGGGTTGCTATCCAGTGGTTCCTACATTACAACACTTCAAAAAAAAAGTACTTCATTGACTGTGAAGTGCTGTGGGACGCCCTGAGGTGGTGAAGACACTATATAATTGCAATCTTTTCTTCTTTCTCTCATGCTACGAAGTTAGTGTTTGTGGATATCAGGTGAGGACAGGACTAGGCTCGATTACGATGCCCTTGACTCTATAGCCTACCTGCACTCAAGGTCAAGGCTCACATGAAGATTAGTCACTTGGGGGGAGTGGGGGAAGGGGGTAATGGTTGGCTGAGGATCAGCACTTTTAACACAAAAGTGGGGAAAATGGGGGTAGAGGGGAAATTGGAGTAACTAACTTAGGCCAAAATTATGTAATTGTACCTCCTTTCAGGAGAGTGCTGTTTTTGAAGTGGAGATGGGCACCATGGTTAAATAGCTTGTAAAATCCTTTACTAGTTAGATGTTTTGGAAATAGTGAAGCATTGTAGGTAGGTGTGGCTATGCTCCACCAGGTGCCTTGTTGATGACATTTTACTTATCTCCCCCCCGCCCCCCCACCCCGTACATTGCAGTGCTCTGACTCCCAGGAGGCTAATGATTTTTCTAATGTATGGTATCCAGATGCCATTTGATTTACACAGCTTTACTATGAATAGTGTGGCTCACTTTATGATTCAACTGTCTGAAAAGCCCAAACCACTTCCTGTCTGATTTACTGCACGCTTCCAATAAACTCCCCGTCAGGTCCAGCACACCAAACCAAGAGACTCTTGCATTTTCCTATCCTCCTTACCCCAGAATACCACTATCTACGACACACTGCTGATAAGAGGGAAACAGCAAGAGGCTGTACTGACAAGACACAATTAAAATGTCCCTATGATGGCTCCATTCTTGGTCTTCCTTCATCTACTCACATTTTTATCCTCATTATCTCCTCTGGCTTCAAGTCTATTTCATTGCTAAAGGCATCTCCGAGAAGCTAGTTTCCTCTTTCTTCCCAAACACTTCTTTCCTACTCAACAACTCCTGACTCTCTTTCTTGTCTCTCCAGTTCTCTTCTCCTGAAGGTGGGTTTAATTCCCTGGATGGCAATCACCCTCTGTCACAGCTCACATCTGAATAATGCTCACTTGTACGAGGTACTAGTGAGTGTTGGCAGCACACAACAGAGCCGAGCCCAATCCGGTCCACACCGGGGAAACACTTGGTGCCTTGCACTGACAATCCCTGGACCATGACCATACTTTATGAGGAAACATAGGCAGACATTCATGTTCCACCACACTGTAGGTTTTTGTATAACAGGAAGGTGCCGGAGGACATAGAACTGAAGAGAGGGAGAAAGTTGTCTAATGGAGTCAAAATCAACTAAAAGAAAAACATCTGCAAACAACGGTAAAATGACCAAAACGCAAAACAGACTAGTCCTGACTGGCAGCATTCATTATTTGACATGCTAACTGAGCGAGAGAGAGACACAAAGAGCAAGAACCTCATCTGTAAGACCATCATTTTAAACTTCAACTACTATCACCAAGGATCAAGGGTCAGACTGCCCTAACACTACTACAACAATAACAACCACTTGCAATTATATAGCACCTTTAACATTGAAAAATGCCCCAAGACGCTTCACAGAAGCGATCAGACAAAATTTGGCACTGAGCCAGAGAAGGAGATACTAGGAAACCTTCTCATTAAACTCTTGACTCATGGCTTGTAAGCGATTTAAAAAAAAAAGTACCATCTTTAAATATGATAAACAACTGAATACTGGCTTACAGATTAAATCTGGCTCAAGTTGCATCCCTGCATTGACATATGGAAAAACTTGCAGGACTCGAGAAACTTGAAAGCAAATCACACTTTTCAAATTCTGATAGTGAATTAAAAATTAATGATACTTCAACCTGGGAACTCTTGCAACCAGGCACTGGATCTGCACATTGGGATTGGGATTCAAATTCTAGCTACAGAAAACCGACCCAGATGCCCCCAATGAATACATTTTGGCAGTCTGGAATTGGTGGAGTGGAGTGGTTTGAAGATGTACCATTCCTGAGGGGCTTTGCTGGTGAAAGGCAGAGTTTTGGCTCCCCCCAGCAGCCCAGCCTGGGGAAAGGGTCTGAGGAGCCACAACTCCATGGCGCAAGTGGCCGTTCTTCCCGTCTGTGCATAGACTGCAAGTGTCGACAGGCTATTCAACTATGAAGGGAATCACATCCAAGCCCACTCCTGACTTTACCCAATGTCCACCAACTTTCTAGCAGGGGTCACTGGAGAGCAGGGGTTAAAGTAGGCCACGATGGTCCAGTATGTTTTACTGGTTCTCCTCTGACTGGCTGCTGATAGTAGGCATTTTCTCACAAGATTCCCAGTTGCCAAATTTTCCAATCAGCTGTTGAATCGCACAGGAATATGAAAATACATTTTGGTGCCTGGACTTTTCCTTTTTGCTCCTAACAAGTGTAGGTATGGGTATTTTCATCTCAGCAGCCAACTTTCTTTCCCATCGCCCTTACTGACGCTGCTCTCAGCAGCTTTCATTCCTCCCACCCTCTCCGTTTCCTCCTCACTACTGTCGACAGCCTCGGCCCTCCCTCCTCCTCACGTTGGGTTGGTTGAATCCAATTGAACTGAATTGCAAAGTGAAGTTTTGTTACAAAGTCATGGCTATCTGTGCTAACTAATGCAATTCACAATGAGTCAACCTCTAAGAGCCACAAACAGTTGCAAATGGCTTTCAGAAGTGCAACCTGATCATCCTTTATGAATTATGCTGAAGTGATACTCATGAAATATTCTAAACAAGTTTTAAAAAAAGGGAAATGTATTCGTAATTGTATTCGTAATTGTATGTGTCAGTTTTCTCAGATTATATCAGACTATTCCTGTAAATTACACAATAACTAGAACATGTTCCTGCTGGTAGGTCAAGGAGCAAATTCTAAAGGTTAAAGGCGATGGAGGTTAAGGGGGCGGGGGGAAGAGGTCAAAAGTACACAGTAGGGTTGGGGGAGTACTCCTTTTTAATAAATTCCACTTTAATCATTGCTGGACAGTGATCACGAGCACGAGCTCCTAGCTGATATTCTCCTCCCTAGCTCAGGCGTGCAGAAGCCAACTATAACCCCTGACCACCCCCCCAAACTGCTGCCCCGGCTGAAATTAACTCATAACCCTCTTGCCTCATGTCAGATGGTTGCAAATTTGAGCCCCATCCCAGGGTTTGAGTCTATACTCTAGGCCAAGACTTCATTGCAGTACCGAAGGAGTGTTATATTGTCAGAGTTGTTGTCTTCAGTCAGGATGATTGTCAGTGTCTTTCTGGTTTTATCATAGTCAATGTTATCTGTGGCTCAGTGGGTAGCACTCTTGCCTCTGGGTCAGAGGGTTGTGGGTTCAAGCCCCGCTCCAGAGACTTGAGCACATAATCCAGGCTGACACTCCAGTGCAGCGTTGCCTGAGGTGCCTTCTTTTGGATGAGACGTTAAACCGAGGCCCTGCCTGCCCTCTCAGGTGGTGCAAAAGATCCCACAGCCGCTATTTCGAAGAAGAGCAGGGGAGTTCTCCCCAGTATCCTAGCTAATATTTATCCCTCAATCAACACCCAAGAACAGATTATCTGGCCATTTATTTCATTGCTGTTTGTGGGAGCTTGCTGTGCGCAAATAGGCTGCTGTGTTTCCTACATTACAACAGTGACTACACTTCAAAAGTATTTAATTGGCTGTAAAATGCTTTGGGGCATCCTGAGGTCGTGAAAGACGCTATATAAATGCAAATCTTTCTTTTCCCGAATGAAAACAAGGAGGGAGTTCTCCCATTACCCTGGCCAAAATTCCTCCCTCAAACCAACATCATCAAAAAAACAGATTAACTGGTCATTCATTTCATTGCTGTTTATGCAATGTTGCTGATGCAAAATGGCTGCCGTACATGCCTCCATAACAGTCACAGTACTTCAAAGTGATTTCATTTTGTGAAGTAGTTTGAGACGTTTTGATGCAATGAAGGCATGATACAGATGGAAGTGTTAATAAACCTCTGCTTGGGATGGAACATGGCATGGATTTTTCTTTTTAAAATCAGCCTACAGCTGCATCAGGTTTCCAATTAACTACAGGGAAACTTGCTGCTTCTACAGTCCAGATTGCTGACCCCCAGATTATCTCAATGACACAGTGAACAATTCAGCTGTTTGAGACAGCACATAGCTGGTGTGTTTTTAGTGGAATGCAATGTCTTCTCCTTGGTCTTTCATTTGCGGCCTTATAGGTCAGAGTATTGCTGGTGTTCTCTCATTTCTACTCTTTTATCTGTAGGAGTATTTGCTAGCAAGCCAGAGGCCTCCCAGCAAATCCCATTTTAATCAGTGTTCCTTGATCAGCCAGGGACTGCATCTTATTTATTTCCTTGTGCGGGGGGAGGGAAAATGTTTCTGGTTATTTTTCGTCCAGAATGGGTTAACTCTTCCACAGTCAAAGAATAGGCTTTAAATGATAGTCAGTAATTAAAAAAGGGTGTTGGTGCCCTGGGAAAGTATCTCAAAAGGCAGTGTTTGTAAGTAGGAGAGCAAGGCAACAAAATCATTGCAATGCCAAATCACATCTTTCACTGCAATTTCTGTCCGCTATGCACCTAGGGTCACCAACAATCCAAGATTGTCCTGAAGTTGCCCGGAATTAAAGATCAATCTCCTGGACGCTGCTGTGAGCAACTCAGGAGAAAAATCATAGGGACGTTTTCCTCTCTGGTTTCACTCCTGCCAGACTCACAACAAACAGCAGGGCTGCAACTTGCCCAGGATGCAATGTAGCCCTGGCGCACACGCGCTCCAGTGAAACTATGCAATAGATAGAGGTTTCTAGAGTGCAGAGCATTGTGGGTACTGCAGCCGCCATTATTAACTGACGGACGCATCGGGCAACCAACGGCGGGCGGTTTGTGGCAGGAGGTCAAGTGATGAAACTTCCTGGAAGACGGTCTTAACCAGAATTGGCAACCCAACGTGCAATTGAGCTACTCAGAACAGGAAGGCTCCAGGGCCCAATCCCTGGTCTTTGCTGAGCTAACTGATCTCAACCAGGGTTAAAGCTCTGATCACTGAGACACAAGGGAAACATGTGAACCCTGATCCCAATGGATGATGTCACCAAGGGGAAGCATGTAGATGAGGAATAGGAGGGGGGCAAGGATGGATCCTTGATTACTCCGGAGGTAACTGTGCAGGAGTAGGAAGAAAAGCCATTTCTGGAGATGCTCTGGCTACGATTGGATAGGTAAGAGTTGATCTAATTGAGGGCAGTCCCAAGAAGCTGGACAACGGAGGAGAGGTGTTGGAGGAGGATGGTGTGGTCGACTGTGTCAAAGGCTGAAAAGCAGTCGAGGAGAGATAATGCAGCATGGTCACAGTCACAGAGAATGTCAGTGGTGACTTTGGTTAGGGCCGTTTCAGTACTGTGACAGGGGCAGAAACCTGATTGGAGAGATTCAAACAGGAAGCTGCGGGAAATACAAGCATGGATTTGGGAGGTTCCTATTGATACAAAAAGGTAAATTCACCAATCCCACACGCGGGCTTTCTCACACCAGCAAATCCCGAAAACTTCACTTTCAGGTTCCAGACCTGAACGAGACCTGTGCGTCAATATAAAAGTAGAGTCAGTGAGGTCTGAAGAATAGGACTTGCTGCTGAAGTGCTCCTGTCTGTAATTTAAACATGACAACAGATACAATACGAGCACATCCCAGGTTCAGACACTTCCTTACCTAACAGTGTTGTTTCATATGAAGCAAAACCAAAAGTACGGAGAGGCAAAAAAAGTAAAGGATTACGGTTGTTTGACTTTGTTGACTCTGGGACATCTCATTAACCCACAAGTACCATCTCTGCTGCAGGCCCCAATGATTGCAAATGACCAGCTCTGGCTCCTGGTTACACCCTTGGGGAGGATGTAGAGATCCTGTCTGTTCAGTTTCACATGAGCCAAGACTTCATAGACTTTCTGTCACACTCGTGGACTGGCTTCCCTGAAAGAGTCCGGGATTCTCACAGAAAAGGGTTTTCCCATATGGCCAGTCTGTTTTCCCATATGGCCAGTCCACCTGATACCACACACCATTCGTCATTGAGATGATGACCAGCTGACCTGCACCGAGGCCTCTATCAGTGCTGCTCTGAAGCCAACTGATCAGCTTTGGGATGTCTCCCGTCTGCCCCCTCAGGTGAATGTGAAAGATCCTATGGCACTATTCAAAGAACAGGGGAGTTCTCCCCGGTGTCCTGGCCAATATTTATCCCTCAACTAACATCACTGAAACAGATTATCTGGTCATTATCTCATTGCTGTTTGTGGGACCTTGCTGTGAGCAAATTGGTTGCCGCGTTTCCTACATTACAACAGGGACTACACTTTAAAAGTACTTCATTGGCTGTAAAGCACTTTGGGATGTCCTGAAAGTCTTTTTTTCTTTCTCTGAGCTTTCCCCACACCAACACGGCAGAGATTGGCAACTCATGACTGCGAACCCACCTCCAACCAATCTGTGCCGCTGAACTCCAACCCAGAACCTACTTTTACCACCACTGTGCCAGCAGAAACATAGTGCACGATGTACACAAAGCTCACAGGATGCTCACCGGAATAACATTACAAGATGGCAGCGGGTGGAACAGAGCTGAACTGTCGCACACACCAGGGAATCGGAAAAAGAAAACTAAGTAACTATTTCTAAAGCTCTGTCACTCAGATGGCTGTTTATAAGCAAAGTTCAGAAAAGCTTGGACTCTTCAGCCTTAAAAGGAGGTGGATGAGTGGGGTATATAAGATAGTAAGTGGAATAAAACGGTTAATCCTGAGCACTATTTTAAGTTAAACCCTGACGTGGGTACAAACTGGTAAAAGTCAAGTCCAGGACTGATGTCAGGAAGCACTTCTTCACACAGAGTGATCAATGGAATGGACTCCAGGTAGGTTGAATGGAGGCAAAAACTCCAGAGGCTGTTGGATGTAGTGATGGGCGATCAGAGATTCCTGTGGAAGGACGAGCTAAACTGGCCGAACAGTCTCCCTCACCTGTACTTAGCTTTGTGACTATAAGATGGATCACAAGTGTTGCTGATGGCTCAGTTGGTAAGTACATTGTTAGGTGTAGTACTGAGTCATAGAGACGAGGAAGATCTCTGGATCAATTCCTACACTGGAGTAACTAATATAAAGGATTTTACAGTATGCATGTAATATATACACAGAGAGTACATTTAAGATTTATTTGAGTACAAAAACCAAAACAGACGTTCACTGGAATAAATAAGGGTTTAATAAAGTTACAATACCATGAGCTTCCTTGATGGCTCAATTGGTTCATGAACTGCCTAGTGTTATACTGAGTTATACAAACCAGGAGATCCCAGGTTCAATAGTCTGAGCTGAGTTAGCTTATCTCAACTAGGGTGGCAACCAGGTCATTGCTACTGGCCTCAGTACCACTAGGCTAGGCAGAAGAGAAACAGAACAGCTGTGGTCCCTAATCCAGATTACTATTCAGTATTCCTTACTGGGAACTCTGTCCATGGTCACAGGAGGACAACAGGGCAGGGGCATTACAACCAACCCGAGTGTGGCAGTAATGCCCCACAACCATATCCCAAGCAAGAGGGGAGAAAAATGGGGAAAATAAGTGAATTGCAAATATTATTAATCTGACTGATCATGTTCACAAGGCAATATTATTCCTTGCGTCTAATAATACTGCACTGTTCATCAGCAAAAAGCAAACTCATCCCCTCTCCTCCCTCCGACCCAATGGAACACCTGTTGCTAGGAACATCTGTTACTAGGAAACAAATGTAGAATCTCCATGGCCTTAATGAATATTCAGACATGGTTGAACAAGATAAGAGGACTACACAAAATATCCTTTTTGATTGTTTTGACCTGTACTGTTTTGAGTCACACATTAAGGCTTGCAAAGATGTCTGTAATATGCTGGAAAGATTAAAACTCACCAATTCCTGGGCCATAACTGGTTTGGTTAACTCTGGCTCTCCAAACATTCTGGGGACCAGCTTGGATTTGTGGGTCTACTGTTGTCAAAACAATTTTTAAAAAAACACCAATTTTATTATTGTTCAACAATTTCCATTGCTCCACCATTGGCAGCCGTGCCTTCAGCTGCCTAAGCCCCAAGGTCTGGAATTCCCTCCCTAAACCTCTCTGCCTCTCTCTCCTCCTTTAAAACGCTCCTTAAAACCTATCTCTTTGACCAACCTGTCCTAATATCTCCTTATGTGGCTCGGTGTCAATCTCTGACTGATTTACGTTCCTGTGAAGCGCCTTGGGACGTTTTACTACGTTAAAGGCGCTATATAAACGCAAGTTGTTGTCGTTACTTGCTGCAAGTAAAAACGTGACCAGTTTGAACCTGAGCAAAACGTTTTCCTGTTTTTCGGTAATTTTATCCCCTCGTTCTTTGTCTGTCTGGTCTGATGTCACTGCAGCCAGGCCACAACAACTGCTACTGAGAGGAGTTAAGGACTGTTCAGGGATAATTATCCCCTCCTGTTGATTTTCCCTTTTTAGTTTAAACCTGGGTATGGTACGGACAATATTGGGAAATCTTTACGAGAGGAGATACTAACCTAGATTATCGTACGAATGCTTAATGCCTTTATATCAAAGTGCTCTATTTGCTATTTTAATGGAGGTGATAATGCCTCTGTTAAAAAAGCAGAAAGCAATTCAATACAAATGCATTAAAGTTTTTGTGCAATAACAGTAATTTTGAGCCTATGGAGGCAGACGGTGTGAGGTAGCTGAATTAAGGGGCATTCTCTTCACAAGTATTGCTTAGCAAACCTGTTTTGTATAGGGAGGATGAACAGCCAAACATCATTTATCATGCAAGTCATTGCATTGTCAGGTATTATACATTCGCAAGCAAAATAAAAAGCCTGTTAATCGTTTTTTCTTCTGAAGGCAGTGCTCCTTTTAAGGCATAAAATTTAAATCAGAGGGGAATTCAGAGAAAACTGACTGACTCCCTGGCCTGACCACAAACCTTCGCCCAGAGTGTGCAAACTCTAGATGGGAGACACATGGTATAAATAAAGACACAAGTATCGAGTACAAGACTGAGGCCATCGTGCTGAAGTGGTATTGGCCTCTGGTCAGTCTACACCTTGAACACTGTGTCCACTTCTGGTCACCAAGGTATGACCTTGAAGGTGGTGCAGAGAAGGGTGAAGAGGCCAATCCCTAGTGTCAGGGAACTGTTATGAGGAAAGGTTAAAAAAAATGCACTCTTCAGCCTTGAAAAGAGTACGAGGGGAGATCTTGCTTTTGTGGAGAGCTGGACCCTATGCCAGCAACTGCATTTAAACAATGAAATTGGTCCAACTGAGAACGAACATCATTTAAACTCCACATCCAGTCCATCAAGACTGCCTATTTCTACCTCCAAAATGTTGCCTGCCTTTATCCCTCCCTCATCCCCACTATTGCTGAAACCCTCCATCTATGCCTTTGTCATCTCCAGATTCATCCTACACATCTCATCCAGAATCTGCTGCCCACATACTATCCCAAACTAAGTCCATCACCCCAGGTTTTGTCAATCTTCATTGGCTCCACTTCATCCAGAGCATGGATTTCAACATCCTTGCCCTCACAATTAACTCCACAATCTCCTCCAGCCCGACACCCTTAGTCAAGCTGTTGAGTCTGGACTACGAGGCATCTGCCCGTCCGACCCCACTGTTAGGTCACCACGCCCCAGCACTCTGAAATTCTCTTCTTAAATCCTTTGGCCCTGCGGCATTTCTCCGCACATTCAAAAAGGCTCTTCAAAACCTACCTCTTCAACCGTGCCTTCAGTCACCTCCCCAAATCTTCTTGCAGTTTCTGCTGAGTGTCTGATCCATCTTTTTCTGAGGTGCTTTGAGACTTTTCACTACATTAAAAAAGGTGCGATACAAAAGTGTATCCTGTTACCCATATTTTTTTAGACCCTGGAGGCCTAAATGAGAGAGAGCAAATGGGTCTGATCAGAGGGCTAAGAAACAACAGATTAAAAAAATAATTAGATTGGGACTGGCAGGATGGGGTAGGAAAGAGAGTAAAAGCAAGTAAAGCACATGAAAGGAGTGAATGTGTCAATTGGGATTCATTCTCCCTTTAATAATCTTTGCAGTTGCTATTCCCAGCACACAAATCAAAATGTTACTGACAGGTGATGTTGCTAATTTGCTCTTTGTTCCTTCAGTCACAACACTTGGATGATTTCAGCTACTGGACTCCCTTTCCTGGAAACAGCTGTAGTGGAAGGGGGGGGGGTGGAAAGAGGTGAAATGGTTTAGATCATGCAAGCAGCCTGCCACCTGCAGTTAGAAGGCTAATTTTTATGGTTACAAGCCAAGTAACCCATTAGAGCGCCGCCTTCAGCAAGAAGCCTGTGGCCTACAAATCAAACATTATCCTTCTTGCTAATCCAGGGCAGATTCAGATTTCTTTTTAGCCCTATCAGCTCTGCTCCTTTCTCAGTCTATTTGAAGCCTGCATTAAAGGGCAGTGTCATATTAAAGCGCAATAGCTTTAATAGAGGGCTTTCACCACCGCTAAGAATGTTGGGAAAGCCCTGCGTCCATAGCATTCAGCCATCAAATCAAAAGAAAACTGCAAAGTCCAGAGAGTGAAGATGTGGAATTGTGGTCCTCAGAGTGTGGGAGCACTGTATCACAGGAGACTTCAGCTGAATGTAGGAGCATTAGTAATCTTGGATCCCAACAGGCAGGTACAATATGCTGTTATATTGTGAATCTAACACACTTTTGAAGTGTAGAAAACGTGGCAGCCAATTTGCACACAGCAAGGTCCCACAGACAGCAACGTGATAATGACCAGATAATCTGTTTAGTGCCGTTGGTTGAGGGATCAATATTGGCCAGGACACCGGGGAGAACGCCCTGCTCTTCTTTGAATAGCGGCATGGGATTTTGTATGTCCACCTGAAGGGGCAGACGGAGGCCTCTGTGTAGTATCTCATCCGAAAGACAGCACCTGACAGTGCAGCACTCCCTCAGTACTGCATGGAGAGTGTCAGCCTAGATTACATGCTCAAGTCTCTGGAGTGGGACTTGAAGCCACGACCTTCTGACTCAGAGGCGAGAGTGCTGCCCACTGAGCCACGGCTGACACAAAGGGGTCATCACAAACTTCATTTATTCTGTTTGATTTAAAAACAACTATATCAGAAAACTAAGTAATGGATAAATGTATTACAAAGTGTGAGTGATTGTTCAGCAACGAGGCCCATAACATCAGTAGAGGTCGTGATGTGTCCAGTGGTGCTTCAGTTGACGGTGTACGTTCATTCAGCTCCCTTGCACTGTTGGGCTCAATAATTCTTTCAAGCTGGTTGCCTCAAAAAGATTGTTGGCAGCAATTGTTCAAACAGAAGTCAATAGAAACACAGAAGTGGACAAAAGGTATTTTTACACTGGTGCCAGTTTGGTTGAGATTGTGGGAGAGTGGTGTTTGTGTGCTAGCACCCCACATTGATACTTAGAACCAGCTCCCTTGTCCCGATGGTAGAATTGTGGACCCAGTTTTTTGTGGATGTATGCGTGTTGGGATAAGGTTGCAGCGGCGTAAACTTTCAGATCCGGCGTACGGCTGCCATTTTCCCCACAACCCGAACAAAGTCAACGAGTGCCAGTGTAAAAACACCTTCAAAGGATGTCAGAGTACGAGGAAACGCCAACCTTGGAATAAACTGGCATGTTGACGTTGGCGCCATAGGTGGTTACTGCTATTAATACACCTTTCTGGCACAATGCAAATAACTATCACAAGACACAGGCATTCACCATGTTCAATCCCTTCATAATATCTCATTAGGAGTCGTGGGGGGGAGACTAATGAAAACTGGACAAGATGAGAAGTAAATGATCTTAAAAGTTTAAATCACCAACCATTCCAAAGCAAAAAAGGATCAGATTATAGCAGATAAACAAAATATCAAACAGATAACTCAAGTGATGGCCTGGTGTTGGAGCCTGTGCTGAAAATTCATTTTAAACTATTAATAATTCATGGTTAGTTTTAGAGGGGTGAAAGAGAAGAGAAATGGCTGTTTTCTAACACCTGCCTCCCCACGTGGGTACCCTGTGTGTGTGCAATTGTTACCTTGAGGGGTTTTGTAAATCTATTAGCATATGTGATTTGGATGCTTTAATTGCATTTACCACAAGGGTTTTAGACACAAAAGAATTTGACAGAGACCGGTCAAATTATAATTTTTAATAGCTAGCTAAATTATAGAAAATGGGACAAGAAATTACTTGGGGAGAGAGTCAAGATTTCTGATAAATAGACTTTAAACTAACACCAGAGGGCCACATTGTATGATAATGTGGGACGGAGGGTAAATTACAGACCTTTCTAGAAGCCCTGTAACCAGGTTATAATCCAAGGTACATTACGTCAAGATTTGTAGTTCAGCTGCATGTTTTGAAAGGGGCTTTTTTAAAAAAAATTGTTGCTTTTAAAACCACTTTGAGGTGACTTGACCATGTAGTAATTTTCCTGGCAGCTTTTCGTTTGCTGAAAAACAATGGGAGCGCAAAGGGCAACAGAAAGCAAACAGCGTGGCAATACATTGCAATGGAGACCGCCAGTGGGCGTGTTCCATTTAACACACCCCAATGTACAAATTGCAGATTCCGTGCTCCACAATGCAAATCTCTGGCCCCAGGCAGACAGAGTAAAGCCAGTTTTCCCCCTGCTGGGACTGGTAGGCCTTCCAATCAGCCGACTACCTTCTTTGCACTTCTATTAGATACAATGTTTGCTTCCCGATTTGTTAATAAGAAGGGTATTATTGGATGTCACTTTGATTAAGTCTTTTTGTAGGGTTGTTAACACTGGGCTGCCTGCTGTCCAGCTTTCGACTGGATATTCCACTTTTTGAGAGGGCTGTCTGAAAAATGTCCAAACTGTAAACCTGGAATCAAATTCTTTTTGTGAATGCCTGTGTCTCATGCTGTGGAAATATTAATTACTAAGATTTGCAATGAATTCTCACCAGCAGCAAAATAAACGTAGGAACTGAAATCATGGTGCTACCCTGTAGCCCGTCCGCCTTCAGATTTGGCAAAGGGTGGCAACCCTACCGAGTGCAGGAAATTAGTTAAGTGAGCAGAAAAATTCTCAAGGCACTTCATAAACATGCCAAGATAAATTGGCGATACTTCTACAGGCTTCCAGCTCACCCCTTATTTGTGAACCATCACCCCCAGTTTTCAACACCCAAACACTTACCTCACTACTTCGTTTACTGGGATATTTTGTATTAACTAATGAATGAAGTGCTTGCGATAACCCAAAGCTCTGGGGGCATAAAATAGCACACAAACCGCAGCAACTTTGACCTGTGCTCGAGTCTTTGCCCTCATAACATTCTCCTCAGGTTGGACTATCTGCATCTAGAGCAGCAAGGAAAAAGGACAGAAAAGTTTGAACTGCAGCTGATGGTAAATTGACTGCAGTGCGACTCTTCCCCAGAACGGTGGATCTTCATCCTCAGCTGTTCTGGGAACCCACAAGCCACCAGAACCAAGAGGCGACCCTCCCTTTAAGGCTTTCTGCAGTGGGCGCCTTTATTACTTTAGCTTTGCCATCTGTGTAGAGTGATTATATAGCAGCATTCAATGCCAGTGCAACTCGGTTGGTCTGCATTACTAATGACCATAATACCAGGGCAGTGTCTGCTGTGATGTCTGAGACCCTGCAGTCAATGAAGCTTTATTAAAGGGGCACCAACTACATGTAAAGGTTTGGTAGACCTTTTTTCCTCTTTGCATCATTTTTAATCACAATGACATCAAGCAAAAGTAATGTGAAGCATGTCAAATTGCATCACTGAACCATGTGTTTGTAATCCCTCCAATAAAAGGCTTGCAAAACATCAGTGCCCCTTTAAATATCTGGGGACATTTCTTTTTCTGTCAAAGCTTTTTTTTTAAATGCATCAATGAGACAGGAAGACAATGACAGTTGCCTCACTTTTGGTTTGGTTCAGTTTCAAGCCAAGATTGCCTCATGTCAGTTTATGATATAATATCTTGAAGTTCACAAGGTTTCCTTCTTCCCCAGGATATGGGGGACATTTCCTCAGGCTTCAGCAATTGGTGGTATGGTAGTATTTCGTCCCTATTCCCCATCCCAGACCTTCCAACTCACCATCGTTGAGGGCGATACTCTCATTTCTGAATCACACACTTTTATTTTTAAAAAACATACTAAATCTATAAACAAACTGAGGTAAATTTATGTATCAAACGAAATAAATAAGAATTCAAAGCTTCTAGGTGCCTAAAGTAGCCACTTTAGGGGGGGCCAAAGTTAGCCCACCTCAGGCCTTCAGCATATGACTAAATCTTCATTCTTGATATGCAAATGGACAGGATGGTAGATGAAATTTAACACAGACAATTGTATAGCACTGCATATCGGAAGTTAAAATGGGTGCTACACATACTCCACAAATGGTGCTGAAATAGCTACGGATGAAGTTGAAAAAGACCTAGGAGTCTTGGACTCAAAACTTAATATGTCTAACCAATGTAGAGCTGCAAATGCCGACACTCCCGGGGACCCCCTGCATATGCTGACACACTCCCGGGGACCCCCTACAAATGCCGACACACTCCCGGGGATTATTCAACAAAATTAGGGAAAATTATTTGACAATAAAAAGCCTACAATAAGAGTATAATTGAACCTTTCAATCAGATATTTCCATTTAATTGAAACCAGATGAAGACATTTTCAATTAAATTGTCTATGTGCTTAGGCTATGAGGAATACTTCTCCTTCTTAATATGGCTGTGGTTTTATGAGGGCCTGTATTTTTTTTATGGTTATAGTTCTCAAGGCTGTCATTTCCCTTGTTAAGTGGCAAGTGCACAGATAGAAATTTTATTGTTATAGCTGGTCCCCTGGGACACATGTCCACTCCCCTCCTTCGCTAGTCAGTCTTTAAAAGGACAGATCAAAACCCATAAATCAAGTTCCATCCATTACGGCAAATACCTGACAGGAGAGTCCGATCGCTGTGTACAAAGGGAGAGTTATATTAAAAGGCCGAGGGCAATGTGGGACACACAGAAGGTTCTGATGATACCATGGACCACAACATTGTGTGCGTGTTACAGGAATTCCAAGGCTGTGTTTGATCCTTTAACGCACAGCCATCTTTTTATCCCGCCCCTCTTTCCCTCCAATTTCCTCCCCGCTCCTGAAATGGCTGACTCACGCTGAAGTGTGGCTCTGTGAGCCAGCAGCCCTCTGGTTCCTTGCCCAAAGTGCAGAAAACATGCAACAAGAGCCCAGGCCAACAGCAGCAACACTCAGTCACCATCTTGTAGAACAGATGTTACTGCAAACATTCTGATGATTTTTGGTTCAATTTGCCAGCCCGATTCTCTGCCACCAAGAACAGTAAAAAAATCAATTCTAATGATCAAATATGTCCTAACTCCCCCCCCCCCCCCCCAATCCCAGAAGGAGGGAGTTTAAAAGAAAACATTAACCGTCGTGTTCATTATATTCAGCTACATCAGGCTTTTTACGTCAATAAACAGACATAGAGGTCTGCCAGTTCTAAAGGAAGTCAATAGATGCCATGAAGACAGAACCAGAAGGCCATGGTGTTATCAGTACCACAAATCATGCGATGCCCTACACAGCTAAACCTCAACTGTGCATCAGTCAACAATGAGGGAGATTCAACAGCTCTGACTGATCTGTAGATACACCTCCCAACAACCACCAGTCCTTGCTATTTTCTGGCTCACAGCAAAACAGCCACACATTTGACAAACAAAGCACCACAATACTCTTGCTGAGTCGAATGTCATGGCATCATTCACAGTGCAGACACATTCCAGCTTTCTTTAAAATGCAGAGAGGCACAGATGATGTTGATGCAAGCGGTTACTTTGATTTAGGCTGCGAGCATAGAATTGAAGGACCCCCATTTAAAAAGTTAGTGACTGGAAGAAAAATATCTCCTAACCCCACCGCCCCCCCCCTTCAGTGGATGCATGGAAGAGACTCCCAATAAAAGCAGTTGAGACTGCAGAGTTCATGAGCCTCCGAGCAACTCCAAGGAAATTCCCGGCCATTAAAATATTTTCAGGAATATTTTGAAACATGCTACTCCAAAAATTAAAAACAAAAAGGGAAAATGCTGGAAGCACGCAGCAAGTTCTGAAGAAGGGTCTGCACTCAAGACATTAACCCATTTGTTTTCCCCACAGATGCTGACTGACCCGCTGAGTGTTTCCAGCAGTTTCTGGATCAGATTTCCAGCACCTGCAATTTAAAAATTACTACTTTTTTTTTTATTTGTTATCCCAGAAATGAAGTCAGCCTGAAATTTTCCAAGTATGGTGATCTGACCTCTTCAGGGACTTCGTCTGTTCAGTCAGGAGGAGGCCACAGAATAATAAAAGAAGCAGGAGTTGTACAGATCAGCAAAAACACAGGAGAGAGGCAGCATGAGTATTTGAGAACACAGAACCGCACACATGCGCATGTAGGGTCAGAGTGAGTCACTTGTGAAAATGTGATTTGGCCTTTGCTAGGGGTCCTGCAGGCACTTGTTAGGCCAACAGCACACTGTTGCATATTGGGTAGGGGTGTTGGGAGGGTCCAAGAGAGTCAGCCTGAGGCCCACCATTAAAAAGTTTCATAAAAACACATTATATTCAGTCAAGTACTGAAAATAAAAAGGAGCAACATGAGTTTTACTGTGCTCGAAGTAAACAAAAAAAAGTGTCAAATTAAGCCAAAACTTGTAAAACAAACTCCAATATAGAAAATAGTGGGATTTCTCTGTTTTCTCACCTTCACCAGCTATATATCATTTTGTCTCTTCCAGTGAGACTAGGCTAAAGACTTTGCCAAGAAATACCACCCTACAATCAACTTGCTTCTGTGTAGGGCTCCAACAAACAGCCTGGCTGGGCAATCGCCCAACTGAGACAAGGAGGCTGGAGCGATGGGCTGCACCCAGGATCCGAACCAACGACCTTCTGGGTGGAAGTCAACAAATCTTCTGAGGTTTCCACCATCTTGAATTTCCTCGAGTTCAGGGCTCGAGATTAGATGATGGGTTTTGGTGTGAAGTGCACTACTTAACGTGGTACTGAGCCACAGAGTCCAGGAAGGCCTCACATTCAATCACTGGCCTGTGCTGAGGTAGCTCACATCAGCCAGGGTGTCCCATTAGCCTCTGGGCACCCCTGGGCTATGAAAGGAATCACCAGCATTCCTTCTCACTGTGTAGTGATACCTGCTGAAAAGTGTAATTTTTGTTGGGTAAGGGTATCAAGGGATATGGGACAAGAGCAGGTAAATAGAGTTGAGCTAAAGATCAGCCATGATCTAGTTGAATGGTGGAATAGGTTCAAGTGGTTGAATGGCCTCCTCCTGTTCCTATCTGTACATGACAGAACTGCACTCAGTTATAATGGCCCACATGGTTGAATAGCTTGACTCATTATATAGACTCACATATAAAGAACTGGGCAAGATCCTGTGGAACCCATACTCCAGTAAGAGTCACTGCCTTCAGAAGGAGGGGGCAGAAAATTGGAGGTGGGGTGGGGGGGGGGGTGGGTAAAGCTTCACACAGAACATGCTGGTGTTTCATTTTGAAGTTTTCAAAATTCTACACTTAAAAGGGAGGACGTTAAAAATCAGTCAAACCCTTGACTGCGACTTAGCACCAGTCGAGGGACTTGTGCCACTTCAAAAAAATTAGTTACGCCAGTGGCCGTTGCCATGGTAACCATTTCACCCTCATTAATCCAACATGTTGAGGTTGTTCTGACCGTCTGTTTCGTGAGTTGCTCTCCCACAATATCAAATCATTAGAACAATTTTTACAGCTATTAAGGATTTTCTTTTCTAATTACCAGCTCATGGAAAACAGTGACAGTTAGAAGTACCCACACCAACATTTATAACCTTTAAGTTTTTCAATAACAGTCTCAATCACATTTTTGAAACTGTTCAAAAAAAGATTGTAACCCTCCAATCCCCCCCCACGCCAAAAAATTGCATCATATTCATAGATCCATTGCCATCTTTGATTTCCACATTGTGTGATACAGTAATTTCTTGCATGCAAGCTCAAAATTCCTGACAGTGTTCCTTTCAAATATAAAACCTATGCTTGTGTAATGAAATCCTGATGGATTCTTGATGCCACTTTAAGAACCTGAGCCTCGATGACTCTTCTTTGAACACACTGAGGTTTAACAATCTAAGCAAATGTCACCGGTGCTTGACAGAATAACACAACTGCCTCTCGTAGTCCTGTACAGGATACTGGTCACCTGATCCTTCTCTCACCTACAGCCTCCAACTTGTCTCTCTATTTTATCGCTACTACTAGTCATTGCTTCTCTGAACTTCCCTCTCGTTCTTTTTAAGCTCCAAATACACCATGCTCCTCTTCCGCCCTGCATCCATGGTGTTGAGATCAAGAACTATTGCACCATCCACTTCGCTTAACTTATCACTCCCTTCATCCCACCATTGGCGGAAGTGCCTTCAGCCATCTAGGCCCGACGCTCTGGAATTCCCTAAACTTCTCCGCCTCCCTCTCTTCATGATCCTTAAAACCCACCCCTTTCGACCAAGCTTTTAATCACACCTCCCATTATCTTCTTCTTTGGCACTGTTTGATTAGACTTCTGTGAAACACCTTGCGATGTTTTTCTACATTAAAAGGTGCTATATAAATGCAAGTAGTTGTTGTATTTTTTCCCCTAAACTGTGGAACTCCTCACCTCCCTCAGTCCTGCCTTCCTCCTATGATCTTCAGGATTCTAAAACCCAAGCTTGGCATCACTTTAGCACCATTTCCTGGTTTACCTCATCCCTTTCTTCTCCCCTTTCTCTTTCATGCAATTTTCTTCCCTCCTCTCCTCAATTCCTTGCTGGGGTACGTTCCACAAATCATTGGTCACCCAAGTTGCTATTTTTCAAGTGTACTTTGCAAATACTTCACAAAAACCCCAGCTCCAGCCATTTTTCCAGAGCGTTCTTGTCACATGCCTCGTCCCTCGCTATCTCTGTAACCTCCTCCAGCCCTACAACCCTCCGAGATCTCTGTGCTCCTCCAATTCTGGCCTCTTGTGCATCTCTGATTTTAATTGCTCCACCATTGGCGGCCATGCCTTCAACTGCCTAGGCCCCAAGTTCTGGAATTCCCTCCCTAAACCCCTCTCTCCTTCTTTAAGATACTCCTTAAGATACTTCTTTGACCAAGCTTTTGGTCACTTGCCCTAATACCTCCTTACGTGGCTCAGTATCATACTCTGTCTGATTACGCTCATGTGAAGCGCCTTGGGACGTTTTACTACGTTAAAGGCGCTATATAAATGCAAGATGTTGTTGTTCTTAGCTTTTCCAGGTATTGAGTCTACCCTAAACAAAAAAACCACAGAAAATGGCAATGCCATTTTAACAAGGGAAATGTTAACCAGTTCCCAATCCCTTACCTTTGGTATTGCTGTACTGGGACCAGATGTTTTGTAATCTGGTAACTGCTGTCCCAGAGCTTTCGATGGCACGGCCATTTGACCTGCTAACCGCTGAAGACATCTCAACTGAGGCACAGAACTTCCAGTACTCAGCGTTTTTAAATTACGTGAGATTAACAATGAATTCAGGAAGTCTACAGAGCAGCTGGTTGTCCTTTGTGGTGAGAATAGGATAATCTTGGTGACTGCACTCCCTCCAGCTCCAGTCAGACAGAAACCGAGCTTCCTGAGCAAAAAGGAATCCCACAACGACATGTAAAAGCCTCAGCTCATCCAGTCATATGAAACTATGAGTCAGACACAAGCTATCGGTTAACCCAATGCAATTTCCATCCATCTTTCTGCAAGTCCATTAGGCGAATGGCCCTTCAGCAGTCACTGCCATCCCTCCCAACCTAGCTCTATCAGTTCTCAGTCTGGTTGAATTCCTTTCTTTCATCCCAGGATCTATGGAGCTTCCTCATTCCCTTCGAGGCACTATATAAATGCAAGTCGTTGCTGTTATCTGCCCAGTGTCCAGGTCAGAAACAGCTTTAGAATTCTTTTAACCATCAAGGTTGTCTGTTTCATGTCAGATTCGGGGGAAATGAACATCAAATAAGGAGTAGGGAACCTTGAAAAAGGTGGGGGTGCATTGGGGGGGGGGCTGGGGTTTCCAGTAGAAACACTGCACACAATTGAAGGTGCTACAAGTAACAAGGCATCAACACAGTAAACCACTAACGAGGCAGAGGCAAGTGGATCAGAACAAGAAGCTTTATGTAAACATAGGGGCTCTCAATTGAGATTGTTTTGTAGCAATTTAAACAAAAACTAGCGACCCAGTTAACAGACAAGTAACAAAGACATAAGAACGTTATATCCAAAGAGGTCAACGGCTCTGGAGAAAAAAAGGTAAACTGGCCCAGTTTATGCCATTGATACCATCAACATGTTGGGAAAAGTCTCTTTCATGGTTTTTCTTCAAATTATTTTTTGGTGTGGGTGTTCTGTTCTGTGAAGCTAGAGATACCAGACAGCGTTGTGGTTTACTGTCCAACCTTACGGAGAATCAAGGGGAGGTGTGAAATGTGCCATCAGCTGCTCTTCCTGACAACGCTCCAAAACCAGTAACTGACACACCGTGGAAATACCTCACGTTCCTTTGTAACATACTGTGACTGTCACACGCACACACACAACCAAAACCACACAGTATTAGAGTTTCTTTATACTTTATAAAGAAACAAGATAGATCACGTTAATTAGGGCGTTCTGGGCATGCTTTTGGAGTCTTCTCTCTTCCCATCAACCCCTCCCCCCCACCAAGCCAATTTTCTCACCCCCTGAAGGTGATGACTCCTACAGCTCCACAGACACTCACAGCCCTCTGTTACCTCATGCGAGTGGCCATTCTTCAAGTGTGAACTCCAGTGACAGTTCAAAGGCTATTTGTTTACTGGGAGTGCGGCAGTGAGATGCCCAGCCTCATTCAACGTGTATATACATGCACACACTTTCCAACAGTGGGTGATGACCAGGAGCATCCTGCAGTTCATCTGAGGCAATCAGACCACAACGATCCCAGGTTTGATCACCCGGTTTATTTGGAGTTAGCTAATCTCAGCCAGGGCAGCAGTAGTCGGTCACAGTGACCCCTTGCTGGAAGCGTGAGTGTGTGGGGACTCTGGGTGAAGTCGGGTGAATGGCTTGACTGCGATGGCCTCTGTGGTTGAATAGCCGGCTGACAGTTATGGCCAAGTCTCACACACGAATAATGGCCACGTGGGCGAGGTCCTGGAGGGTGACTGCCAGCCATGGAGCCGTACCCCAGTAGGAGGAGAGGACGGTGGGGAGAAACCCAGCATGGACTCAGACATTGGCAGAAGCTCAGCATTGGTACCATAGATTGCACCAGGATTAGGAACTTGGACCAAGCAAAAGCCCATTTGCACTGGTTTCAGATCACTTGCTCAGTGCTATTTAACATTAATATAACAACAGGAGAACAGCTTCCTACAGAATTCAATGAGCTATTGATCAAATGAACAGATACAATCACACCTGAGGGCAGGTTAACCCAGAAAGACATAAATCTGATGTCAAATTTGATTTGTTCGAAGAATATTTTCACAGTTTAATTTTGTTTAGCAGAATTATCTTTCTCTCCCCTCTCTTTCAATTCCCACTCTCTCTCCTTTTTGGCCTCTCACGCTCCAATGGAGACAGAACACAAGTGTCCTGCTCCCTCTCAGGGTCCCTCTTGATTTGGAGAATACAGCACCGAGTGGGGCAAGGACCTCAGCACAGAGGTGTCCAAATGATGGCCTGCAGGGCCAAATACAGACCACAAGCCCTGGCTATCCCTTCTGCAGAACTGAAGTCCTAAATGTACCAGTGAAGGAGCAGCAAGAGAACACACCCCACTGAACCATCACTCCCACCAAATTCAAACAAACAGTTAGTTTGTAATTTAGCTTGGGGGGGGGGGATGCTTTTGTGTTTACCCAAAATTAATTTTTAATTTATCAGGAGGTGGTCAGTCAGTCAGTCAGTCAGTAGCAATGGCTTTGCTACAGGCAAAACACAGCTGAACTGACAATTTTGCATTTTTAAAGAAAGCAAGCAAAGAACTTGCATTTATATAGCGCCTTTCAGGACCACAGAAGGTCCCAAAATGCTTCACATCTAATGAAATACTTTTGAAGTGTAGTCACTGTTGTAATGTAGGAAAGGCAGCAGCCAATTTGCGCACAGCAAGATCCCACAAACAACAAAGTGAGAATGACCAGATAATCTGTTTTAGTGATGTTGGTTGAGGGATAAATATTGGCCCAGACACCAGGAAGAACTCCCCTGCTCTTCTTCAAAATAGCGGCCGTGGGATCTTTTACGTCCACCCGAGAGGGCAGATAGGGCCTCGGTTTAACGGTTCATCCAAAAGACGGCACCTCAGACATTGCAGTGCTCCCTCAATGCTGCACTGGAGTGTCAGCCTAGAGTATGTGCTCCAGTCTCTGGAGTAGGGCTTGAACCCACAACCTTCTGACTCAGAGCCGAGAATGATACCTATTGACGTCTGGGTTTAATGTGGTTGCAGGATTCTGTCAGACCCAAGTGGCAAGATGTTTGGACTCCCCAGCCTGGCAGACTTGCTCCACATTTAACTTTTCCCTGTCCTGGCATGGCTAATAATTGACAACTCAGCGTGCAGTGAATGGTGGGTGTACGCCAGGTTGGGGCAACAGCGTGCGTGGTGGCACAGCATGTTTCTGTCTGCCCAGCCAGGTATCTGACATACACGGGAACCCATCCCGTATTTAAGAGTCTCCTCTTGGTTCCGAGGCTCTGGAATACGGTGGTGGATTTCCACACGCGTCAGTGAAACATGCTGTGCCTCTCCACTATCCTTTGTGAAGATGATTCTCTATGACGTTCGACTGCTGAGTACCAGCAGTACAGCTGCCTGCCTCCTGCACTGCTCCATTTAAACACTGTGCAGGACCATCTGTCCTCGTCTCAGTTTCTAGGAGACGCTGTTTATTGTCCAAATCCACCACGGTATTCAAAGGTAAATTCTGGGAATGTTCTAAAGTGATTATTCTGGACACCAGTCTATGTTGGAAATATCAGAGGGAATTTTAACTGGGAGCAGCATTCAGGCTGGCAGAGTAAGCTCCAAACGCACCTGACATCAGCAGCGTGAGGCCCGGGCAATTTTAACTCCCAGACCTCATCTGCATGCCGCCAGTCAGCTGCCCGCCCAAAACGGGCAGAAAGCTGGCAGGAACGGAAGCTCCGGCGGCAGGAGACACCAAGGGAAGGCTCGCCGGCAAGGTAAGGAGCGGGGATTCGGGAAGATCTTGTGCGAGGACCCCGATCTGCATATTTGAAGAAGGATCCGGCCGGCGCCTTTGCCACATGCTTACGTGTAGGTGGCAAAGGCAGTTAAGTCACCCGTGACATTTTATCTGCCGGGCGGGTAGGGTTAAAATCGGTCCCATGTAAGCTCGGTGCGGTACTGAATCACATAGCTCAGAAAGGTGCCAGGCTCAGTCCCTGCTGGTCACATCAGCACTATAATTGCCACTAGCATCCGAGAAATCAGGAGGAGGCAAAATAAAGTCAAGGTCCCTACTCTTGCAACCCAGTGACCTCTGTTGTAAATTATACTTCTGCGGAGGCCAACAACGGGGCAGGATCGGGCTAATCAGTGACGTCTCCCACAGTTGAACAGCCAGCTACGACATTAGCCCAGATTTTTTTTCCGGCTGGTGATATCCTGTTTATGGTAAGTGGTTTATTGCCGGTGTTTAAATAATGCTGACTGGAAAAGTGTTAGCTTCCCCGTCTAGGCTCACACAGGAAGAATTGGCAGTTTAGGAGGGTACTGAAGGGCTGCTGGCACTCCTGGAACACTACTCCAGTGGGACTCAGCACCTTCTGCGAGGGTGGGGGGAATATTTAGATAGGTCCGTGTTTTGCTTCTGAAAAAAAAGTCATTGGCTACAGTCCGATATTACTGAAAAGGTACTAAGTCAGCCAGAAGATCCTGGTTGAAATGAACAAGTCCTGTTGGCCAACACTACTGCACACAAGGTCTCGGCTGTGATATAGAAACTCCTGCAGCACAATAATTAATGTTCTTACTGCTAATACAGCAGCAGGCTATGTCTGAGTGAAAATGGCAGCAGACAGCTCAAACTTTTGAGTGGTTCAAAAGCTGCAACTTCTCAAGATTTTTCATCAATGCTGCCCTTATCTCACTGATTTTCTCCCCTTGCCGAGGTATGGTTCAACAGATACCCAGCACCCTGCAGTACTTCGCCCAAGTGGGCAATCTTCACACATGAACCCAGACAGGATCGTCGAAGTCTATTTAACCATGGCAGGAACTGGGACCAATTCTAACCTGTCTATTACCAACCAGCTGAGATCAGCTAACGCAGCTCAGATCAGGGATCGAGTCTAGGACCTTCCTAGTCTGTGTGGCACAGCTACTCACTGGGCCATTGGGGGAGCCTCGCTAATGGGCTTTGAAGTGGCATTTACTGTCATAGTGGATGCGATCCCATCCTCTTCTCCCATTTTAGAAAATGTGCAGCCAGAGCAGCATCCCTGACTGTACAAATACCAGTCTTGGCTACTTTTATTAAGAATCACTTCATCTCTCTAGAGCAACACCTGTCTAGTGTTTTTTATTCAGTCAGTATAGAATAAATTAATTAAGGAACAGGAGTTTAAATTCAGATGAAAAATGTTCACCACCCATAGCTAACTTCCAACAACCATCCACACAGATTATTAGAGGCAACTACAATGCAAATGTAACCTTGCTTCACAAACATAAGGCTTCATGAGATGTTCCCAAAACACCTAAACTGGGGTCACCGGGCCTGAGGGAATCCATGAAGGCATCTGGGAGGGGGAGTTTGTAAAGACGTCAGATTTCTGCATTTCACTGTTAATAACATAACATCCAATAGTAATTGACACTGTCTTTTGCAAGTTAGAACAGCTGACCCAGGGACTGTATGGGGCGCGCACGCACACACGTTTGAAAACCACCGAGGGGGGAACATTTTAAACTTAACCCACCTGGTGGGAAGGGAGTGGGTTCGGGTCAGGGTCAGACGCCCAATTTAACGTTCCATAAGTAAATAAAACATATATTATATGCATATCTGCACCAGTTTATGTACAGCTCCTTGCAACAAAGTCCACAGTGACAGAGGCAGGGAGAAAGTCACCAGCCCGTTTTCATTTGCTAATTGTATGTGATGGGAGGGGTGGGGAGGAAGAGGGACAAAAATATAAAATGGGAGACACATTCAAACGCCTGGACTGACATTCAAAACTGCGCTTGAAGTTTGGGTCTTCTGCGAGGGACTCCAGCTCAGATATCTACAAGTTACAGGCCGCCCTTCCCAAGTACTGCAGATAACCTGGGTTGTGACAGCTACTGACTGTATTGTATACAGTGCTGTTGTCATAACAACATTTCTCCTTTTTCAAACAGTAACAGCCCATATAGTAGCGAGAGCTTTTTTAAAAAAAAATTTAAAAAACATTTCTTTGTTTTTGTCAAAGGGGTGGTGTCTCTGGATTAGGTATTCTTTGGATAGGTTCAGTTCCCAGGGCAATCGAGATCCTGTTAGTGTAGAATTTGAGTTTCCATTTGTACGCACTCATGGTATTAATGCACACACGAGCCAACCAGTGACATGACCTGGGTTATAGGCTTTCGTCCTTCATGAAAAGTACGATTTAAAAAATATCTGCCATCACAACCACAGGTGATCCTGGACTGGTATACTCCAATTTTACACTCCTACCCTAACACAGTACTAGAGTTTAAGGTGCCTGTTAGAACATGTACAGGAACAGGTAGGTTTCTCATACCTTTTGATTGGCACGTGTGGAAACATCACCAAAGTTGACGGGGTCCTCATTGACATATGCAGATCAGGGTCTGATGATGTCATTGGGCTCCGACTGCTATTTTAACGTTGTTCTGAGCGGGGAGGCCACTGAGGCTTTCCCATCAGGTAAAGTCAAGTGAGCGGAGGATCCAGGACTACAAGAGGTCGTTTCAGGTAAGTGCCCCTCAGGTAAGGGCCTCACAAGTTTAGGCTGCCTCTGCACTGGGATCCGCCTGCTTCCCTCCTGTGAGACGGTCCCGGAACTTCCTTCCCCAAAGCTACCTGCATGTTGACGGGCGCCCAAAATCCACCTGATTTTCCGCAGGCTGGCAGCCGCTTTCCGCACGCTTCCTGCCTGTTCCATCCCATCCCGGCAACATGTTAATTAGGCCCAGGAGTTAAAGTATGCCAGGCCTGTTTTCGGCTGCAAGCTGGTAAGATTCTAACTCATCCCCCCACCCGCCCAGAGTTAAAATCAGGGCCATGGAAACTACAGCACAGAAGATGCCATTCGGCCCATCACACATGTGCTGATGCTAGCTCTTCAACTGAAGCTGCCAACTCTAATCTCATTTCCCTTCCCTTTCCTCGTAAACTTTTATATTCTTCCTTTTCAAATACCGATCCAATTCCCTTTGAAATTATGTTACAGTCTCTGCCTCAATAGTTCCCAATAGTAAAGCATTCCACGTTCTAACAATCCTCTGTGTGAAACATTTCTAAGGCAATGCTTCAACTGTGTGTGTGTGTCATTGTAATGAAAGTGGTACTTGGCTCTTTTCTCTCCTAAAAGACACAAAAAGGCCATTTTTTTCACAAAGGAGAATATACTAGGATGTTTACATTTATAGTTTCCAACTAAACAGGGCAGCAAAGTGGCAAGGTTCAGACAGTGAGATAAAGTACATTTTCTCAAGTTGACAAATTTCAACTGTTCAAATGGAATTCTCCTACTCTTCCCCCCCCCCCCCACACGCTCACACCCCCTCAGCGAGGATTGTTTTGACTGGTTTTATAAAATGGAGTTGCGAGGTGGACAATACAGCTGTGATCAAGCTGAAGGGTGTGAGTTGGAGATCTGTTTCCACTGAGAGTGGGAGGAGACTTGGAGCGCTGCCCGTTTGCTATCTATCTGCAGCAGGTACACTTGCTGGAGAAGGGAGACTCAGAGGAAAACCCAGTTGCAAATGTTGAAGGGAAGGGGTTGGAAATAGAATCCTTTTGGAATAGGTGGGAATTGAGTTGAGATTATCGGCACGGATGGTGGAACAAGAAACCCTAATGAGTTTCAAGAAGGAACTAGACAGGTTCTTCTCAACAAATGGGATTCAGGGTTCTTAGAAATGCACCATGGGGATACTGTGGATAGTGGCACTGCCCGAGGCCTAGGAGACTGTTGCTTACTTGATGCCTTTTAGCAATTTTTACTAAAACAGTCAAGACCCACATTGCAAGAAGCACTCATCTACTTACCTCAATGGAGGCAATAGGAGGTAGTATAAGGGCTTCAGCAGTGACTGGCCTCAGACAATGGATGCAGACTCTGATTCCAGACATAGCAAGTCAGATTTTCAATTACATCAATCAACACTTAAGCGACTTAGCTGATCTGTGCTATAAAAACACAAATGTACCCTGATGAGAGCTTCCAAAATGCCACATTCCTTCAAACTATTACCTGTAAGCAGTCAACGGAGGGGACACCATTTTAACTGTTTACCATGTCATTTTGTTAACTACGTAGAGTTAATCAATGCCTGGCTTCCTACACCAGTCCATTACCTTATTAAGTCCACCCGTTAACATTGCCCCTGCTAAATAAACAGGATGTGATATGACTGCTGCCATAAAGCACTTTCGGAATGAGTTCCCCTTTGCAGATTTAAAAACCTGCACATTTATTCAGCAAAGATCTTACCTGCTGTAAGGTTGTCAAGTGGAACTGAAGAAGTGGGTTTCACATTTCTGAATTCGCAGAAGGCATGGTGCCAATGGAGCAACAGAATACGGTTTTGTGCCCATGACTTGGCACACAGCCGGTTACTGATCCGAGCGAGCCATGACACAGAGGTACCAAGCAGAGGTAGAAGTCATTTTGAATGTCTTCATTCTCTACCTTTGGAACACAGCATATAGGGGCCATGTTGTGCAGGCGGGGAAGATCAACATAATGTAATAGATATTTCCAGGAACACCATCTCTCATTTAGGATCTCACCCATCTCTACCACAAGAGATGGGTGAGATCCTAAATGAATATTTCACATCGGTATTTACGGTTGAGAACGGCATGGATGTTAGGGAACTTGGGGAAATAAATGTTGATGTCTTGAGGAGTGTACATATTACAGAGAGGGAGGTGCTGGAAGTCTTAACGCGCATCAAGGTAGATAAATCTCCGGGACCTGATGAAATGTATCCCAGGATGTTATGGGAGGTTAGGGAGGAAATTGCGGGTCCCCTAGCAGAGATATTTGAATCATCGACAGCTACAGGTGAGGTGCCTGAAGATTGGAGGGTAGCAAATGTTGTGCCTTTGTTTAAGAAGGGCGGCAGGGAAAAGCCTGGGAACTACAGACCAGTGAGCCTGACATCTGTAGTGGGTAAGTTGTTAGAGGGTATTCTGAGGGACAGGATCTACAGGCATTTGGAGAGGCAGGGACTGATTAGGAACAGTCAGCATGGTTTTGTGAGAGGAAAATCATGTCTCACGAATTTGATTGAGTTTTTTGAAGGGGTAACCAAGAAGATAGATGAGGGCTGTGCAGTAGACGTGGTCTACATGGACTTTAGCAAAGCCTTTGACAAGGTACCGCATGGTAGGTTGTTACATAAGGTTAAATCTCACGGGATCCAAGGTGAGGTAGCCAATTGGATACAAAATTGGATTGACGACAGAAGACAGAGGGTGGTTGTAGAGGGTTGTTTTTCAAACTGGAGGCCTGTGACCAGCGGTGTGCCTCAGGGATTGGTGCTGGGTCCGCTGTTATTTGTTATTTATATTAATGATTTGGATGAGAATTTAGGAGGCATGGTTAGTAAGTTTGCAGATGACACCAAGATTGGTGGCATTGTGGACAGTGAAGAAGGTTATCTAGGATTGCAACGGGATCTTGATAAATTGGGCCAGTGGGCCGATGAATGGCAGATGGAGTTTAATTTAGATAAATGTGAGGTGATGCATTTTGGTAGATCGAATCGGGCCAGGACCTACTCCGTTAATGGTAGGGCATTGGGGAGAGTTATAGAACAAAGAGATCTAGGAGTACAGGTTCATAGCTCCTTGAAAGTGGAGTCACAGGTAGATAGGGTGGTGAAGAAGGCATTCAGCATGCTTGGTTTCATTGGTCAGAACATTGAACACAGGAGTTGGGATGTCTTATTGAAGTTGTACAAGACGTTAGTAAGGCCACACTTGGAATACTGTGTACAGTTCTGGTCACCCTATTATAGAAAGGATAATATTAAACTAGAAAGAGTGCAGAAAAGATTTACTAGGATGCTACCGGGACTTGATGGTTTGACTTATAGGGAGAGGTTGGATAGACTGAGACTTTTTTCCCTGGAGAGTAGGAGGTTTCGGGGTGATCTTATAGAAGTCTATAAAATAATGAGGGGCATAGATAAAGTAGATAGTCAAAATCTTTTCCCAAAGGTAGGGGAGTCTATAACGAGGGGGCATAGATTTAAGGTGAGAGGGGAGAGATACAAAAGGGTCCAGAGGGGCAGTTTTTTCACTCAAAGGGTGGTGAGTGTCTGGAACGAGCTGCCAGAGGCAGTAGTGGAGGCGGGTACAATTTTGTCTTTTAAAAAGCATTTGGACAGTTACATGGGTAAGATGGGTATAGAGGGATATGGGCCAAGTGCAGGCAACTGGGACTAGCTTAGTGGTATAAACTGGGCAACATGGACATGTTGGGCCGAAGGGCCTGTTTCCATGTTGTAAACTTCTATGATTCTATTCTATAAGGGATACCTGCTAACGAACTGCACAGATCAGTGAAAATACAAGGTTAGATTTCACCGAATTCCACCACCCCCCCACCCAAACAACATATTGCATTATACAACAACGTTTGCTTTTGGTTTTAATTAAATTGCTAAATGATTTAATTCTGTTGGCTCAAGAGGTAGGTTTTAAGGAGCGTCTTAAAAGGAGGAGAGAGAGGCTGAGAGGCAGAGGGAGGGAATTCCAGAGCTTAGGGCCCAGGCAGCTGAAGGCACGGCCACCAATGGTGGAGCGATGGAAATCAGGGATGCGCAAGAGGCAAGAATTGGAGGAACACAGAGATCTCAGAGGGTTGTAGGGCTGGAGGAGGTTACAGAGATAGGGAAGGGCGAGGCCATGGAGGGATTTGAAAACAAGGATGAGAATTTTTAAATTGAGACGTTCCTGGACCAGGAGCCAATGTAGGTCAGCGAGCACAGGGGCGATGGGAGAACAGGACTTGGTGCAAGTTAGGATATGGGCAGCAGAATTTTGGATGAGCTCAAGTTTATGGAGGCGATGGAGCAGTGTGACAGCACTGAACAGAGCAATAAAACCCTCATGTATGTCACTGATAACATCAACACTCAGTACAAGATACAAGTTGTCCAGCAAAACACGTAGTGGATGGGTACTATTGAACACTACATGCATATATAACCACCCTACATTGGATAGATGCCAGAATTAACATGTGGATTAAATATTTACAGGATATGGGTTTCTCAGAAAGAACATGATTCACATCTGGTGGCATAAGCTGGCAAAATGCTTACTGTTCTGGTCTCCTTTAGTGATAAATCCAAGACATTATCCTGTTCAGCCTTTTTGAAAATATTTTTTTTTTCTTTCTCCCTTCTGTTCAAACCTTTCAAGAAAGAGCCCAAGAACCACAAAACCATGCAGTTTGAAATTCAACATACTGTTGTTTCCTGCCCCCACCCACCTCCCACATCCGCAGTTTGCCATATTCGTAACAATTCGCAAGTCTGCATCTTAACTGTGTCTTCCTTGTTCAGTGCACCTACAGACAGCATTACTTTTATTCGGAAGTACCATAAAAACCGGTGTATACGTCACAGCAGTGTGAAAACTGCAACTTTGATATTTACACTGATCAGCAAGATATCGCCAAAACCCAGATTAAGAATTCTTGAGGCCCTGGGCACCAAGAACATTCGGGGCTCCTCTGCACCCCACATTTGTACAGGGTCCCTGGGCACGAGCCCCTGCCAAAAGCCTTGCAGAAAGACCTATAAAGATGTGAGTTACACAGCCACTAATAACAGTACATTTCACATCGACTACTTGTCCCCTCCTTCTCTGGTGAAGGTGTTGTACCTCAGCAAGAAGTCAGTTCCACAGGTGCCTTACCCAAGTCACCGTCCTTCACGCGTTGGCCAGAGAAAGTGTGTCGGCAGGCTATTCAACAATGGCAGGCATCAGAGCTGAGCCCACTCTTGTCCTTATCTCTCACACACACACACACACACACACTTACACTTTCCAGCAGGAGTCACTGAATATTGATCAAAAGAAAGAATACTGGCTGATTATTTTTCTCCTCTTTAGCCCAGAGACACTGAGGCTGATTTTAACAGCCCTAAGCCTGTCCAGGGATAAAAGCTAGAACCCTACTAGTCGATATGGGCAAGTCTCACATTTACTAATGGATCAATCAGGGGAGCTTTTTTTCCTTGTTAACATCCACACCATACAGGCACACCATTATTCTCCTTTTTCCAGTTTCTCACCAGGAAATGAAAAGGAGACCCCACCTTTCATCAACCCAAGAATTTAAAGCACAAGCTAAAAAAAAAATCACAGCTCAGGATAAAGCTACAACTGGGAACTACTCTGATTTTTTGTTCAATGTAGAAGGTTGGTTTGTGCTAATCAAAGTGGAGGATGTCAGAGCTAGAGAATGGAGCACATCAAGTTTGGTGATCCAGTGTCAACAGCGCCCCAGCGAGCAGAGAAGGGAGCTTTGGCCTCGGAGTACTGGGTTGACATCCAGCAGGATACTCACGCCATATGGGAGTGAAGTGTCCCCCTATCCCACCCCCCATCATAGCACCAGTGAGCAGATCAAGGCTCTGGCCTCTGGGTTGATATCCAGTGGGGCGATCGTGTCCAATGGGAGTGGAGTTGGATTCCCCCCCCCATCCATCATATCTAGCTGGACCTCCTGGTAGGGAGTTGGGAGTCAGGCTAGTGACCTGTCCATATGAAAAGGGTCTTCATTTTGGGAACAACCATCTGCTGGATGTAAAGCAGTGGAAGGAATGGGTCATCTAAAAAGTGTCAAAAGCAAGCACTCCCAAGTATAACATGGACCAGTTGCAGAGTAAAGCTGCCTCCACTTTTCATAAGAAATAGGAGCAGAAGTAGGCCATACGACCCCTCAAGCCTGCTCCGCAAATTGGAGGAATTTCACCCGTGACCTTTTGAGGGGTGCTTGGTCCTGCCAGTTTATTCCCCTCCCCTCCCCCTTGACATGTTTTAATGTGATCTTTCGTTGCCAGTTCCTAAATTCAATCTCAATCTTCCAATTTCCCAGAGCAGGCCTCATGGTAGAGCAATGGTCTTCCATTGACAGTTCCTAAAAATCCCTTGGGCCATTATTCTTTTGTGAACATGGCTGGTGTGTACCAGCAGACTATCTGACAATAGAGGACATTACAAACAAGCCGAATCCTGTCCTCACCCAGTGTCCACACATACCTGCACTTCCAGTTGGGTCACTGGACGGTGATCAGGAGCAGGAACCCTGGCAGACTCTTTATTTTCTAACACAGGGTAATTGTGGCTAAATACTGGCATCCCTCAGAAGGGCAGCGGTAGATCAGTTAAGTCAGCACAGGCCATGGATTGAAGATGGGACCTGGGACCTGGGACCTTCCTGGTCTGTATTACTCAGAGACTTTAAGCATTGCCTCATTGGCACAGAACTGTAGCAGGTTTCAGAACTGGTGTCAGCAGCAGCAGCAATGCAAGGTAAATACAGCATTAGACTGTTCTATTTCCCCATTTGGGGCATGTAGTGGGACAATGGCAATGGGGCACAACTGAAGTCACATATAAGCAAGGAAAGGTTTGCAGGATGTTATTTATGTCAAGTGATACATGTAAGGAAAGAGTGTGTAGGGATTGCACAGAGACAGGCCTCAATGTAGTCATTTACACAATCAGTATCAGTTTGTTTGGTGACAGTTTTGAATTTGGTGATTTAATAGAGATAACTATTTCTCAGTCAGTGTTTTGGTGACAAGTTTTGAATTGAGAATTCAAGATTTATGACAGATACTGTTTTTAGTGGTGTAAGCAGGTAGTGCCATGTTACACTCCTCCCATTCTTGTTCTGCCACATCTCTCCCCGCCCCTAAAGGAGTTAACCCCTTGCTGTGGGCTGAAGCTGTGTGAGACCACTTCCTCCCTCAGTGATTTTACACTCGATTCTAAATGTCAAATGGCATAATGTAAATTAACAAATTGCAAAATTTCCCACTATCTGGTCTATGCATGAATGCAGAAAATATAACTGATATTTGCAACAAATAAGATTGGTCATTTAACAAGTAGGATCCTTCACACTGTATAAATAGAAGCAGCTATTTTTCCAGTCAAGAAATTTTCCTGACCTGGAATTTGTTGAACTTCCTGATCTTAATTACTTGGCAAATGAAAGAGACCCTGCCCCTATTACATAAAGGAAACAAAGGAACATTTAGGAACAAGCCATGTGGGATCGAGCCTGGCCCTTTTTTGGTTGTGACACATTCAGAAAAGAGTGGGGAGTTCTCCCAGTGTCCTGACCAACATTCCTCCCTCAACCAATGCCATCAAAAACAGATTAACTGGTCATTCAACTCCTCGCTGTTTGTGGGAACCTTGCTGTGGGCAAAATGGCTGTCACGATTGGGGACATAACAGTGACTATACTTCAAAAGTAAATTATATTTGGGAGACAGTATTTGAGAGATGTGATAAGGCACTCTGCAAAACATTTCTGATGTAAGGTCATTAACTTGAAACAGTAACGGTTTCTCTCTCCACAGATATTGCCTGATCTGCTGAGTATTTCCAGCATTTTCTCCAAAACCAAATGGGTATGAATTTCTTCAGAGCTTCTCCAGCGGCGCGGCCGTAAATTTGGCGGAGACCCCATCTTATGGGGTTTCCGTTGACATTATGGTAGCGGAGCAGGAAAAGCCCCCTCCCGTCTCATCCCATCTTCTCACCATACCCAATCTTTTTTTTCCAAAAATCCATCTGGTTGTCACTTAGACCGACACACACTACAACATTTGCTTCACTGGTCTGCCTTTCCTCATATCTTATTCCCTATGTCTATTACTCTGTGTGAAATTATTTTGCCGGTGAATTTTTAAAAAAATGTTAACATGAAATGAGTGCGTTCAGGACTTCAGGTGAATCCTCTCAGCGGAGATCTGGCACAAGTCCAGTAACCTCCTGGCCAATTACACAAGTAAACAAAAAGGCCCGTGTTCCTCCAACTTAAGGAGCAGAACTGCCAACACATGATCGAGTTCAATGAAAGAGCACAACATTCAATTTTAAACATATATTAAAACACGTTCAAACACAAAATCTAATTTTTAATTAAAATTAAGGGCAGTGGAGCTTAATTATGTGGTCGGATTCACGTGGGGGGGATAAACGCAAAACACTCCTGGAGAGACACTCAGACGTATGCAAATAAAACATCGCACAAACAAGCAGAAACAACACGTGGACACCCTATAACCAGCTCCTAGATTTTTTTGTTTTTTGAAACAGAAACTACAGTGTCGGGAAATTTAACAATTACATAGCGTTCCTGCTGATATGCAACCCAAAGAAAATTGGCGAAAGACAGCCTTATAGCAACAAATGGCACCTGTCCGACAAACCATTTTGACATATAGAGGGGCTGTTCGCGAAGTTACAGTGCCGTATGCAGAAATCGACATTGCAACGCTTAATCGCCATCGTCACCGACTGCCTGTAATACAATTAAAAATGTCCCCAGGATGAAATTTACACGTCAGATTACAAGATTCCATTAGGTCGGTGAAACCCACAGGAACAGCTGTTAAAATGGGGGGGGGGGGTAAAGAGATTTAAAAGAAACTTTGCAAGTTAACTGTGCATTCGTGATACAGCTCGAACCTTTCAAAAGGTGGGGAATTCCGTTAAACGCGGTGTGTTACAAAGTAAGAGGTTTTTCAAGACTTGGAGCTCACAGTGTGTGTGTTCTCAGAAAGAATCCCGGGGTGATGCACCTGCTTACCTTCAATGCGTGTAACAAGTTCCTGAATGGTGTTCCGCAGCGAGGGATCGGGAACGCGATGTAGTAACTTGTAGACGTTGTAAACAGCGGGCTGGACGCTCTCAAACCTCTGGATTTCGCCACGAATGGCCATGGAATTGGTCAACTGCTTTTGAGAATTCATCTTCTCCTCCTGTAGAGTGCCACCCTGTGCGTTGTACTTGTCCCTGCAGGGGCGCAGATCTCCCCCATACTGTTTTTGCAAACCGCTTCCCCCCACCCTCTTCTTTAAAAAAAATAAAAGTTTGAACGCGAGCGACTTTTTAAATCCTTTTTACTTCTTACCGATGCTGCAATTTTGTGCTCGGCTCACGCCTCGTGCACACAGCACTTCCGCAACTCACAACCTGTGTCAGTTTCGCTACCTGATACTGACATTCGCTCCACTGACGTCAGGGTGTTGGTTCGGTACAAAGTTTGGGAGTGTATCAATTAAAGAAAGTTTGATTGCCCTCCAACGGTTAAAGCCTCATAAAATATGAATTACTTGTACACATTTGAAACAGTTCACTCAAAAAGCCGAGCTGACAGCTGCTACAGTCCCATACTGGTTCTATATCGGGGCATTAGTGCGGTCGGGGATGTATTTTATTTACAAATTATGTGCATACGACTCCACCTATTATCCACAATGTTGACTTGGACTGTGTGCTGTGTTGGGTGCTTGATGGTGTTTACACATCATCCATTTAGTACTTGAAGTTAAGTCAAAGTCTTCAGGCACCTACCACACAACAATAAATAAATAAAATATATAGAAAACGATCAGGATGGAATCACCGAAGGACCAAATTAAATGGTAGGGTCTCCATGATCATGAAAAGGCGTTGGACAATTTTATTTTGCATTTCTTTACATCATCCCATCACTAGTGCACAGTGTCACCATGATGAAAATAACCCCTCAACCCCCTCCTTAAAGCTTTCAAGCACCTTTCTTAAAGACAGTGGCTCCTTTAAAATTCCCATTGTTCTGTTTCTTTCTTCCTCCTTCTCATACATAGAATTACATACATAGAATGTACAGCACAGAAACGGGCCATTCGGTTCAACTGGTCTATGCTGGTGTTTATGCTCCACACAAGCCTCCTAGCTTCATCTAACCCTATCAGCATATCCTTCTATTCCTTTCTCCCTCATGGGTTTATCCAGCTTCCCCTTAAATCCATCTACGTTATTCACCTCAACTACTCCTTGTGGTAGTGAGTTCCACATTCTCACCACTCTCTGGGTAAAGAAGTTTCTCCTGAATTCCCTATTGGATTTATTAGTGATGATCTTATATTTATGGCCCCTAGTTCTGGTCTCCCCCACAAGTGGAAACATCTTCTCTACGTCTACCCTATCAAACCCCTTCATAATCTTAAAGGCCTCTATCAGGTCACCCCTCTCTTTTCTAGAGAAAAGAGCCCCAGCCTGCTCAATCTTTCCTGACAGAAATAACCTTTCAGTTCTGGTATCATCTTTGTAAATCTTTTTTGCACCTTCTCCAGTGCCTCTACATCCCTTTTATAATATGGAGGTCAGGACTGTACACAGTACTTCAAGTGTGATCTATCCAAGCTTCCATACAACTTCAACACTCTCCTATTCTTATGAAGATGGTAACTTATCCTGGGGTGTGGTTCTATAGGTCATAGGGGGTCCTAGATGGTAAACAAGGGTCTGGGGAAGCTTGAGGTTATCAGATTTCTGTCCCTCTTACGTCTAACACATGTCCATCACACTCCAATTTCATGTAATGTGTAATCACACTGCAAAGCAGAGCTGGAAATGGAAGGCAGAGAATTAGTAAGTGAGTTTGGAAGGCAGAGGAAACAAAGGTTAGAAACTAGACAACAAAGGAGTTTGGCAGTGCTTAATGGTATAAACCTCAATGCAAGGAGTATGGTGAATAAGGCAGATGAGCTGAGAGCACAGATAGACACGTGGAAGTACAATATTATAGCTATTACTGAAACAAGGCTTAAACGGGCAGGAATGGCAGCTCAACATTCCTGATTACAGGATTTTCAGACGAGATAGAGAGGGGGATAAAAAAGGAGGGGGTGGCAATTTTGGTTAAAGAAACAATTACAGTTGTGAGGAGGGATGATATTTTAGAAGGATCATCGAATGAGGCCATATGGGTTGAGCTAAAGAACAAAAAAGGGGCAGTCACACTTCTGGGAGTGTACTATAGACCCCCCAAACAGTCAGAGGGAGATAGAAGAGCAAATATGTAGGTAAATTTCTGAAGTGCAAAAACAATAGGGCAGTAACAGTAGGGGATTTCCTATTACTGCCCTATTGTTAACTGGGATACAATCAGTGCAAAAGGTATAGAGGGCACAGAATTCTTAAATTGCATTCAGGAGAACTTTTTTAGCCAGTTCGTAGCAAGCCCAACAAGAGGGGGGCAGTTCTGGATTTAGTTTTACGGAATGAAGCTGGGCAGGTGGAAGGAGTATCAGTGGGAGAGCATTTTGGTGGTAGTGATCACAATTCAGTTAGATTTAGCATAGTTATAGAAAAGGACAAAGATAGAGCAGGAGTTAAAGTTCTAAATTGGGGAAAGGCCAATTTCACTAAGCTGAGAAGTGGTTTAGCAAAAGTGGACTGGAAACAGCTACTTGAAGGTAAATCAGTGTCAGAGCAGTGGGAGGCATTCAAAGGGGTTCAGAGTAAACATATTCCCACAAAAGATAAAGGGTGGGACTACCAAATCTAGAGCCCCCTGGATGACAAGGAGCATACAGGGTAAAATAAGGCAAAAAAGGGAAGCTTATGTCAGACACCGAGAACTCAATACTGCGGAAAGTCTAGAGGATAGAAAGTGCAGGGTGAAATTAAAAATGAAATTAGGAAAGCAAAGAGAGGGTATGAAAAAATACTGACAAGTAAAATTAAGGAAAACCCAAAAATGTTTTAATACATAAAGAACAAGGAAAGAGTAGGGCCTATTAGAGACCAAAAGGGTAACCTATGTGTGGAGGCAGAAGATGTGTGTACGGTTCTTAATGAATACTTTGCGTCTGTCTTCACAAAAGAGGGGGACGATGCAGTGATTGTAGTTAAGGAGGAGTGTGAAATATTGGATGGGATAAACATAGTGAGAGAGGAAGTATTAAGGGGTTTAGCATCTTTGAAAGTAGATAAATCGCCAGGCCCGGATGAAATGTATCCCAGGCTGTTAAAAGAAGCAAGGGAGGAAATAGCGGAGGCTCTGACCATCATTTTCCAAACTTCACTGGATACAGGCGTAGTGCCGGAGGATTGGAGGACTGCTAATGTTGTACCGTTGTTTAAAAAGGGAGAAAAGAATAGACCTAATAATTACAGGCCAGTCAGCCTAACCTCGGTGGTGGGTAAATTATTGGAATCAATTCTGAGAGACATCATAAATCGTCATTGAGAAAGGCACAAAGTCATCAAGGACAGTCAGCATGGATTTGTTAAGGGAAGGTCGTGTCTGACTAACTTGATTGAATTTTTTTGAGGAGGTAACAAGGAGGGTAACGCGTTTGATGTAGTGTACGTGGATTTTAGCAGGGCTTTTGACAAGGTCCCACATGGCAGACTGGTCAAAAAAGTAAAAGCCCATGGGATCCAAGGAAAAGTGGTTAGTTGGATTCAAAATTGGCTCAGTGGCAGGAAGCAAAGTGTAATGTTTGACGGGAGTTTTTGCGACTGGAAGGCTGTTTCCAGTGTGGTTCCGCAGGGCTCAGTACTAGGTCCCTTACTCTTTGTGGTATATATTAATGATTTGGACTTGAACGTGGGGGGCTTGATCAAGAAGTTTGCAGATGATACAAAAATTGGCCGTGTGGTTGATAGTGAGGAGGAAAGCTGTAGACTGCAGGAAGAGATCAATGGACTGGTCAGGAGGGCAGAAAAGTGGCAAATGGAATTTAATCTAGAGAAGTGTGAGGTAATGCATTTGGGGAGGGCAAACAAGGCAAAGGAATACACAATAAATGGGAGGATACAGAGAGGTGTAGAGGAACAAAGGGACCTTGGAGTGCATGTCCACAGATCCCTGAAGGTAGCAGGACAGGTAGATAAGGTGGTTAAAAAGGCATACGGGATACTTTCCTTTATTAGCCAAGGCATAGAATATAAGAGCAGGGAGGTTATGCTAGAACTGCATAAAACACTAGTTAGGCCACAGCTTGAGTACTGTGTACAGTTCTGGTCACCACATTACAGGAAAGATGTGATTGCACTAGAGAAGGTACAGAGGAGATTTACGAGGATTTGCCACGGCTGGAGAATTTTAGCTATGAGAAAAGATTGGATAGGCTGGGGTTGTTTTCTTTGGAACAAAGGAGGCTGAGGGGTGATTTAATTAAGGTATATAAAATTATGACAGGACTCGATAGAGTGGATAGGCAGGACCTATTTCCCTTAGCAGAGGGGTCAGTGACCAGCGGGCATAGATTTAAAGTAATTGGTAGAAGGATTAGAGGGGAGCTGAGGAGAAATCTTTTCACCCAGAGGGTGGTGGGGGTCTGGAACTCACTGCCTGAAAGGGTGGTCGAGGCAGAAACCCTCAACTCATTTAAAAAGTACCTGGATGTGCACTTGAAGTGCTGTAACCTACAAGGCTACGGACCAAGTGCTGGAAAGTGGGATTAAACTGGATAGCTCTTTTTTGGCCGGCACGGACACAATGGGCCGAACGGCCTCCTTCTGTGCCGTAACTTTCTATGATTTGAACTGTCACACTTTGTTACAGATACAGAAATGTCTTTTTTTTGAAGGGATAGAAAGGTAATCATTTTATGTTGAGTTTTTCTGACTTGGAACCAGAAATATACAGGCAGCTACCATTACCAACATTGCCTATTTAGACGGCTCCCCCACAGGGAGTACCCTGAGCAGTGACTTTAATGGAACAGACCTGATTAGCAGTTAAACAGTGTGTTCCAACCCACAAACTACTGATGAGCAACACCACAGGAGGTCTGCTAGTACTGATTAAAAATATGCCATGCTGTTTTCCTTTCAGTAGCAGATACTGTCTTTAGTTGGAAGGTAGGACAGGGGCCCCAGCAGTGAAAAGTTTGCTACAGGTGAAGGCAGCTCTCTGGCATCTCACTGTTCCTTAAGTATAAGTTTGATCAGTGAGCTATTCAACAGTGGGGAAGGGGCATCACAGCCGAGCCCAATCTTGGTCTGTGAGACTCAGTATCACACCAGCTGGTACAGTTATCCCTAAAACAGCAGGGGAACCCCAGACTAAATGTTTAAATATTGCACAAAAGAAGATAGACTTACATTTATACAGCACCTTTCACAGCCTCAGGATGTCCCAAAGTGCTTTACAGCCAATTAAGTACCTTTGAAATGTAGTTGTAATGTAGGAAACGTGGCAGCCAATTTGCGCACAGCAAGGTCCCACAAACAGCAATGTGATAATGACTAGATAATCTGTTTTTTTTAGTGATGTTGGTTGAGGGATAAATATTGACCAGGACACCGGGGAGAACTCCCCCCTGCTCTTCTTTGAATAGTGGCCATGGGATCTTTTACATTCCTGAGGGGGCAGACGGGGTCTCGGTTTACCGTCTCATCTGAAAGACGGCGCCTCTGACAGTGCAGTACTCCCTCGGTACACTGAAATGTCAGCCTAAATTTTGTGCTCAAGTCTCTAGAGTGGGGCTTGAACTCACGACCTTCTGACTCAGAGGCGACAGTGCTACCCACTGAACCAAGGCTGACACTACAAGTTGTTATTATACCACTCATTTTGCATTGCTGTGACATGGAAGCCACTTCACAGCTATTCAGCAAATCGTACCCCAGCAAAGGTCAGAGAAGGGAGAGATGGAAGTAGTTGATGGGAAGATGCCTGGTCTCCACTGGTTAACCACTGGTTAATCCCCACCCCTTGCAGCAGCATGACTTGAGATCAGAAACTCACATCAGGGAATGATGGATCAGAAACAGATGAAGAAGCTCCACTTTAGTCTGACAGACCTGCTGTGTATTTCCAACATTTTCCAGTTTTATTTCAGATTTCTGGCATTGACAGTACTTTTTAATTCCCTACAAAATGAAACATATGGACAACTTCACAGACCACAATATCACTGGTAAATATAGTTTAATGCCATTTGAAATGACAGCCAGAACTAATCCCTCAGAATGTAATTTGTAAGCATTAAGCTTTTTTTTTTAAAACACCACCGGTCTGGGATATATCAAAAAAAACATTTCTGGACTAAAAGACACACAAAGACTGCACCAAATTCTCCACGGTTATTTTGCATATCTTCAGGTGCAGAGAATACGCTTTTGGTGGGAACAAAAAATTACGCATAAGTGAAGTTTAGCAGGAAGGGGGCAATTAAAGGGAGTGTCAAAATAGGGGGATAAAATTTCTGAAAGCTTTTGGAAATGTTCAGAAGGCATTGTAATCCACCTCCTGCTCCCTCGACCCTATTCCCACTAAACTGCTGACCACCTATCTTCCCTTCCTGGCCCCCACATTAGCTGATATTGTTAATGGTTCCCTCTCCTCAGGTACTGTCCCCCTCCTCTTCAAATCTGCCGTCATCACACCACTCTTCAAAAAACCCACCCCTGACCCCTCTGTCCTTGCAAACTACGCCCCATCTCCAACCTCCCTTTCCTCTCCAAAGTCCTTGAACGTGTTGTTGCCTCCCAAATCCGTGCCCATCTTTTCCGCAACTCCATGTTTGAATCTCTCCAATCAGGTTTCCGCCTTTGCCACAGTACTGAAACGGCTCTTATCAAAGTCACAAATGACATCCTCTGTGATTGTGACTGTGGTAAACTATCCCTCCTCATCCTTCTCCACCTGTCTGCAGCCTTTGACATGGTTGACCACACCATCCTCCTCAAACGCCTCTCCTCCATCGTCCACTGGGCGGGACTGTGCTTGCCTGGTTCCATTCTTATCTATCCAGTCATAGCCGGAGAATCATCTGCAATGGCTTCTCTTTCCACTCCCACACCGTTACCTCTGGAGTTCCCCAAGGATCTATCCTTGGACCCCTCCTATTTCTCATCTACATGCTGCCCCTCGGTGACATCATCCGAAAACACGTCAGGTTCCACACGTACACTGACGACACCCAGCTCTACCTCACAACCACCTCCCTTGACCCCTCCACATTGCTTGTCCTGGATAAGCAAAAATTTTCCACCAACTAAATATTGGGAAGACCAAAGCCATTGTCTTCGATCCCCGCGGCAAACTCCATTCCCTAGCCACCGACTCCATCCCTCTCCCTGACCACTGTCTGAGGCTGAACCAGACCGTTTGCAACCTTGGCGTCCTATTTGACACTGAGATGAGCTTCTGACCACGTATCCGCTCCATCACCAAGATCGCCTACCTCCATCTCTGTAACATCGCCTGTCTCCACCCTTGCCTCAGCTCAGCTGCTGCTGAAACCCTCATCCATGCCTTTGTTACCTCCAGACTGGACTATTCCAATGCTCTCCTGGCCAGCCTCCCATCTTCCACCCTCCATAGACTTGAGCTCATCCAAAACTCTGCTGCCCATATCCTAACTCGCACCAAGTCCTGTTCTCCCATCACCCCCTGTGCTCGCTGACCTACATTGGCTCCTGGTCTGGGAACGCCTTGATTTTAAAATTCTCATCCTCGTTTTCAAATCCATCCATGGCCTCACCCCTCCCTATCTCTGTAACCTCCTCCAGCCCTACAACCCTCCGAGATCTCTGCGCTCCTCCAATTCTTGCCTCTTGCGCATCCCCGATTTCCATCGCTCCACCATTGGCGGCCGTGCCTTCAACTGCCTAGGCCCTAAGCTCTGGAATTCCCTCCCTAAATCTCTCTGCCTCTCTCTCCTCCTTTAAGACGCTCCTTAAAATGTATCTCTTTGATCAAGCTTTTGGTCACCCGTCCTAATATCTCCTTATGTTGCTCGGTGTCAAATTTTGATTGATAATCGCGCCTGTGAAGCGTCATGGGACATTTTACTATGTTAAAGACACTATAGAAATGCAAGTTGTTATTGTTGTTGTTGTTGTTTGGAATGCAGAGATCTGAGGGTTGTAGGGCTGGAGGAGGTTGCAGAGATAGGGAGGGGCGAGGGCCATGGAGGGATTTGAATATGAGGATAAGAAATTTAAAATCGAGGTGTTGCCAGGGAGGGGGATGGAATTGGTGGCGAGGGAACGGAGTTTGGTGGCGGGCGGCCAAAGAGAATGGCTTCGGTCTTCCTAATGTTTAATTGGAGGAAATTTTGGCTCATCCAGGACTGGATTCTGGACAAGCAGTCTGACAACACGGAGGCAGGGGAGGGGTAGAGAGAGGTGGTGGTGAGGTAGAGTGGACAGTGTCAGCGTGGAACCTGACATTGTGCCTTCGAATTATGTCCCAATGAATAGGGACACAAAGAAAAATAAAAAGTTGGCAAGTCTGCATATTGGATCAGGTGGCAGTATGGAGCGAGTCGGGGACAGCAGAGGTTCAAACCTAGAGCATAGTTTCTGATTTCAGTTGAGAGATACAGAGGGGAGGCCAGATGCCTCCCCATGGGTACAGGAAAAATAGGATGAGAATTTGTCCACTCCCCCTCAAAATCATTTTGGAATATTTCATATTGCTATTTCCAGCTATACCCATGGAATACACAAAACAAAACCCCTTCCCTCTCCCCTTCATTGTGATCCATTCTCCCTTCCCTCCCTGCTGGAGTCCTGCTGCTAATGGAAGTGATTCCAGCTGCTGCACTCAGTATGCAGGAACTCCTGTGCTGACAATTCTCACGAACAGTACACAGTGGCCAGATTCACTCCCATTAGTAGTTGCGGCACTGAGGGAAGGGGGCCTTGTCCGTGCTGATCTGCGTCAGCTAACACAGACTGGGCCCACAAATTGCTGTATACTGTTTGTGGAACATTGTGAAAAATAACTGCCATGTTTACCCATACAACAGTAATTTCACAATGCAATTCTTTCTATGTGAAGTGCTTGGGGACATAGGTAAAAAAAAGGGATGAGGTCCTGCAAGGTGAATTTAAGGAGTTAGGAGATAAATTAAAAAGCAGGACTTCAAAGGTAGTGATCTCAGGATTACTACCGGTGCCACGTGCTAGTGAGTATAGGAACAGGAGAATAGACCGGATGAATGCGTGGCTGCAGGGATGGTGTAGGAGGGAGGGATTTAGATTCCTGGGACATTGGGACCGGTTCTGGGGAAGGTGGGACCTGTACAAGCGGGACGGGTTACACCCGAGCAGGACCGGGACCAATGTCCTCGCGGGGGTGTTTGCTAGTGCTGTTGGGGAAGGTTTAAACTAGAGTGGCAGGGGGATGGGAACCTGAGCGGGGAGTCAGAAGGGAATAAAGTTGAGAGCAGCAAGAGAGGGGAAGACCCAGGGGAAATCTACAATACAAATCGTACAAACAGTTGTTCAAGAACAAGTGAAAGGGAAAAGCATAGAGCAGCGGAAAGAAAGTGTACTTTAGGCACGACAGATAAAATGAAAACTAGAAGGCGTAAGGCGATTAACCCAACATCAAAGCTGTGGCAGGGGGTTGGGAACCTGAGCAGGGAGACAGAGGAAAGCATATCAGGAAGGGACAGAAGGTATGGAGTAAAAGGTAAAGTGTTAAAAAAGGAAAAAGCAGGAACTAAGTGTCACAAAACATATTTGAAAGTTCTTTATCTGAATGCACGTAGCATTCGTAACAAAATGGATGAGTTAACGGCACAAATAACGACGTATGGGTATGATCTTGTGGCCATTACAGAAACATGGCTGCAGGGTGACAATGACTGGGAATTAAATATGCCAGGGTATTTAACAATCAGGAAGGACAGGCAGGAAGGAAGGGGAGGTGGGGTGGCTATGTTAATAAGGGAAGGAATCACTGTAATACAGAGAAAAGATATTGGGACAAAGGATCAGGATAATGAAACAGTTTGGGTAGAGATAAGGAATAATAAGGGGCAAAAAACACTTGTGGGCGTAGTATATAGGCCTCCTAATAGTTGCAACTCTGCTGGAAGAAGTATTAATCAGGAAATAGTCGGGGCATGTAATAAGGGAACAGCTATAATTATGGGGGATTTTAACTATCATATTAACTGGACAAATCAAATTGGGCAGGGTAGCCTTGAGGAAGAGTTTATTGAGTGTATTAGGGATGGATTTCTTGAGCAGTATGTAACTGAACCAACAAGGGGGCAAGCAACCTTGGACCTGGTCCTGTGTAATGAGCCAGGATTAATTAATAATGTCCTAGTTAAGGATCCCCTTGGAATGAGTGACCATAACATGGTTACATTCCATATCCAATTAGAGGGTGAGAAGGTTGGTTCTCAAACAAGCGTACTGAGCTTGAATAAAGGAGACTATGATGGTATGAGAGCGGAATTGATTAAAGTGGACTGGGAAAATAGATTAAAGGGTAAGACGGTACATGAGCAGTGGTGTTCATTTAAGGAGTTATTTTACAACTTTCAAAAAATATATATTCCACTGAGGAAAAAAGGGTGTAAAAGAAATGACAGCCATCCGTGGCTAAGTAAAGAAATTAAGGATAGTATCCGACTAAAAACAAGGACATATAAGGTAGCCAAACTTAGTGGGAGGATAGAAGATTGGGAAGTCTTCAAAAGACAGCAAAAAGTAACGAAAGGATTGATTAAGAAAGAGAAGATAGATTATGAAAATAAATTAGCAAAAAATATAAAAACAGATAGCAAGAGTTTCTACAGTTATATAAAAAGAAAAAGGGTGGCTAAGGCAAACGTAGGTCCTTTGGAGGATGAGACCGGGAAATTAATGGTGGGAAACATGGAGATGGCAAAAATGCTGAACAAATATTTTGTTTCAGTCTTTACGGTAGAGGACACTAAGAATATCCCAACACTGGACAAACGGGGGGCTCTAGGGGGGGGGAGGAGCTAAATACGATTAAAATCACTAAGGAATTGGTACTCAGTAAATTAATGGGACTCAAGGCGGATAAATCCCCTGGACCTGATGGCTTACATCCTAGGGTCTTGAGGGAAGTGGCAGTAGGGATTGTGGATGCTTTGGTAATAATTTTCCAAAATTCTCTGGACTCGGCAAAGGTCCCGGCAGATTGGAAAACTGCCAATGTAACACCCTTATTTAAAAAGGGTAGTAGGCAGAAGGCTGGAAATTATAGACCAGTTAGCTTAACATCTGTGGTGGGTAAAATTTTGGAGTCTATTACTAAGGAGACAGTAGCAGAACATTTGGATAAACATAATTTAATAGGACAAAGTCAGCATGGCTTTACAAAGGGGAAGTCATGTCTGACAAATTTGCTTGAGTTCTTTGAGGATATAACGTACAGGGTGGATAAAGGGGAACCAGTGGACGTAGTGTATTTGGACTTCCAGAAGGCATTCGACAAGGTGCCACATAAAAGATTATTGCTCAAGATAAAGAATCACTGGATTGGGGGTAATATTCTGGCATGGGTGGAGGATTGGTTATCTAACAGGAAGCAGAGAGTTGGGATAAATGGTACATTCTCGGACTGGCAACCAGTAACCAGTGGTGTTCCCCAGGGGTCGGTGCTGGGTCCCCAACTCTTTACAATCTATATTAACGATTTGGAGGAGGGGACCGAGTGTAACATATCAAAGTTTGCAGATGATACAAAGATGGGAGGGAAAGTAGAGAGTGAGGAGGACATAAAAAAACCTACAAGGGGATATAGACAGGCTGGGTGAGTGGGCGGAGATTTGGCAGATGCAATACAATATTGGAAAATGTGAGGTTATGCACTTTGGCAGGAAAAATCGGAGAGCAAGTTATTATCTTAATGGCGAGAAACTGGAAAGTACTGCAGTACAAAGGGATCTGGGGGTCCTAGTGCAAGAAAATCAAAAAGTTAGTTTGCAGGTGCAGCAGGTGATCAAGTGATCAAGAAGGCCAACGGAATGTTGGCTTTTATTGCTAGGGGGATAGAATATAAAAACAGGGAGGTATTGCTGCAGTTATACAAGGTATTGGTGAGACCGCACCTGGAATACTGCATACAGTTTTGGTCTCCATACTTAAGAAAAGACATACTTGCTCTCGAGGCAGTACAAAGATGGTTCACTCGGCTAATCCCGGGGATGAGGGGGTGGACATATGAGGAGAGGTTGAGTAGATTGGGACTCTACTCATTGGAGTTCAGAAGAATGAGAGGCAATCTTATTGAAACATATAAGATTGTGAAGGGGCTTGATCGGGTGGATGCGGTAAGGATGTTCCCAAGGATGGGTGAAACTAGAACGAGGGGGCATAATCTTAGAATAAGGGGCTGCTCTTTCAAAACTGAGATGAGGAGAAACTTCTTCACTCAGAGGGTGGTAGGTCTGTGGAATTTGCTGCCCCAGGAAGCTGTGGAAGCTACATCATTAAATAAATTTAAAACAGAAATAGACAGTTTCCTAGAAGTAAAGGGAATTAGGGGTTACGGGGAGCGGGCAGGAAATTGGACATGAATTTAGATTTGAGGTTAGGATCAGATCAGCCATGATTTTATTGAATGGTGGAGCAGGCTGGAGGGGCCGATTGGCCTACTCCTGCTCCTATTTCTTATGTTCTTATGTTCTTATTCCTGATAGACATGAAGAAGACACTATGTAAGTGCAAATTCTATCTTTCTACTTAACAGTACTGATGGCTGCGTACAACCTATACAATGCTGTGTGGTCAGATATGTACCATGACTCACCTAAACTTCTAGAATGAGGTCCCCAATGTTAAATTGTTCAGCATAAAAGTATTTAATACATAGATAATTAATAAATATAATGGTTAAAGCCATGGCCTGGATTTTGCAATCCGGTGGGAATCCTACCCGATCCGTGGCAGGGTGGCCCATTTCACTTCATCGCGACCCTGCTCGATCTTCCATGTTCAGGCTAGTTGCAACAATTGTGATGGGCTGCCAGCGATATTTCTGGTCCTGCTGCGATCTTTCTTTCATTTACAGGATGCTGCTTCCAGCATTTAAAAAAAATAAACCGTGGAATACCAGTCTTAACCCAAAACATTAACCTGTCCTTTCTCTCTTCAGATGCTGACACATCTGCAGCATATTTCCAGCACTTTCTGGCTTAGATCCTGCATTTTGAACCTGGCTGTAATTTAAGTGGGCCCCCTGATCACCATTCAGAGCAGTCAGATAACCAGCTTCATGAACTCAGTACTTCTGCCCTCAGTTCATTCTCTGAGTAAGTGAAAGATAATTGATGCAGTTCTGTGTATTTTATTTATTGCTTTTGACAGTGCAGCTAGAAAGTAGAATCAATGAGCAAGACATGCAACTCAAGAAGCACGAGCAGCACACCTCTGCCCTCTGTAGTCACAAATGAATAAAATATAGGTCCTTTGTCATCGAGTATAGCAACCACTTGCTAATCCTGTTTTCCATAATCTGGAACTCATTATCCTTGCCTATACTTCATTTCTCACATATTTATAATATAGGCTCCAATCACCTCAATCTTACTGCCCATTTTGCACCCTGCCAAAGTTGAATTTTACACCACTGACTCAATTTGAACCCTTCCTAAAGGTAAAACTAATCTTTCCCTTTTCCTCTCTCCTAGGACAACATGCCCAAACCCATTTGAGGGCAGGTGGGTGATGCAGGTCTCGTGCCAGCTGGTTGGGTAGCCCCATGAGAGCATCTTGTAAACAGGTTCGCAGCTCCTGGTCAGACTTGATGGCAGTATCTATCAATTTATTCAGAAACCTGGGTGAAAGGCCATGACCCATTTTGCAGGACATTACTAAGGTTGAGAAAAGTTGGAGAGAAGACAAGATAAGTCAAGGCAGGAAGCAGTGGTTTGGGGGACACTAAAATGTAGATTTTTATAATCTGTAGACTGTAGTAGGAAGGAAAAAATAGGAGGGAGGTAGAAGAACTGCAATTCCGAGGAAAGAATGAGTAAGAGATGGTACAACAAGTCTCAATTTCAACAGTGAGGAAGAGCCAGTGTTCTCTAATAGTGAGCACTAGAGGGCGACAGCATACCATCAATCGATACTGGTGTCAAACTCTCAAGAATACTGTACCAAGATCCTGAAGGGACATTCTCCACCCAATAGCAAATTTTGTTCTTTTCCAAAAAGGAAATATATTCTCCTGTTTCTCTCTGTAGATCTCCCTTTGCCACACATCATGCCTGAGAGAGCAGCTACACAACCTACTTCCACTGCTCTGCCAATGCCCTGGTATCACTGCCCTGAAGAGACATAAATGGGGGTGGGAGAAATTGAGATGCTGGTATCAGTCAAAAAACTGATGGTAAATGCTTCAGTACCTGGCCTTGAGAAAATTGTGCTTCCAATCTGCTTTGAGTAAATAGATAACTAGAGCAAGGCTAAGAGTTTATGGAAGCATCATAAAAATTCTACTGAAGGGACTAATGATCTTGGACTTTAAAAATCGATGTTTATCTTTAAATTGCAGAAGTTGTGTAATTTTTTAAAAAACACTTGAAACACCTGAAAGTTTGTGTTAGATTGACAGACCCAATATTAAACTAAAGGTTTCTAAAGAGTTAAAAAGGTAAAATAGAAACAAGACGGTGGAGTACAGAACCAGTCTATCAGCACCTGGAACGATAACAGTTTCAGGTGGAGCCCTTTTGTCAGAACTGATAAGGATAAAGGTAAAAATATAATGTCTCGCAAAGGCAAGGTCAGCATATTTACACAGTAGATCTGAGTTTTTAGCAGTATCCCAAGAGATAGTTTTGCAGAAGGCTGGAAATATTGCCTCACTCACATACAAACCTTACATCTGGAAGTCTACGGTTTGCTCCAGAGGTCCAGTAGATTATTGGACTGTAAGAAATATCTTCTGAGAATATTTTAATCCCTTGTGGATAAATTCAATCTTTGTCTAAGTATTTATATTATCAGTAACTTGCTGTGTATTTCTACTTCTTTGTAATTATCTTGTCAATAAATCTCATTTATTAGTTTTAGCTGGAATGCAACAGCCTAACAAGCATGGCATTTACAGCCTTTTAGACTAGATAGGAATGTGTGGGGAGCACTACGCATAATCTCTATGAATTATACTACAATTAAAGAGGAATGGTTAGTCCGATAGCATGCTATCACATTCACAACACACATATGGGCATAGGTATCTTCAGAGCTGCATTGTTGGAGGTGCCATCTTTCAGATGAGATGTTAAACTAAGGACACGTCTACCCTCTCAGGTCGACACACAAGATCCCATGGCACTATTCAAAGAAGAGCAGGGGAGTTCTCCCTGTGTCCTGGCCAATATTTATCTGTCAAACAAAACCACCAAAACCAGATTATCTGATCATTCCTCTCATTGCTTCTCATGGGACCTTGCTGTGCACAAATTGGTGCCATGTTTTCCTACATTACAATAGTAACTGAACTTCAAAAGTACTTCAATGGCTGTGAATCACTTTGGGACATCCTGAGGTCGTGAAAGGTGCTATATAAATGCAAATTCTTTCTTTCTCTCTTTCTTGATATCATCACACAGCTCAAATGGATAGAATTGGGTAGTTATTTTTTGGGTTACTTTTTGCAGACTTAAGGAAAGGGACTTCACTGCTTACATACAAAGTTCATTTTATACTTCAGTTCAGCTTTCCCTTCCCCCCTCAAAAATAAACATTCAGAGATCAAACACTTCACAACTTACATGAGGGTCAATATGACTGTTGCCAAGTTTGTGTAGATCCAGCAGATTTTTCATCTCATTCCTGTTTGTGGGACCTTGCTGTGTACAGCATGACTGCCACATTTGTCTGCTCTTCAAAGTAATTAATTGTAGGTGAAGCACTTGGAGTCACAATAAGGTGCAGTAAAGTCTTTCTTCTTTCTTAGAGCTCTTTGCCTCCAGAGCACTGCTCTATTCTGCTTTGGTTTCTGAAAGATAAAATGTATTCAATTTGCAGAATTGACCATCACAGTATAGACAATCAGATAGCAAGATAGCTTTCACATGACATTTTCTCGCTGATTTTTCCTGGTGCATCTGTATTGGGCACGAGGGAATGACTATCTACATGTTTGCAGTTGGGACAGCTCGACACACTTAATTATAAATTAAAATGTAAAATACAGATTTTCTTACTTTAAATAGAAACTGCAATCTTCTACCTTAACCTAACAAGAGCAGTTCAATTACTGGTCGTTTGTGTTGTGCACTCAACTTGAGGTTTATGTTTTTTCCTAAGCCAGGCAACGAAATATTTTTCCTAGGTAATGTAGTATCCAAGAGAAGTGGAAAAAAACTGATTCCTTGTCAAAGAGCTACATCTGCTGGAAAATTTTGTGAGTAACCAACACTAACACTCTGTAGGGTGATGTGGTCTCCACACAGTGACACTTCAGCAGCTTCTCTGCGTGTTCATCATCCAAAACTTGTGAAGCCATCGTTTTGAGCATTAGGTATTTTTTTCCATTGACTTGAAAGAAGAACCACAAGCCAATTTTGTATTAAAAAATACAGGGGAGATAGAAGAGATCCTCAGGTCTGGGCATCAAGAACTACAAGCTTTAATCTGAGATTTTTCTCCAGATTCTAGCAGAAAGAAAAAAATAAGTGTGTTTTCAAAAACTAAACAATACTGGATTGATCTGCAATTTGTTTCTTTCGCTCCCATTTGTACAATGCCACTGAAACCACTTTTCAGATAAATGAACAACTGAATCAATAGCAGAGTGGTTTCTAACATTCATGGTTAACTATGAAGCCATTACCCATTTAAGGGCTTCAATTCAAAGACATGTGACTCTTTTTGTGGCTAGTTAAAGCTTTTAAATTAAATTAAGACCTACTTTCCGTCCAGACGTCCCAGATACAGACCTCTTCAGACTAAAATCCAACTGCTGCCAGAACTAGTAGTATTTTAATTTGTTAGTAAAAACTGGAAATAAGAGGCTGTAGGAAGAATTACAAACCCAGTTTATAAAGTTGAAAGAAAAAATAAAGTCTAGTTATTGTAGGATCCCATCACTCACCAGCAGGAAATCATGGGTTGGGTACAAAACTCATCTTGGAGAGCTCCATGGTAGCCTTACATTCCTTGTGATAGTTCTGGGAGTCCATATTACCTTATAGGTTACACAGACAAGTCGTTAATTTGAACACAGGAAAGGTCTCAACCAGTAATGAATTCATCAAGAAGAAGAAACTGTAAATGCTGGAAATTTGAACACAGCTCTACTCAAAACAACATTGTAACCATCAACCTCCTCAAGTACAAATCTGTTTATACTTTTCCTATGGTGGGGGGGACCTACCTTTCAATGTATGTAATGATATCAGATATTATGATTAACAATCCTTTTGACCAATGAAGCAGCTGCTCTGTCTCATTACATCGATCAACTCAGGAGAGGAGGTCAAAATGATATCAGAGCTTAAAAGATTGCTCATAGATGATTAACAGTTCGGGTTTGGACCTCTTTTGTTCTGGCTGATGTGGTGGCCAGGACATCGCCAAATAGCCACCGAGAAGGGGGCACCTCTGATAATAATGCACGCGAGTAAACATTTTCTGTTTTTATTTCAGAATTCCAGCATTTACAGTTTCTACTTCTTGATGAATTCATTGCTGGTTGAATTATTGACCTTTCCTGCAACCACAAAACATAGAAGTACCTACTTATGAACAACGTTAAAAATCCTCTAATTTAAACCCCATGTAAACATTTCCCCAAAACAGTGGAATAATAGTCGTATTAATGTTTCCAAACCCTGGATGTGCTTACAGCTTGTGTAGATGCAGTGTGTGTGTAATATACCCCTTCCTACCACCCGCTCACTCTTATCACTAACTGTACCTCTTCCTCTTTGAACTACCCATTCAACCCCTGTATTCTCCCTTCCCCTTTGCTCCACTGATGTTCACCTCACCCTTAAGTCTCCATCCACTCCCACTCACTTTCCCCAAGGTGGGCTGCCGAGAGCCTCCTCACCCTCATCCCGTGTCATCTCTTACTATCTGTTTCCCTCAAAGAGGCTTTGCTTGCTTTCCAAATTCAACTTGTCATTTTCTTTTAAAAAAGAAATCAAATTAGAATGGGGAAAGAAACTGTCTGCATTTCTCTCTCTCCCCTTCTATCTCATGTGTTGGAAGTTAGAATCTCTGTCTCACAGGTGTACACAATTAACAAAACAAAGGTAAATAAATAATCAACTAACTTCAAAATTCAACTGATCTTTTTTAATTGAAGTAAAATTAAATGAAAAAAGATGCTCTCTCTCTGACTCCCTCAGTTAAATACACTTTGTAAGTTTAGAGAACACAAAAAAGCTAGGTGTGTTATACTGTCACTCACTCACACACACACACACACACACACTGTTTAAAAAAAACTCTCTATAAATTTTACCTCAGTAAAGCTATTGAAATTTGTCCTCTTGTTTTTCAAAATTATTTGAAGAAAAACTATTATGCAGAAAGTGTGAGAAGCTAAAGAATAAAGAACATGACTGATGCATTCTGGAAAATGAGATACCCGACATATGCTCAGACTGCACAATCCAAATTCAGATCAAAGTTACAGTTCGGGTGAAAATATCAAGTCCAAGCCCAGGTCTTTGGGAGAGGCTGAGTCCATCAAGTAAAAACTTTAATGAAGGTATAAAAAGACAATTCAATTTTATCATGAAGTCTGTAATTTTTAATATTTTAAATTTTGTTTAACCCTGATTTTAGACATTAGAAATATCTGTTACTGAAAAAAAAATGGTGGCTGGAAAAAAATTTCCAAAAGCATTTTGAGAGATTTGTGGGAACCCCGTGGTCAGATTGTACAATCTCAGGGTAATGGACTATAAAGTAGCAGCTATTGTGTCTCCTAGTGTGGCATCTTTGACATTGAAAATGCCTATCACAATACCACCTACAGGAGCAACAGGTACTGCAGATACATACAATGAGGTCAGTTAGCTTAACATCTGTGCTAGGGTCATTTTTTTTGTCTTTAATTAAGGATGAAATTACCACATATCTAAATAGAACAGTTAAAATAGAAAATATCTAACAAGTGGAATTACAGGATATGTTTCCCAAAGTACAGATTTTTAAAAAAATCATGGAATGTAAAGTAATAAAAACAGAACTACTTATTTAGTCTCTATAAACCAGTAACCCAATATGAGACATTTGAATATTATTCTGAAACTACCAGAGAACTGAATCCCCACAAAATGTGTGCACTGAAACCGGTGACAATGCAGAAGTTTCTGTCTGCAACTTGGTAAGAGATTTGCCTGATCTTCACAGTTGGAGAAGTGGAAAATATCTAAACCAGTACCTTCTTTAGTCTAGCTCAGTACTTTTGTTGGGGTTTCCAACTGTTAGGTAGACAACATTTACTTACAATTTAATGAGTAAATAACAGAAAAAGCTATTAGGCCCAGAATCTTGCCAGTTTAATCAATCTTTATATTGGAACATTCCTTGGGTGCAAACTAATTGTAAAAACTTACTATCTGTTTCCCTCAAAGAGGCTTTGCTTGCTTTCCAAATTCAACTTGTCATTTTCTTTTAAAAAAAATCAAATTAGAATGGGGAAAGAAACTGTCTGCATTTCTCTCTGTCATTAGAAATATCTGTTACCGAAAAAAACGGTGGCTGGAAAAAAATATCAGGTTTTACCATGTGCAGGACATAACTTTAAATGTGGTTGACACACATCAATTTTCAGACAGTTCGTCAACTGGGGTTATATTGAAGGATTTTTTTCCCCTCTTACATGAGGCAGGTGTTAATTTTAATTTAAACTAGTTTTCTGTCAAACTCTCCAAAGGTTAGTGTGGGTAGACCAGCACTCCCTGAAATATAATGATAGACATTAGTCGAAAATACTAAATAAAATCAGATAATATATATATATATAAACACGTCAGTCGGCAGTTGTAAAAATACTTAATGTGTGGAGTAGGCCCCAACATCATAACTGAGTCATTAAAATCCTTAAAAAACTACTTCCCTACTAAGAGAACTTATTTTTATCGTCCCAGCGACACCATTTATTAAACGACCAGCCGCTACCGACACAATCGCATCTGCAGTTTGATGGACAGTCAAGCCAACCAATGAGAAGCCACGTTACCGGGACGTCCCTCCAAGGATCAAAAACAAAAAAAGGAAAAAAAACCTTTTCAATTATTTGACTTTGTTTAATTTTATTTGATTCTGATTAGTGTTTAAAAAATAAAGTTACACCCTAACCCCTCCTTTTTATAAAAGGAGGCCTAAACCAAAAAAAAAAGCAAAATACTGCAGATGCTGGAAATCTGAAATAAAAACAGAAAATGCTGGAAAAGCTCAGCAAGTGAGGCAGGATCTGTGGAGAAAGAGACAGAGTTAATGTTTCAGGTTTTTTGGTCATGAACTCAGTGATCGTATTCCGACAAAACAGTAAAACCAACTAATGAGTAAATCGGAGTGAATTAGAAAGGCTGCTCTGAGGTTCTGCGACCAATCAGTGAAGGGAGTTGTGTATTGAGGCGGGAGCCAGGATTGATTGACGGGGGGATGATCCAATGACGATCTGTGAGCTGGTGATGACGGTGGGGAGTGATCGGGAGGCACCAATGAGCGGCGGTGGGGGTGGGTTTAGGAGCTGGGCTCGGGCTCGGGCTGTTGGGGTTTGTGACGGAAGTCGTTGAGTGGTGAACGGACGGCAGTGAGAATGGTCTGTGGGGGCTTCACTTGCTCGAAGAATGCACTCATCGCTTTAAATGTGGTGTACATAGTAAGTGGTTGGGGAGAGTGTCCGGGACGGGACGGGACCGGGCGGCGGGCGGGCGGGTCGATGGGATGCGAGCGCCGGGCCTCTCAGGGACTGAGGTAGCGGTTCGACCCAACAATCCAGTCCCGAGACTCGGAGCATGCTCAGCACGCACCGTCCTAAAGACACTGATCTGCATCAATAAGGGCACCAGTGAGTGCCATCAGTTCGCCTTGTTTTTTAATATATGGGTCAGTGCTTCTGTTTGGCTACAATATTTTATGCATTGGATAGTTACTGTTTGTGGCGATGGTAGTTTTAGTATCCATTTGATTTACAACTCTCGAGAGTCAACATGATTAGGTAGTTCGTGCCTTATATGCTGACATCCTGCATAGTTCAAAGATTGTTCTAAAGCAGTGAGTTTTTTTTACACTGAAACTTAGATCTTTTGATGGCTCAGCGAGTAGCCAGCTGAAGGAAGGTCCTAGGTTCTGTCCCTGGTCTGTGCTGAGTTCGCTCATCTCGAACATATGAATTAAGATGTTCTCGAATCCCTATCGAACATATGAATTAAGAGATCTTGAAACATTTGCCTGAGGAAGGAGAAAATCTCCGAAAGCTTGTGAATTTAAAATAAAATTGCTGGACTATAACTTGGTGTTGTAAAATTGTTTACAATTGTCAACCCCAGTCCATCACCGGCATCTCCACATATGAATTAAGAGCAGGAGTAGGCCGTTCGGCCCCTCGAGCCTGCTCTGCCATTTGATAAGATCATGGCTGATCTGATTGTGATCTCAACCCTACTTTCCCGTCTACCTACTATAACCTTTGACTCCCTTGTTAATCAGCAATCTATCGAACTCAGTCTTAAAAACTCACCTGACGAAGGAGCAAAGCTCTGAAAGCTTGTGATTTCAAATAAAGCTGTTTGACTATAACCTGGTGTTGTACGACTCCTTACATTTAAAAATATTCAATGACCCTGCCTCCACCGCTCTCTTGGGAAGGGAATTCCACAGTCTCCCTGAGAGAAAAAATGTCTCCTCATCTGTCTTAAATGGGAGACCCCTTATATTTAAACTGTGGCCCCTAGTTCTAGTGTCTCCCACAAGGGGCAACATCTCCTCAGCATCTACCCCTTCTCGTCCCCTCAGGATCTTGTATGTTTCATTAAGTCTATAATTAAGGATAGGGTGACTGAACACCTTGAGAATTTTCAGTTAATCAGAGAGAGCCAGCATGGATTTGTGAAAGGTAGGTCGTGCCTGACAAATCTGATTGAATTTTTTGAAGAGGTGACTAAAGTAGTGGGCAGGGGAATGTCAATGGATGTTATTTATATGGACTTCCAGAAGGCATTTGATAAGGTCCCGCATAAGAGACTGTTAGCTAAGTTAGAAGCCCATGGAATCGAGGGAAAAGTACGGACTTTGTTAGGAAGTTGGCTGAGCGAAAGGCGACAGAGAGTAGGGATAATGGGTAAGTATTCACATTGGCAGGATGTGACTAGTGGAGTCCCGCAGGGATCTGTCTTGGGGCCTCAATTATTCACAATATTTATTAACGACTTAGATGAAGGCATAGAAAGTCTCATATCTAAGTTTGCCGATGACACAAAGATTGGTGGCATTGTAAGCAGTGAAGATGAAAACATAAAATTACAAAGCGATATTGATAGATTAGGTGAATGGGCAAAACTGTGGCAAATGGAATTCAATGTAGACAAATGTGAGGTCATCCACTTTGGATCAAAAAAGGATAGAACAGGGTACTTTCTAAATGGTAAAAAGTTAAAAACAGTGGATGTCCAAAGGGACTTAGGGATTCAGGTACATAGATCATTGAAGTGTCATGAACAGGTGCAGAAAATAATCAAGAAGGCTAATGGAATGCTGGCCTTTATATCGAGAGGACTAGAGTACAAGGGGGCAGAAGCTATGCTGCAGCTATACAAAACCCTGGTTAGACCGCACCTGGAGTACTGTGAGCAGTTCTGGGCACCGCACCTTCGGAAGGACGTATTGGCCTTGGAGGGAGTGCAGCGTAGGTTTACTGGAATGATACCCGGACTTCAAGGGTTAAGTTACGAGGAGAGATTACACAAATTGGGGTTGTATTCTCTGGAGTTTCGAAGGTTAAGGGGTGATCTGATCGAAGTTTAAGATATTAAGGGGAACAGATAGGGTGGATAGAGAGAAACTATTTCCGCTGGTTGGGGATTTTAGGAGTAGGGGGCACAGTCTAAAAATTAGAGCCAGACCTTTCAGGAGCGAGATTAGAAAACATTTCTACACACAAAGGGTTGTAGAAGTTTGGAACTCTCTTCCACAAACGGCAATTGATACCAGCTCAATTGCTAAATTTAAATCTGAGATAGATAGCTTTTTGGCAACCAAAGGTATTAAGGGGTATGGGCCAAAGGTGGGTATATGGAGTTAGATCACAGATCAGCCATGATCTTATCATGATGTGGAGATGCCGGTGATGGACTGGGGTTGACAATTGTAAACAATTTTACAACACCAAGTTATAGTCCAGCAATTTTATTTTAAATTCACAAGCTTTCGGAGGCTACCTCCTTCGTCAGGTCACATCGTTCACCTGACGAAGGAGGTAGCCTCCGAAAGCTTGTGAATTTAAAATAAAATTGCTGGACTATAACTTGGTGTTGTAAAATTGTTTACAATTATCTTATCAAATGGTGGAGCAGGCACGAGGGGCTGAATGGCCTACTCCTGTTCCTATGTTCCTAAGATCACCTCTCATTCTTTTAAACTCCAGTGTATACAGGCCCAACTTGTCCAACCTTTCCTCATAAGATAACCCCCTTATCCCAGGAATCAGCCGAGTGAACCTTCTCTGAACGGCCTCCAAAGCAATTTCTTAAATGAGGAGACCAAAACTGCACACAGTATTCTAGATGTGGTCTCACCAATGCCCTGTACAACTGGAGCAAAACATCTCTACTTTTATATCACTATCCAGTGACCCTTGCTGGAAGTTCAGATGTGGATACCAGGTGAGGGGTCTTGGCTGTGATGTTTCCTGTGGGTGACTAGCTTACCAAATGTCACTGTTGATACCACTATGTGAAATAGGCCTAGTGGTAACACTGAAGAGTGTATAGGATGGTACCTTAGGAGGAACAAAGAGTACATTTACATACCTTTTAGTGAAATTATTCCTGCTTCCAGTGATGCTAAAAGATGGTATGCAAATAGTTAATGGTAAATCCATTTGACCTCCAGCACCTAGTAGTTTAAGTTGAACTGTAGCTGTCTGACTATTATGAATGTGGTATTTTGCAGTCTGTTAAAACAGAAAAGTTAAAAATAATTGGTAAACTGAGTTCTTTTTGCATTGTGCTATTTGAGTCCTATGATTGCTGCCTTGTGCTGTGCTCTGGTCCATGTCACCCTATACCCAGCAAGTATCTGTCCTTTACATATTGATTTCAATTTATTTGCATTTGGATGGATAGGTCAAATGTTGTTTCAAATTTTTTGTCTGCTATTCTGATAGGTCTGGTATTGGTAACACCTTTTTGGAAGCTTAGTTCCAGCCCAGCATTTCCCTTGGAAAATTGGAAGACCTGGTCAGGGAAAGACACCTTACTTTCTCTATTTGGAATTGTGGAATTAGATACTTTCAAAGATCTGTGTGTTTTTTTTAAACTGAGTCCTGTACCCATGGCGAAGCTCTGGTGGCTGTTGTGATCTTGAAGTGAAATTAAAGATTCAAGAGGTGCCATTCGGTAAAGTCACTAAACATTTTGACTAATCCTGTGATTGCATCCCCTTTAGAGGAAGCTGTAGAGCATTGCATCCTTTTCACACCAAGTGGGTGCATAATCGTATGAAAATGACCTAATAGGGCTTGACAATAGAAAGTCGGGTTATCAGAATTTAGAGAAATTATATAAAACTTGATCAATTGAATTGGACGTTCACCAGTAAATGAGAAGCTGACTAAATATAATATCAAATCACTGCATTGCAAACCACATATTTCACAGATGTTTACCAAGATAAAATGTGTGACAATATTAGTGAATTAAGCAGAATGGAAACTAGCACATGGGTCGCTAATTAAGAGTCAATATATACTGCATATCTCATTTTTGATCACTTTCCTTTTCTCTTTTGAGAAAAGCGAGATAAATACATGAGGGAGAAAGGAACAGAAGGTTAGATGGAGGGGTGGGAGGAGGCTCATGTGGAGTATAAACACGGCATGGACCAGTTGGGACGAATGGCTTATTTCTATGGTGTAAATTCTATGTAATTCTTTTGAATTGGGTAGATTCAAAGATTTGTGCACTTTTTTGTTTTTTTTGAACCATGAGATCTGTACCATGGAGAAGACCTGGTGGCTGTTTTGATCTTGAAGAAATTGTGACATTGGTCTTAATATGTACATATAAGCAGATTGATAACGGTGTGACCTGCTGTGATATCAGTATGAAGGGGACTGTCTTTGAATGCTGCCAGACCTCCAGCCTGAAGTCAGGTGAATAACTTGTAACTGGAAACTAGCATTCAAGTGGCCTTATTGCATTGGAAGAGCATCAAAGTTTGGACAAACATCCAGGCTTTTTACTACTTATCTTAAAATAGACTTTACTGCTTCACGGTAACGACTACTTGCATTTTTGTAGCACCTTTTAAAATAGAAAAACATCCCAAGGCACTTCAGAGATGTAATTAGACAAAAACGGGCATCGAGCCAAAAGATGAGATATTAGGAGGGCTGAACAAAAGTTTCTTCAAAGAGGAGGAGAGGCAGTTTAAAGAGGGAATTCTAGAGTGTGGGGCCTAGGTGGCTGAAGGTACAGCTACCAATGGTGGGGCAGAGGGAGGGAGTGGAGGGGATGAAAAAAAGCCAGTGTTAGAGGAACAGAGTTCGGGGGTAGGATGGAGTGGCGGGTTGGTTGTAGGACTGAAGGAGGTTACAGAGATAAGGAGGTGTGAGACCATGAAGGGATTCAAGCACTAGGATGCGAATTTTAAATTGGAGGCTATGGGGGACCAGGAACCAAGGTTGATCAACAAGGGCAAATTGACAGCTGCAGTAGTATTGTAATGAATGGAGGGCAGTTGGGATTTAGTTGCTGTTGAAAGTGACTTGGGAAAGAGTTTTTTTTCTCCCCCAGGGACTGACACAGAAGTAAGTGGGGCTATGTGTGGTGAGGGATACAGGGAAGTGGTCAGAGATGGCCTTGTCTGTGATAAAGACCATGGGAGTAGAGGCCATGGGAGATGGCGAGGCTGAGGAGGTGGTTGTTTTTCTCCTACCCATATTCACAATCAGAAAAGGCCAGAAGGTCTAATTACCAATGTATGTTACTACTTTTAGGATAGGTCTCGAACACAAGCCAAAGCAACTCGTAACACTGATCAGGTTTAACTGTTATCTAACTACTTGTGAGGCATTAACCTTTGCCTAATCAATTTACGCAATATGGTGATCTTTGAAGTTTGCGTCTGCTCAGCCACGTAGCTGACTGTATGGCTGGAGCAAAGGGTGGTAATTTTACTTTGGTCATACAACAAATTTGCATTTATATAATGCCTTTTAACATAAACGTCCCAAGGAGCCTCACAGATAATCAAGATGAGAGGGGTGACCGAAAGTCTTGGTAAAAGAACTACAGGACTTCTGGTTCTACTGCACGTAACGGCAAAATAGATTGACCACAATGCAGTTAAATATTAACGGGGATTGGGGAGACCTTCCTTAGTGCCTCAGTTAGAACTGAACCATACGGACCAGGAAAATCTCTGATTCAATTACTGGTTCTGTGCTGAGTTGAATCTCAACTGGGGTGGTGGTTGGGGCACCGTAATTAGCCTCAGTGGGTTAGGAGGCCCCTGCTCACAGTCCACTGACCCCTGCTGAAAAGTGTGTGTGGATGTCTGATGAGAACCGGCTTGGTTGTGATGCCACCTTGCCCTCTCCTGGTTTGTCTACCTAACCAGTGACTGCACTTCAAAGACTTACTCATGGCTATAAAGTGCTTTGGGAAGTCCTGAGGACACAAGCCATTTGTTCTTTCCCTTTCTTAATGTGCTAATACTATTCCGAAGTAATGTGGATTGCTGATGGTTGGACATGACATTATTCCCATTCTTTCCCTCTTTTCTTGCAGCTTGTTGGACTATTACTTATTGGAGTAGCAGCATGGGGCAAAAGTTATGGCATTGTTTCCAGTATAAACGTCATTGGCGGAGTCATTGCTGTGGGAGTGTTCCTGCTTCTCATTGCTGTTGTCGGACTTATCGGAGCAGTCAATCACCATCAGGTCATGCTGTTCTTTGTATCCTTTCATTGGTTTCTTCGGTCTTAAAAACAAGTTGAGTATGACTCTGTGTCCTATCGTGCGTTCTCTTTCTTCTTTCCCCTCCCTACTCACCCCCCGCGCCCCACAACGCCTGTGTGTGTTAGCCTTGGGCTCTTGCTCTCATTTTCTTTCCCCCTTCTCTACAGCAATTTGTTCTTGTTCCATTTGTAGCCAAATAGGTTGATGTTCTGCTCCTAGGTTTTTGATTCCACTGCAAAACTGGCCACCAGAAGATTAGTAAAAGTGACCCATGGTGGTTCTGTGACTGGTGGGCTCACTCAGAGCTGTGGCTGAGACTGGGAACGTAACCTTCGAGTTCCTGCGGGAAAAGGAAAGTACGAAGATAATCCTTAAAGGGAAACTGAAGAGAATCGTACTGAAGCTTCTGCCACCCCGTGTGTAACACAGAAGGCCACTGATATCTTCAAATTGAAAATCAGGCTGTTTTTTTTTATTCCTTTGTGGGATGTGGGCGTTGCTGGCAAGGCCAGCATTTATTGCCCATCCCTAATTGCCCTTGAGAAGGTGGTGGTGAGCCACCTTCTTGAACCGCTGCAGTCCGTGTGGTGAAGGTTCTCCCACGGTGCTGTTAGGAAGGGAGTTCCAGGATTTTGACCCAGTGACGATGAAGGAACGGCGATATATTTCCAAGTCGGGATGGTGTGTGACTTGGAGGGGAACGTGCAGGTGGTGTTGTTCCCATGTGCCTGCTGCCCTTGTCCTTCTAGGTGGTAGAGGTCACGGGTTTGGGAGGTGCTGTTGAAGAAGCCTTGGCGAGTTGCTGCAGTGTATCCTGTAGATGGTACATACTGCAGCCACAGTGTGCCGGTGGTGAAGGGAGTGAATGTTTGGGGTGGTGGATGGGGTGCCAATCAAGTGGGCTGCTTTGTCCTGGATGGTGTCGAGCTTCTTGAGTGTTGTTGGAGTTGCACTCATCCAAGCAAGTGGAGAGTATTCCATCACACTCCTGACTTGTGCCTTGTAGATGGTGGAAAGGCTTTGGGGAGTCAGGAGGTGAGTCACTTGCCGCAGAATACCCAGCCTCTGACCTGCTCTTGTAACCACAGTATTTCTATGGCTGGTCCAGTTAAGTTTTTGGTCAATGGTGACCCCCAGGATGTTGATGATTGGGTATTCGGTGATGGTAATGCCGTTGAATGTCAAGGGGAGGTGGGTTAGACTCTGTCTCTCTTGTTGGAGAAGGTCATTGCCTGGCACTTTGATACCAGTAATCCCAGGCTCAATGATAGGAGCAGCCCTTGCAAGTCACCTGCTCTGTAAATAAACTAAGAAGCAACCGTCATGCTCCTTTAGAGAATGTCTCTGACAAGGGCTTAAGTATAAAAGAAATGCCCTTGAACAGAGCATGTCAGTGATGCTGTGGCCACCATCCTAGTTTTGTTGCTAGGAGCTGGGTGAAATAGTCATACTGTACGTGGTGTCCTTCCAAACTTGTGTATGGAGAGTATTTTGAGCTGCACTGGTTGGAGCAGTTTGAAGTGATTACCTACATTCTGGCACAACATTCAAGTGTATTTGTTTAAATACAATTTTTCCTATAATGTATTGATTCAATTGCACTAAAACCTGGTGATGAAACTGCATCTATCTTGATGATGGGGACAAGTTCAAGGGGCCAATTTATCTAATGGAATGTGTGAGCAAATATTAAATTGTCTGTGGTATAACAGCAAAAGGTTTTAAGGGAAGGACTCAAAGGTGTGCTGAGTGTAGCAGTGTCACTTCACATTAAAGTCTCTTGTGCTGTCTGTAATGGATTGGGTCAGTACCAGTCCAGTTCTTGGGGAGCTTTAATCCACAATGCAAACAAGTGTGTTTCTTCTGAAGTTTGGGTTTAAGACATGTTGGAACACTGTAATGAAAGTGTTTGCTCTGCATTTAATCTGTGCTCTACCTTACCTGAGAGTACTTGATGTAGACACAAGGTGAAAACAATTAACAAGTGTTCCAATTTGCTTCATAAGCAGAAAATGTCACCAGCGTGAAATATTATAAATGGGCTTTATCAGCAACCTTAAAAGTTATAAATAGTTATTCCAGTGATAATCTGAAGTCTTTCAGCAGTGATTTTATTTCTATTAATTCTCCGTCCTTGTTTCCTTGACTTTGCTTTCACTCCAGTACATGGTTATTTTGTTCCTGGTCTTTGTGATTCAGTTTGGAGTCTCCTGTTCATGCCTGGCTCTCAACCGAGGTCAACAGGTAAGTTTCACTTGCTATGTGTTACGACAAACGTGTTGAGTATTATGGTTGCCTGTTGAGAAGACCTGGCCTGCTGCTGTTGTGCAAATGATGACTATGTTGTAGGAAGTTCGGCAGGTCCAGGCATCAATTCCATGTGCCACCACTACTCATCCTAGAATATCCTATTTTTTTTCTCCCAGGATTATGACTGCAGTGATCTATTTCCTACTTTTTTTTTAAAACTGTTTTAAAATGCAATGTGCTTTTTTGGGTAAAGGAGTTTTTTTTTCAAGACGTGCCATTCTAAGCACAACATTCAATGTTGGGATATGGCGATAGGTCATTGGCCTAAAACGTTATCCTCTTGACAGATGCTGCCTGACCTGCTGAGTGTTTCTAGCACTTTCTGTTATGCTATTCGACGCCTTGTTTTCTGACCCTTTCAATGATATTTTCCCATCTGCATTTACTGCTAGATGGGTCTAAGTTTACACCCCATATACTGCAGACTATTTTGGAATAGAGACTGCTCGTAGGACCAGTCTCTCTCTCTCTCTTTATTTTCCCCCCACCTTGAACTTCTCCCAGCAGCTGAGTTCAGCATTTGTCTTCATACAACATTGACACACATTACTTTTCTGTAGGAACCACAAGGAGATGTCAGAAACAGGAGCTAGTCCTAGTCCAAAGACAGGCCAGTTTTAGCACTGCCGGAGAGCAGCTAACTCAGGACATGCAAGGGATTAACCCAGAGACCTCCCCAGTCTCTGTGGCTAAGGACTGGGTGATGCATTTCCACTTTGTATTGCCAATCACTTCTTTCACTCTGCCTGATTAAGACACTCTCGTATGCCCTAGTCTCCAAGTGTGTGTATATATATATATATATATATATATATATATCTCCGTCATTTATGGAGAACCTGTATAAAATGCTCTTTTTTTAATAACCTTTTTGTATAGGTCCCAAGGCAGTCATAAAAGATCTACTGTAGGAATACTGGCACTTACCAATTGGACATGTTGTTTGGGTAGATTTTGTTCTTTTGAACATGAGCCGAGCTCCACTTGCTATAGCCATGGCTGCTAGTCACTTGTGCGGAAAATACTTTTTATTAAAAAAAGCAAAAGATGTGGTGAGACCAATGAAAAGCTGATCAGAGTTAGAACTGCTTATTTTAAAGGTGGCAAATTAGCAGTGCAATCCTTTCACCACTACAGAAGAAAGGATCCTCTGTGCCACACTGTGTTAAGACAGTCTACCTTTCATCTGGAGGACCCAAGTTGGAATCCAACCCAGACAGATGAGGACCACAGCCTTTTTTTTAAAAAGGAAAAGTTATTAATGGAAGGGAGGGGAGCGTGTGCCAGTCTCTTCGGTGGGCTTGGGGCGGGGGGGGGGGGGGGGGGGAGAAGAGAAAGGGGGAAGGAAGAGAAGAGATTCTTTTTACAGGACTGGTGATTGGGGGAGGAATGTTTGCCAGGGCCCTGGGAGAACGCTGTACTTTTCTTCCATTAATGACATGGGATCTTTTAAAGTTCATCTGAATGTTAAAGATAGATCTTGATTCAATGTCTTATCAGACATCAGCACCTTTGACAACGCAGCACTCCCTCAGTCCTGCTCTGGCTTGTCTGCCTAGATTATGAGCTCATACTCCTGGTATGGGGCCCAGAGATAAAGCTCTTGCTCTGCCCTCCTGATTTTCCAATCAGAATCAGAACTCGAAATTGAGCAGCGTTGGTGCTGTAAATACACAAGCCACACCCCCCCTGAAATGAGCTGCTACAAAAAGCTGACTGGGCATTTATGAAAAAAAGTCCTTCCCTGCTCCAACACTTCGGTCTTGCACTAAGTCTAAACTTTGTAGCAAACCACATCGACAGCCCACTCCGAATGCTGCTATACGATAAACTTCAAAAGTGACTCGTATAGGAAGTCGTTGTGCTGTGACACACATGATTTTCCCTCTTTCTCCCCATCTCTTCTGAAGATGTCAACTCTTGCTGGGATTCAATTCCACAGGTGCTGGCAGTCCTCTAGTACCTCACCCATGTGACCATTAATTGCATGTAAAGTCAGCTATTCCACTGTGGAGAGCATCACAGTTGAGCCAAATCCTGTCCTTGCCCGGCGTGCACACTTTTCAGCAGGGGTCCCTGGATAACAATTGGGTGCAGAATCCACGACTGTATCTTTTGTTTCAATACTCTATTTAAACGAAGGTGCTGAGGCTATCTGTAGTTCCCTTGCTGCTACTCGAGCTGAGGAACACTGATCCAGCACAGACTAGAGATTGAGCCTTGGATCTTCCTGTTTATATCACTCAACCAAAGTACATTTTATCCACGTTTCTTTTTTAAATGTTTGTCTAGGAGCATCTGCTAAAGTTGACCTGGAACAGAATGTCAAATGCAACCAGACAAGATCTAGAGCTCCAGCTGGATTGCTGTGGATTTATGAATGATACCGAGAATAGTGTCCTCTATTTGACTGATCGTTCAATATGTGCAGCAGTGAGTAATTTTTCTTGTTGCATTATTGAAGTTGTGTAAATGCATGAAATCAGCAAAACAAGAGTTCTGTGGACAGCATCAAAGGGGAATATTGGGTACTAAACATGGTAAGTACTTGCTCCATGGAAGTTCCAGGAAATGTACCTTTTATTGCACCCCACCAATCTATATTTGTCATCAGAAATTTCTGATCTCGAGCTCATATTCATCCACTTGGGTCTTTATTTGAAATTAAATAGGTCACTGCCACAATTTGGGGATGCAAACATGTTTGAGTTGAGTCACGTTTCACTCTTTTGTGGATCCGAGCTATCGAGCAGGGAGATGGTAGTTTGTGGGGGGGGGGGGGGGGTGGTGAGGGAAGGTTGGAGAGGTGACTCATGCTTGGACAATCCCTGGTGACCAGCTACAAAAGGCATTGACAGTGGCCTGGGAGCAAATGTTGAGCCAGGTGGACAAAAAAATGGCATTAAAGTTCCCCAACAGCCCCCCCCCCCCCCCCCCTGACCCTCCTCCACCACCACAAACAATAAAGTTAAAACAAGCTTTTCTATGTAAATCTCCACCCTTGTGCTATTCAATGAAGCGTCCACAAACCAAATATAATTAAGGCAGAAAGTTGATGTTTGAAAGGAATCCTCTAGTTATTGAACAAAAGCGACATTCAGAAAAAAGTTGTTTTATTAAGAGTGTCTGTGAGCCTTGTTGCCTGGTGAAAGGGTTTGAGTTTGCACTTTAAATGCTGTGCACCTGATTTTCTGTGTTTTTTACCAGCTCTGCAAAAAAAACCATTGTGAAACCTGTGGGAATGTCATGCTGACACATGCTGGTGAGGCTCTGAGAATCCTGGGTGGAGTGGGACTTTTCTTCAGCTTCACTGAGGTGAGCTTTGTTCTGTTGTTAAGTGATGGTGGACTCCTCTTCCAAAATGTCTTGAGGTGCAATTTTAAAAAAAAGGATCTCTCATCAATGCCACTGAGCCCTTGTAGTTCTTTGTTTTAGATGTGATGAGTGCCACGTGATTACGAGCAGCCCTGTCTTTGGCCATTTTGTTTTTTTCAGTAGGTTTTCCAAAATATAAACTTGACACAGAAAATCTGGTTCTTTTTCCACTTGTTTCATGATTTGTGGGCATTAATTTAAAAAAATGTAATTAATAAATTGTCCTTGTATATTTGCATCACTAGCACTTTCATAGGATGTAGTCTCCTCAAAGTTTTGTGACTGGTCATATGACCAAACTGGGATCATACAATCGGATTGCAAAACTAAAAGCAATCATGACCAGTTATTGGGGTGGACACTGGTAACAGAGACTCGAGTGGCAGGGGGCTGAGAGGTGGCCCCCAACTCGAGCAGTAGCGACAGCAGGTAAGTAGATAGCACCAGCAGGAGGTGAGTGTCTGACCCGGTCCTTGGAGCAGGGCTGTGGTAAGCATTGGCAGTGGTGCTCCAAACTCCAACCTGATCATGAGCAAAGCTGTTAGAGACCTCCACAAAGATGAATCTTGAGAGGCTGTAGGGTGTGAGAAATACATTTACCAATCCAATTTCCTTGGTAATCAACTGCAATTTTTAAAATAAATTTGTGACTTAGTTAAGGGATTTAAAAATTGCTGCTTTCATTGGCATCAATGGTAAGGTCAATTTCTACACTGAGAGCTGGTAATGATCAAAGCAGCCCTGTGAAATTCACAAAAAAATACCCAGGAATGATTATAATGGTATAATATCTGCTCATTTCAAGGTTTGGATGACTGTTTGCTGTCTACAGTTGAACGTATTGATAAGATTACTGCCATGTAATTGCTCCGCGTTGTCCATTGTTCTTTGTGTATTCTTTCCCAGATATCATTGTCTTCCGATGTCAATATTCAGGGTTTTTATGTGCATGAGTGTTATGCAATGATTTACCAGTGGGAGGAAGAATGGAAGGGAGAAGGAAAAACAGATATGTACACTGTTCTTCATTTCCTGTTTTTTTTTTTTTCCCCCAGATCCTTGGAGTTTGGCTAGCTGTGCGATTTAGGAACCAAAAAGATCCTCGAGCAAATCCTAGTGCCTTTTTGTAGAACCCTCCCCTTTCTCTGCGCTCTCATGACCGTTGTATCCTCTAGCTGCAAGTCAAAAATTACCTTTCCCAGGGATTATTTTCATCAAAACTCACATGGGTACACAAGGCAGATGAAGAATGTCCATTTACCTTCACTAATGCATGACGGGATGGAGCAAACCAGCCAGACTGCTTGAAGTATCTCGATACCATGGCTGAAAAGACTCAATGATGATTGGGCTGTACTAACTGAACCCTCCATCCTTGATGTGAGGTCCCTGGTTATGTGGCTATACTCGAGTGTAAGAACCAGAACTTGAACTTGAACAATATGTGCAAAGTGTTGAAATAATTTTAGAAAGTAGTCTGGAGCTTGCTGTTTCTTTATGATGTACAGTTAAATATACCAGACAAATATTGCATAATTACAGCTACTATTAATGTTCAACCAGTTTTAGGCTTGTTAATGGATGGGGGAGAATTAAGGAGAAGGGGGGGAAGAGTGAAATTCCGTCTCCCCTCCCTTTTAAAGAAATCTTTTAATTGATTAAAAGAGCCTTTTTATTGTACAAATAACTTTTACAGGGAACACTTTTGTCACAATTGTCAGTTTGTCTTGATGGTAACTTTAAGTTTTTAATTTGCGATAGGGGCACCAGTACGACCAGCTGTACTGATTTCAAACTCTTAATGCACATGCAGCAATAAACCTTTCGGTCCCACTGCGAATGTGGGGCTGTGGTAATGAAGCTATTGGCTCAGGTCATGCTTGTAGTTACATGAGGCCCATTTCTTTGGCTACATATTAGTCAAAGCAGAAGCTAAAGTCCCATCTTATCCATATACACCCTCTGGGTGGTGCCTGGCACAAGGGGCAAGACTGACATTCTGGTCAGCCCAGTTTACCCTGGGAGTCACACTTTCCTGCTAACTTGCCTGTAGAACAGTTGTAGATTTGTAGCTCCACTCAATCGGACAGCTGCAAGTGAGCAGAATGGCTTTGAATTGGGGGAGGGCGGTGGAGGGAGGGAGAAAGAATAAATGTGAAGAGCTAAATTAAAAGATTTTTTTCAAGTCCTGGTTCAAACTATCTGTCATAATGACTCCTATCCATCTTCAACTATTTGACTTCAGTGTAGAATATAGTTATGCCGATACTACTGAAATGTGATGTACCATAATATTTTGTCTTTCTCCCTGATTGTTTGACGATGAGGGAGCATTCTAAAGATGTATGGAGCCATGTTTTATTTTTGTCAGGGTATCCTAGATCACGAAATGCTGAAAGTTGAGGCTACGTTGCCTCTATTTTTTCCCCTGTTGTACAGAGGGATGTTCCACATAAAACCAGCTAAAGCCCTGTCTCACTCTGCAGCAGCATTAAGCAAATCAGTTGCTTGTTGTAATTTCAATAACATTTCTGTAGAGACAGTTGGCTGTTTGCTTTATATAAAGCTTTTAAAAAAAATTTTGTATGCTTTTTCAGGGTTGCTCCAAAGTACAGAGGACCCTCTATCAGGTTGACTTTAAGGGTGTTGGAATGCAAGTGGCTGGGAGGAATGTCTTTTCTTGAGCTATGAACAAAAATGTAGTATCAGTGTTATAGGGGCCCTACATTTTAAGTTAATTGAGGTAACAAATGTAACCACCCAATCCAAAACTCTGCTTGGGGAAATGTGTGCTGGCTTCACTTCTCTACAAAATGTGCCACCAATTTTTGTGGGCATAGTGCTCCATCTCAAAACTAGAAAAATGCAATCGCCAAACTGCTGGCGATCTGATCCCCTTCAATTAGTTTGATAATCCTGCTTGCAGGTCTGCTTTAATTCTTTGTATTGTTTTTAACAAAGAAAATTAAAGACCTTGGTGAATGTTTTCAATTTTCTTTTTCACTGAGCGGTTGGGGTAAGAAGGAAACAGATCCAGAGTGAAGTCTTCAGATTTTTGGATATTGATAGGTCACTGGTTTATGCAAAAATGACCTCGGCCTCTTAAGGTTTATCAGTGAAGTGACCTTTAACAGCAACACAATGGGAGGTTAGCAGCCGAATAAACGGCCTTCAGCTGTATGCCCACGTGTTGCCAACCCAAACAGACCTGTTCAAAGCCAGTTGGTTTTCATTGTAGTTGGTGAGAATTCATTGCCACTGTGGGGAGAGGATGATTCTTGTACCTGAACTGGTTATAGGATATGAGTTGTATAAGCAATTACCCCACGAGCCGGATCCACACAAGGATTAGAGGTATAAAAATAACCCCTGCTGATTAGGTGTCGAGTGTCATTTGGACTTGGAGCGCAAGTTGCCACATGCTGTTTAGAAAGTGCCCAGTCGGCTTCAGTGTCATTGGGTGGAAGAGAATGGAAGAATGAATGTAATACTCATTTATTTTACGTGTGTGTGTATAGTAACTGTTGTGGTGGTTATGTTACTGGACTAGTAATCCAAAGGCTTGAACTAATAATCCCACCACGGGAGTTAGAGAATCTGAATTCAGTTTGAAACAAAATCTGGAAATAAAAAGCTGGTATCAGTAAAAGTGACCATGAAGCTATTCGCTTGTTATAAAAACCCAACTGGTTCACTCGTGTCCTTTTTAGAGAAGGAAACCTGCCATCTTTACCCGGTCTGGCTTATCTGATTCCAGTCCCACACAGTGATTGACTTGCTAGGCCACTTCAAAGGGCAGCTAAGAGTCACTCAGTTGTATCAAACTGCTACACGCAGCGGTTCAAGCAGGTGGCCCACCACCACCTCGGACAACTAGGAATGGGCAATAAATCATCCTGAGAATTAATTTTAAAAAAAAATTAACTCCAAATGGTAGTCAAACTTACAATAATTTGTTAATCCTTCACTGAGGATATGGTGTACCAATTGTATGGGGTGTCCTTTGAGTGCTTCTGGGTATTCTATATTGTTTTAATAATAAAATTATACATAATTAAATTATTCAACAGTTCACACACTATCGTCTGAGAATATTACCTGATACTAATCTTGATCCTCTGGTGTGTGAGATCTGTTGAATATTCATTATAGACTTCTAAGTTCATTTTTATATATGCATTTTTAGTTATTGGAACATTTTTAGTCATAAGTGAAACCACCATGATTTTTTTTGAGGGAAGAGGTATTATCTTGAGACCCAAAAATGTACATGGGTAAGGAAAGCAAAAATACCCCCTTGCCCCCCACCCCCAAATATATAGGGCTGGGCTCACTACATCTTGGTTCTTGCCCATCTAAAAAAAACATTGAGGTTTAGAAATATACTTGATTCAGGCAAATTAAATTTTGTTCACATGGCACTTTGCAAGGGTGATACACTGGGAGGGAGACAGTTCTGTGTACTGATATTTTTACTTGAAAGCACCCAGCCTCTCTGGGCATGTAGCCATAGAGAAAATCAAGTACAGGGTGTGAAGGAGATGGTTGGGACATATTTTTATATTGACAGTGGGTTGCTGTATGAATGGATTTGGAGTTTGGTGTAAGATGGTGTTGCCTCCTTTCTCCAAGGTAAGACCTGTTCCCTGGGGGAGGGGTCTCATTAAGATTAAATGAGGGTCAAGATTGCCAAAGGTATTAAGAGGACAACAAATGAAACATTTTAATTTGGACATACTTTAAACTGTTTGTTGCTAAGAACTTGTGATGGTACCAGCATCCTGTTCAGAAAAACTGTCCAATTGTAGGGACAGCCCCTGTGTATTTTAAATGATCAAGGAAACTCTTGGGCAGATTCTTATCAATGTTTGGCTTTATATTATTCCAGCATAATCTGGATTTCAGAGATTCAAAACACCAAGTAAATTACATTAAAATGTTTTATTGTGTAAAATGAAGTGAAAACACAAACTTCTGCAATAAATGCTTTACTAATTCGTGAAAAAACATGTTTTTCTTGTCAACACTTAGTTGCAATAGGCAGTCTGAAACCTTGAGGGGAAATGAGCCTGATGGTGGCATCACCCTGGAGTGTGGGGAATCTGAAATATAAATCCAGATTCCACCATCCACTGAGTTCCTTATCTCAGCTGTGGGGAAGTGTCAAGCAAAGCCTGGGTTCTTTCCAAGGGAGAGTGTGTTTGATGCACTTCCCACTAACTGCATCCCATCAAGAGAGGAAAAGCCTTGAACAGATCATAGTTCCTAGGGCGATCTGGCAAGAAGAAAATTCAGGGAGTATTGACAGTAAATAGAAAACAAGGTCATTTTAATCATTGAGATGCAATAACAAAATATCAAGTGCACTAGAACTTCTGGGAGGCAAACAAAAATACAAATTTTAACTGAGTCTTGCCAAGAATGTGTCAAAGGGGTTATTTTGAATTGGTGTAAAGGACTGTGGTCTTTGGAGAATCTTCAGTGTCGTCATGGCAAAATATTAAGTTTAGGGGCATCAGCACACTGGCACTTGACCATATTGTGCCACAGGCTGATGATTTGGTGTTTGATTTTTGCAATGTAGCAGGTTCCAAACTCTGCCAATCCATGGTGTGTAAGCAGGAAGTGGAGGTTTCATATTTGGTCTCAAAGGGGTAAATTACAAAACTAAATCAAGCCCCTGACATGGAAGTGAGCAACTTGATTTTTAAGAAATCTCCACATCACATGTTTGTCCAGGCTTCCACCTAGTGTGAACAAGTGCTGGATAAGCTGACGTCCGCTCCAGCAGCAGACAATGGACAACCATGTCTACACACTAGATTACTGGAACTATACAGTGGCTGGGAAATTGCTGCAAATTATTTTATTTCAGCTCTATAAACAAAATATTCCTTAGGCAGAAATTAAAATTTCATGTAAATAGTAAAGGGCACTTTTTCTATAAGTATTGTGCTCCTTTCTTCCCATCCCCCGCCTCCTTCTGGCTCAACACCCTAAATCAAGTGTCCTAGTTTCAGAATCCTAAATCTGCTTCATATGCCCCTCACATCATTAACGTGATCCTTTCTAACAGCCTTCAGCGTTCCAGGTTATTGACCTGAAACATTAACTCTGTTTCTCTCTCCACAGATGCTGCCTGACCTGCTGAGTGGCTCCAGCGTTTCCTGTTTTTATTTCCTTTTTCTGCATAAGAACATAAGAAATAGGAGCAGGAGTAGGCCAATCGGCCTCTCGAGCCTGCTCCACCATTCAATAAAATCATGGCTGATCTGATCCTAACCTCAAATCTAAATTCATGTCCAATTTCCTGCCCGCTCCCCGTAACCCCTAATTCCCTTTACTTCTAGGAAACTGTCAATTTCTGTTTTAAATTTATTTAATGATGTAGCTTCCACAGCTTCCTGGGGCAGCAAATTCCACAGACCTACCACCCTCTGAGTGAAGAAGTTTCTCCTCATCTCAGTTTTGAAAGAGCAGCCCCTTATTTTAAGATTATGCCCCCTCGTTCCAGTTTCACCCATCCTTGGGAACATCCACCTGATCAAGCCCCTTCACAATCTTATATGTTTCAATAAGATCGCCTCTCATTCTTCTGAACTCCAATGAGTAGAGTCCCAATCTACTCAACCTCATCCCCGGGATTAACCGAGTGAACCTCCTTTGTACTGCCTCGAGAGCAAGTATGGCCTTTCTTAAGTATGGAGACCAAAACTGTATGCAGTATTCCAGGTGCGGTCTCACCAATACCTTATATAACTGCAGCAATACCTCCCTGTTTTTATATTCTATCCCCCTAGCAATAAAAGCCAACATGCCGTTGGCCTGCTTGATCACCTGCTGCACCTGCAAACTAACTTTTTGATTTTCTTGCACTAGGACCCCCAGATCCCTTTGTACTGCAGTACTTTCCAGTTTCTCGCCATTAAGATAATAACTTGCTCTCCGATTTTTCCTGCCAAAGTGCATAACCTCACATTTTCCAATATTGTATTGCATCTGCCAAATCTCTGCCCACTCACCCAGCCTGTCTATATCCCCTTGTAGGTTTTTTATGTCCTCCTCACTCTCTACTTTCCCTCCCATCTTTGTATCATCTGCAAACTTTGATATGTTACACTCGGTCCCCTCCTCCAAATCATTAATATAGATTGTAAAGAGTTGGGGACCCAGCACCGACCCCTGGGGAACACCACTGGCTACAGGTTGCCAGTCCGAGCATGTACCATTTATCCCAACTCTCTGCTTCCTGTTAGATAACCAATCCTCCACCCATGCCAGAATATTACCCCCATTTGGCCTATGGTTTGGTACAAGTTTTTGTTGGCCATATTGGGTGAGGGGATTGTCATAACTGTTTGTGAATAGGCCAGAAAAGACACTGGGCTTTACTGATTAATAAAAGACACTATTGTTTTCCCCTGTATCAAAGGCACCACACACTGCAGGGTCCATTCAACTTCATGTCATACCCAAGGGCGTTTTTCAAGAACAGAATGCTTAAACAACTGCAATAGCGACAAGTCGTAAATCCCAATCGTTGTACTGTGCTCTATGTTAATTCCTGTAGAGTTTTCACACAAGTACAGAGTCCATTATCTCAGCAGATTTGCTTAACAACTCAGCCTCCATAAGTAAAGCAATACTTCTCAACCATTCAGTAATGAGCAGGGAGCATCTTACTGTGTGATTATACCATATTTAAGATGTAGGCCAACCTGTGTTTTGTTTAATAGCAGGCTTACATCACCCATAATGGACCCACACACCTAACTGCAGGATATCATCCCAAAATTGACCACCTACTTTCAGGCCTCATCACTGAGGGTTTAGCCCAGGGGCGGGGTGGGCAGGCATGAAATGAGCTGCAAGTCTGATTAACCTGCCATTTTAAATCCAGTGGAGCAGCCCTTTCCCCTACCATTGTTCTATTGCCCACGGTGATTAATGTGAATTGCTCCTTTAGAAGGAAAGTGTTAGACCACTCCTTGCTTAAAGCAATAGAAGCAATTACCAGTCAAATACTATTCTGGTTAATAAGTTACTCCCAACAGTGTTAGATCTGGCCACATATCCAAGTGCATACCAGACAGTTGCGTGCCAATCGGTCAGCACAAAAAGGATCAAGGCCTGTTGGTATGAATAAAAAAGACTGCCGGACGATTGACGTTCTGCTATTAGCAAATATAAACACATCAACTTTAGAAAGCATACTGAGAGCCTCTAAGGGACAGAGCGCCATTATTACACCAACTCATTCAACACCCTCAATCCAATTATCAAACCTGAGAGCTCTAGTTTCAGAATCCTAAATCTAATTTATATGCCCTTCATGTCATTAACCTGATCCTTTCTAGCACCCTTCAGTGTTCCAGGTTGAAGGTCATCATTGTTTCTCTCCCCACCCATGCTGCCTGACCTGAGAGTTTCCAGCATCTTCTGTTATTTCCTTTTTCTGCATTTGGCCTATGGTTTTGTGTGAGGTTTTCTTTGGCGATTGTCGTTCCTTTCTAGCGGTCTTCAGCGTGGGCTCAGCGCTGCATAACTGGGAGGAGCTTGAAGTCGGAGCTGGATGGGACCCTTTAAGCAGAATTGACAGTTGGCAGATTGTTTTTCCCCCCAACAAAATGCTTCCTGTTTGGCCCCCCACACATGCAAGTAATGCTTGGTTTATCTGGGGATCCACTTCAGTTATAGAAAACACAGGACACTATGAAACATCTCTGTAAATAAAAAAAGGAATGATTTGTGCTCTAAATCACTCATGTAACTGAATGAAGTGACATCCCTGTCACAGCAAAATAAAATGTTCATCTGCTGCCATTTAAGAAGCAGCAGCAATGTAACAAGTTTTGAACAAAAGCTGATGTCATCAGTAACAAATTACTTCATCTGCCTGTAATGTAACCTTTAACAGCAGATTATATTTATTAATAATGGTGATCACATACACTCCATGTTATGGCCTCCAGACTGCACACTTTGCTAGCAGGATTGCAATCAATTAATTTCAGGTCTGTTTCTTAACTTGAAATGGAGACACAGCACCTCGTTGTGGATCCAAAATCACATTGAATCGACTTCGAGAACGCAGCAGACTCAAGTGGGACAGGTTTTTTTTATTGCAACTACTTGTTGCTGTCTCAGTTTAAATCACAAAAAACTGCCAGTAATGCTTATTGTGCTAGTCAGCCCCTCCCCATTTGCCACCCATTGCCGTTTTAAGCGAGTGCAGAAGCAGAAACCCTAGAATCCAGGTGGCTCAAAGTGAGTCACATGGTGACATGTACGTGATTGACAGCAATTTCAGTCAGAGTTCAGGGCATATGAAGAAACCTGTTTGTGGTCATGAACGTCAGATAACATTAGGGTCGCCAACCCTCCAGGATTGTCTCGAGTCTCCAGGACACTGCTGCGAGCAAACTCAGGAGAAAAAAATTGTGTTTTATTACAATTTTCTTTGAACACTTTTGTTTATTAGTTATTAAAACATTGGAGCTGGGGGGAAAAGGCTGTTCGACTGAGTCACCAATCATCCAATTGGGTAATGAATAGACTATTCACTTTCCAATTGGCTGGGAAAGGTGGGGCACTGTGAAGATGGCCATGTTGGGCAACCAATGGCAGGAGTACAGGGGGTGGGGCAATTAGTCATGTGATGAAACCTCCAGGAATACATCCAATCACAGTTGGCAACTGAGATATGCTATCAATTACAACCACTGTAAAAGTCTGAATCATTCCACTCATAGAAGGCTAGTCCACAATTTACCCTCAATGGGGAATCTTTCCACAATATGTAAAATAGTCATCACATGAACACAATCAAGGCCAAGGACAGCACCATGTGACTGAAGTAGATTCCAGCCTTCATAAAACTCTGCCTATAGAACAAGGCAATGTTATAAAATACATTTATGCAAAACCCAGCACCTAAAAAGAAATCACAACAAGCTGCTGTTCAGCAGAGTGCCTCAGCTAACATAAAACTCTTCCTTTTTGTTTTAAATTGATAAATATGTAACAACACACCAAACATACGTTAAAAATTCTCCAATTAAAACTCTTGTGGCTACTGTGCACCAATAAAAGCAGAGGTTTAGCAAGGCGGCGGGGTTTAGTGTGTCAGAATCTCAAATATTGCACAGTTCCATGATCGCCTGTAATCTCACTGGCTGACAGGCAAGGGAAAGGTATAGACAATTGAGTGAAACTTTCAATAATTAAATGCTCCCAGCCCCAATAACCATCTTCCAACAACACTTGATAAACATGCCTCTTGCTGCTCTGTGTGGAGGGGCTGGACGGCCCACCGATCTTTCCGATTTCCAAGGCAAGCCACACAGAGGTAGCTGAGACAGGAAGACGAAGATTATAACATGGAGAGGGGGAAGGCAGATTTGCGTGGGAAACCCTTTCTGCTGGACATCAGCCCATAGCGGCAAATGTATTTCCGCGGCTCAGTGGGTAGCATTCTCGCCACCGAGTCAGAAGGTTGTGGGTTCAAGTCCCACGCCAGGGACTTGAGCACAAAAGCCAGGTGGACACTCCTAGTGCAGTACTGAGGGAGTGCTGCACTGTCGGAGGTGCTGTCTTTCGGATGAGACGTTAAACCAAGGCCCCGTCCGCCCTGTCAGGAGGAAGCAAAGGATCCCATGGCACTATTTCAAAGAAGAGCTGGGGAGTTCTCCCCGGTGTCCTGGGCCAATATTTATCCCTCAAATAACATCACTAAAACAGATTATCTGGTCGTCATCACATTGCTGTTTGTGGGATCTTGCTGTGCGCAATTTGGCTGCCACATTTCCTACATTACAACAGTGACTACACCGCAAAAGTAATTCATTGACTGTAAAGTGCTTTGGGACGTCCTGAGGTTGTGAAAAGCACTATATAAATGTACGTTTTTTTTCTTTCTTTACGGGCCTTCCTTCTCCTCCTGATGGTAACCGGTGTCTTGCTGAAGATGTACACATGAGCCTAGACTATTTGCGGCAGCATACTCTTCAACCATGAGGGTATGAGGGTAGCAAACCCAAGCCCTTCCTAGTCTGTACGGCTCTACCCAGCATCTTAACCAGGTGAACCATCAACTACTTGAAAACATTTAACTAAAGGGGGGGGGGGGGCAGGAAACAGAGAAACAAATAAAGGGGGGGGGGGAAAAAATCAGTAATTGGACCAATGGTCCAGCAACTTTATAAAATCATGATTTTGAAACAATGTTCTATAAATCTAGTCACCACAATATTACCCTGGTATATGATATAATGGGCCGAGCTCAGCTTTAAAAATGGCCAAGAAAAGCTTTCCAAGTAAAATATTTAGCCAATGATTGGTCAAACAGGATCTTAAATATCAGGAATTGTGGGGCATGGTTCCTTTAAGAAGTTCTACACAATCTTAAATAGCAGGGGGAGGGGGGAATACTTCCCTTGCATTTTTTCCTCACAGTTGCCACACAGTGTGGATCAGCATGCAGTTGTGATGTTAAAATACCCTTCGGGATATACCATCTTTAGCTCCTACTGGTGTGGAAACTGATTGAGTCAGGGCCAGAGATGATTCAGCCTACCCATTGGAGAGCTGGGGGGAGGTGGGGGAGAAAGAGGGAGGGAACAAGGCAGGTGGCAGGGGGCAAATCATTAGCTCCTCAGATGGCACCAAATTCTGAGCACTCGTGCACAGTGCCACTTGTTCTTCTACCAATAAGCTGGCACGCAAATGGACAGGGAAACTTGGGTACGCCAAGAAGATGATGCCATAAACAGAGCTGAAGGATCAAAGATACCACATTAATACCCACTGAGGACTATTACAGCCAAGGGCCTGGCTAAGAACCGCCCTGGTGACATCTTCCAGGCTTAGCTTCCTTTGCCCAAAGAAACGCAGTTTTACAAGTAAATGGGAGAGAAAAGAAAAGAATCTCGGAAACGATGGAAAGTCCTCAGTTGGTTAATGCTCTGTTTCCTCTCCCCCCCACCCCTCCCTCCAGTAAGGCACATCTGTGGGACACAGCTGTGCCAGTAGCTCCCCAGTGTTGAGGGATGGCCAAGCCGTATGCAGTCTCCTTTCCATGGGTCACCATCAATAGTCTTAAACTTCAGGACTTTGGCCTTGGAAATAAGGATGTCTCAGGGCATCAAAGGCAGAGATTCTTTTATAGGGGCTGAACGCCAACAACTCCTGAAAGAAAAAACAAAACTTCAGAAACTCTGACAAGACACTAAATATTCACACATCAATAAATACAACTCACCGACGACCTTTCAGAGTAAATAGTTTTTTGATTAAGCAGCACGCAGGTCATTTTTTTAAAAATTCATTCATTCTGGGGATGTGGGCATCGCTGGCAAGGCCGGCATTTATTGCCCATCCCTAGTTGCCCCTTATACAACTGAGGGGGGCTTGCTAGGTCACTTCAGAAGGCAGGTAAGAGTCAACTCGGTCGGTGTGGGTCTGGAGTCACATCTATGCCAGACCGGGTAGGGACGGCAGGTTTCCTTCCCTGAAGGATATTAGTGAACCAGATGGGTTTTTAATGACAATCATGGTCACTTTTTAAACCGGTATCAGCTTTTTATTTCCAGATTTATTTAAAAATTGAATTCAAATTCTCAAACTGCCACAGTGGGATTCGAACTCACGTTCTCTGGATTAACTAGTCCAGTAACGTAACCACTGCGATACCATACCATTTAGCCCATTAACTCCCTCTCAGTGATTGGAGTATCTGTTCATTCCCTTCTCTCATTTTTTCCCTCAACTGTATTAAAATGCTGCTCATCTTTTAGCCTTTCCAGTCTGATGAAAATGTAACCCGTCTTTTCTCTTCACAGCTGGCTGCCCTGCTGTGGCTTTCCAGCATTGTCTGTCCATCACTGGGAATATTCAGCTGGGAAAGCCAGCAACCAGAACCGTCAGCTCAATGAAGGGGAGCCAATCAACCTCTTTCTAAATGACTGACATGTCCACTGACCGTGGAGCAACAATCCAATCGAATGCTGAAGAAAATAGCCACTCTCAACGGCCATGTTGCGTCAAGTGTGGGATTGGCAGAGGCTTGGGAGTCGGTTGCTCATCTGCCCTCAACCACACAGACTGGCAGGGGGCATGAAGAAAAGAGAGAGAGAGGTTAAATACCCATTTAGTTAAATTCCAAAGCCACCTTGAAGACCATCAGGTCAACAGGCATCTATCCTCCCATAATGCATTTCCTGAGCTATGGAATCAAGCTACATTGAGGCAAGAATGAATTCTCAGCCAATCCAAGTTACAAATGCCGGTCCTTTGGGTTCCTATTCCTCCGATCCGAACGCTCGATTTTAGATTGGGGATTGGTGGTTATTCCACCCAAGAATCCATCTCACCAGCAGCAGGTTTGCTCCCACGTCGTCGATTTCAGGTATATACGTCTTGACCAATTGTGGAGGCCGGTGGGTGAACGCGTTTCGTGGTAACATCACATCCTCTGGCCACTCCTCCTCTGCCGGGAGCCCAGTCATGCTGAAAGCAGACATGTTTCCATCTCTCAATTACCAGTGGAGTACAGCCTCGCTAAAACTAGGAACAACTTTTGGACAATTAAATGATAATGAAATGGTCTGCGTCTTTCGTGAATGCAGTGCGCCAATTTTCTCAGATCTCCTCTCCCTCGCCCCTCCTCCTCCTCCTCCTCCTCCTCCTCCTCCTCCTCCTCCTCCTCCTCCTCCAGCCTGCCCGCAGCCTGGTTTTGAGGCCTGCCTCACCGGTTTGCCTACTATGTGATCCACTGGTACACATAAAAAAAAACACTTACTCAAAAATCTTCCCTAGTTGGTCAGCTTCCGATTTCCCACAAAACAGGGGCCTGCAAAACACAAACAGGAAGGGTTATTCAGGGCAATCTCAATGACTCAGCTAAGATAGGGACAGAGCCATCAGGGTGTTGGGGGAAACCTCGGCTTGAATCCAATCCAAGTCTCCACTCTGCTGGAGGACCCCAATTGAAAGGGCAGCCTGAAATCCGGTCCTAGAGGGTACTCCTGCACAGCAAGAAACTGCCCCGAGTTCAGCACAAGTTGGTGGTTTAAGAGACCAGAACAAAGGGAGACGAAGGAAATGGAAAAGATCTCACGCTGGTGCAGCACATGATACTAGTCGGAGGTTTAGGTAAAGGCACAGTGTTGAGGCAGAGCAAAAGGAGCCTGCACATGCGGCCTACTGAACACAATTCATTGAAAAGCCATCAGATAACATGCAGCCAGGCAACCCGAATAAATAGAACCATTGGGAAAAGATATCAAAGTCAAACGGTTTGGCATAATGAAGCAGTCTGTGCCCGCATGCAGCAAGACCTGGACAACATCCAGGCTTGGGCTGATAAGTGGCATGTAACATTCGCGCCAGACAAGGACCATCTCCAACAAGAGAGAGTCTAACCACCTCCTCTTGACATTCAACGGCATTACCATTGCCAAATCCCCCACCATCAACATCCTGGGGGTCACCATTGACCAGAAACATAACTGGACCAGCCACATAAATACTGTGGCTACAAGAGCAGGTCAGAGGCTGGGTATTCTGTGGCGAGTGACTCACCTCCTGACTCCCCAAAGCCTTTCCACCATCTACAAGGCAGGAGTGTGATGGAATACTCTCCACTTGCCTGGATGAGTGCAGCTCCAACAACACTCAAGAAGCTCGACACCATCCAGGACAAAGCAGCCCGCTTGATTGGCACCCCATCCACCACCCTAAACATTCACTCCCTTCACCACCGGCGCACCGTGGCTGCAGTGTGTACCATCCACAGGATGCATTGCAGCAACTCGCCAAGGCTTCTTCGACAGCACCTCCCAAACCTGCGACCTCTACCACCTAGAAGGACAAGAGCATCAGGTACATGGGAACAACACCACCTGCACGTTCCCCTCCAAGTCACACACCATCCCGACTTGGAAAAATATCGCCGTTCCTTCATTGTCGCTGGGTCAAAATCCTGGAACTCCCTTCCTAACAGCACTGTGGGAGAACCTTCACCACACGGACTGCAGCGGTTCAAGAAGGCGGCTCACCACCACCTTCTCAAGGGCAATTAGGGATGGGCAATAAATGCTGGCCCTGCCAGCGATGCCCACATCCCACGAACAAATAAAAAAAACGGCAGATTCCAGAGGTGATAGGGAACAAAAACCCCACTGCACTACCCAGTCCCTTCACATGAAGCCATGTCAACTTCAGATACAGGGGACAGCAGCAGCCCTTGCTGTTAAGGAGCAAATACACTAAAACCAACCAGCAAGCAGAACAAGACATGCGGAAATCAGCTCAGTCCACTCGGTCACACACAGTGTCAGGCCACGTACCGGTTTCAAAACAGGCGCAAACTAAAAACGACACGCGATGGCTTCCGAGGGAACGCCTAAGGCAGGTTGTCTCTCTGTGGCTCCTGTACATATACCATCCTGTTCTAGTCACCGGGGCCACCCAGTCTGCCCACATGTCCAAGATCAGAATAAGTAGCAGTCCAGTCAGAAGCTCAGACTGTGCTTTTCTCGTTAGGAGTTAGGGCAGCATTTCCAGGTGGTAACCAGTGGCAACAGGACTCATCAGACTCCTCCCCCTCCCCCATAACAGGACTACACCCTGCACTGGGCTAGGCAGAGCCCCTACATGAGCCATGTGTGAAAGCACCGTTCGTTTCTTCAGTTAACCCCAAACAACAGCTTCAAATAAATGTTTAAAAATTTTTTAAACATCACAGTTACAGCATCACTTACCCAGCTCCAAAAGTCTCCTGCAAGCAAAATTCAAAAATAAAACACAAACACACACACAAAATTCCCCAACTCTCTCCACTGTTCCAGTCTGTGTGGTTTTCAGTTATCCAGTAATAGTTTGTTGTATGATTGAGATACACACAGGCTAAAAGTTTGAAATTTGACCTCGATTTAAATGGCAACCGTCCAATTTTCTCCCCTCATCTGTTTCCCTTCTCGAATACGAGCCCACAGGTGACACAGAGGGTGGGAAATGTAACTGCTCCATTAGCACAGAGCAAGAACTGAAGCCTGGGGCCTTCCTGCTCAGTACCACACCGGGAGGTGCGTTTACAACCTGAGCCTCACGATGGAGGGGGGGTGGGGGGAGGAGAGGAGAGGAGGTCTCATCATTAAAGATAAATCAGAATATTGAATTCCCACAACTACCCAGACCCTCCATTAACGCTCCTGAGGCAACAGGCAAGCTGTTCCACCATGAGGGGAGCCGTGATATACGAGGGTTTTGAAGAGGCTGGAATCAGGTACTGTGGTACCAGGTGACAGCTCATGACTTACTAAGCAATGTGAAAGGAAATAAAAAGGTAAAACACACTCCAATTCCACAATTAGAAAGATAAATTTAATTTTTCTACTCATAGGCGAGAAGTATTTTAAATTCTGAAGCCACGTTGGCTACTTAATAGAACAGCAGATAAAAAGCAAAGATTTTAAGCAAATCAGAATTCCTATCCAGCTAAATCCCATATTGCAGAACCAGGAAAGAACTGAACTGGGAGAGGTCATCACTGCAGTTAAAATGTGTATTTTGTACCTGGTCATTCAAAAAAAAAGATTTGTAAGTTAATCTGCAGCGTCCAAGGCAATTTACGATGCAGTTTGTGCTGTAATAATTGGCTCTGCCCTTTTAGAGCCATGTTTAGGTCACTCGCACTCCAGTACTGACCTTCTTCGAAACATCTCAGCAAAGATGCAGCCAGTGCTCCACAAGTCAACAGGGGTGGCATACGTTGACTGTAATAGTACTTCTGGGGCACGGTACCACAGAGTCACCACCTGGTAGGGTCACACACACATCAGATTGGAATAAAGTGTAAAGCAAAGGAACATCAAACTTACTGTACCATTCAGGATTCTCAATGCAATTTTTTTCTCCTCCCCTCTCCCCAAGATTAGATGTTCCCAGTAGTTGTTGCTAGGTTTCCTCATTCCTTCGGGAGTGTAGTGGGGGGGGGTCTGTACTGGGAGTCCATCATAACTAGTGTCAATGTTGACTCGCAAATGGCTGGCAAAGAGATTGGCACGTTTGTGAGGAGCACACTGCTTTTTCCTTCCACCTCTTCAAAACTCACCAGAGAGAGAGAGTAAACAACACAAGACTATGCTGCAAACTAGACTGACTGGAGCAGTGGAGTGCTGGATGCCATTCAAATAACAGGGCACCAAACCACTGCCCGAGATTACACAGGAAATGATAAAAGAGACCGCCTGTGAAAGGCATGCAAACAGTAAGCTCCATTTCTGGAACAAGTCCATTGCAAACCGGTGACCTCCAGGAATGTTAACTATAATCTTCTCCACTGAAGGGAGTTACTTGAAATAAATGTCTATTTTGGATCACACACTGGCCAAGTATCGGAGGGAAACTGCTGTGACCTGGATTCCTCCTCTTAAAATATGAATGGTATGAGTGGAATCTGACCCCAACATAGCACAAGATGCTTTATGTGAAACATCAAGTGCGTTCCTTTTGGGGAAGGGGAGGGGGAGGACGACAGGCACACACTTCCGAGGGTCAGAGTGACTCAGCGGATAGCACTTGCTTCTGAGTCAGAAGGTTGTGGGTTCGAGTCTCACTACAGACTTAAGCATATAATCCAGACTGATTCTCTAGTGCTGAGGGAGTGTTGCACTGTCTGAGGTACCGTTCTTTGGGTGAGGCGTTAAACCAATGCTGCAATGGATAGTAAAGACCCCATGGCACTATTTGAAGATCAGAGTGCCCGCCCGGTGTCCGGGCCAACATTCCTCCCTGTACCAACATCACCAGAAACAGATTATCTGGTCATTCATCTCATTGTCGTCTTGTGGGACCCTGCCGTGTGCAAAATGGTTGTCGTGTTTGCCTACAAAAAAGCCTTTGCATTGCAACATAATTCATTTATGTGAAGTGTTTGGGACATTTCTGAGAGGTGATAAGATGCAAAAATGTAAATATGTCTTTCTTTTAACCCCTGAAGATTTATATTAAATTTGAAGAAGTCTCCAATGAGCATGTGTGTTAAAGATCCATTTCATTACAGGCAGAGCAAATGGTGCTGGGCTACTGATTGGCAGGATGGAGGCTCATACCTGCAACTCAAGATACGTGCCAGCTGAAAGAGCGGGTGAAGACCAGGTGCCAGCCCAGAGGAAAGGGGGTGGGAGGAGAACCAGCACAACTGAAGGGATCCCCTCCAGCTGACATGGAAGGCTCAAGACTGGCGAAGGCAAGTGCCAGGTGAAGGGTAGTGGAAATCTGGAACTCTCACCCCCAAAAGGCTGTGGACGCTGGGGGTCAATTGGAGCTTTCAAGACTGAGATCGATAGATTTTTGTTGGGTGAGGGTATCAAGGGATTTGGAGCCAAGGCGGGTAAATGGAGCCATGATCTAATTGAATGGTGGAACATGGTCGAGGGGCTGAATGGCCTCCTCCTGTTCCTATGATTCATGCCAAGCTATGGTTCCATAGGTAGCGGCTGCCCAACAGTACCCACCCAAGTGGCCACTTCATGTGCCAGTCCAGTCAGTGCCAGCAGACTAGACGGCCACAGAGGACATCATGGTGGGACCTGACCTTTGCTCACCCGCTGTCCACACATACACCTTCCATTGGGACTGTGATTGGATAGCAATCTTGAGTGGGAACGTTGGCTGACATTTCCCACCTTAGCTCATGGATACTGATGCCAAATGCCACCAAGATCAGCTCACCCAGCCCAGGGGACAAAATCAAACCCGACTTTCCTGGTCAGTATGGCTCAGTACCACATGGTGCACTCGCTAATTCCGCCATCCAGGCAGTTAACCAGTCCCCTCAGTGAGGGTGGTACTACTACAACAGCCGTCAACTGCAGTTTCATGCTTACCACTGGAGTGAGGGCCATCTGGCAGCTGTAGATACGAGCCAGGCCAAAGTCTGCCAGCTTCACCTGCCCCCTGCTGGTCACGAGGATGTTCTCCGGCTTGAGGTCACGGTGCACCACACTGTGGGAATGAAGGAATGCTAGGCCACTCAGCAACTGGTTCATCAGATCCTGTCCAAAAAATGAGAAAGGCAATCCCATTAGGAGAGGGCTCGTGTGAGGACCTTTCCTGCCCCGCCCCGCCCCCAGGTTATTAAATACTCGGGCGATTGATTTACAGACAGGGGAGTTTTAGCTTCATTCCGTGGTGAACGCAAACCTTTGATTGGTTTCCCCTTGTTGGGTGCCTCTGCCCCATATCGCTTGATGCCCAGCAAGAAAGCCCAAGATGATTAGAAGTAGAAAATAAGAGTCTTTGTCCCAACCCAGCCACATACCAGAACTCAGTGTTTGAACTCGTGGAAGGCCATGATTCACGCTGCATTTATATAGCGCCTTTAACATAGTAAAACGTCCCAAGGCACTTCACAGGAGTGTAATCAGACACCAAGCCACATGGGGAGATATTAGGGACAGGTGACCAAAAGCTCGGTCAAAGAGGTAGGTTTTAAGGAGGTTCTTAAAGGAGGAGAGAGAGGGGGAGAGGTTTACGGAGGGAATTCCAGAGCTCAGGACCCAGGCAGCTGAAGGCACGGCCGCCAATGGTGGGGTGTAGGAAATCAGGGATGCGCAAGAGGCCAGAATTGGAGGAGCGCAGAGATCTGGGAGGGTTGTAGGGCTGGAGGAGGTTACAGAGAGAGGGAGGGGGCGAGGCCATGGAGGGATTTGACCACAGGGATGGGAATTTTAAAATTGTGGCATTGATGGATCAGGAGCCAATGTAGATAACCTGTCTTTTCTCTCCCCAGGTGCTGACTGACCTGTTGTATATCTCCAGCATGTTCTGTTTGTTTTTCACATTTCCGGTATTATCTTGAATGTAGTTTTTGACTTGCATGCAAATTCAATTCTATTTCAAGCTGAATTGCTTAGAGACAAGTTTCAGTAATTATATCAAAATGTACTCTCATCAACCCCACAGCTCCCATTACAGAACTGACAACATCGTAATTCAGTGTTACTCATTAACTTTTTTGTTGAGGCCCATAATCCCAGCCGTGGCTCAGTGGGTAACTCTCGCCTCTGAGTCGTGGGTTCGAGCCCCACTCCAGGGACTTGAGCCCGTAATCCAGGCCGACACTCCCAGTTCAGTACCGAGGGAGTGATGCACCGTCAAAGGTGCTGTCTTTCGGATGTAGAAGATACCACGGCCACTATTTCAAAGAAGAGAAGAGTTCTCCCCAGTGTCCTGGCCAATATTTAATCGCTCAACCAACACCTATAAACAGATGAACTGGTCATTATCTCATTGCTGTTTGTGGGACCTTGCTGTGCAACAGGCCTTGGGTTCTACATCCTGCCCACTTGCAACAGAGGGCAGTTGAACTCATCCCTGCTACTGCGGAGGGACTGTGCAATGGCCAAACACCAAGGCTACTTTTTAGAGCTTCCTTAAGGCCGGCTTCATGAAGACATCACCACTCACGTTCCACCACCCTAGCCAAAATGGCGGAGGAGATTTACAGGAAATGACTTGGGGGGGGAAGAGACGCGGGAGCAGTGGGTCACCTGTCACCCCCTCCTTTCAACTAGAGAAACAGCACATGGCAGAAGGGAGACCATAAAGGCACCGGGCCTGTTCTTTACCTTTACAGTCTCCGCTGGTAGTCCAGGTGACGGGGCCTTCTCCAGGTAGGTTTTCAGATCCTGGTCGACGTGTTCAAACACCAGGGTGACTTTGGTTTCTCGGTCCGTCCTCATCGTCGCGCACACATCAAACAACCTGCAGCAGCACGGAAAGAGTCACAAGAGGACGACAGTACAATGGCCCAACAAGGACAAAAGTTCAAAGTTCAAAGTTCAAGACCGCTCTAAGATCAGGTGTTGGTAAGTCAGCAAAAGACAAACCCCAAAGAACTGTAACCTTTTATTAATACACACGGCAGCACCAGATCTCAACTTGTGGACACACAGAAATGACATCTTCAACAGAAAAGAGGCCTCAACTAAAAAGAGGGGCGGGGCAAGGCAAGGCAATTCAGAGAGTTAATTGCCCACGTTCATTGCCTGGCAGCTGGCAGAGGTTCACGGGCAACCCCTGCCACCAGCTTTTTGCAAAACATTCATTTTCAGGATGTGGGCATCCTTGGCAAGGCCAGCATTTATTGAGAAGGTGGTGGTGGGCCTTCTGCTTGAACTGCCGTAGTCTGTGTGGCGAAGGCGCTCCCACAGTGCTGGCTGGTCACAGGAGGAAGGGGAAAAAAATGGACAAAAAAGGGTTAAGAGCTAGTTGTGGAGTACAGCTTAAACTGTCACCCAGTTACCAACATTAACAACAGTCTCTGAACATTCCTTACTTTTCTTTTGGTTGAAACAAATACAGACAAAAACATCCGGCTGTAAACGAGATGTCTGGCTGGTTGTGGGCGGCAAGAGACGAGGCAAAGAAAAACCACAATGTTAGGTTTGAACGCCAATGGTTCAATTACACACAGAACGTGCGTGTCATGGGTGATGTAAACATGGGGCGAGGGAAGGGAACAGACACCACGACACAATTCCCTCAGGAGGTAGGCCACAAGGCCTGAATTGCATGTGTGTACAAGAATTTCCATACAACTCGCTGATCTCCTGTGCCAGTTCTCATTTGGTAGTCTGGGGTCTGGAGCACTCACCAAACATGCCTTTAGCCCACCTTTAGAAGAGGGTCCTTGTCTACACCAATGTGGCATTGTTTTCCATTTCTCACACCAGCAATCCTGTGGGGCTTTTGAGTGCCATTGCCAACTAACTGGGGAACTTACACATTGTAGGCCCATGCCTACCAGGGACTAAATTCATACAAGCATCCTCACAGCCAATAGACAGACAGAGGAAACGTTTACCAGGCTGGTTTTGAACCCAAGTCCCATGGTCTACCCCACTGCTCCACCCAGTTCCCCAAGCTGAGATGAGTAAAGATTAAGTCCACCAAGACAAATCCCATTAAAGGGGCTTTGTTAATCTGGCCAGACCAGCACAGCCAAGACAAGGCATTTAGTATGTGCCATTATTTGCCTTCCTTGCCTCTGCTGAAGAGGCTGACTTGCGCTGGGGCATACAGTTCCACAAGTGGCAGCCGCCCTCTGTGCTGCCAAAGCCCCTCAAGTGGCCAATCTCCAATGGATGCCGAGTGTCAAATAAAACAGTTGGACTATAACCTGGTGTTGAAAGATTCCTTACATTTGTCAACCCCAGTCCATCACCGGCATCTCCACATCAAAGAACAACACCGGCAGACACTGGGGATCATGTTGCCTGCCTGATCTCCACGGTAACCCTCCCCTCCCCCTCCCCGGAACGAAGTCCCAGAAAGAAAACAGAACTTACAGGAAAAAAGTTGCAAAGAGAAAATGGAAGAAAAGGAAGCGAAAGAAAAAAGGTCAGGATCCAACACAAGTTGGGAAGTTTTCGAACAGTTCCGAAGTGTAACTGGAGGACTTACCATTGGCTCGACAGAAAATGTAAATACATTTAAAGAGGGAGTCTCACTCGCGGGAGAATTACCATCATCTTAGCTGGTTTCTGTAGCTCTGTGAACTATACCAGGGAAATTGGCTCAAGCGCGACGAGGCTCGTCAGCTGTACGCTGGGTTTGGATACCCGGGATTAATAATTATTTAGTGACGGTGATTCAGCACTCTGCTCCCTTGTGATAAACTTATTTATTATTATTCTTACAAAAAGTACTTCAATGGCTGTCAAGCGCTTTGGGACATCCCGAGATTGCAAAAGGCACGATATAAATGCAAGTTCTTTCTTTAAACTTTAATACCTCAGCAATTCATGGGGGAAGTTTTCAGTAAAACCGTGCGTGTGGAGAGCCAGGCCTCATTGAAGTTATTTGCATGCAATGCGTCATGACCAATGACACAGCAATGAGATTGGTGCCTTTGGCTGGTTTTATGGCTTGCAAACACTTTATTATGCCTGCACGCAGCAGTGCTGTTCCTTAATGTGATGGAGATGGCTCAAAGATACGGGAGAATTAGTTCCCTTCAGGGGAGGTTAATTGGTAGTTAGCACAAAAGTGTAATCTGTGCAATAAGTGATATAATTGCCAGCCAGAAAATTATGGATTCCTTTCTTTCAGGCTGATAAATGCCTCCTTGGGCCTTGCAAAAGCTCGACTGGGCTTTGCCAGGCTTTTCAGAGATTCTGTTAGGGCAGGACAGTGGGGTAAATGAAACCAGGAAGTCACATCCACACATTGCAGAAACACTTGCTGATGTGGAAGCACACAGTGGTTGGGCAGTTAAACCAACCATTGGCTTTGGCGCACCGCTTCTAAAAACAGTTTGTCTGAATTGTCAAAACACTCAAAATGGAGAGGAAGAAGTGGAAGAAAGCCTCAGCTCCTTGGTCCACAGAAACAACAGAATGTGCCTCTATTGGCATACAGTACAACACTGCCCCTCAATCCAATTCCTAGAGGGCCTCGGCCCCACAGTACAACACTGCCCCTCAATCCAATTCCTAGAGGGCCTCGGCCCCACAGTACAACACTGCCCCTCAATCCAATTCCTAGAGGGCCTCGGCCCCACAGTACAACACTGCCCCTCAATCCAATTCCTAGAGGGCCTCGGCCCCACAGTACAACACTGCCCCTCAATCCAATTCCTAGTGGGCCTCGGCCCCACAGTACAGTCACTAGGTTGGCACTATTTGGCAACCTCAGAGAGGCCAGAAGATGGCTGGCGTGGGAAAAGAAAAATAATACCACACTGGTGACGCTTTTATAAGGCTAGGTCTGAGACACACCGTTAGAGCAGAGCAGAGGAAGGTTAGTCTAACCCACTATTTACCTGGACTGGGAACCTGGGAGTGTTTGATGTCGACATTGGACAATAAATGGAAAATTGCTCCATTCTCCAGCACTGACCCCCCCACACGGCATCAGGAGAAGCTTCATCACACAGTGAGCAATCAACACTTGGAGTGGGCTCCTGGATCGCTCAATGGAGGGGAAAGCCCTGAAAATACTTGGGAACCAATTGGATGCTACAATGGGGGAGGGGGAAACTTTATTATAAATCGTGGACAAATTGTCCTCCTACCTAAAAAAAAAAACCCCAAAATCTCTCTTCATAGTCCCACGCAGCCAGCAGGTGTCCCAGCGGGCGGAGAAACGTGCCCACTTGTTTATGCGCCACATCTGCCAATAATCAGCTGGCATCGTATGATCCGCAGTACTGGGTGCAGAGGTCAGAGCTACAGACTCATTTAAAACAATTCATCACCGACCTCACATGGAGCAAAACAATATGAACAGTTAAAGCCACTTTTATGCTTTGCCAGTGCGTCAATACCAGAGCCAATACCAGCGCCAGTGCCAGTGCCAATGCTGGTGCCAGTGCCAGTGCCAGTGCCAGTGCTGGTGCCAGCAGCTCCCGACATGCAGGCTTCACGTAAATGTAAGCTTGCTAGATTCTCCGGGACCAACCTTACCGAACTGGGCCTGTTGAATTTGGTGTTGCCACAGACGGCTCAAGACCCAGTTGTCAGGAGCCGGCAACTCCACCACAGGAGCCGGCAACTCCACCACAGGAGCCGGCAACTCCACCACAGGAGCCGGCAACTCCACCACAGGAGCAGCTCAATATAAAAGGGGCTTTAGTGCCTTTTCTTTCAATATATGGGGAGGGCTGAGGCGGCACTTTTCTGGGAAACTGCTCTGTACCTCCCATATTGTTCCCCTTGAAGCTCGCACCAGTGCTCTCCCTCCCCCCTCCCTCCCTCCCTCCCTCCTCCCCTTCCCTCCCCCCTCCTCCTCCTCCTCCCCTTCCCTCCCCCCCTCCTCCTCCCCTTCCCTCCCCCCCTCCTCCTCCCCTTCCCTCCCCCCCTCCTCCTCCCCTTCCCTCCCCCCCTCCTCCTCCCCTTCCCTCCCCCCCTCCTCCTCCCCTTCCCTCCCCCCCTCCTCCTCCCCTTCCCTCCCCCCCTCCTCCTCCCCTTCCTTCCTCCCTCCCCCCTCCCTCCTCCCCTTCCCTCCCCCCTCCTCCTCCTCTTCCCTCCCTCCATATGACACCATTGCATTCCAATTGCCTGACATTCATCAGGTTCGACTGATACAACCTCACAATCCCATTGGCCCTCACTGTCCCCATTGTAAATCCATCTCTATTTAAAGAGTACCAACAGGATGGGAGAGTTCAGGAATTTGATCAGTAACTTTCCACCATCTATAGAAACAACAGGAAACAGGGATATTTACACAGCCTCACAGCTCACACTCAATCTGCCCTACATCTAACATCCTGTAGGAGAAGGGAACTTTTACATATTTAATTCTGCTCTGTAGTAATGTCAATTCTTAATTACAACAAACCACTCAGAGTCACCGCAAGTCAAAGAAAGAACTTGCATTTATATAGCACCTTTCACGACCTCAGGACGTGCTAAAGTGCTTTACAGTCAATGAAGTACTTTTTGAAGTGTAGTCACTGTTGTAATGCAGGAAACGCAGCAGCCAATTTGCGCACAGCAAGATCCCACAAACAGCAACATGATAAACCACCAGATAATCTGTTTTAGTGATGTTGGTTGAGGGATAAATATTGGCCCCAGGACACCAGGGAGAACTCCCCTGCTCTTCTTTGAAATAGTGGCCATGTGATCTTTTACCTCCACCTGGGAGGGCAGATGGGGCCTTGGTCCGAAAGACGGCACCTCCAACAGTGCAGCACTCCCTCAGTACTGCACTGGAGTGTCAGCCTGGATTATGGGCTCAAATGTCAGGAGAGGGCCTCGAACCCACGACCTTTTGAGTCAGAGGTGAGGCTGCTACCACTGAGACACAGCAAGTGAGGAAGTGTAAAATTTACCCACATTCAGTGCTGATCAAAATAGGGTCAGTTCAATTTGTGTGGTGCTGAGCCCCACAGACCAGAAGGGGGCAGCTTTCACCACCTGTCTGTGTTGGCCAATCTTGGCTTTGATAGCCTCCCGCAGCTGAATAGCCTCTGGCACTCAACAGTCTAGACTCGTACATAAAGAGAGAGTCAGAGTCATTCAGAACGTGACATTTGGCCAAAGGTGTAAGTGAGGTGTTCTCGGTCAGTCCTACTGAACCCACTCTCCACGTCCCTTTGTCGAAGCACCCTCACCTCACAATGTTGGGATGGTCAAAGTGCTCCAGCCGTTTCAGGAGGGCCACTTCTCTCACGGTTGATGGCGGTAAACCATCTTCACTCATCTGGACCCGCACGTTTTTAAGAGCGACAAATTTCCCACTCCGCGAATCGCGCGCTTTGTAGACGGTGCCATACGCCCCTCCTCCGATCTCTGCCACAGGCTCGTACTGAGTCACGGAACTCTGCTCCATCATTCCACCACGGAAGGGCCTTTTCCCTCCGGACTGCCGCCTGGAAGAAATTAGAAGGAAAATTTCAAAACGGGCCCACTTTTGTTCTTCCCAATTTCCTCTAGAAAGTGCAGACTCCTTTGTTGGGGGACAGTTACCAGTTACACAATCACCATCTTGCCCAAACAGCCACTATTCACGCGTGAGCCTCGACAGCGAGTATTAAGCTATTTAACTATGAGCGGCTTCACAGCCAAGCCCAATCCTCCATGCACATGCACACACGTTCCAGAAGGGGGTCACTGGATAGTGACCAGGAGCGGGAATCCTTGTTGATTTTACCCTAATTTACCAGAGATGCCGAGACCGTTTGTAAAACTGCCGGCCCCGACCGCCATCCGCACACTAGAATCATAGAAAGGTTACAGCATGGAAGGAGGCCATTCGGCCCATCGAGCCCATTGTAGGGCTACAGTGTGTACAACCTACAGGATGCACTGCAGCAACTCACCAAGGTTAATTCGACAACACCTCCCTTCCCTACAATCTCTACCACCAAGAAGGACAACAGCAGCATCATCATGGGAACACCACCACCTCCAAGATCCCCTGCGAGTCACACACCATCCCAACTCGGACATATCGGCCGTTTCTTCATCGTCGCTGGGTCAAAATCCTGGAACTCCCTCCCTAACAGCACTGTGGGAGAACCTTCACCACACAGACTGCAGCGGTTCAAGGCGGCGGCTCACCACCACCTTCTCAAGGGGCAATTAGGGATGGGCAATAAATGCCGGCCTCGCCAGCGACGCCCACATCCTGAGAATGAACATATTATTTTTTTAAAAATCTCTGCACATCCTGGGAAAGAGAACCTGGGGTCCCACTCATCCACTCACTGGATAGACTCAAACCGACACCAGATACATCTAGTGTAACCAACACTAGTGTAACCAACACTAGTGTAACCAACACTAGTGTAACCAACACTAGTGTAACCAACACTAGTACTTGGCACTGCTCGACTAAAATAAGCTACAATCACATAACTGGGAACTGTACAGGGAAGGGGGAGGAAAAGAACTTGTATTCATTTAGTGCTTTTCACATCCTCAATGTCCTAAAATGCTCTGCAGCCAATTAATTACCTTTGAAATGCAGTCCGTCACTTATCCAGGCAAATGCAGCAGCTAATTTGTGCACAAAAAGGTCCACATATAGAAACGTGCAAAGACCAGATATCCTGTTTTTGTTTTTGTTGAATATTGGCCAGAACTCCGGGAGCAGACCCCACCCCCCCTCCTTCTCAAATAACACCAAGGGATCTTTAGCGTCCACCTGAGAAGGCCGACAGGGCATCAGTTTAATGTCTCATCCGAAAAATCAGTTGCTCAGCTGCCCAATATTCAAATTGAATCAAATCAATCACCTCCTCCTCAGTCTCTGTGTCAGACACATGCCCTGGTTATACATCAGGGTGCTCTCAAGCCTCTACCAGTACCATTCTATAACCAACCAGTAAGGTGTACAAGAGTAGCCCAGGCCTACTGCCACCCTGCTCCGAGTTACCTTTCTCACACAGAAGTGCCCATTATCCTTGTTCAGTGCGACACTCACCGTGTAGCGAACCACTGACACAAACCTGCTTGCTCCCACTAATTGGCCGACCCAATATGTTGGAATTCAATGCCACGAGCCTCGTGGTTGGGCTGGACCATCAACAGCCACCAGCACCGAGTGGTAAATCCACACCAGTGATCCCTCACGCACCGAGTTCCTGATCTCGGCTGTGCTGTCGTGGGGAGGGGGGGGGGCGAGGGAAGATGGCGGAAGGGTCACCTCTATAGCACTAACTAGTGGCTCCTTTCTGAACCAGGGGTCTCTTGCTCACCTCCCTGCAATTGTGTACATGGCATCGGAGATAGGGGGGACGTGGATTGACCGAAAGGGAGAAAATAACTTTTAAAGAAGAAGCTCCACCCTCCATGTACTGGAAAAGGTGATGGTATAACGGAGTGTCTCGCTAGGCCACTTCAGAGGGCAGTTTAGAGTCAACCACATGGGTGTGAGACTGGAGTCACATATAGGCCCAGACCAGGTAAGGAAACTTTAGGGAAGATTTCCTTCTAATCGACTAATATAACCACTACACAACCGTACTGCTCCGGAGTGTGATGGGGAAGGGGTGGGGGGAGAAAGGGATAGAAAATTAGCCAGGACTTCCACTCCTTATTGCTATACGGTTACCCCTGCAGAAAGGGCATGGACAGGATCAGGCTCAACCGTGATGCCCTATACAATCAAATAGCCTGCCCATAAATGTGCATTTATAAATCACCTTTAATACACGGGTTATGGAGGATGACAGAGAACTGAAGCCACTGGGTGGGAGGTAGGGCTGGAGAAGGTTGCAGACTGACACAAGTGGATTATCTCACTGCAGGTGAGGGGAGGAATGAGGTGCCCCACCCTACAGCTAACATACGACAGACCCAGAGAGAAAGAAATAGTTGTGTAAAAGAACAGAAACTGCGGCTGAGGCTGCAGAGCTGGGCCAGAAGTCCCGCCTAGAAGTGGTGAGCAGCTAAAGCCTGGCTTATATTCTGCCTCCCCCCCTCCCTCCCTCCACAAAATACTTTCCCATCTCCTCGAGGACACCGCTCCATTCCGGGATACAGTTCACCAGGTGCCTGCAGCCCTCTGCTGTATGGTCGGAGGTGCCGTCTTTCGGATGAGACATTAAACAGAGGCCCCATCTGCCTTCTCGGGTGGATGTAAAAGATCCCACAGCTACTATTCAAAGAGCAGGGGAGTTCTCCCTGGTGTTCTGGGGCCAATATTTATCCCTCAACCAATATCACTAAAAAAAAATTATCTGGTCATTTATCACATTGCTGTTTGTGGGATCTTGCTGTGCCCAAATTGGCTGCCATGTTTCCTACATCACAACAGTGACTACTCTTCAAAAATACTTCATTGGCTGTGATGCGCTTTGGGACATCCTGAGGTTGTGAAAGGCGCTATATAAATGCAGGTCTTTCTTTCAACTTCACAGCACAGTTGTAGCAGCAGCTTATACCAGCCCAGCCAAACTCTCAGGGTTGGGGTGGGCCGGGGGGGGGTGGGGTAAAGAGAGAGAAAGAGAACACAGGAGTGAAGGTTAAGAAACAGAGTTTCACTCTGCCACTCAGTAAGGAACAGAAATTTGCACCAGATGGTCACACAGAACTAGTCACAGCACTAAAAAATAAATACTGTCGAAAACGGCTTTGATCCTCACATCGAAGCCCTCATGCAGACTTTTAAAGAAACTATGTTTCCGTTTTTTAGTTAAAAGTCACTAGTCCCGTGTCCAGCAGATAATGCCGTCACTATGGCAACAGCTCTGGCTGTTCCATTATCAAAAGCTCATTGCCAGAGGCAACAGAAAAGCCAGCTGCCTCTGCAAACTCTGCTCAATCTAAAAGGTTTAAAATAAAAAAAACACAGAAATTGAAGAATATTTTAGCAGCTTTCCTTGGTGAAGTATTCATTTAGATTTCTCCAGAGCTGGTTAAATGTGTGCTCTGGGCCTATTGGAAGCCAGACTGGTGATTGGTTAAAATTGAAATTTTAACCAGTGTCAAAGCTCCAAGCAACACTTCCTGTTTTGTCTCGATCCTAATGTGGTATCTTCACCCCCACCCCCGAGTCACAAGTCAGATTTAAATTCATCTGATGTTAACAATGAGTCAGAGCCCAACAGTTTGGGGACAGTTAAAGCCCATCGCCTCCTGTTGTGGGGTCTGTGCAGGCCAGTTAACACAGAAAATCTTCAAAGCCATCAAATTCAGCTCATCCAGACATTAATCTAGGAGACCCACCCACCTTCCTGTGGCCCAGAGATCTAGGAGCAGGGTGCCCTGTGCCAAAGCCATTTTGAGCAGACCACAAACCGGTATGCAAGTGTAGGCTGGGAGAATAATACAGGATCTTCAATGAGACAAAGGAGTTTCAATGGTGTCAGCTGTGGCATTCTTGCCTCTGAGTCAGAAAGTCATGGGTTCAAGTCCCACTCCAGGGACTTGATCTCATAATCCAGGCTGACGTCCTAGGTCAGCACTGTTGGAGGTGCCGTCTTTCGGGTGAGACATTAAACTGAGGCCCTGTCTGCCCTCTCAAGTGGACGTAAAAGATCCCACTGTCACCATTCGAAGAACAGCAGGGGAGTTCTCTCCGGTGTCCTGACCAATATTTATCCCTCAACCAACACCTAAAATACAGCACATTGCTGTTTGTGGGATCTTGCTGTGCGCAAATTGGCTGTCTCGTTTCCTACATTACAACAGTGACTACACTTCTAAAAAAAAAAGTACTTCATTGGCTTCAAAGCGCTTTGGGAGGTTGTGAAAGGTGTTATCTTCCTTATATTCCCGCCCTCCCTGGTCATAAAGATAGGTACAGATGAGAGAAGCGACTCGGCCCATCTAACTCACCCTTCCATAGAGACCTACAGTCCCCCAGCACAGCAGCCAACTGCTTATTGAATGACTCGAGCTGTAACCGTGTGCCCCACAGACTCTCAACACCAACAACAACTTGCATTTATATAGTGCCTTTAACCTGGTAAAACGCCCCAAGGCGTTTCACAGGAGTGCAATCAGACAAAAATCAACAACGAGCCAAATAAGGCGATATTAGAACAAATGCAGTAGGTTTTAAGGAGCGTCTTAAAAGGAGAGAGGGAGAGGTTTCAACACTTTACAATTAATCTCATCACTTAGCTGGACCAAATGAGCATCTCAACACAAAACTGTAGAGGCCAGCTGATTCTGAAACTATTTCTCCTCTTCTTCTCCCATACCCCACACATTAAGAGAAGGTTTTGGTGAACTCCTTCCCACTCCTGATAAACCCTGGAGAAATATGGGGCAGGAGATTGGATCTGACAGCTTCAAGTGCTCTGGTGACACATTGACGCCAATATAGCCTAAGCATCATCTCAAAGGTCACTGACAAAAGGTAACCGCCCCCACACACAAAACAAACAATACCCCCCTCTCCCCCTCCCTCCCTCCCCCCCCTCCCTCCCCCCCTCCCCCTCCCCCCCCCTCCCCTCCCCCTCTCCCCCTCCCTCCCCTCCCCCCCCCCTCCCCTCTCCCTCCCCCCCCCCCTCCCCCTCCCCCTCTCCCCCTCCCTCCCCCTCCCCTCCCCCCCCCCCCCCTCCCCTCTCCCTCCCCCCCCCTCCCCCTCCCCCCCCCCCCTCCCTCTCCCTCTCTCCCCCCCCCTCCGATTTTAACCTAATAAAACCCAACACTAGCTCAAAATAGCTGTAAAATCCACCAAAGGTCTTATCTGATTGGCACTCAGATCTTTCCATTTACAGTGGTTTTAATGCAAAATAAACAGGGTGGGGGCGGGAGGAAGAGAGAGTTTGATATTTAAAGTTGCATGAACCCAATGATTTGCATGGAAACATTTGACAATTTGGAAAATAATCGCTAAAAACCAGCAGACCTTCAGGATTCCACAGAAAACACTTCACAAAAGCACCGCTCACTCTACCAGAGTGTGGCACCAGTTTTGATAACCTTCTGCATCTCTAAGCATGCCCTACGAACCCCTTCACATTACTGAACCCATTCACCTAGACGCAATTCTACAACCCACTCAGTTTACACAGCACATCCCCCGATTCCCATCGCTCCACCATTGGCGGCCGTGCCTTCAGCTGCCTGGGCCCTAAGCTCTGGAATTCCCCCCCTAAACCTCTCCACCTCTCTCCTTTAAGATGCTCCTTAAAACCTACCTCTTTGACCAAACTTTTGGTCACCTGTGCTAGTATCTCCTTACGTGGCTCGGTGTCAATCTTTGACTGTTTACGCTCCTGTCAAAGTGCCTTGGGACATTTTACTATGTTAAAGGCACTATATAAATGCAAGTTGTTGTTGGGTCTGATTGCATAAACAGGAGCAAGCAACACAGGCAGCTGCATGAACACAGGTCAGCAATCGGAAAACCCCATTACTGGCACGTACCAACCAGGTGAACGTCAGGCCCAACTACAGCCAGGAAACAATGACTGTGGGCAATTTGACGCCTTCAAGAGGCACTAGGGAATGTCAGCTCTTGTCTCCAGCACACCATCTCACTCACTGTACAGTGTTGCCACTGAACTTAGGGCTGCAGTCAGGTACAACATAAAGGGGCTTTCATTACCTCATGGACTACACTGTTGTCTCGCTCTTTTTGCCCATCTATTTTCTGTTGTCCTCCTCCCCCCCCCCCCCCACCCCACCACAAAAAAAATATTAAAACAGGAAACTTCCCACGACACACACTCAAACATCTCCCAACTCTGACCCTTCACTTGGGATGACATCAATGCCTTGGTGGTTTCAACCTCCACCTGAACTTGCTGCCCTTCCCCCACCACCACAGCCAACTTCCTTGCCCCACCCCCCCTCAATCTCATCCTCCACATTGCCTCTCCTTCTCCCCCTGTGATCTCGTCATCACACATGGCCTTTAGAGCTCCAAAGTTTCTATAACCAACAGGCCTCTCACTATTCACTTCCTCATCTCCTACATATCTCCCTGCTTGCCCCAACTCGTCCACCTACTGCCCCTGGAAAAAGGTATCCCCCCCCCTCCTCCTCCTCCTCTCTGTCCAATCTCCAACTCTAGCCCTCCATTTGGCAGGACACTGACATATCTGTTGATTCCAACAATGGCCGGGCCTCCTTCGACACTCTCGTGGCCACCAGATCTCAGATAGTTCTCCATCCCCAATCGCTCCTCCTGGTCCAGCAGCCACCTTCATGGCCTCAAATCCACTGGTCGTGAGTGTACCAGCAAGTGATTGGATAGTGAGGCCAATCACCAAACTTGGTCTCATCACCTCAAGGTCAATCCCTCCCTTTCCCCTCCCCAGTCCTCTGACACTGACCTATTGTTGCTCCCCCACTCTCTGCTCCAGCCACTGGGACCTCAAACCCTCACCATCTCCGCCTTGTCTCCTCAACTGAACTTCCATGCCCCTCCTCGCCCTCTTCCCTCCCCCCTATTCAGTGTCTGCTTTTTTGAGAATCTTATTATATAGTCCTGGTCAATATTTATCCCTCAACCAACATCACGAAAACAGATTATTTGGTCGTTATCACATTGCTGTTTGTGGGATCTTGCTGTGCGTAAATTGGCTGCCAAGTTTCTTACATTACACAGTGACCACTTCAAAAGTATTTCATTGGTTGCAAAGCGCTTTGGAACATCGTGAGGTTGTGAAAAGCGCGATATAAATGCAAGTTTTTCCTTCTTTCTTTCACTCCAGAAATGCAAACGGTCACCACTTCATTCTCCTAAGATGGCAACGGGCTGAGCTTTCAGTGATCTTTGGGGAGGGGGGAATTCTGGTTTAGAGTTTAATCAGCACAATCTTCAACGGGATGCTCGTGTTTGCAGATAGTGGCAGATCCGAGGAGCAATTACTGATGAAAAACATAAGCAACAAAAATAAAACTCAGCAGACTGCTACCATCTTGAACACAATCCCCACCAGCAAAACCTCGAACTGCTCCAGTATCTGCTCGTGTATGTGTGTGTTGCGATCTATAAAGACTTTTCACTGAATTCTGAACCATGGCAGCTTGAATGATTCGATGTAAAGCTAAAAGTAAACGAGACTTGTCCCAAACCTGGAGTTTCAAACAGCGGAAAGGGTTAAAAAAAATTGTGGGGATGGGGAACAGCTGGTCTGGATCAGGCGGGGGACCCGAGATATCAGACTGGAGATCAAAAGTTTAATGAAACCCTCGGTTTATTTTTACAGCAAATTAAATGAACACATTTTATTCCCTTCGCACGTGGCAGCATTAAGCAATCCTTTTGTCAGCCTTCTAATCCTGCAGAACTGTAAAATGGAGATGGTCCCTTAAAAAACACACACACAGATGCTCGACAGTGGTCGCAATTCATTGTGGCAACGATGTGTTTCAAATATATATAATGAAAGTCAACCAGTTTCCTCGCCCTCTCGCAGGCGCAGTCCCGCTGTGCTGGCCATTTAGAAATCACTCCCCCGCGATCGCAAACTGTCCCCACTTTACTTTTCAAATCAAATCTCATTTTGCAATTAATTGAAAGGGAGAAGAAAAAAAAAATCGAACAATGATACTTACACTGCACGACAAACTTTCACTGGAGTTCCCAAGATTTCCGAAAGAAATCAATCACAAAATAAAATCATAATCTTTCAACTGCTAGGGCCATCTGGTACTGCAGGTTTTTTATAATTGTTTACAATCTATAAATATTTAAAACGATTTTTTTAAAGTTAAATAATGTTAAAAGCTCCCGCTGAAAGTGACTAAAGTTTGTTTCTTACAGTCACATGAGGTCATTCCCAGAGCATTGTCCTTCCGCCTGCCATGATTGACAGGAGAAATTGACTCCTTTCTGCTTTCGCCTATTGGTGGATTCCAGTTAGTGATAACACTCCCTTTGCTGACTGGCTGGCCAGTTGCCGCTGTTTTTACGGACTTTCTGCGCTGATTGGTGCAAACTGGTCAGCATTGTTGTCATTCTGAGTTTCTGCAGAGTTTAGGGAGGTTGCTTCAAGGGGAAACCATCTTCATTTAGAAAAAAACAAACTTGTATTTATATAGGCACCTGATTAAGACTCTCGGGAACATCCCAAAATTTGGCATATAATGAATTACAGAGTCTGTTATGGAGTATAACATGTGGCAGCTAATTTATGCACAGAAAAGTCCCAGAACGACAATGAGGTGAATGACCATTTCATTTGTTTTTTTAGGTGTTGTTTGAAGGATAAATATTGGCCAGGACACAGGGGCGAACTCCCCCTGCTCTCCTTCAAAATAGTGCCATGGGATCTTTTACGTCCGCCTGAGAGGTCAGACGGGGTCTTAGTTTAACGTCCCATCGGAAAGACGGCACCTCCAACAGTGCAGCACGCCTTCTGTACTGCACTGGGAGCGTCAGCCTGGATTATACCCTTGAAGCCACATCCACTGACTCAGGAAGAAGCAGACTGAGCACAATGCAATGATGTAAATCCTGTGTAAAAGTGTCATCCTCTCACTTGACAGCCATTGTGTCATAAATGGTTCTTTTCCCTTTCTATGAAAACTTGGCCAAATATTTTTTCTTCATGACAGATAGTTCACATCGCCAATAAATCTCATTTGAAATTAATACCTTTTTTTTCTTTTTAAAACACTCCTGCAGTATAAATGTGCTGATCCAGAACAATATCTGTGGGTGCAGGGCACTGTCAGGCTGTGTCACATACTGATTCTTTTATGTGGATTCTATCTCGTTAGTACCTGTAGTATCCGGTTGAGAGTCTTCTTTCTTCGCTGAACAGAGGAGTCAACAACAACAACTTGCATTTCTATAGCACCTTTAATGTAGTAAAACGTCCCAAAACGCTTCACAGGAACGATTATCAGACAAAATTTGACACCAAGACACATAAGGAGATATTAGGACAGGTGATCAAAAGCCTGGTCAAAGAGGTAGGTTTTAAGGAGCGTCTTAAAGGAGGAGACAGAGAGGTTTAGGGAGGGAATTCCAGAGCTTAGGGCCTAGGCAGCTGAAGGCATGGCCGCCAATGGTGGGATGAAGGGAGTGGGGGATGCACAAGAGGATATTAGCATTAAACATTAGCAGAACCCCCCTGCCCCTCACATGGAATACTGTGACCCAGGATAACATTAAATGTCGTAAAGCTCAAATCTGCAGCAGCCAATCACAAGCCGCACCAGCATATTGAATCGGGAGTAAATTCATTACCTCTCAGGTGATGATATCATGGCAAAATGGCAGCAGGACCACAGACATCGTGTTTGTAGAGAAGTGGAAAAGATAAGTTGCCTTTTTTTTTTAAAAAGCAGATTTTGGTGTCTAATTTACATTTTAGAAATATTCCTATTAATCTGCTCAACAAACAGACTGTCCAGTCCAAAACCGGACAGGTAGCAACCCTACTTGTGAGAAGAAAAGGAAAAACTCGCATTTATATAGCATTTTTCACATCCCTGGGACATCCCACATTACTTTTACAGTCCAGTCACTGCTGTTTAGGGACAAACAAAGAAGCTCATTTGTGCACAGCAAGGTCCCACTAACAGCAATGTCATCAATGACCAATTGTGGTGGTGTTGGTTGAGGGATAAATATTGGCCAGGACACAGAGGAGAACTTCCCTGCACTTCTAACAGTGAACAGGGCCTCAGTTTAATGCCTTATCTGAAAGACAGCACCTCCGATAATGTAGCACCGCCTCAGTACTGCACTGAAGTGTCAACAACTTGCATTTATATAGCGCCTTTAACATAGTAAAACATCCCACAGTGCTTCACAGGAGCGTTATCAGACAAGGTTATGTCAGTCTAGATTATGTTCTCAAGTCCTGGACTGGGGGCTTGACCCCATTACCTTCTGACTCAGAGGCAAGAATGCTACCCTTGAGTCAAGCTAGCACTTGAAGGTGAAGTGAGAAAGTTCAAGAAAGAACCCAAGAAGGAAATATAGAAAAAAAAACTTGGGTGGGGAGCGAGAACAGAACTGATTGCAACCGGCTTTACCGACTGTACATTCATTAAAGTGCCAAAATATTGTAACAAGGAAATCCTTGCCGTTTAAATCTATCAATCAAAATAAAATATGTTAAGTGTCAGAACTCAAGTTGTAATTCAGAAGACAAACTGAGCTGTTAGCCCTGAGACTGAGCTGTCATTATGACATCCTGCATTCATCAATTGTTAATGTAAAATACACACCAATAATAGACTGGTCCAATCTGGAGTTATTGGCTGCACACTCAGGACCTGAGTATTTGATGTCAAGACAGAGGAACTATGTACAAATATATACAATCTAGAGCTGATGACTCTTGAGTGATGGACCTAAATGGAGCAGTGGACGAAAGGGAGACAGTCGTTCTTGTTCACTTGTGTGTCTTGAATCATTCAGAGACATCAATCATTTTCATGCAAGTAAGACACCAACAGAGACTAGAATGTCCCAAAGGTTATTCAATCTCTTCGTTCTTTCGTAAAGTGATCAAATTGTTTAATTTTCTCCCCGGTTACCTGGTTAAATTCCGAGGACAGGTGGCATAGACTAGGCTTGTATTCCCTTGAGTATAGAGGATTAAGGGGTGATCTGATTGAGATGTTTAAGATGATTGAAGGATTTGATTGGGTAGATAGAGAGAAACTATTTCCCCTGGTGAGGGGAGTCCGGAACAAGGAAGGTCATTGATGAAGATGATTGGGCCGAGGACAATTCCCTGAGGAACTCTTGCAGTGATGTCCTGGGGCTGTGATGACTGGCCTCTGATTTTCCCTTTGATCGTCCCATCCCCCCCCACGGAATTCAGAATTTGCCTACATTACAACAATGACTGCATTTCAAAAGTAGTTAATTGGTTGTGAAATGTTTTGGGACATCATGAGGATGTGAAAGGTGCTATATAAATGCAAATGTAAGGAGTCTTACAACACCAGGTTATAGTCCAACAAATTTATTTTAAAATCACAAGCTTTCGGAGATTATCCCCTTCGTTCATCTGACGAAGGGGATAATCTCCGAAAGCTTGTGATTTTAAAATAAAACTGTTGGACTATAACCTGGTGTTGTAAGATTCCTTACATTTGTCCACCCCAGTCCATCACCGGCATCTCCACATCATATAAATGCAAGTTCATTCTTTTCTCTTACTCATTAATCACGTTGCCATTCACTTGATGCGCATTAAAGAACAATTTTTTCCTAAGATTTGATAATACCTTTCAGGCGGAAGACCATTATGTGCGAGAAAACAGATTATGCTATTGCCCTGGGAACTAACATCAGTGGGCAATAGTTATACCAACAGCAACAGAACAGAGAATATTCCTCACTAGCATCTGAAAAGGTAAACTACAGTCACTGCTAAATGGGTGAAATTTTAATTAGACCGTTCTTCGGGTCCTTGGTGGCAGCCTCCTACCACCCGAAATCCCGCTCCCGCCCGCCGGCCTCCTCCTCATTTTCGCCGGTTCAGGCGGGATTCCGTCCTGGAAGGTTGGAGTGAGGCCCGGGAGTTAAAATGGCCCGGGACTTTCGCCAAGGCCAGAGCCACCATGGGCGCTTCCCACCCTCCCTGGCCGCATTCACGTGTCGAGTTAAAATCGGGGCTTTAGTAAAAAGGAGAAACTTCAATGTGCTGAAGACATTACAGGTGGTATTCTGCATGTCAGTTTCTGGAGTTGAAGGTGTTCTACCCGTCAGTTTCAGCACATCGCAAGTGTCAGTTTCAGATGCTGCCCAGGATTTTCACTATATTGGAGTTGTGAGACCTGCAAAATTTCATTCCAAGATAGTAAGTGTCTTCTTGGGACAGCCAGAATGAATTGCCACGTGTAAGTGCTCCATCACAAAATGCCCGATACAGTATATGTGCCAGTTAAACGAATTCACACCCTGGGAGTGTTCAAATTTGCTCGGCTCTATAAAATGATCTACGCTGCAGAGGAATTCATCTAGCGGAACCCTTCGTTAGAAAATATTCTTTAAAATGGTTCTGGCTCAATAAATCTGAGTAGCATTAGGAAATGTGATGGTTGATGTAGTTCCTTATGCCCGACTGACCATACATCATTCTTTCACTGCAGAGTTCTGCAGTCAGACCTATGTTGTCGAAACAGGACCTTTTTTTTTAAAAGCTGTAATTCATTAACCACCTGGGCAGTGATTTTGTTCACTGTTGGCTTTTCTCATAACGTTTTGATGCCAGTGCCGCGGAATGGAACCTTCCGTTTTGATCGTGATAAACCACAACAGTGGGCAAAGTAAAGCTTCCTCTGCTCTGCTGCATTGATGCGATTTAGCCGTAACCGCTGAAGGGGGCTTCCTGCTGCATCAGTACGGCATTTTTTCAATTCCGATACCAGACACCTCCTTTCTCGATCAGATTGCCAAATTAGGGAAAATTCTGGGTTGTTTTGTGCTGTAGGCCGCTAGAAACTTGGCTGAGGTGGCCCAAACATTTCGCACAGCATCCTTTCAACCAGATCAATCTGAGCTGGATTACTAGCCAGGCCTCAGAGGTAAAACGGAACTGTCTTCCAACCCAGTGCCTTCTCCAAATGCGCATTCAAAAGAGACAATACGCTGCGGAATTTCCTTTTAAACGTCTCTCGTATAATGAATAAACATAAAGGCCTCGTCGTTCATTAGCAGATGGTAGCCATTTGCTGTTGAGTGCACTCGGGTACACCCGGTTTGTCCTGAGTTGGCTGATCTCATTCACAATAACAGGAGAGGGAGTGCTACAATTAGCCTAAGTGCCGTGGGCTAGGGAGGGGAAAATCGGCCAGGGTTCCTCCTTTCTGATTGTTATCCAGGTAAGAAAACTGCTGCGATGCCCACCACAGTCGAATAACTTGCTGACATTCACTTGCCTCTGGATCATTTCAAATATGGTATCCTTTATGAAAAGCTTTTCTGGGAAGGCCACAGCTTTAATACACTTAAAACAAAAATGCTTTTCACTCAACTTGCAGCAGCCTGATGATGTCGCCGCCATTTTGATGCTGACCTGCCTTGTTTGGTACAAATGTTTCTTCTTGCCATCACAAGGCCTCTCAATGACAGATAAAATGGTGAAGTGTACAGATCTTTTAATGTTTGCACGCTCTACACAGTTGCCCTGTCATTCCTGTTACTGTCATTAGATCGTTACTCAATGTTAACTGAATTCAATCAGACACTAATAGCATTATCCCGGGCGCACCAGAGTACAGGCTGTTACTTTTTCAAGGTTCCTATACTTTTTTTAACTCTAGATATTTTTACTTTCTGTGTTTATGACTAGTTCCCTATGTCCCAGAGAGAGTGTTTTTACTTGCTGAGATAGCTAGGTAAATCCGTAGCGTGCCCAGGGAACGATCAGAGAAAAGAAAGAAAGACTTGCATTTATATAGCGCCTTTCATGACTCTGGGACATCCCAAAGCACTTTACAGCCAATTAATTACTTTTGAAGTGTAGTCAAATTTGCACACAGCAAGCTCCCACAAACCGCAATGTGATAATGACCTTGTGTTGGTTGAGGGATAAATATTGGCCAGGGCACTGGGGAGAACTCCCCTGCTCTTCTTTGAAGGCAGGATCTTCTATATCCACCTGAGAGGGCAGACAGGGTCTTGGTTTAATGTCACCTCCGATAGTGTAGCACTCATTCAGTACTGGTAGGATCAGCCTGGATTATGCAGCTCAAGTCTGTGGAGTGGGACTTGACCCCATTACCTTCTGACACAGAGACAAGAGTGCTACCCACTGAGCCATGGCTGACACTGTGAATGCCCTTCAGTTTATATCAGCTACTGGTTTTATCCTGTGCCTTCACGTGCACCCCCCGCCCCCCCTTTGCTTTCAGAAGGTGACAGAGTGACTCTACATTACACTACACTAGACTGATTTGGGCTTTAACTGCCAAGCAATTTTATTAAACAGTAATAGAATAAGTGAACGGGAGCAGTGACACAACAATATATTTTTACAGCAGTTGTTAAGCTTAGCCAGCTCTTCGAGTAACAGAACATAATAAATAGTTCACAGCTGCTGTTCTAAACTATGATATAAATAATATTATGCAGCCATTCCTTTCCTTTTCTCACCATATATGGAAACTGTCTGTCCTGATTCTCCCTCTTTGAAGGATACAGAAAGACTCCAATTTAAAAGACAGGCTGATAAATAGGTGGCAATTTAGTTCATCGTGCGCTAAATCAGAAGGTTGTAGGTTCAAGTCCCGTTCTGAAAACATAATCTAAGCTGACAGCTCAGTGCAGTGCCGAGGGAAGCGCTGTATTGCTGAGGTGCCTTTCTCTGGATGAGATGTTAAACTGAAGCCAGGTCTGCCTGTTCAGGTGGATGTAAGCGGTCCCATGGGCACTGTTTGAAGAGGAGAAGTGAGATATCCTGGGGCCAACATTCATCCCTCAACCAACACCACCAAAACAGATTAACTGGCCATTCATTCATTTGCTGTCTGTGGGACTTTGCTGTGTGCAATTTGGCTGCTGTGTTTCCTACATAACAGTGACTGCACTTCAAATTAATTCATTGGCTGTGAAGCACTTGGGAAAGTCCTGAAGATATGAAACGTGTTATATGAATGAAAGTTATTTCTTCACCTTCAAAAGGAACCTAGCAAATTTAAACAGCTGCCTGTTAAATTTGAAAGCAAAAGCCGCCAAACAAACACAAATTGAACAAATCCCAAAAGATGTTTATATTTGAATTGAAAGACATTATCCCACCCCCTTCAGAGGACCTATAGCAGACAAACTTTCTAATTGTTGCAGCAATTCTATAACGTTTGACTGGGATATGACTTTGGTGAGTGAAACTGGTTTTTAACCCATTATATATCGTGACAGAATTTTAAAAAGTCACTATCAAGCTAAATCTTAGACAAGAAATGCACGATGAGTCCAATTAGTAAGATCTATCCCAAGGATTCTGGTTACTAGTAGACATAGTGTACAATTTCATTGAAACATACAAAATTCTTACAGGGCTCGACAGGGTAGATGCAGGGAGGATGTTTCCCCTGGCTGGGGAGTCCAGAACCAGGGGTCACAGTCTCAGAATAAAGGGTAAGCCATTTAGGACAGAGATGAGGAGAAATTTCTTCACTCAGAGGGTGGTGAATCTTTAGAATTCTCTACCCCAGAGGGCTGTGGAGGCTCAGTCATTGAGTACATTCAAAACAGAGATTGATAGATTTCTGGATATCAAAGGCATTGAGGGATATGGGGACAGTGCAGGGATATGGGGATAGTGCAGGAAAATGGCGTTGAGGTAGAAGATCAGCCCTGATCTTGTTGAATGGTAGAGCAGGCTCGAGGGACTGGATGGCCGACTCCTGCTCCTATTTCTTATGTTCTTATAAGTGACCACAGGGCAATGCCTATGGGAACGTGCAAAGGAGTTTCTCACCCGTCAGTTGGGTTCAGGGGTGGTGAGTCCATTGAGCATCGACACAGGTTTGTGCAGTTTAGTGAAAGAAAGACTTGCATTTATTTTTATTTTTTTTATTCGTTCATTGGATGTGGGCGTTGCTGGCGAGGCCGGCATTTATTGCCCATCCCTAATTGCCCTTGAGAAGGTGGTGGTGAGCCGCCTTCATGAACCGCTGCAGTCCGTGTGGTGAAGGTTCTCCCACAGTGCTGTTAGGAAGGGAGTTCCAGGATTTTGACCCAGCGACGATGAAGGAACGGCCGATATCCAGCGCCTTTCACGACCTCAGGACATCCCAAAGCACTTCACAGTCAATGCTTTTTGTAGTGTAGTCACACAGTGTAGTCACAGTCGTAATTTCGGGAAATACGGCAGCCAATTTGTGCATAGCAAGGTCCCACAAACAGCAATGTGATAATGACCAGATAATCTGTTTTAGTGATGTTGGTTGAGGGATAAATATTAGCCAGGAAACCAGGGAGAACTCCCCAGCTCTTCTTTGTATAGTGGCCGTGGGATCTTTTACACCCACCTGAGAGGGCAGACGGGGCCTCGGTTTAATGCCTCATCTGAAAGACGGCACCTCCGACAGTGCAGCACTCCCTCAGTACTGCACTGGGAGCGTCAGCCTAGATTATGGTGCTCAAGTCTCTGGAGTGGGACATAAACCCATGACCTTCTGACTCCGGGGCGAGAGTGCTACTCACTGAACCATGGCTGACACCAGTGAAAGAGGATGATTTTACCTCCAAGTTACTGAATCCTCTGATGCCTTTATTGCCTTCCTTGAAATATTTCAATTTGGCTGATTTCCAGCTCAGTGAAATACTCTGAGATATAAACATTACATTAACTCACACAGTTCACTGTTTTTTCCTGGGTCAATGTATTTTTACTGTATTTAAACGCTAATAAATGAGGAACGTTGAATTTTCCCAGCGAGAAATGACTGTATTCATTCATTGCAAATACAAAATGTGAATAGGGGAGATGGGTGACTGAGCAAATAGCAGAAACACCATGCTCGCCACAGATTGCTTATTTGCCCCAATTTTCTCTCCTCTGCTCAGTTGCATTGGTTGCTCCCGAGTTCCTCACCCAAGTGGCCACTCTTCATGTGTGAGTTTAGTCAGTGAGCGTTGACAAGCTATTCGACTGTGAAGGGCTTCGTAACCATGCCCAAGCTTGATGTCCACACACTTCTTTCAAAGTCCATCACAGTAGTGGCGAGGGACAGAGAGGTCCTCAGGAGTCAAACATGATATCTGTATCTCCATACGACCAGCATCTCTACTTAGCTTTTTATTGCCCACTGCTGGCTGCAAGGCTTTGCCGTTAACTGGGTCGCCTGCTCTAATGGGCTGCTCACTACCTAATTCTCTGACATTTCCTCAACTGCAAATGTCCCTATTAGAACCATTAGTAGTCTCTGTGAGAAAGTTGTGAGTTCCCTTTTCCCAGAGAGTGGTTTGAATACTTCTCTATCATTCGGAAATGCTCTATTTCTTAAAAATCTTAACAGCTACATATTTTCCTACGCCATTACATAAGCACTGTGTTTGGATTGTGTCTTCTCTGTCTGCTGTACTGTGCGATGTCTGATTGACTTTGGGCAAGGATTCATTGTAAGCGAGATTTATAAAGGCAATGAAAGTTACATTCTCAAGAAGCTATTATTAAGAATTCTGTCCCTGATGGTTCAGTGAGTTTGCACAGCGTATAGAAAAGAGAAAGAAAGAACTTGCATTTCTATAGAGCCTTTCAAGGCCTCAGGACCTGCGAAAGCACTTTACAGCCAATGAAGTTCTTTTTTGAAGTGTAGTCACTGTTGTAATGTAGGAAACACAGTAGCCAATTTTCACACAGCAAGATCCCACAAACAGCAATTTGATCATCTGTTTTAGTGTTGTTGGTTGAGGGATAAATATTGGCCCCAGGACACTGGGGAGAACTCCCCTGCTCTTCTTCGAAATAGTGGCTGTGGGATCTTTTGCATCCATCTGAGAGGGCAGACAGGGCATCGGTTTAATGTCTCAATCGAAAGACAGCACCTCTGACAGTGCAGCACTCCCTCAGTACTGCACCAGGGAGTGTCAGCCTGGATTATGGGCTCAAGTCTCTGGATTGGAACTTGAACATACAACCTTCTGACTGAGGGACAAGAATGCTACCCACTGAGCCACGGCTGACCAGCAGGAAGGTGCCAGGTTTGATCCCAAGTCTGAGTTCAGTTAGTTAACCTCGGCCAGGGTGGCAGCAGTAGCAGTACTACAATTAGCCTCAGTTCCCCGGGTTAGAAAGACAAAATACAGCCTGGATTTCCACTCCTGCTTGCAATCCCTACTGGATAGCAACTTAACAGTAACAGTACTTCAAAGTAATTTATTGTATGTGAAATGCTTTGGTATATTTCGTAGAGCCATGATAAGCAGTCATATAAAAGCAAGTTTTATTTTTGCACTGGGTAAGGACGAGATTGGGTTCAGTTGCAATCCCCCATTGGTCAAGTAGCGTAGACTGACATATGAAGAATGGTCACTTGGGTGAAAGAGGAGGAGGGGAGAAAATTGGTGAGGATTTTTCTTCCCGCCATGTGGCTTCCCATTGCCCCTCTTAGCCGGCAGTACTGCCGCCAACAGCAAGCACAACCTCATCAGCAGTGGCCGAAAGTAATTGAGGCAGCTCTGTTCCTCTATGGGGGATGACCAATGTCGTGCAGGAGGGGGCCGAGGCAGAAGGGAAACCGTCTGTGGCTGCTGATGGCTGTGCCTTCAGCCGTCTAGGCCCCAAGCTCTGGAATTCTCTCCCTAAACTTCTCCCCCTCAACAACAACAACAACAACTTGCATTTATATAGCGCCTTTAACGTAGTAAAACGTCCAAAGGCGCTTCACAGGAGCGTAATCAGACAAAATTTGACACTGGGCCACATAAGGAGATATTGGGACAGGTGACCAAAAGCCTGGTCAAAGAGGTAGGTTTTAAGGAGCATCTTAAAGGAGTTAGAGAGAGGTGGAGAGGTTTAGGGAGGGAATTCCAGAGCTCAGGGCCTAGGCAGCTGAAGGCACAGCCACCAATGGTGCAGCAATTAAAATCGGGGGATGGACAAGAGGCCAGAATCAGAGGAGCGCAGAGATCTCGGAGGGTTGTAGGGCTGGAGGAGGTTACAGAGATAGGGAGGGGGCGAGGCCATGGAGGGATTTGAAAACAAGGATGAGAATTTTAAAATTGAGGCATTGCCGGACCGGGAGCTAATGTAGGTCAACGAGCACAGGGGGTGATGGGAGAACGGGACTTGGTGTAAATTAGGATAAGCTGCTGCTTAAACCCTGATATCTGAAAGCGTGCATTGCTCAGCTGAGAATGGACTGCAAAACAGCATATCACACAAGAGGCGGGCTTGTAAGAAAAAAGTAAAGAAAAAGAGTGTGTTACATGGGAGAGAAATAAAAAAAAAACGGAAAAAATAGTGCACCATGTAGATCTGTCTCAAAATAAAAATTACATTCCAAAAGAAATCGTCGGGGATTAAATCTTCAGGTTGCAGCAGTGCAGGAGGTGGAATAAGAGTTTTCCTCAGGCAGGATAATCAGACTTGGTGTTGTACTCTTGAAAACAGTTTTTTAATTAATTTTGTCTATTTTCGGCAGTTAAATATTTCAAACTTTGCCCTGTGGTGCAGCCCAGTGTTGTAATACGACAGACTGCTCTCGCATGGATGTTCCGAGTAACAAGTTGGGAGGCTGACGAATAAACAGGTTATTCTGTTCATCCTGTAGGACCTGGCTACAAAGTCGCAGTAAGTAAAGTGAGGGGAGAAAGTTCAAATCGGTAATTGTGTGGGGGGGGGGGGGGGGGGAGGAATGTCAGATAGGGCGCCGAATGGGCGCAATATCATTGGTGTGCCCGCAGTGCCCGTCCTACGTGGCATTCGTGAGGCCTGAACCACTTTCAGGTTCAGGTCTTGTTAACATTTTCTCGGCAACCTGCTGCGTCTGGGACCTCCTGTAAATATTGGCACGCTCCCGGGGAACCCCTGTAAATATTGGCACGCTCCCGGGGAACCCCTGTAAATATTGGCACGCTCCCGGGGAACCCCTGTAAATATTGGCACGCTCCCGGGGAACCCCTGTAAATATTGGCACGCTCCCGGGGAACCCCTGTAAATACTGGCACGCTCCCGGGGAACCCCTGTAAATACTGGCACGCTCCCGGGGAACCCCTGTAAATACTGGCACGCTCCCGGGGAACCCCTGTAAATACTGGCACGCTCCCGGGGAACCCCTGTAAATACTGGCACGCTCCCGGGGAACCCCTGTAAATACTGGCACGCTCCCGGGGAACCCCTGTAAATACTGGCACGCTCCCGGGGAACCCCTGTAAATACTGGCACGCTCCCGGGGAACCCCTGTAAATACTGGCACGCTCCCGGGGAACCCCTGTAAATACTGGCACGCTCCCGGGGAACCCCTGTAAATACTGGCACGCTCCCGGGGAACCCCTGTAAATACTGGCACGCTCCCGGGGAACCCCTGTAAATACTGGCACGCTCCCGGGGAACCCCTGTAAATATTGGCACGCTCCCGGGGAACCCCTGTAAATATTGGCACGCTCCCGGGGAACCCCTGTAAATATTGGCACGCTCCCGGGGATCCCCTGTAAATACTGGCACGCTCCCGGGGAACCCCTGTAAATACTGGCACGCTCCCGGGGAACCCCTGTAAATACTGGCACGCTCCCGGGGAACCCCTGTAAATATTGGCACGCTCCCGGGGAACCCCTGTAAATATTGGCACGCTCCCGGGGAACCCCTGTAAATATTGGCACGTTCCCGGGGAACCCCTGTAAATATTGGCACGCTCCCGGGGAACCCCTGTAAATACTGGCACGCTCCCGGGGAACCCCTGTAAATACTGGCACGCTCCCGGGGAACCCCTGTAAATATTGGCACGCTCCCGGGGAACCCCTGTAAATATTGGCACGCTCCCGGGGAACCCCTGTAAATACTGGCACGCTCCCGGGGAACCCCTGTAAATACTGGCACGCTCCCGGGGAACCCCTGTAAATATTGGCACGCTCCCGGGGAACCCCTGTAAATATTGGCACGCTCCCGGGGAACCCCTGTAAATATTGGCACGCTCCCGGGGAACCCCTGTAAATATTGGCACGCTCCCGGGGAACCCCTGTAAATATTGGCACGCTCCCGGGGAACCCCTGTAAATATTGGCACGCTCCCGGGGAACCCCTGTAAATATTGGCGCGCTCCCGGGGCACCCCTCTAAGTACTGGCGTGCTCCCGGGGAACCCCTCTAAGTACTGGTGCACTCCTGGGAACCCCCCCCCTGCCAAATACAGGCACACCCCCTGGAACCCCCTTCTAAATACAGACACATTTCCCCCCCTCCCAACTCCGCAACGGTTGGTAGCCTCGGGAAGAGAGCAAAACAGTCTCCAACTTTCTCACCATGTGGAATTTAATCTAAATTTCACACACGGCGCGATTTTCTAATCAACAGCTTCGAGGGTTTTCTAAAGGTTTCACATCACAGGCTTTTATTTGGGGGTGAAGAGAAGGTAGAAAGTCAGTTATTTCAGAATTAACCAGCAATGGAAAAAAAAACAGCCCCATTTAAGTATCAGTAATCATTAGGAAATGTTGAAATCTCCATGCAACAAGTTTTCTCCTATCTGCGTCAGCAATGATTCATGGATGACAGTTGCTGATGTCAGCCCCGGGGAGAAAAGGTTAATAATGACCATGGCAATGCTGCGCAGCGGAGGTTTCCTGCATACGATTTATCGTTAATATTACATTTGTTGTCAACAGTGTGAGAAGAAAAATGAAATGAAAACTGAAGTTGATTAATGACAACCTAAAATAAAAAATTAAAGACACTGGGGAACTTTAAGTCTGGCAGTGATTTTCACCTCGACTTACCATCATGTGGTAAGTGACAGTCTGTGCATTAACAACAACATCAACTTGCATTTATATAGCGCCTTTAATGTGGTAAAACGTCCCAAGGCGCTTCACAGGAGCGATTATCAAACAAAATTTGACACCGAGCCACATAAGGAGATATTTGGACAGGTGACCAAAAGCTTGGTCAAAGAGGTGGGTTTTAGGGAGCGTCTTAAAAGGAGGAGAGAGAGGTAGAGAGGTTTGGGTTAGGGTTGCAATTAAGGCTGGTTCACAGATTCCAACGTGGGTTTAACATGGCGGTAATTCGTTTATACATGTGGGCTGCAAATATCAATGTAGCTAGTTATTGGGGAGGTAAAATTCTCATCCTTGTGTTCAAATCCCTCCATGGCCTTGCCCCTCCCTATCTCTGTAACCTCCTCCAGCCCTACAACCCTCCGAGATCTCTGCACTCCTCCAATTCTGGCCTCTTATGCATTCCTGATTTCCATCGCTCCCACCATTGGCGGCCGTGCCTTCAGCTGCCTAGGCCCTAAGCTCTGGAATTCCCTCCCTAAACCTCTCCACCTCTCTCTCCTCCTTTAAGACGCTCCTTAAAACCTACCTCTTTGACCAAGCTTTTGGTCACCTGTCCTGAAATCTCTTTCTTTGGCTCAGTGTCAAATTTTGTCTGATAACACTCCTGTGAAGCGCGTTGGGACGTTTTTGTTACATTAAAGGCACTATATAAATGTAAGTTGTTGGTGTTGTTCGATTTAACTTTAGACACGCTCCAAACTCTGAGAAGTGATTCTGCCGAAGGTACATCACACACTCAAACCAGGGCTTTAATGTTTGTCTGCACCCTAAAAATTTGTTGACAGAAGACAACAAGCTTGGCAATTGGGTCAATACCTGCAGGCATTGTACTATCTGTGGAGGAATGGGAAGGGTGCAGGAATATGAGGGAAGGACAAACAGGAAAATTACCCTAGGTAGAGGGCCTACTACCATGACTACTGAATTCCCATCCGTCAGCTGAGCAGCGACGTTGGGGGCCGATTCTTGCTAGGTTTAACATGCCAACCGAGGCAACATCCTGGGGTGTGGCACTTGGAGCCACTAGTGAGAGCTGGGTGAATCGTCAGGACCAACTGCTGGGTGCAGTTGTTTGCTATGCACTGCTACCTTTAGAGCTTACTCCATACACCCAAGGGAGAGAGTCAATGGGCCCTATATTTAGATCTATCAGAGGAGCAGTGTATGCAAAGGTTCAAACTCTTCAGGGAGACTCTGTCTGAATTGCGTATGATGTTGGACGTGGTTCTAAAGGGATAAGAGACCCCAATCACTCTGTCTGCTGCTATATATGTGACAGTAGCCATTAATGTTCTGGCTACAGGGTCTCTCCAATCACCAGGAGGTGATTTTTCTGTCATTAGACAAGGCGCCATGTTCACTTGCATTCGATCCACTGTTCAGGAAGGTCCATCCATTTCGTCAGCCGTGGCTCAGTGGGCAGCACTCTCGTCTCTGAGTCAGAAGGTTGTGGGTTCAAGTCCCACTCCAGAGACTTGAGCCCATAATCCAGGCTGATACTCCAGTGCAGTACTGAGGGAGTGCTGCACTGTTGGAGGTGCCGTCTTTCAAGACCCCATCTGCTCTCTCAGGTGGACGTAAAAGATTCCAAGGTGCTATTTCAAAGAAGAGTAGGGGAGTTCTCCCCGGTGTCCTGGGGCCAATATTTATCCCTCAACCAACATCACTAAAACAGATTATCTGGTCATTATCACATTGCTGTTTGTGGGAGCTTGCTGTGCGCAAATTGTCTGCTGCGTTTCCTACATCACAACAGTGACTACACTTCAAAAAGTACTTCATTGGCTGTGAAGCACTTTGGGATGTCCTGAGGTCGTGAAAGGCGACATATAAATGCAAGTCTTTGTTTTTCTCAGCCTAGCTGAGAGATGGAGCACTTTGCAGTGGCTGAGCAATGAACCCTGGGGCAGGGGAGGGGAGGGGATCGAGGGTGAGACGTCCCGTGCTTGAAAAACGTGCCTCTAATGAAGGCGACCGTTGATGGCTGTTACAGCCCACACCTTTCGGCCAAAGGTCGCTTCCATGAGGGCAGGAAATTAACAGGAAGGGGGTAAAAAACAGAGGCAAACATGCCAAAAGAAGCCAACACATTGCTGATTCATTCAATTCACAAGGTGAGGTATTCATTGTGACTCATCTGGACCGACGTTGGTGGGCTACTGATCTTTCACATGCATGAAAAGCAAAGTGCAATCCTATCCAATATCTTGCACAGCCTTTCAATTATTAATCGACCCCAGAGTCACAGGTTTCCCTCTTGCAACCGGTTTCCACCACATTCACTGACACAGAAGTCCAACATGAAGAATTTATTGTTTGCTAAATTGTGACAGAGCTGCTCCCGAAATCATTCCTTTCTCACAGGGCAGTCAGGTGGCGTTGCTTTTTGTCATCCCAGCTTGCGTTGTGTGCAGAAGCCTGTTTACAACGAACCCAGGAAGATCCTGTGTGACGCTGGTGCTATAGATAGTTCCTTCTTTTCTAAGTGTAAATTACAGAGGGATGGAGTTTTTTGGGTAATTAAGGGTAATGACAGGATGTCGCTCTGTGGCGTTCACTCTCTGCATTGAGAAACTACACCTTGTTGATTTCTCCACTCTCTCTCTCCACCCTCCCCTTCCTCCTCGATATACTTACTCATACTGGGGTACAGTTCCACAGCTGCCAGTAGTCAGCCTTCATGCCTGGGCCTTGGTGGTGAGTGTCAGCCAGCTACTAGGCCATGGGGAGCACCGCAGCTGAGCCCAATCCTATCCTCACCTGACATCCACAGGTGTGCAATGTCCAGCCAAAGATCTCAGTATAACAAGGAATCTCGGCTGCTTTGTCTCCTCTTCAACCTGGTGGGCACGGAGGTGAATTGTTGCTCTCCTATTACCATCCTGTCTAAGATCAGCCCTCGTAACACAACTAAAGGATTGAACCCGGGATCTTCCTGCTTTTCAATGGCCTCATACCACACTGGGCGGTGCGTTTACCACAGCCTCGTCAGGGAGAGTTCTACAGTTTATTTTCAATGACAAGCCACTGAGAACAAACATTAATCTTTGCGATTTCTTTTTTCCCCCTCAAACTCCTAATTTTTTTTGCTTATTAGCTAGCTTAACAACAGTACTCACATAAAAGGCCCTGGTTTACCTCGACTCACATACAGGGTCCTGGCTGTGTCATTTCCTTTTTAATGTGTCCAGCTGTGATGTTTTTTTCCTTCTGGAAATGTGATTTAAAACCTAAGATACAAAAGACATTGAGTATTGTGAGGGTTAATTAGTAGGTAAATTGAATGTGATGAGGGAAGTGAAATGACTCTTCAGATGATTAATGATGACTAGTGGGAAATTAATAAAGTGAGGATATTGCTCTCAGTGACCTACACTGTCCTTTGTTCTGCTAAAACATTTTCTTCTTCAGTGCCCTCCAGTCCACGAAGCCACTTCACAAGATTAGGCACAAACTAGCAAGAAAGCCTCAGTAGGTAACTGCACTGCCTGGTATGGTACACAGCCAAACGGACCAGGAAGCTCCAGGTCCCATCCCTGCTCTTTGCTGAGTTTGTTGATCTCAGACAGGGCTGCAGTTGAGGTTCTGCAATGGGCCTCAGTTACCTCAGGCTAGGGAGAGTGAAGAATCAACCAGGGCTGATGTGCACGTAGGTGTTTAAGACCAGGCTCGGTGCCCTACTGGTGATAGGACCAGGCTCGGTGCCCTACTGGCGATAGGACCAGGCTCGGTGCCCTACTGGCGATAGGAATAGGCTCGGTGCCCTACTGGCGATAGGACCAGGCTCGGTGCCCTACTGGCGATAGGACCAGGCTCGGTGCCCTACTGGCGATAGGACCAGGCTCGGTGCCCTACTGGCGATAGGACCAGGCTCGGTGCCCTACTGGCGATAGAACCAGGCTCGGTGCCCTACTGGCGATAGGACCAGGCTCGGTGCCCTACTGGTGATAGGACCAGGCTCGGTGCCCTACTGGCGATAGGACCAGGCTCGGTGCCCTACTGGCGATAGAACCAGGCTCGGTGCCCTACTGGCGATAGGACCAGGCTCGGTGCCCTACTGGTGATAGGACCAGGCTCGATGCCCTACTGGTGATAGGACCAGGCTCGATGCCCTACTGGCGATAGGACCAGGCTCGGTGCCCTACTGGTGACAGGACCAGGCTCGGTGCCCTACTGGCGAAAGGACCAGGCTCGGTGCCCTACTGGTGAAAGGACCAGGCTCGGTGCCCTACTGGCGATAGGACCAGGCTCGGTGCCCTACTGGCGATAGGACCAGGCTCGGTGCCCTACTGGTGATAGGACCAGGCTCGGTGCCCTACTGGCGATAGGACCAGGCTCGATGCCTTACTGGCGAAAGGACCAGGCTCGGTGCCCTACTGGTGATAGGACCAGGCTCGATGCCCTACTGGTGATAGGACCAGGCTCGATGCCCTACTGGCGATAGGACCAGGCTCGGTGCCCTACTGGTGAAAGGACCAGGCTCGATGCCCTACTGGCGATAGGACCAGGCTCGGTGCCCTACTGGCGAAAGGACCAGGCTCGGTGCCCTACTGGCGAAAGGACCAGGCTCGGTGCCCTACTGGCGAAAGGACCAGGCTCGGTGCCCTACTGGCGATAGGACCAGGCTCGGTGCCCTAATGGCGATAGGACCAGGCTCGATGCCCTACTGGTGATAGGACCAGGCTCGTTGCCCTACTGGCGAAAGGACCAGGCTCGATGCCCTACTGGTGATAGGACCAGGCTCGATGCCCTACTGGCGAAAGGACCAGGCTCGGTGCCCTACTGGCGAGAGGACCAGGCTCGGTGCCCTACTGGCGATAGGACCAGGCTCGATGCCCTACTGGCGAAAGGACCAGGCTCGATGCCCTACTGGTGATAGGACCAGGCTCGATGCCCTACTGGCGATAGGACCAGGCTCGGTGCCCTACTGGTGATAGGAGCAGGCTCGGTGCCCTACTGGTGATAGGACCAGGCTCGGTGCCCTACTGGCGATAGGACCAGGCTCGGTGCCCTACTGGCGATAGGACCAGGCTCGGTGCCCTACTGGCGATAGGACCAGGCTCGGTGCCCTACTGGTGATAGGACCAGGCTCGGTGCGCTACTGGTGATAGGACCAGGCTCGGTGCCCTACTGGTGATAGGACCAGGCTCGGTGCCCTACTGGTGATAGGACCAGGCTCGGTGCCCTACTGGTGATAGGACCAGGCTCGTTGCCCTACTGGTGATAGGACCAGGCTCGGTGCCCTACTGCCGAAAGGACCAGGCTCGGTGCCCTACTGGCGAAAGGACCAGGCTCGGTGCCCTACTGGCGAAAGGACCAGGCTCGGTGCCCTACTGGCGAGAGGACCAGGCTCGGTGCCCTACTGGCGATAGGACCAGGCTCGATGCCCTACTGGCGAAAGGACCAGGCTCGATGCCCTACTGGTGATAGGACCAGGCTCGGTGCCCTACTGGTGATAGGACCAGGCTCGGTGCCCTACTGGTGATAGGACCAGGCTCGGTGCCCTACTGGTGATAGGACCAGGCTCGGTGCCCTACTGGCGATAGGACCAGGCTCGGTGCCCTACTGGTGATAGGACCAGGCTCGATGCCCTACTGGTGATAGGACCAGGCTCGATGCCCTACTGGTGATAGGACCAGGCTCGGTGCCCTACTGGCGATAGGACCAGGCTCGATGCCCTACTGGTGATAGGACCAGGCTCGATGCCCTACTGGTGATAGGACCAGGCTCGGTGCCCTACTGGCGAAAGGACCAGGCTCGATGCCCTACTGGCGAAAGGACCAGGCTCGATGCCCTACTGGTGATAGGACCAGGCTCGATGCCCTCCTGGTGATAGGACCAGACTCGGTGCCCTACTGGTGATAGGACCAGGCTCGGTGCCCTACTGGCGATAGGACCAGGCTCGGTGCCCTACTGGTGAAAGGACCAGGCTCGGTGCCCTACTGGCAAAAGGACCAGGCTCGATGCCCTACTGGCGAAAGGACCAGGCTCGATGCCCTACTGGCGATAGGACCAGGCTCGATGCCCTACTGGTGATAGGACCAGGCTCGGTGCCCTACTGGCGAAAGGACCAGGCTCGGTGCCCTACTGGTGATAGGACCAGGCTCGGTGCCCTACTGGTGATAGGACCAGGCTCGATGCCCTACTGGCAAAAGGACCAGGCTCGATGCCCTACTGGCGAAAGGACCAGGCTCGATGCCCTACTGGTGATAGGACCAGGCTCGATGCCCTACTGGCGAAAGGACCAGGCTCGATGCCCTACTGGCGAAAGGACCAGGCTCGATGCCCTACTGGTGATAGGACCAGGCTCGATGCCCTACTGGTGATAGGACCAGGCTCGATGCCCTACTGGCGATAGGACCAGGCTCGATGCCCTACTAAATGCTACTCAATGCCTTAAGCAGCTGAGCCATTGTGGGGCTTAAGATTTCAGGTCTGTTGTTAGCAAAGTAACATTTTGGGATACAGTTTATGAGTAATTTGAGACATGACGTGGTGAGTGTAACATTTTCGGGAGGAACAGATGACTTTGGGCCTATGGTTCCCAAATCTCCCCACCACTGGGGGTTTTCCTTGCCTCATGTCTGGTTCTATTGGAGACTGATCGAGATTGATTGCAATGATTAGCCATCAACTCCATTATCATTGTATCCTGCAACTACCACGATGGTAGAAGGCGAACTAGATGGACCTTGGTCTTTTTTCATCGAGCAATTCCTATGTCATCTCACATGCGAATGGAACATTAACAATTGCCCCTTCAGTGTACCCAAACATGTCAGTCCAGCACCTTTCGGACTGAGAAACCTGGGGAAAAAATGTATTTAACTCACAGCATTTCTTCAGATTATTCCCCTTTGCAGTGGGGTTCTCATAAACAAACTATTGGATATATATTCCCCTCCCCCATATTCAATGTGGCCAGTTTACTTTTTCAAGGCAAACAATCCTTCCTTAAACCCTCGGCCTAGTCCAAAAATGGTAAAGGTAAATGAGTCAAACTTGTTGCCAGGGTAACTGGCACACAAGCATCTGTGAAGATATTCATAGAATCACCTGTATGTCGATACCTTAATACAAAGGAAGCCTTTCTTATCAGGTTAGACATGTCCATTCAGAGCAGGAGCACAGCCTGGTGTGTGGGTATGGTTGAAGGGCTGGTTCAAGGGGTGTGAGGGACCCTTACATCGGCTGCTCTGTGGCCCTCCCCTCACTATGGTAGTCTTAACACTGGAGGAGTGGGCTGTTAGTCTACAATGATTATTCGCCCAGTGGCTTTCTGTTGCTACAGTTACTGACTGTTCCTCTGGTATATCACTGCTCTGTTTACAGCTGGTTTACTTGGAACTAAAGGCCTCCTGAAATGTGACAGGTTTCATCAAACAATTTTACACTGACTCAGACCACAGCTGAAAGCTCTCCAGAGACCACTTTGGTACAGTGTTAAACGTTATTGCAAGAGATTGTCAGCAGTTTTCCTTCTCTGTGTGTCTTCGCTTCCCTCTCTCCCTGTTTGGTTTTAAAATTGCTGGGTTCCATTTTGCGCACTGTTCTTGACTGATTTACGTCTGACTTGACCATGTCATTGGAACGAGGCTCACGGCACCTTGTCATGTCGATTTATTTGTGTCCCTGCTCCGTGCCTGAAGCATGGCTCACGATTTGCCGAGTTAGCAGTGTGGCTTCCTGCACTTCAGTATTTCAATGAAACCTCACAACAAGAGAAAGTGGAATGCAATGTGACACCAGACTGGGGGGGGTTCTGACTCACTCCATATTTATTATTACAATAACAAATTCATCTTTATTAACAATCAAAGTCTTCAAATTCATCTTTGTTTCCAAGTGGTTTGTTAATAGTCAAAGAATATTTGGTATACTCTAGGTAGTGATTTTCCCATTTAGACCCCGATGTGTTCTTAATCGATTTTCTGATTGATTCATTTCAATTACTTCACTATTGATAAATAATGGTGCTGCAGGGAATTCTCAAGTGCATTGGAACAAGAGAATGAAGTGAGGATGAAGATTTTCTCCTGATTCTTGCTGGAGGATGGTGCCATGGACACCATTCCCCCACAGCACCTCACCCAATGGCCATTCTGCACAGTAAGTGCCAATCGGCTTATTGACTGTGGGGAGCGTCACAGCTGAGCCCAATCCTGTCCTTGCCGAACTGACGTCCACACTTTTCAATTAGAAGCCACTGGACAATGATCGGGTATGCAGGAACCCTGGATGATTTTACCCCCACCCCTTTTCCAACCCAGGGGCACCAAGGCGAATTATGATGTTATGGCTTAGTTTCACACTGAGTTCCGGATTTCCACAACCTTTTATGTGCGATTTTGCTCCTGGATGGCCTGGCTCTGGTTTTGAGGTTTTGCCCCCTTAATTTGGCTTCTCTGTATCCACCCTATCGAATCCTATTGCCATTGCACCTACACTGCACCTTCAAGGGAGCTCAAGATTCTCTTTGAGTTAGAGGGATGTATCAGATGGAGATAAGAATATAAGAAATAGGAGCAGGAGTAGGCCATACGTCCCCTTGAGCCTGCTCCGTCATTCAATAAGATCATGGCTGATCTTCAACCTCAATTCCACTTTCCTGCCCGATCCCCATATCCCTTGATTCCCCTAGAGTCCAAAAATCTATCGATCTCAGCCTTGAATATATTCAACTATTCAGTATCCACAGCCCTCTGGGGTGGAGAATTCCAAAGATTCACAACCCTCTGAGTGAAGAAATGACAGGTGACCAAAAGCTTGGTCAAAGAGGTAGGTTTTAAGGAGCGTCTTAAAGGAGGAGAGAGAGGTGGAGAAGTTTAGGGAGGGAATTCCAGAGCTTAGGGCAGAGGCAGCTGAAGGCACGGCCGCCAATGGTGGAGCGATGAAAATCGGAGATGCACAGGAGGCCAGAATTGGAGGAGTGCAGAGATCTCGTAGGGCTGGAGGAGGTTACAGAGATAGGGAGGGGCAAGGCCATGGAGGGATTTGAACACAAGGATGAGAATTTTAAATTGCTGGACTGGGCACCAATGTAGGTCAGCGAGGGGTGATGGGTGAACGGGTGATGCGAGGACAGGGGTGATGGGCGATGCATGGACCATATGCTTCCGTTCCACACTGGGCAGTGTATCTACCAGCTGAACCATGAGGGCACCTTGCTCATATTTAATATTCTCCTACATTTAGCTCCATAGCTGCTGAAACAGCTATTCCTAATGAATAGTTGTTTGGGCATTTTGAACATCCAGCTCAAACACCGACCTGTACTCTACTTAGGCACTTTAAAAAGAACCTACACAGCAACACATTTCCACCCACGTACTTTGAGACAGCTGGGCAACAGATATTGTAATTAGGCACATTATTCACAGCAGAGGTGCTGTGTCTAGACTCCAGTGCACGTATTACCACTTCATTCATAGAGCTTAAAATAAATGTACAGAAGCAACAAATAACATTTTATAACTAATTACTGTAATTGTTCCTCAGTCGCAGGTGATTTTCGGTTGTTTTTCTGCACAATGTGCCGAATAAGGAATAATTAAAGAGTCTGTTCGGAAATGCTTATTGGCCACAGCTTTAAAGCGACACTGGATAATGTGTTTGGCAAACTTTTTTTTTGAGAAAAGGAGAAGAACTAGAAGAGCTCAGTATCGGAAACATCCTGATGGTGTCCTGCGCGAGTCACAAGGCGATGTGTTTCACTCACTTATTTCCCCCTTTCCTCACCAACCTTTGTTGGTTCCCTGTCCTCCACCATATCAACATCAACATCTTCACCGTCCTCCTCCATGGCCAGCTCCACCCCATGTCTGAGAACTTCAGTCCCATGTCCCAACAAGCACCCTCTGCTCCTCCGACTCTGATTCGGGAGTGCTGCATTGTTGGAGGTGCCGTCGTTCAGAACAGATGTTAAAACAACGAGTCTGCTTGCTCGGACTTTTTTGTGCATTCTCGGGATGTGGACATCGTTGGCAAGGCTGCATTTATTATCCATCCCTAGTTGCCCTGAGAAGGTGTTGGTGGGCCTTCTTCTATGTGGGGATGGTGCTCCCACAATGGTATTAGGTAGGGAATTCCAAGATGATGAAGGAGCAACAGTATATGTCCAAGTCAAGATAGTGCATGACTTGCAGGGAAACTTGGAGGTGTGGTGTTCCCATGATATTGCTGTTGCATCTCGGTGGTAGAGGTCATAGGGGATGGAGGTGCTGTCAAAGTAACCTTGAATTGCTACTGTGCATCCTGCAGATTGTATATATTGCAGCCACGATCGTCCAGTAATAGGGGCACTAATCAAGCGAGCTGATCTGCCCTGCATGGCATTGAGCTTCTTGAGTATTGTTGTGGCTGCACCCATCCAGGCATGTGGTAAGTATTTCATCACACTCCTGACTTGAGCCTTGTCAATGGTGGATGGGCTTTGAGGGGTCAGGAGGTGAACCACTTGTCACAGAGCACCCAGCCTCTACCCTGCTCTTGTCGCCATGGTGTTGATATGGCTGGTCCATTTAAGATTCTGGTCAGTGGTGAGCCCCAGGATGTTGATGGCGGGCAACTCAACGATGATGGTGCCATTGAAAGTCAACGGAAGATAGCTGGGCTTTCTCTTATTCAAGAAGATCATTACGTGGAACTTATGTAGTGTAAATGTTATTTGCCACTTGCCAGCCCAAGCCTGGGTGGAATACGGGTCCTGCCTTGGGCTGCTTCATTATTGGAGGAGTTGGGAATGGAACTGAACACTGTGGAATAGTCAATGAACAGCCCCACACCTGACCTTATGATAGAGGGAAGGTCATTGATGAATCAGCTGAAGATGATTGGGCCGAGGTGACTTCCCTGAGGAACTCCTACAGTGATGTCCTAGGGTTGAGATGATTGGCCTTCGATAGCCCCTACCATCTTCCTTTGTGCCAGATATGACTCCAGCCACTGGAGGGTTTTCTCTTTGACCCCACTGACCTCAATTTTTCTCCTTAGAGCCAGACTTGGTCCAGCGCTGCCTCGATGTTGAGTGCAGCGACTTTCATCTCTCTTCTGGCACTCAGTTCTTGAGTCCATGTCTGGAACAAGGCTGTGATGAGGTCTGGAGCTGAGTAGTTCTGGTGGAACCTGAACTGAGCATCGATGAGCAGGTTATTGGTGAGGAGGTGGTGATTGATGACACTCTACTGATGATTGAGAGGAGGCTGAAAGGATGGTAATTGGCCAGGTTAGATTCATCCTGTTTTTTCTGGATAGCACATACGTGGGCATTGTCAGGTAGATGCCAATCTCATAGCCGTACTGAAAAAGCGTGGCTAGGGGAATGGCTAGCTCTGGTGCACAGGTCTTCAGCAATGCAGCTGGGCCCATAGCCTTTTGCTGTGTCTAGTGCACTCAGCTGTGGCTTGATGTCATGTGCAATGAACTGAATTGGCTGGACATTGGCATCTTTGATGCTGGAAGAGGCTGAGTAGGATTGTCCACTCAGTACGTTCAGATGAAGACGCAAGTAGTTGACCTAGCAATTTCATTGTTTATTTCATGATGACCTTGGGTTTCACTACTGCAGCTATTCTTAAAGCTGCAGTCCTTCTGTCATCTGGTGTTCTCCAAGGGAGCTGTAATTCAGTTCTGCCTCAATAGGACCAACGGGTATCTCACTGGCCTTCCCTCTCTAGCTGCTGGTGTTGTAGAAGGAAGGGCAATACAGGCTGGACTAGAGTATTCAACCTGACGTGCCTTATCCGGCTTCACCCTGCAAAAGGCCACTGCCATGGAAGAGGTGGAGAAGAAGAGAGACTGTCTGAACCAGTGGCAGAAAAGGACCCTGGACGTCAGCCACCTTCTGCCAGTCTGTGACCATGCAGCATGCGGGGAACCTTATGTTGGCTGCATGCTTTTGTGTTTGTTTCTTGCCACATTTCATGGGTCACAGGTCCGATGCATTGACATAGCAACGATGCAGGGTGCCGCAGTAACACGTGTGCATGGCTGTGCGTCTGGAAGGCAGGTGAACAGTTGCCAGGGAGCATTAAATGCTCCATCAAGCTTACACTTGATGAGATCTCTGCGCTCCTCCACTTCTGGCTTCTTGCGCATCCCCAATTTTCTTCGCTCCACCATTGGCGGCCGTGCCTTCAGCTGCCTAGGCCCCAAGCTCTGGAATTCCCTCCCTAAACCTCTCCACCTCTCTCTCCACCTTTAAGACGCTCCTTAAAACCTCCCTCATTGACCAAGCTTTTGGTCACCTGTCCTAATATCTCGTTATGTGGCTCTGTGTCAAATTTTGTTTGATAATCGCTCCTGTGTAGCGCCTTGGAACGTTTTACTATGTCAAAGGCGCTGTATAAACGTACGTTGTTGTTGTTGAAGTGTTGAACTATGCAAAGTATGAGCACACTTAACTTCTCATCCTATTTTTCTTCATCAGCTCCGAGGACCTGGTCACAAGTGACAGCAGTGATTATTTCAGCCACCTCTATCCAGGCCATTCTCGCACTACTCTTCAGAGCAGATGACCCTCTGCTCCAAAAAAAAGACCACCCTTCTCTTCACCACTTCCTGCTAGCAACACCTCTATAGCTACATCCTGGAGAACCGCTGTATGTCATCCTGGTCTTGCTGCAGCAATTTCTACGCCTCAGGAGCAGTACAGCTCAGGGGAGCAGCAGCCCTTTAACAGCTGCTGGCCTCAGATAACGAGCTCCATTTGTCTTTGTGTGCGGCGCGCCAGGAACGCTGCGATGGTATGCGAAGGAGCCAGCCCTGCGTTATAGCGGGATGTCAGCTCGCAACGCCTCAGACGCGTGCAGCACCGAAGAACATCGCTCCGGCTGCCACGACCCAGCGACCGCATTATTGGGCCGCAAAAGAAGACAATAACGAGGAAGAAAAGGCCGTTTGATCCATTGACCTCATTCTTTACAATTGATTATTTACAGTTTATAATGCCACGGATTTTCCCTGACCACAGTGTCAACTGTGGCTCAGTGGATAACACTCTCGCCTCTGAGTCAGAATGTTGTGGGTTAAGTCCCACTCCAGAGACCTGAACACATAATCCAGACTGATACTCCAGTGCTGTACTGAGGAAGTGCTGCTGCGTTTCCTACATTACAACAGTGACTACACTTCAAAAGTACTGTATTGGCTGTAAAGCGCTTTGTGACATCCTGAGGTCGTGAAAGGCACTATATAAATGCAAATTTTTCTTTTATTTAATCGTTTAGAAAAGAACGGGTGGCAATTACATAGGACCTTATCACGTCTCTCAGAAATATGGCAAGATACTTCATACACAACAAATTATTTTGAAGTGTAGTGACCGCTGGTATATAGGTAGATGTGGCAGCCAGCAATGAGGTGAATGACCTGTCAATTTACTTTTGGTGGTGTTGGCTGAGGGAGGAATATTGGCCCAGGTCACCGGGTGAACTGCTCTTCTTCACATAGTACCATGGGGTCCTTACATCATAGACATTTCAGCACTGAAGAGGCCACTCGGCCCATCAGAACGATCTACTCCAACCCCATTCCCTGCTCTTTCCCTGTAATTTTTTTGAATACTCTTCTTTCTCAAGGGTTTCTCCAATTCTTCCTTAAATGTTGTGACTGACTCGGCTTCAAAAGCACTAATCGTAATGTTTGTAATAACCCTATATGTGAAAATATACCTTCTAAACACCCCTTTAAGCTTTGAGTACCAGCCCTGAGTTTATGCCCCCTTGTTGCAGGCTGGGAGTATGCAATTTCACAATACATCCCGGGACCTCAGGAGCAGAATCCGAACCCCCCTTAATGAGGGATTCAGATGATCTTTCAGAATGTTCCTGTAGTGGTGCAGTGAGCTAAAACACTGCTTTTCCACCTTTGGAACCTGAGATCCAAACACTTTTGACAGAGAGGATAAAAGTCTGTCCCCACCAGCTCAGTGAAGTCCTAAGTGAAATGTGACCAGACAGTCTCATTCGAAGCCCAGGTCCCAGGAGGGCTGAGTTCACAGAACAGGAGTGCCCATAATTTGGCTCTAAGTGGGTAATCTCATCACAGCTGCTGCACAGGAGGCTGGTGTGGAAAAGGCTGCTCTTTTGAGTTTCTCCAATGCATGGGACACAATTTAATTTAGCTCTTGGACAGTATATTAAGTGTCTTTCCAAAACACCCAGCATTCAAAGCCTCTTCTTCAACATCTCTGGTGAAGTTGTGTGCCAATCAGGATGAGAGTGACAGTCCTGACTTTCTTTTTGTACCTGGTGTCTGTATCAATCACTCCCAGGGCAGGTACAGGGTTAGATACAGAGTAATACTCCCTCTACACTGTCCCATCAATCACTCCCAGGGCAGGTTCAGCACGAGCTAGATACAGAGTAAAGCTCCCTCTACACTGTCCCATCAATCACTCCCAGGGCAGGTACAGCACGGGTTAGATACAGAGTAAAGCTCCCTCTACACTGTCCTGTCAAACACTCCCAGGGCACGTACAGCACGGGTTAGATACAGAGTAAAGCTCCCTCTACACTGTCCCATCAAACACTCCCAGGGCAGGTACAGGGTTAGATACAGAGTAAAGCTCCCTCTACACTGTCCCGTCAAACACTCCCAGGGCAGGTACAGCACGGGTTAGATACAGAGTAAAGCTCCCTCTACACTGTCCCATCAAACACTCCCAGGGCAGGTACAGGGTTAGATACAGAGTAAAGCTCCCTCTACACTGTCCCATCAAACACTCCCAGGGCAGGTACAGTGTTAGATACAGAGTAAAGCTCCCTCTACACTGTCCCATCAAACACTCCCAGGGCAGGTACAGGGTTAGATACAGAGTAAAGCTCCCTCTACACTGTCCCGTCAAACACTCCCAGGGCAGGTACAGGGTTAGATATAGAGTAAAGCTCCCTCTACACTGTCCCGTCAAACACTCCCAGGGCAGGTACAGCACGGGTTAGATACAGAGTAAAGCTCCCTCTACACTGTCCCATCAAACACTCCCAGGGCAGGTACAGGGTTAGATACAGAGTAAAGCTCCCTCTACACTGTCCCATCAAACACTCCCAGGGCAGGTACAGTGTTAGATACAGAGTAAAGCTCCCTCTACACTGTCCCATCAAACACTCCCAGGGCAGGTACAGGGTTAGATACAGAGTAAAGCTCCCTCTACACTGTCCCGTCAAACACTCCCAGGGCAGGTACAGGGTTAGATATAGAGTAAAGCTCCCTCTACACTGTCCCATCAAACACTCCCAGGGCAGGTACAGGGTTAGATACAGAGTAAAGCTCCCTCTACACTGTCCCGTCAAACACTCCCAGGGCAGGTATAGGGTTAGATACAGAGTAAAGCTCCCTCTACACTGTCCCATCAAACACTCCCAGGGCAGGTACAGGGTTAGATACAGAGTAAAGCTCCCTCTACACTGTCCCATCAAACACTCCCAGGGCAGGTACAGGGTTAGATACAGAGTAAAGCTCCCTCTACACTGTCCCGTCAAACACTCCCAGGGCAGGTACAGCAATAGGTTAGATACAGTGCTATTAAAATCAGCCAGGATGCCCGCTCTGAGTGGCCAATTTCTATCTCCATTATGCCCCAGAAGGGCATTTAAAATACGTAAATATGGGCAGAGATTGGTTTCGACAGATCTCTGCCAATTTTGCGTTTAATAGGCTCTGTAAGAAGATTTATTCAACGGTTTCAAGGCCATTGCTGCACAGTTTCGCATTTTTTTCTGCCGCCGCGTACGTTCCTGTGAGCCTTACTGTCACCAATGGGTTTCCCCCTTTCTGATTTTTTGGGAGGAAGGGCCAGTAGGGGGATGCCAGGCAAGTCCAGCTGCACAACAGATGTTCTTTGCCCACTCATCGGTACGCACATACCCACATCTACAGACAGAGGTGCACGTACTTTGCCGTGGCAGAGAATTCATGCTTGCTGAGGATCCTACTCCCAAGGTAGTTGATGACAGTGTACCTAATGGCAGATCTGTGTGAAAGCCTGATTAACTGGAATGATGACTGGACCTTCAGAAACACCAGTAAGAAGGCATGGGTGACCAACAACCAGCATAGTCTGATTGGCCACTGATGCCGAGATACCACCAACCATATCTGGCGTACCTACCTAGCAACAGCCATGGGGAACCGTGGGAAAGGGCTGTGCGCTAAGTGATCTGTAGCAACACCTGCACATGGAAGCCTTCAATTAAATGGACACAGCATCCTGCACTGAATGCATGGCCAGTAAAGCTTAACCACTTCAGTAGGAATTCTATAAGAGGCAATGCGAATTCTCAAACAGTTGACAAATTCAACAGTCTGTGACTGACAATAACGAGCATTATTTTGCCACGCAGGAAAAGATTGTGCACAATTCCCGAGAAGGACAGGCCACAGGAAGATGGACAACAGAAGGGGAAGACAATGCAAATCCTGGGAACTCGCTCAGCTAATGCCGAAGGGAATGGAGACATGGGGAGGGCGTGCGCCCACAAATGCTTTGTGCTGATTAAATGCTGGTGGCCCAGGATCAGAAATGCTTCCTTTTTTTTTTAAGGCTCAGACTCTGAGGAGACCCTTACATGAGCCTCACAGGAAACTCATGACATTTCTCATTCTTCTTACCTCCACTGAAGCTGGAAGCACGAAAGATGCTGCAGAGAGAGAGAGACACAGAGAGAGAGAGAGAGAGAAGGAACCAATGCCAGAACCTTAAACATCTGGCACTGCCAGCAGCAATTGGCCTGCTCCGTCGTGAGCCCTATCATTTGCACTCGGAGAGGTTAACGTGAGGTGATACAGATAGTCTAGATGAGGAACTCACAAGGAAACCAGAGGATGAGGTTTTGGAGGTGGAGTGTGATGTACCTGAGTGGAAGCTGAAGAGATGTCAGGCTCTGTCTGTTGAGCATTCAGACGATGATCTCAAGGGTCCTGCCAATGAAAGGACGCATGCTTGCAGAGCATCAGAACCAGGCGAAGGCAATGCTGAAACTGTCTACAAATATGTGGTAGATGGCAGGGATGGCGGCAGAATTCAATGCCATCCTTTGTGGCACTTTCAAAGAGGGCTTCTCTACAACGCAAAGGACCCTAGAGTGAGTGGCAGCTCCAGGAGCATCTCCACATGCCCCGCAGATCAGAGACTTCTTGACACGTAACTCCATGGATATATCGAGGAATGATCTTCAGAGCTGTACGCCCTGGTGGCTGGGTATCTGAATTTCAGGCCCTTAGATTCTAACTCAAGAACGAGACATGGTGACAAAGTCATTCAATACACACACAATGATGCCCGCATTGTGTAACGTGGAGATTAATCCTGCAGAATGCCTCACACAAAGATGCTTTAGTGAGACTGCAGCTCCCTTGAGCACGAGCTCCTTTCTGCATATTGATTCATGATGATACAGAAAATGGATACCTTTCACTTTAGGCTGCAGAGGAATTTGAGCAGCCTCGACTTGCTCACTCAGTAATTGAAAGAGTGCTGATTCCAAGTGCACAGAAGAATGGGACTTTAAGTGATGTCATTCTTTTTTTTAATTTATTCGTTCATGGGATGTGGGCGTCGCTGGCAAGGCCAGCATTTATCGCCCATCCCTAATTGCCCTTGAGAAGTTGGTGGTGAGCCGCCTTCTTGAACCGCTGCAGTCCGTGTGGTGAAGGTTCTCTCACAGTGCTGTTAGGAAGGGAGTTCCAGGATTTTGACCCAGCGACGATGAAGGAACGGTGATATATTTCCAAGTCAGGATGATGTGTGACTTGGAGGGGAACGTGCAGGTGGTGTTGTTCCCATGTGCCTGCTGCCCTTGTCCTTCTAGGTGGTAGTGGTCGCGGGTTTGGGAGGTGCTGTCGAAGAAGCCTTGGTGAGTTGCTGCAGTACATCCTGTGGATGGTACACACTGCAGCCACAGTGCACCGGTGGTGGAGGGAGTGAATGTTTAGGGTGGTGGATGGGGTGCCAATCAAGTGGGCTGCTTTGTCCCGGATGGTGTCGAGCTTCTTGAGTGCTGTTGGAGCTGCACTCATCCAGGTATTCCATCACACTTCTGACTTGTGTCTTGTAGATGGTGGAAAGGCTTTGGGGAGTCAGGAGGTGAGTCACTTGCCGCAGAATACCCAGCCTCTGACTTGCTCTTGTAGCCACAGTATTTATATGGCTGGTCCAGTTAAGTTTCTGGTCAATGGTGACCCCCAGGATGTTGATGGTGGGGGATTTGGTGATGGTAATGCCATTGACTGTCAAGGGGAGGTGGTTAGACTCTCTCTTGTTGGAGATGGTCATTGCCTGGTACTTGTCTGGCGCGAATGTTACTTGCCACTTATGAGCCCAAGCCTGGATGTTGTCCAGGTCTTGCTGCATGCGGGTATGGACTGCTTCATTATCTGAGGGGTTGTGAATGGAACTGAACACTGTGCAATCATCTCTGGAATTCAGTTCTTTTGTCCATGTTTGGACCAAGGCTGTAATGAGGTCTGGAGCTGAGTGGTCCTGGCGGAACCCAAACTGAGCATCGGTGAGCAGGTTATTGGTGAGTAAGTGCCGCTTGATAGCACTGTCGACGACACCTTCCATCACTTTGCTGATGATTGAGAGTAGACTGATGGGGCGGTAATTGGCTGGATTGGATTTGTCCTGCTTTTTGTGGACAGGACATACCTGGGCAATTTTCCACATTGTTAGGTAGATGCCAGTGTTGTAGCTGTACTGGAACAGATTGGCTAGAGGTGCGGCTTGTTCTGGAGCACAAGTCTTCAGCACTACAGCCAGGATGCTGTCAGGGCCCATAGCCTTTGCTGTATCCAGTGCACTCAGCCGTTTCTTGATATCACGTGGAGTGAATCGAATTGGCTGAAGACTGGCTTCAATGATGGTGGAGATATCGGCAGGAGGCCGAGATGGATTATCCACTCGGCACTTCTGCCTGAAGATGGTTGCAAACGCTTCAGCCTTGTCTTTTGCACTCATGTGCTGGACTCCACCATCATTGAGGTTGGGATTTTCACGGAGCCTCCTCCTGGTAGATATCATTCTACCAGGTCACCAAGGAAGAGTCATTGCTTTGTTTGCATTTAGTCCCTTTCACCAGACTAGAAGCCCTCATTATCTGTCGTTTGAGGTGCTCTCTGACAAGTGAGAAAGCAATGTCGGAGGGGCTGTCTTTCAGATGAGACGTTAAACCGTGACCCCATCTGCCCTCTCAGGTGGACGTAAAAGATCCCAGGGCACTATTCGAAGAAGAGCAGGGGCGTTCTCCCTGGTGTCCTGCCAAACATTTATCCCTCAACCAACACCTTAAAACAGATAATCTAGTCATTTATCTCATTGCTGTTTGTGGGAGCTTGCTGTGCGCAAATTGGCTGCCAGGTTTCCTACATTACAACAGTGACTATGCTTCAAATGTACATCATTGGTTGGGATTGCTTTGGGACGTCCTGAGGTCGTGAAAGGCGCTATATAAATGCAAGTTCTTATGGAGTAATTCTGACTTTGGATGATGGTGTGAAACATGTGATATCGAATCAGCCTTCCGATATACACCTCTCCCGATTTTAATTTCCACAGACTTCAGTGAGATGTATAACGGGCGGCTGAATCGATATTGCCCGTTTTACATTGTCACCTAAAGTCAAAATTACCCCTAATGTTCTTAACATGTATAATGTAACAGTAGACACATATGTGCAAAGGTGTTAGCCAGACTTTAATGAAAGAAGATTGACCGGGAAGTGTGCCAAAAGACAACTACAGACAGCAAATCAGCACACCACAGAAAGAGACTGAACTGTTTCAATAAAGCAGGAGATAAATTCCCATCTTTAGTGGTCCTCGAAATCTGGCTGCACGCCTGATTTTCTAATATACACACCTAGCGCACGGAATGTTAAAGGCAGAATTTTGCCCTGGTCAATGAGGTTATATGTCTTCATAGGGTTCGTCTTAATGGATAGAACATTGTGGGAAGAGTCAGTCCAATTTGCTTTTCTAAAGCTCTGTGCTGGGGGCACGAATTCCTAAAATGACCCCTCATATTGCTGGTACTCGAGCTATAGAGTTAACATGAGCATACCAGTACTGCCTTGTTATATAGACTACAAGGTTAAATTTGGAGATTTGAATTTTACTGTTATCATACGTTGTGTTGAACCCAGCTGATGCTGTCATCGGAACATAGGAGCAGGAGTAGGCCATTCAGCCCCTCGAGCCTGTTCTGCTCATGGCTGATCTGTATCTTAACTCCATCTACCCGCCTTGGTTCCGTAACCTTTAATACCCTTGCTGAACAAAAATCTCTCAATCTCAGTTTTGAAATCTTCAATTGATTCCCAGCCTCAGCAGCTTTTTTAATCCTGAAATGAAATTTTTAATTTTGCTTATGATGATTTAAACTCTGTTGATTCATGCTAAGTATTAATCTTCTTTTGAATCTATACTGTCCAGTTGCACGTGCCGTTCAATAAAGTAGTTATTAATCGGACAGAATGTCGTGACAAGTCTTCACAAAGGTCTTCCAAAGTACTGAGCGTTAAATAGTTGCTGGCTGTGACAATTTATTTAATTGAGTTAGTTTACGCAGGAAGGCTCCAGTCACTTTAGGCATCACAATACACACCGCTGGCCATAACCCGTAAATCCTCATCCAACTGCTCTCTGCTCCCAAAGAAAGAGAGGGCCGGACACATCACTGCTTTTACTCACTTCGGATATCATTTTTTTCTCAGCAATTTTCTCCCTCTCCATCCTCTCAAGGTGCTGACTTACAGGGTGCAATTTTGACCTAACCCGCCTGGTGGCAAACTGACGGGATGGGCTGCAGCGCTGGTTTTACAACCCCCCCCCACCTCGGTTTTACTCTTCATGGGGTTGATGGTATATGATGATTGCACCATATCTGGATGGGACAGGCTGGATGGAGCAGTTGGTCCTTTCAAGAACAGCAAGTTGTATTTATATGGCTCCTTTAAGGTAGTAAAACGTCCCAAGGTGCGTCACAGGACCATAATCAGACAAAATTTGACACCAAGCCACATAAGGAGATATTAACATTCGCACCAGACAAGTGCCAGGCAATAACCATCTCCAACAAGAGAGAGTCTAACCACCTCCCCTTGACATTCAACGGCATTACCATCACCAAATCCCCCACCATCAACATCCTGGGGGTCACCATTGACCAGAAACTTAACTGGACCAGCCATAGAAATACTGTGGCTACAAGAGCAGGTCAGAGGCTGGGTATTCTGCGGCGAGTGACTCACCTCCTGACTCCCCAAAGCCTTTCCACCATCTACAAGGCACAAGTCAGGAGTGTGATGGAATACTCTCCACTTGCTTGGATGAGTGCAGCTCTAACAACACTCAAGAAGCTTGACACCATCCAGGACAAAGCAGCCCGCTTGATTGGCACCCCATCCACCACCCTAAACATTCACTCCCTTCACCACCAGCGCACTGTGGCTGCAGTGTGGACCATCCACAGGATGCACTGCAGCAACTCGCCAAGGATTCTTCGACAGCACCTCCCAAACCCGCGACCACTACCACCTAGAAGTCAAGAGCAGCAGGTACATGGGAACAACACCACCTGCATGTTCCCCTCCAAGTCACACACCATCCCGACTTGGAAATATATCGCCGTTCCTTCATTGTCGCTGGGCCAAAATCCTGGAACTCCCTTCCTAACAGCACTGTGGGAGAACCTTCACCACATGGACTGCAGCGGTTCAAGAAGGCGGCTCACTACCACCTTCTCAAGGGCAATTAGGGATGGGCAATAAATGCCGGCCTCACCAGCGACGCCCACATCGCATGAACGAATAATAAAAAATTAGGACAGGTGACCAAAAGCCTGGTCAAAGAGGTAGGTTTTAAAGAGAGCTGTCCTTTATTCTTTGGTATGTTGGTACAGGTAAAATGCAATATTGCAACAAAAAGAAATCCGAGCCTGGAAATATAAAGGGATAGCAGCAGAACGATTGTTCCCGGCAACTCCCGCCCTGGTTCCCCACTGTCAAAGGCATTGAAACTGACAGGGGGCCACTTCAGATTCCGCGGGAAATTCACATGTGGGCCACGTCAACGCGCAGCCGCTTTCAGCGGAGGAGGAGGGCTTCAATAGAGGGGGGGGGGCGGTTGAAATCCCAATAAATGTTTTATTTGAAATATTAATACCGGAAGAAGAAGCCATGTTCAGTTGGGTGAAAGTCAGTGACTTAAGGTGTCCGGGCAGTGACCTACATTGAGCCGGAGACGCTCGGGGTGTGTGTATTGGGAGGAGGAGGAGGGAGAACGGTCCAGGTTTTGGTGGAGAGTCGCATCATCCAGGAGACGAAGGCATCACTCGGGCTCGGGCTAGTTTGAAACGCACACACGTCGGGTTTGCTCGGCGCAGACGTGCGCGGGTTCGGGAATGTGGCAAAAAAACATGAAAGAGGCCGGCGGGCGGCGCCTGATGCCGGGAAGGACGGGGATGGGAGAGAGCGGATCACAAGAGCGGATCACCCGCTGGTGAGCACAGCCCCTTCCTTCCACTCTTTTCCCCCCTCCTTTATATCTATACACCCGTGGACAATGGGATGCGCTGATACAATGGGACCGGCGATTTCTTACGCAGCACTGGTTTTACGCCCAATCTAGGAAATTTGTCTCCCAGGATTTTTGGACGCATTTTACCAGTGATCAATAATCCACTTTTTTTTGTTTTTGTTTTGCATACGATTTAGTGCAAACACCAGATGTAAATGATGTTCAAGTATCACATCCGCATGGTTTTCAATGACCTAAAGGTACTGGTTTTGATGAGATCTTTCGCGATGCAAAGGAGCGAGCAGGATTTGGAGACGGGCCGGAGAAGGGGGGGAGGAGGAGGAGGTGGTGATGGAGGAGGAGGAGGAGGAGGAGGGCGGCTGGCCAGAGCAGGATGCGGCTGGCCTCCGTTCCCCAATTGCTCGTCCCGGGCCGACGAGGATTGTTATGGGTCGGACGGTGCCGGAGCTGGAGGAGGATACGATGAGAAGGAGAGGAAGGCGCCGCTCCAGACCGGGATGGACTCGATGTCCCTCAGCAGCAGCCTCGAGAGTGGGATGAGGAGTCCATTGTGCAGGATCTGCTTCCAGGGACCAGAACAGGTACAGTAAGGATAAATGCTGAGATAGTACATTCTGCACACATATCCCCAATGAGATAGGTTTTTCAGCACAGGATCTGCATCCAAGGCTTAGATTAAAGGAATAATGAAATAACAGGATTTGTGCATTTCTGCAAATGCATATTTATTACAGATTTGCATTGAAATGTTATTCCTCGAGTATAGGGTGATCTCATTGAGGTGTTTAAGATTTAAAAGGATTTGATCGGGTAGATAGAAATAAACTCTTTCTTCTGGTGGGGGGAGTCCAGAACAAGGGGGCAGAACCTTAAAATTAGAGCTAGGCCGTTCAGGGGTGATGTCAGGAAGCATTTCTTCACACAAAGGGGAGTGGAAATCTGGAACTCTCTCCCCCCAAAAAGCTGTTGAGGCTGGGGGTCAATTGGAAATTTCAAAACTGAGATTGATAGATTTTTGTTAGGCCAAGGGTATTAAGGGTTACGGAACCAAGATATGGATGGATAGGTAGATGGGGTTAAGATACAGATCAGCCATGATTTAATTGAATGGTGGAACAGGCTCGAGGGGCTGAATGGCCTCCTATTCCTATGTTATCATAGAAGAAAATAGTTTTCATTGCTTTTTTGGCTACTGATTAATATCCAAAGGGCAGTAAATTGAAATCACTGGCAATGGCAGTTGAATATTGGAACTGGTCTGAAAACAGAATCTGCTGCAAATGCACAGCGTCTGAAAGGGATAGGTTTAACCGCTTCAGACTGGCGCCCCCTTATCAGAACTGACACGGTCAGACTGGAGAGGTCCCTTTCCAGGATTGACCAAAATAAATTTTGGTGGGAGGGGGAAACGGTAGCTGAAGGTCAGAGAGTCCAGCAGGAAAATGGGGGAGATATGCCTGAGGCCTGAAGTTGGGAGGGGCAGCCTGTCCAAGAGGGAGGTCAGATACTGTTCCAGAAGTTTGCGTTGAGACTGAATCTGATTTTAAAACCGGTTTTGTTTCTTAGTTTGATGAAATTAGCTACGGTATACTGACCTTTTTATCCTTAAGTTTTTTTGCGATGATTGATTGTATCATTAATCCTTCGGTCTGGAAGGGGAATTGGTGGACATATGGCAATTATTTCAGTGCTTAAAGTTCAGTCGATGGTTCCAACCTGGAGTTTTGTTCTCACGGTTTACGAGGTCACATAAACCACCCCAGTATGGGATAGATGGGCCGAATGGCTTCCTTCTGTGCTGTAACCATTCTATGACTCTCTTTGAGAAGATTACTGCTTTGTAATGTTGTCCATTTTTCCCCACATATTAGTAGGGCTAATTTTAACCAACTCGCCAGGTGGGAAACCCATGGGATCGGGTGGAACGCTGATTTTTACAGCCCGACTGATATTACTCCCCTTTGTGGAGCATGAAATCGGGTGGGGTGTAAAACCAGTGTTACACCTGATCCCATCAGTTTCCCAATGGGCAAGTTAGGTTAAAATTGCACCCCCCCTCCCATTGACTGCGTACTTTTGGCCTGGAAGGTGAGCCACTGCACCTTGGGTTCCAAGATGTGACCTGAGATGTTCAGTGATGCCCTGAGACTTTAGCTGTGGTCCCTGTAATGTGCTCAGTCATTTCTGTAACCCGAGGTCCAGTGGTTTTCTGATCCAAGGGGAAGATTTCCTTTTAGTTGCTCTGTGTTGGTGACATTGTAAACATGGTGGGCCGATCTCCTGTATTTGTTATTTCTAGCAAAATCGTAAGTGCATTTTAAATGACCAGTGAAAACCTCCCCACATAGTGCTGAGTACTGGAGTAACCGGAACCTTCCTTGATGGATCTCATTCTATGGACCGGAGCACATTCAGCAATAGCAAATATTAATATCTGATCCTGTCAACACAGGATGAGGTGAAGTACTGGTGAGAGTTTTGTCTCTCTGTCAGTTGTTTTGCATTGTGTTCTGTTCTGACTTGTGGTTTGAATATTGCATTGTGTCATGAACTTGTTGGTTCATGCTGAATGGGGGAGGGGTAGACACGTGTTCTGACACGTGAGGGAGTGCTGCACCGTCTTTCAGATGAGACATTAAACCGTAGCCCCGTCTGCCTTCTCAAGTGGATGGAAAAGATCCCATGGCACTATTTCAAAGAGTAGGAGGGGAGTTCTCCCCGGTGTCCTGGGGCCAACATTTATCCCTCAACCAGTATCACTAAAACAGATTATCTAGTCATTATCTCATTGCTGTTTGTGGGACCTTGCTGTGCACAAATTGGCTGCCACGTTTCCTGCATTACAACAGTGGCTACACTTCAAAAAGTACTTAATTGGCTGTAAAGTGCTTTGGGACATCCTGAGGTTGTGAAAGGTGTGATATAAATGCAAGTCTTTGTTTTCAGAAGCCACTGGTGGGACATCAAACTGCATTTTGCCCTGTATGATCCACCAATCTATGGGGGGGTGGGAGCAAGAACTGAAATCCAAATTGGGACAACACTTAACTCTTCTAATGGATCTGAAATAGGCCAATCTCGTGCTTAGAAAAATTCCCAGATATTAGTGCGGCCTCTGTTGCCTATTTCTTTTCTACATTTTTTTGATCGTTTTCAGCTCCTGCAGTTGAGGGATTCTGGCTCCGTGGATCAGTTGGTAGCCCTCTCGCCTCTGAGTCAGAAGGTTGTGGGTTCAAGTCCTACTCCAGAGACTTGGGCACATAATCTAGACTGATACTCCAATGCAGTACTGAGGGAGTGCTGCACTGTCGCAGGTGCCGTCTTTCGGCTGATGCGTTAAACCAAGGCCCCGTCTGCCCCCTCAGGTGAGTGTAAAAGATCCCACGGCACTATTGGAAGAAGAGCAGGGGAATTCTTCCTGGTGTCCTGACCAATATTTATCCCTCAACCAACACCGATAACGAAACAGATTATCTGGTCATTATCACATTGCTGTTTGTGGGATCTTGCTGTGTGCAAATTGGCTGCCGTGTTTCCTACATTACAATAGTGGCTACACTTCAAAAGTACTTCATTGATTATAAAGCGCTTTGGGGCGTCGTGAAAGGCGCTATATAAATGCAAGTCTTTCTTTCTTTCTAGGAAATGGAATGTTTTCCCATCAATTGCAGTCAGTGTCAAGGACTCTGACCCAACTGTGTGCCTTAGTCCCAACCTCAGGAGAGTAGCCCTACCACACCAGTGTGACATTTCCACTTTTACACCAGCTGTCCTCCAGGCCTCTCCGAGTGAGAGTGGCCATTCAGTGCTCATTGGTGCAGTGGACTTCTACCCACTTGCAACTGGCATGTGACTGTCCATATTTATCTTGTGTAAGATTGCAACAGCCAGCAGTGAGAGGAGACTTGGAGGCCATGGGTTTTTGCTGAATTTAAAGCCAATCCCTGAGGTGAAAAGACAGTGTGTTAACTCACTGCACCAACCAGGCCACATGCTCCTCCCACCCTTAAATACCATTGAGTGCACCACAGAATGGAGAGGGGGGAGCAGCTTTTTGCAGATGAAAACACCACTTATGTCTAATTTTAGTAATGGGGCCAGATTTTGCTGAAAGAATAATGGTGTCGGTACGCTGTACTACGTTATTACTGCGCAAATCGGCCAGTAACTTGTAGCGAGGAAGAGGTACCCTGTGAATTGCGAATCGCCACAAGTTTGCTTTGTGAAAATGGCATCTCATCCTTAACATCCCCGTTATTTTCATAAAGCTGCTGCATTTGCACATTAATTGGCCATTAAACTCACCACAGAAAGTTAAGACTTGTAATTGACAGCGTAAGTACCCCTTTAATGATTTGATAATTGTTAATGACTGTCAATCAACCTCTCTGGCCCAGAAAATGAACAATTATAAGTGTGGAGTCTCATTCCTTCAGGTTGTGAATTGTTTTAGGAGATATTAAAAATGTCAAATTTTAAATTAAAACTTTTTTTTTACTTTTCCTTTCTGTCTTTCTCTCTCTCATCAGTCTTTTTCTTTTCCTCTCTTTATTTCTCTTTCTGTACCTGATTTGACATTGAATTCACCCCTTCCGCTGTTTATTTCTCAATCTTTTAATGTCATTGTTTATGAAGATAGACTGTTGGTGCCGTTGTTCACTAAGGTCCCAGATGCCCTGTTTCCCTCGCCACGCCGTTATTGGCTCGCGCTTCCAGCAACTTTGTGGACAAAAATTTTTAAAACCTAAATGTGCGCGAGCAAGTCTAACTAACTGGGCACACCGCGAGATGCCCCACTCCAGCAAAATCTATCCCATTGTTTTTAGGATTTAGACAAATTGGTTTCTGATTTCTTGCAAGCTGCAGTGGACTTTAATATCATTAAACTCGAAGCCCCGTACCCATCATAGGATCTCACAGCACGGAAGACGGCCATTTGGCCCATCGTGCCTGTGCCGGCTCTTTGAAAGAGCTATCCAATTAGTCCCACTTGCCCCTGCTCTTTCCCCATAGCCCTGGGAATGTTTCTTGTTAATATCACAAGACTGGCAGCAGTTGCAACACTGAAAATGGCCGCTGGACCCACCCACTTTGTAGTCCCACAGTTGCACTGTATTCTATACTGTGTTTGTTTAATCTGCATACAATTGATTGCAGATCCTGCTGTAAAATCCACAGCCAAGCCCCTGGTTTTGTGTTCTCCAGATACAAAGCAGTGTTCTCTGCCCCCCTCTCTCTTTATTGAGGGTGAGACTGTCATTTAAACATGTTCTGGTGAATTTTGCACTCCCACGTTGGGTGTTGGCAGTCCTGGAACTCCTCCTGCACCTGGACAATACTTTAATTCCCCACACCAGCCACCCTGTGGTCTCGCTGAGTGAGGTTGCCAATGAGCGCCACATTACTTTTGTGCTTTAAGCCCATGCCCCCTAGGAACTGGGCAGAGACTGGTCAAAATCCTTTCATGTAGGACCTGTACAGATAACAAAGGGGATTTTCATGCCATCAGTCCAGGCTGGATTCAAAACCCAGGTCCAAGAGCTGTGTATTAATTGCTTACATCACCTGACCACCATAGAAATACTTCGAAGGGTTTACAAGAAGGGATTGGGGTTGGTTTTATACATCTGTGTCCCCCTCGAGTACACTTTACTACAGCTGAGGATATAATGGGCCGAATCTTGCTGGAAAAATAACGACGTGTTAACGACCCACGCCGTTATTAATGCCCAAAATGGCCAGAAAGTTCAGGGGATGAAGAGATAGGCCGTGTGTTGTGAATCTCTAGAATTTGCTGGTTGATTTACACCACTTCTCCGTTTGCTTCGCACAAACGGCATCTCGCCCTCAACCTCACCGTTACATTCTTAAGAACTTGCTGGACTTGCGCATTAATTGCTCATTAAACTCGCTGTAGAAAGTTAGGGCTGGTGATTAAGAGCTTAAGTACCTTTTTAACTGTGATAATTGTTAATGCAATGCCAATCAACCTCCCTGGCCCAGAAAGGGAACAATTTAAACTGTCCAGTCTCATTCCTGCAGGTTGTAAATTTTTCGTAGGGATTTTAAAAAATGTAATTTTAGGTTTTAAATTTCTTTCTTTCTTTCTTTTTCCTTTCTGCCTCTTATTGTCTCTCTCTCTCTCGTAATCCAATCGTTCTTTCCCTCTCTTTATTTCTCTTTCTGTACCTGATTTGACTCTCATTCACCTTATCTCCTTCTCCGTCGTTCCCTCTGTTTCTTTCTCCATTCTTAAATCTCATTTATTAAGCAGATACACTGTTCACTAAGGTCCCAAGTGCCCCGTTGTCCTCACCACACCGTTATCAGCTCGCACCTCTAGCAAGTTATGGGGCAAAAGATTTTCAAGCTAAAGGGTGCAGAAAAAGTCCAACAGTACATGCCGTGAGATGCTCCACTCTAGCAAGATTTGGCTCAATAACAGGATATTTAATCCTTTTAATACCAACTAGCAATAGTATTTGTGCTGGTAACTGATACAAAAGCTGCTTTGGGTACACCAGCAAATATACAATAAAGTCCAAACATCTGTGCACACAATACGCAGAGGGACATCTGTGCAGTGTCCAATCCCGGCTACGATACAATTATGGTGGAAGTAGATGGCATGGGGGCACAGAGCATCTGTATGCCAATAGACTGTGCCACGGCATAGGACACACCTTGGCATGATTCCCCACTATTGTTGACTTCCTGGTCTCGACAACTATGGCGAGTCACTCAAGGCTGCTCTTTCTCACCTCCAAGCAGCTGGCAGAAGAGTGGTACTGACGAGACGTTTGGTATGTCGGTGCCATGCAGCGAGTTATGATCTGGAATGCACTGCCTGAAAGGGCGGTGGAAGCAGATTCAATCGTCCCTTTCAAAAGGGAATTGGATAAATACTTGAAGGGGAGAAATTTGCTGGAATATGGGGAAAGAGCAGGAGAGTGGGACTAATTGGATAGCTCTTTCAAAGAGCTGGCACAGGCACGATGGGCCGAATGGCTGTGCTGTATGGTTCTGTGTCATTTCCCCGTCAACTCAACCTGGGAATGAGTACTCACCTCACTCACTCCTCTATAGAATTGGAAAGCCTCTTCTATACAGAATTTCTGTATTTATCTTTTGCAGATTGCCATTGACGGCTGGTAGAAACTTAATCTGAGTCCAGCCAAGCTGGGACGTACAGCGGCTTATTGAAAGATAGAAAGAAAGAACTTGCATTTATATAGCCCCCTTCATGACCTCAGGATGTCCCAAAGCGCTTCACAGCCAATGAATTACTTTTGAAGTGTAGTTACTGTTGTAATGTAGGCAACGCGGCAGCCAATAGTGACATGGGATCTTTTACATCCACCTGAGTGGGCAGATGGGGGCCTTGGTTTAGCGTCTCATTCGAAAGACGGCCCCTCCGACAGTGCAGCGCTCCCTCAGCGCGGCCCCTCCGACAGTGCGGTGCTCCCTCAGCACTGCACTGGGAGTATCAGCCTAGATTTTGTGATCAAGTCTCTGGAAGCCACGACCTCCTGACTCAGTGGCGAGAGAGTGCTACCCACAGAGCCCTGGCTGATGTTTTAGAGGAAAGTAATTGATCAGAGCTCCCTCTGATGGCTCAATAGGGAAATGCGCTATGATGGTGAGCCCGATTAAAACCAGGAAGGTCCCACATTTGATTCTTGATCTGTGCTGACCTCACTCAGGATTAGGGAGGGGAATAATGAGCCAAGGTTCCCACTCCTGATCACTATCCTGTGACTCCAGGTGGAAAAAGTGTGTTTGTTTGTTGGGTGAAGACAGAATCAGGCTCGTCTGTGATGCCATCCACAGTAAAATAGCCCGCTGATATGGGGCAAAACTTTCAACTTTTGGCGGGGGTGTAAAACGGGCGGTAGCAGATTGGCCGCCTGTTATTCCGCCCCCTCTACTGATTTTCCTTTCGGGCGGGGTGTGTAACAGGAGCTCAATCCTCTACTGCCTGTTTTACATCCCCGCCCAAGTGGAAAGTTTTGCTTGCCTTTTATGGAGGCTCACATGAAGAATGGCTACTTGAATGAGGCACCAGAAGGTGACTGTGAAGCTGTTTTCCCCCAACATGTCGGGACCTTCAGGGGAGGGAGGAGAGGGAAGAAAGTGAAACAATGAATGTGCAATTTGTAGACGTACAGTGTCGATCATTCTGTAACTCATCTTTGAACCTGTTAAAAATGCAAAAATCTGGAGATTGGTTGGTGGCAATGGATATAGTGATGTACTAGTTGGTGTACATGTCTGTGTATGTGAGTGAACAAGTGTGAGAACGTGTGTGTGTTGTGCATGTGTGTCTCTGTGTGTGCGGAGGTGTGCGTATATGTGTGTGAATTTGAGAGGTTTACATAGTGTAAAGTTGTCTGTGTAACTTGTTCCTTTTGTGCTTTCTAAATACCCTGCATATTTTTTTTTACTGTTTTATGTAAATCTCTTCTAATCCTTCTTCTTCCATCTTTTTAGTTGCCTTTGGTATTTTCTACCTTTTTTTTCCCCTCGTTTCCTTTCTCTGTCAATTATTCTGGCTCTCTTGGCTTTTCCTTATCTCCAGTTAGCGGAGCAGCTGTACTCGACACACGGGCAAGAAAGGAATCATCTCAAAAATGATAGGATGCTTTTGTATTCCTCGTCAAAGTGTGGGGGTGGTGGGTGGGAGCGTAGCTGTCTCAAATGCTGTATTTATGTTGCAGAACTGCTTGAAGGAATGGGATTGTAAAGTTGCCTGAAGGGCTCTGTGCCGTGGAATTGACTTTACAAGGTATATTGGGGGAGGGGGCAGTTTCACAACCCTGGACGAACTCGAGGCCCAAATGTACACGCGCGAAAGGGCACGTGTTTTAAACAACAACTTGCATTTCTATAGCGCCTTTAACATAGTAAAACGTCCCAAGGCCCTTCACAGGAGCGATTATCAAACAAAATTTGACACCGAGCCACATAAGGAGATATTAGGACAGGTGACCAAAAGCTTGGTCAAAGAGGTAGGTTTTAAGGAGCGTCTTAGAGGAGAGAGAGGTGGAGAGGGGTGAGGTTTAGGGAGGGAATTCCAGAGCTTAGGGCCTAGGCAGTTGAAGGCACGGCCGCCAATGGTGGAGCAATTAAAATCGAGGATTCGCAAGAGGCCAGAATTGGAGGAGCACAGAGATCTCGGAGGGTTGTAGGGCTGGAGGAGGTTACAGAGATAGGGAGAGGTGAGGCCATGGAGGGATTTGAACACGAGGATGAGAATTTTAAAATTGAGGCGTTCCTGGATTTTAAATCATTTACAATGTTGCTTCTGGTAGCTGGACCTTCGCCAGTGGCTGGGAAGCAGGCAAGAAACTGGTGTCACGAACCAGAACGGATGGGCGCAGTCCATGGGCTGCTCGAACAGATTGTGGCCTCCAATTCAGGCAGCAAGAGTTATATTGTTATATATTATGTAGAATGTACAGCACAGAAACAGGCCATTCGACCCAACTGGTCCATGCCGGTGTTTATGCTCCACACGAGCCTCCTCCCACCCTACTTCCTCTCACCCTATCTGCATATCCATTACAATATATAACGGATGTGGGGGTAACTCTGAACCAAGGCGGGTAAATGGAGTTAAAATACAGATCAGCCATGATCTAATTGGATGGCGGAACAGGATCGAGGGGCTGAATGGCCAGCTCCTGCTCCTATGTAAACCACCATCATCAAAGTTCACTCTTTTCCTTTTAAATCTGTTTCTGATTAACACAGCTGAACACATAACTCACTAATATTTGTGCAGTCTTTGAGAATGGTTTAATTGCACATAACAAATGAATTAATGAAAATGCAGATACGATGGTGAAAATTTCAAAAAAGGCCTGAATTAGGAAAAGATTGATTTTTTTTTCCAAGTTGCTATATGTAATCGGCAGAAAATCAAAATGAATTGTCTTTTATCCCTCTTAGTATATAATTACAGACAATTTACCAGTGATTGCGAGCAGTTTGAAACGAGCTCTATATGGCATTTTGGTGCATACGGTTTGTGTTAAAACAAACAATTGCTGAGGGAAGGAGGAGAACGTCCAGGAATAGCCAGAGTTGGACTACTGAGTATCTGGAAATTCAGCGCGGTACCGGGGGAGCGTTGCACTGTCTGAGGGGCCAGTACCGGGGGAGCGTTGCACTGTCTGAGGGGCCAGTACCGGGGGGGCGCCGCACTGTCGGAGGGGCCAGTACCGGGGGGGGGGGGCCATCTTTCGGATGAGACGTTAAACCGAGGCCCCCTCTGTTCTCTCAGGTCGGTGTATAAGATCCCATGACACTATTTCAAAGAGGAGCAAGATGATCTCCTGGTGACCGGGCCAATATTCACCCCTCAGTCAACATCAACCAAAACCAGATTGGGGCATATAACTGATGGCAGGCTTCTAGCGTGTGCCCAAAACAAGAGGACCGAGGCTCGACAAAAAGTGGGCCTCGTTGTAATAATCGGGCCGAGCTGCTGGCATCTGTCATGCCTCCAGAGGCAGCTTGTCTGTGTGGCCCTCAAGTAAGTCATGGGAGGGAGGAGGGGAACGGGAGGAGATTTAACAGTTGCTCGAACACACGTGCAGGTTGGGCGCGTTGCTAAATTCGTCATTGTTGCGCTAGGATTCAAAGAGAAGCAGAGCCATTCAACTTAGCCAGTCGCTATCCACGATAGTGGGCATCTTTCCAGGCCCTGCAGTGCATCAAGATGGTTCGGTTTTCTTGGATTAATAACAGAATGAATTCATGGGTATTTAAGATCTGAAGACCAGGCTGTGCTGTGTGCCAAGCCAAAGGAAGAAACAGGAACTGGGCACAATGGGCTGTTGAAGGCATCTGGCAAGGAGACAAGTGCTGCCAGTGGCTCTCGCAAATGCACAGGGAGAGCCAGAGGTGAGTTGAAAGTGTGAGGGGGGGGGGGTCCGCTGCCAGCTGCCAGGTTTGCAATGAGTCAGTAATGTGAGGAGACAGCTGGGAGGCTGATAGGCAGATGGTTGGTCAAACTTCGAAAGAAGACAGAGCAGTGAGTGGAGAGGCACAGGGAAGGTGAACAGGACACTTAGCATCAGGGCTACGGCACCAGGCAAGGGCTGGTGTTGGGTCACAAATTGAGGTGCAGGGCAGCAGCTGCAAGAGACTTAACTAAAATGTTACTTTATTAACTGATGGGAGTCATCCCACCCGTCCAAATTATTTACATCAAGGTGTTGTTTTGTGATTAATCTGTTGACTAGTAATGGTTGGGTCTGATCAGCCTGCCTGGACTGAGGTCAGTTGATGCACCTCAGCTGTTGATCCTGCTGAGATCCGCCCCCTCACTGGATGGATCCTGGACCCTCCCTGGTCTGTACGAGTCAGTACCACACTAGGAAAGTTCAGTCCCCCCTCCCGGCACGAGCCATTGGGTGAGCTGCTCTGTGAGTTTTTAAGAAAAACTTTCCAAACCACCGCCCAACCCTGCGGGTAAAGTCTGCCCATCTCACCACGGACGTGTGCTCACAGAGCTTGTCTGCCATTTCTCACCCTCTTCTTGGCTTTTTTTTTTCATTTTCCTTTTAACATTTGTTCATGAGATAGTTACAGGTGAGGAAGGCCATTCAGCCCATCTTAATTCATCAATCCAGAAAGACCCCACAGACTTGCCCACCCCCAGTTGCTGCATCTAATTGTTTCTTAAAATGAATCCAGGGTTTTAGCCTCCACTGCTCTCTCTGGGAATCCATGCCATGTGTCAATCGCTCTTTGTGTGAAGACAGACTTCCTGAGATCAGTCCTAAATTTACCTTTTACTAGTCTGAACCTGTGTCCCCTTATCCTTCTCCCACAACTTCATTTAAAGTAAGATTCCAGGTTAACCTTTTCCATTCCCTTTTCTATCTTGTACACCTCGCGAAGATCACCCCTCAGACGCCTCCTTTCCAGGATGGAGAGCCCAAGTCTCTCCAGTCTTTCCTCATAACTCAGACCCCCCCTGATATTGGGGATCAGCCTTGTGGCTTTTCTTTGCGCTGCCTGCAAGGGGTGGAATATCTCCCTTGTTTCTCGGTGACCAGAACGGAACACAACACTCAAGGTGCGGTCTGACCAGAGCTCTCTAGTTTGATCATGATTTCCTCTGGTTTGTACTTGACTGTTTTGGCCGTGTAGTTCAATATTCTATTGGTTTTGTTGATTGCTGCTCTACATTGGCTGGACATGTTGAATGTCAAGTCTATTAAGACTCCTGGGTCTCTTCCAACCTAATTTTCACCTCTTTAAACGCTAGTTCATGGAGTACGTGTGTTGCCTATTTCCTTCCTGTATGCAGCGGATACATTTATTCAGTGTCTATAGTTAATCTCTGAGTAAACTCATTGAGAACGAGGAGAGTTTGAAGATCAGAGAATAATACCGTTGACATTCAGCTGAGCAAACAGACCTGCGTGGATCATGAGCATTGGTTGGAGGCTGAGCTGCTGAGACCACAAGCCATAGAGAGACCGGATTGAAAGGGGAGGGTTGGGAGGTTTCCTCTTGAGTGTCCTTTTCAATGTTCTCCCAGGGCTTGATGTTGAAGGGAAGTCCATCGTTACCAAGGTTTGAGGTGGTTCAGGTAAAACTTTGAGATGTTAGTGGTTCAGCACAGATGTGAGTCCTGGCTTGCAAGTCTGGCTATGTTTTACTTACCAATTCCTCATCGGACCTGCTCGTGACTCCACCACCACCAGAGTATCTGGAGTCAGTCGACTTAAATGCTGGCTGACCCAGATGCTTGGACCAGTCTGGGTGCAACTTAGGTGCCCGCTGCGGGGTGAGGGTGGTGGAAGGTGAGGAAGTAGCAGTGCTGCCAGGCGGCGTTGGTGAGGAGCCGGTAGGCCCAGCTTCAAAGCTCTCTTCTCAGTATTAATTGGTCTCATTTATGGGGGGGGGCTATAAATTGTGCTTCAGAAATCTCGGGGGGGCTTCTTGGCCATGACCCACGTGTGGAGACCCCTGTAGGCCTCACTTTTGCCAATCCATGGACCAGGGAGCTGCAGGAAGTCAAGTGAGGGAGGTAGGGGGGCGGGGGAGGCCATTTTGCCAGCCGCCACCTCTTTGTGACGTTGTGGGCCTTCTATGGTGTGGATGAAAATTCCACCCGCCCCAGGTCCCTGTACGAACTCAGCTCGGCTGCTCCATGGGGCAGAGACTTGGTGTTTACTGGTCCGATCCGATTGTGCCCCCCGCCCCCCCCCACCTTCCTGGACCTAATCTGCCTCCTTTACCCCACATTGTACCCCAGGCCCCGAGAAAATTTGGGTCCATTATCTAGGTTTTAACAAAAAGAGCCTTAATTGACATATCCTCATTCAACAGTTTTCCATTTTATTTTGGGTACATAATTTAATCTTTGTATTTTAAGTTTCCAAACCATTAAATGTGTCCGCCTTTTATTATTTGGAGGTTGGATGGTTGGGGAGGGGGGGCGTTTTGTGGGTGTGGGTGTTTATATGGCAGGGCCTATCCTTGTTGCCTAGCGACCTCCAGCCCTCTAGTACCCTTTCCAAGTGGCCATTCGTCACTTGCAAGCCTAAACAGTGAGTGCCAGCAGGCTAGTTGGCCACGAGAGGCATTGCAGCTTAGTGTTTTTTTACTTCTGTGTTTGCCAAAACATTGCAGTGCAGTGATGTAAACGGCGTGCACGTGTTGTCATCGTGACAAAAACGTCCAGTGCTTCTGTTCTCCAGCCCCGGCTCGAAAAACGGTGCCTCTTTAAATAGCGCTGTTGATTGATCCCTTTTCGGTGCTGCATTTCTTCCCTTGTCATCTGCCCAGAAATGCTGTCTGTCACCAAACAGTTGTGCTGGTGATTTTCTTCATCAGTGGCTGCGTATTTTCCGAGGGATTCCAGCTTTGTTACTTTTGCTTTTATTGATTCTTTGTGAGCTGCAAAGACAGCAATGCAGAATTCAATATAGATTTTTCACTGCTTACGGAACACTTTGTTCAGAAATCCTGTGCACTGGGCCAGGTTGGGCAACGGTCTCGAATCCGGAGACCTGACACTCTGACGTGTGATGTTATTTCTGCGCCTGTGTCCAGACTCCACTGTGTAGTTTATGATTGAACTGAGACAAAGGTTTGAGTGAAACCAGCTTCTTTCAGTCCAGGCCTGAGTAGGCATGATTCCACAGGACAAACTGTACTTCCAATTCAGCACCAGTTGGGTAGTTGGATAGTCTGGAATGTTGGATGTACAGTGAAGAGGAAGGGGGACGTTTCGCTGGGCGGGTGCGGCGGAGGGGGACGTTTCGCTGGGCGGGTGCGGCGGAGGGGGACGTTTCGCTGGGCGGGTGCGGCGGAGGGGGACGTTTCGCTGGGCGGGTGCGGCGGAGGGGGACGTTTCGCTGGGCGGGTGCGGCGGAGGGGGACGTTTCGCTGGGCGGGTGCGGCGGAGGGGGACGTTTCGCTGGGCGGGTGCGGCGGAGGGGGACGTTTCGCTGGGCGGGTGCGGCGGAGGGGGACGTTTCGCTGGGCGGGTGCGGCGGAGGGGGACGTTTCGCTGGACATTCACCACCAATCACTTTCCAGCAGCTGGCTGGTGAATTTACTCACCGAGGGAGTGGGAGAGAGAGCGAGAGCGCCAGGTTTAACACCGCCTCTGGCAGCAGGCAAGAAGGATCCTCTTTCCATTTTTAATGTCACTGCTTCAGAAGGCTGACAGCCAGTGAGAAAAGCTCAGCACGGTGCACTGCACTCTGTAAGGAACTGACAGCAACAATATTTCAGCTGCACAAAGGTCGGCTCCACACTCAGCTGGAAAGCCTAGTGTTGATGAAAACCTCAGACTGAGAGGGGGTGGGTGTGACCTGGAGGAAACAAATCACTAAACCCAAGCTTGGCCCTGAGTAACTCAGCTGCATTTTCTTTTTGCTCATTTGAAAATAAATATAGAGGCAAAGGCACAGTTTCCCGCTTCTTTTCTCTGGGCTGCGCTGACTCGTGCTGGAATAAGAAACGCAGCAGCCAATTTGTGCGCAGCAAGCTCCCACGAGCAGCAGTGTGACAAATGACCAGATCATCTGTTTTTTTTTTAGTGATGTTGGGTGAGGGTTAAATATTGGCCTCAGGACACCGGGGAGAACTCTGCTACTTTTCTTCGCAATAGTGGCTGTGGGATCTTTTACATCCGCCCGAGAGGGCAGACGGGGCCTTAAGGCTTGGCGCTTGTCAACATGGGCCTTGGGTAAGTGGGACATGTCCTTACAGGAAGGAGGTGTGCTCCACATTTTGTTCCCATGTAGGTTTCTCAGTAGCCTGGGTCTCAGACGATGGATTTTCTGCTGATTGACAACAGAAAGAAGTCTTGTGATTGATTAGAATGTTACAATCAACATAGTATCACTGGAATAATTCCACTGAGGGCAGCAGTGATAGGGAGAGTACATGAAGTGTGTTTAATTGGGGTAGGCGGCCTGATCTCTGAACACTCCTCTACTGGGCTGTCTCATCTGCCTGTACATCCCAGTGCACAGAACACAGTGTGTTCACCTACAACCTGTTGATATTAATGGTTTCAAACACTCTGCTTTTCCTCTCGCAGATTGGACTTTTGCTGCATATTTTCTCTCTCATTTTCCTGTACCCACAAGCATTCAAAAAACTGGAAGTTACAAGTGTGAACGTATATTATTTCCTCTGTGTGTGTGTGTGTGTGTGTGTGTGTGTGCGTGTATATGTATGCATGTGTCTGTGTATATGTCTGTATATATGTGTGTACATGTGTATGTGCCTGTATGTATGTGTTTAAGTATATGTGTGTTTGTGTGCATGTACACAGTGGTGTAGTTGCAGTTTTAGAAGTGGGTTTACTGTGTCGGAGCGCTGGGGACAGGTTCCCCAGAAAATGTTCATGTTTGACACGTCTTCATTCGATGACATTGGAGTAAACGTTCTCACCCAAAGTATGATGGGACATTTTAATTACACCACAGGAAGCTAATTATTTTAGTAAAATTTAAATGGGAGGTTAGAATAAAAATCAAAATTCTGGTAGTTTTGAAAATATAGTAAAACTAATTGAAAATGTTTTGTGAAAGGGCATTGTACCGTCATATGGTTTAGAAGAAAGAGGAGACTTGTTCCCGTCTGTTAATGTTCTGCCCTCCATTGCTGGACTGATGCAGGCTCCAGGGCTAAATTTAAATAGGGCAATTTTCACTGTTTTTATTCCCATTTGAAATGCTTTAACAATAAACTTAATCTTGTTGACACCATCATTTACTTCCTTATTTTCGGAAGAATTTGATTGATTAGGGCGTTTAAAAGCAATATATGCTTTCTGTGTTGGCAGCCTCACTTAATAACCGAAGAACTGGGATTAGAAAATGCATATAATTCTTGACTATGAATCTCTCTTTTTAAACTGAAGGGTGAATTTGATTGAGTTCGCCCAGTCCAATTTAACAACTGCTTAAACGTGTTACAAAGAACCTGCTACACTGGTTGATTCTACTAACTTGTACCAGACACATTTGATGGCTGAAAGTACACTGGGCCACACAGGCAGTAACGAAAAAGGCTTCAGGCTACACTGGCAGGCACCACAGGGGCCTCCGCAGTTATGTAACTGTCAGCCATGGCTTAGTGGGTAGCACTCTCGTCTCTGAGACAGAAGGTTGTGGGTTCAAAGTCCCACTCCAAAGACTTGAGCCCCATAATCCAGGCTGACAATCCCAGTGCAGTACTGAGGGAGTGCTGCACTATCGGAGGTGCCGTTTTTAGGATGAGACGTTAAACCGAGGCCCCGTCTGCCCTCACAGGTGGAAGATCCCATGGCACTATTCAAAGAAGAACAAGGGAGTTCTCCCCCAGTGTCCTGGGGCCAATATTGATCCCTCAATCAACATCACTAAAAGAACAGATGATCTGATCATTTAACACACTGCTGTTTGTGGGATCTTGCTGTGCGCAAATTGCTTGCCGTGTCTCCCTACATTACAACAGTGACCACGCTTCCAAAGTACTTCATTGGCTGTAAAGTGCTTTGGGACGTCCTGAGGTTGTGAAAGGCGCCATATAAATGCAAGTTCTTTCTATAAAGTGACAGATTTAGAACATGGAACGGGTCAATACACCACACTTACAAGTGACGCAATAATGGGTTTCAACACTGTCAGGTTATCACATTGCATGCCTCTAAAGAAATGAGCCACGGTTTGGTAATGACTTTATCGTGATGGTACTGCCCCTTTAAATGGAACTGTAGTTTGGAGGGGGGCGGGTGGGAGGGAGGGAGGGGAGGTGGGAGAAGTTCCTGGTCAAAATGTAGGCAGTGGAAATGACCAGATAGCAGGATCAATATCTAACTGAGATCACTGGGCCACCTCAATGACCCGAAAATGTATTTAATAAATCTTTACACCTACATACCCACAGGTGTGCTCCTGATTGCTACCCAGTAAACCCCCCCTCCCCACCCCCACACGCTAGAAAATTTGAGTGTGTCTGGACATTGGAGGATGACAGCAACTGACTGGGCTGTGATGCATATCACAGATGAATAGCCAGTCAATCCTCACTGTCTGGGCTCACATGAAGAATGCCTGTTTTGGATGAGGTACTTGGAGGGCTGCTGTATCCCAGCAGGAGTTGGGGGTGGAGGGGGAGGAAATAAATCGCAACACAAAAGTTCAAATCCAGGTAAATGTGTTGCTCGATGTGATGAGTTGTTGCTAAGAGTATTTTTTTTTAATGTACTGTAGTGTGAAAATAACAGGGTTGTAGTGATTCAGGGTCCCTGTGGGGATGTCGTCTCTAATTGTGCCATGTAGAGTGGATAATAATAGACTCTCTATGTGTGGGCTGTGTTATTGCAGTTGAGGTAGAAGATCACTGTGCTCTGATATACGTTGCAGTCAACAGTGGCAACTCTGTAACGCTCAGCCTTAAAATAAAAAAATTCTTATCTATTGAATAGACTGGCATAAGTGTCAGCTTGGCTCAGTGGTTGCGCTCTTGCCTCTGAGTCAGAAAGCCCTACTCCAGAGACTTGAGCCCCATAATCCAGGCTGACGTTCCCAGTGTCAGTACTGAGGGAGTGCTGCACTGTCAGAGGTGCTGTCTTTCGGATGAGATGTTAAACTGAGGCCCCATCTGCCCTCTCTGGATGTAAAAGATCCCATTGCACTTTTTGAAGAAGAGCAGGGGAGTTCTCCCTGGTGTCCTGGGGCCAATATTTATCCCTCAACCAACATCACTAAAAAAAACAGATGATCTGGTCGTTTATCACATTACTGTTTGTGGGATCTTGCTGTGCGCAAATTGGATGTCGCATTTGCTACATTACAACAGTGACTACACTTCAAAAAGTACTTCATTAGCTGTGAAGCACTTTGGGACGTCTGAGGTCGTGAAAGGCGCTATATAAATGCAAGTTCTTTCTTTAAATGCTTGTGGTTTACTTCGTGCAACACCTATAGGGAGACGATTCATTCTCCCCACTCCCCCCTGAGTACGTGTGATTAATCTGCTCTGTATTGTGTTTGTTTTGCAGGGTGATTTACTGAGCCCCTGTCGGTGTGATGGCTCCGTGCGCTGCACGCACCAGCCGTGCTTGATCCGCTGGATCAGCGAGCGAGGCTCGTGGAGCTGTGAGCTGTGCTACTTTAAATACCAGGTCCTGGCAATCAGCACCAAGAACCCTCTGCAGGTCAGTCGGAGACGTTCCCCGGCAAGTTGGCAACCGGGCAAAAGAAGTGCACTGTGGATGTATTTCCTCTGTCACAGTTTTAGTCTCCTCTTTGGCCTCTCCATGACAGATCTCCCGCCCCACGGTTTGAGTGAGTGTACACGATGGCCCCCCTGCCAAAGCTTCAGGGCTGTCAGATGGTGTCTTGAGCTGCCTAGTAGTAATCCATTGCTTTTCTCCTGTGCTGGAAAGTGCCTAGTATCTGCTGTGCTTTGCCTCCCCTCTTTCCTCCCCCCACCAACCCCCGCACACGTCTGCAATCCAAAAATTGGCTTTTAGCGTGGTGCAGAGCGTTATGGTAATGGCTGGTGCTGCAGAGCGAGGGTGGGGGGGTGTCAGGGTTCAGTGTTGCTCACTTCTGGATCTGCGCTGTGCCAGGCAGAGAGATGCTTGGAGGCTGTGCCATCTCTGTCGGAGGAAGGCAATAATCAGGGGGGGTGAATCATGCCAAGGGAGTCTCTACTGCCTCCTGGGTGTTGGCAGTGGATTGGGTGCAGGCTGTTGGTTCTGGGTGTTGAAGAATAAGGGATGAACGTTGTGTTTTTTTTAAAGTGGGGGGGGGGGGGGTGGTGGTAATTAGCAAAATACCCCATAAAGATCGACCTGGAGGGCATTGTGGGCATGAACCAGTGTTCCACTACTCTGGGTTGCCATGCATTGGAGCTCCAGTGCATTGTGCCACCCAGTCACAAACTCCTTTGATGCCATGCACAGTGCCCATGCCATGCTGGTGGTAGCTATCCATTTACTGCAGTGGACCACAGGAAAAGATAATTCCGCTAAAAGGGTAGAACCAAATAATGCCCCTCCACCCCCAGCTTTTCCCCACCCCTTTTTACAAACTAAGGGTTCAAATGGCACTGTGGGATATTAATTCCAAACTCATTAACACCTTCCTGTCAAATTCCACTGTCCACGATTTAAATAAAGCTGTCGGTGCTTTCAGTAAAATAGCAGGCCGAGGAAGCTGATGGGAAGGTGGTTGTGATTATACGGCACCATTTCAAACCGCATTGGGGAAAGAATTTATTCACAGACAATCAAAATGACGACAGGCTTTTTAAAAGACCTAACTGCCAGGGCAGAACGTGCCCTCAGCTCGTACACCTTCCAGGCCTGAGACCACAGACTGTAAGGCCTCTTTTACACGACAGGTGTAACGACAGCTTTCGGCCCACACTGACACTGAGGTGTGGTGTAAACCCGGATCAACTTGGACCCCGATTCTGCAGCAAAGCGGAGCGAGACTTCCTCCCTCACAGTCTTGTTCCATTTTGCTCCAGAGGCGGCTTGGGTCCTGACTCCAGATTGACACCAACGTGTTAGTGTCAGCAAGCAGTGAACACACTTTGCACTGACATCACAACCGTAGTGCAAATGATGGCCAAGACGGACAGACTTACTGACTTAAAACATCTATATAAGAGGGAGACGGGAGGGATTCGAAGACTGTTGTGTATGTGGAATTTCCCTGGAATCTGCAGGAGATTATTTTCTTGTAAACCTGCAGTCGTTTCACCACCCCCCCCACCCCTAGTTTGGAGGCCGGGGTCGAGTTTCGCTGGTACCAGTTGCCCTCTGCTACCTTGCTCACTTGCCCATTCATTATGTTGTGAGCCTGGACAGCAAACGCCAGCGGGCCATTCAACTGTAGGTGGCTTCACCGTCCTGCCTGATCCTGTCATCACCCCGGCATCTGCACACGTGCACTTTCCAGCAAAGTTGTGGGGGGGTGGGGGTCAGTGAATAAGAAATTGGGAACGGCACCCCTGGTCGACTCTACCCCTCCCTAACCCACGTCATTGGGGGAAATTGTAGCATCTCTGCTTCCGCACTGGCGGAATTCAGCACGGACCGGGGAATCGGACCTGGGATTCCTCCCCTCCCTCTTGCGCCATATGGCTCAGTACCACACTGGGTGGCGCAGTTAACCTCCTGAACCATAAACCTGCTGGCGAAGGGCAATAGTCTTTTGGAGATGTCGCTTGAAAGACACCACAAAGCTTCTGATAATAGCCCACAGTAACCTGACTGCCCCCTTCAGCTCCGTGCTGGAATAGTCTCTGCTTTCTTTTGTACAGGTTAGGTCACCGTGTATGTTTTTTTTGACCCACGACACAATTGGTAGAGGGGGGGAAACAGAAAAATTATTCTTAAAGGGGCAGTGTCCTCATGAAAAGATGCTTGACAAAGGTTTCTCATTTGCTAACAAAAACCACAATGCCATGGTTACATCGAATGTGCTTGTGACATCACTGTGATGCAAACCGAGTCTCTCGACACAGCTCTGCAAAGAACTCCCCGCCCCCCCCCCCCCCCTACCCACCACCGAACTCTTTTTTTTCTGAAGACAGTGCCCCCTTTAAAGATTGAAGCAAGTAGTTTTATTTAATGAGTGATAAATCCAATGTTGTGCACGGGGAGTTGAAATATGAACTGGGGGGAGGGTGGGGGGGCTGATCTAAACTGGGTTGCCTGTGAGTTAATCAGTTTGGCCTACTGGTGAAAGCATTCCTTGACATTCACTCTCCTCTGGACGGTATCCTCGAATTATGGAGCACTGGAGCATCAAAAGAATTGATGTACTCCCTGCAGCTAGAATAAGCCAGCTATCAAACCTCCCAGAGTGTGTATGTATCTCTCGGTCACCTCTCCTCTAATCCCAGTGCACACTGTTACGTATCCAGTTGTAGGACTGAGGATGAGCTGTGAGATGCATTGTTCTGTGACTGTAATATGCTCGGCCCCTGATGACTGACACCCAGGTACCTCGAGGTGAGTTACAAGGCAATAATTGAGAGGATTAGACAATGTCAAGTATGTGACTGGCTGAATAACGGCCGTAACAATCAGTGCCTGAACTTCCCTTTGAGGTTCTGATCTGGAAAGATGGCACATCTTTAAATCTATAGATTGGTTTCTTCCTATCCGGCTGGAGTCCTTCTGATGTGGAGCTGTTATTTTTAACAGGTGCCAGCCCGTGGCGCAGTGGGTATCGTTCTCGCCTCTTGAGTTAGAAGGTTGTGGGTTCAAGTCCCGCTCCAGAGCCTTGAGCCCATGATCTAGGCTGACATTCCCAGTGCAGTACCGAGGGAGTGCTGCACTGTCAGAGGTGCCATCTTTTGGATGAGATGTTAAACCAAGGCCCCGTCTGCCCCCTCAAGTGGACGGAAAATATCTCACAGCCACTATTTTGAAGAAGAGCAGGGGAGTTCTCCCCAGTGGCCTGGGACAACATTTATCCCTTAACCAACACCTAAAAACAGATTATCTGCTCATTTATCGCATTGCTGTTTATGGGATCTTGCTGTGCGCAAATTGGCTGCCGCGTTTTCTACATTACAACAGTGACTACGCTTCAAAAGTACTTCATTGGCTGTGTAGCGCTTTGGGATATCCTGAGGTCGTGAAAGGCGCTGTATAAATGAAAATTCTTTGCTTGCTTTCTTTACAAGTTAAGCCTGGAAGTCCTTGGCATAACAAGGACACCTTGGTGAACACCTGCACTATTTTTGCACTAGAGAGCAGGTGTCCCAAGAGAGCCAATCAGCAGCCAGTCCCACCCCGGGGCCGTTTGGAGGTGGTGACTTGTGGGCACTGGAGACCCGCATTAGGGTCATTATCGCCGGCATCATTGGCAGCTAAATGCAAAGCGCACCAGTCTGGCACATGGCACATTGGGCTGCGAACCTTCCTGTGAAGCTGGCATTGCCGCAACAGCTGATGGGTGAGCTGCCACGCCATTGAGGTCCAACCTGCACCATTTTGTCTACTGTGGCAGGAGCATCCAAGCCTTTTCTCTTCATGGGCCTCTTGGGCGCCCACCATAGGGTCTTGGGAAGCCAGGTATGAAGTTCAAACCCCACGCTCCCGTTAATCTCCACACATCTCGGCTTGCTGAAATGAACAGATCTTGGTGTTCTGACTTGTGTTGTCTGGAAAGGGCTGCTTCCCATACCTTCAGCCCCACGGAATTCAAGCAAGAAGCCAACGAGTGAAAAACCAAAACGCAAACAGGACTGAGCTGTCTGGGCTCTGTGGGCCATGTTGGCCAGGCCTCGTGGGTTGCATATGACCCAGGTCTACCGTCCAAGGCATGGCTACCTGGGAATGGCCGAAGACCAGTGCCTTTAGGAGGCTGATGCTATACAGAGAGGCCATGACACAGCAGTGCCGTCTCCTCAATGAAAACCTCCAGACACTTATCAACCCTCCATATGGCACCGCCAGTGACAGTCAAAGTCACCTCGGCTCTCGATCTATGCCCCTAGCTCCTTCCTGGCTGGCACTGGTGGCATCGGCAGTGTGGGCCAGTCTGCTGTCCATGGATCTACTAAGGAGATCGTGGATGTATTATTCAGCACTTTTCACCAGCGGGGCAACACAATTCCACTGGTCTGCTGGCTTTCTGAAAGCCCATCAGATCATTGACTGCGCCCATGTTGCCATCCGGGCTCCTGTACTCCTTTACCCTGCCCTCTGTGAACCCTAAGGGATTTTGTTCTTTCAGTGCCCAGCTGTTACGAGACCTCCAGCTCGGGTGAACGCCTCTTCTCTACAAGCCCTTTTAAGGCAATCCCTCTTACTTGAAGGGAGAGCGGAGGGATGGCTCCTGGAAGAACTCTGTGGCTGTGGCTCGTGACCCCCTTTTGGCCGAAGGCAGAGTGCAGCTACAATGGGTCTTGGGCTGGAACAAGAATATTGTGAACATTGCACATCCCAGTGTTATCAGGGAGCGCCTTACAGTACAACCCCTTCCAGGAGCTCGCAAAGAACCCTCGTCTGCCGCGTGTTCCATAACGTCACCTTGCAAAGAGGTCACGCCACAGAGGTTGAGGAACAGGATGGAGGAATTAGCTGCTGATCCACTCGTGCATCAAGGGAGATTGGTGGGCCAAAATGACTTTTGGTGAGCTGGCCCATTTCTTCAAGCTGCAAATGAACCTTCCTCCTACACTTTTCCTGGGTACTTCCTCAAATCCCATCTATTCCCACCTTTTGCTGGGCTCCTGCTTTATTGTTGGTGCATGAATGTCGATGTGTTTTGCGATGGTGGCAGATTGTGTGTGATGTCGGATATCTAACCTAGTGCATCTCCAAAGAGATTCCTTTCTGGAAATGTGCTGGCGGCCTGCTGGTATACACTGGCCTGCTGGGATTCTGGTGCCCTACACCTCCTTGTAGCGTGCATAGCAATGACCCTCACTTGAGTCAAAGGATGTGTGGTGGTGAAGACACGGGACGGTTGTTGAGAGCCACCCTCCTCGGGCACTCCCTTAACACGTCTGAGAGCAGCACTTTGGACAACTATGTCAATCCCTGCTACGAGGTTATCTCCATCTGATCTCCCAGCATCCTGAAGCTGGCCAAGAGTGATGTCTTTTAAGATTGGAGCCCGGGGCAGCAGTGTGAGAATTCATGAAGACCTATGCCCACTGTGCCCGTGATCTGCGCCACCCCGAGGGCTCTGCTGCAGATGGCACAGTGGTTGCTCCGCATTTCATGGCAGACTGCACCGTAGACAACAGATCGGCCAAGATTGTGAAGTTCTGGCTCACGGACCCCTTCATAGTCACCCCCAGAATTTGCGGTGGACACAAGTGACTGATATAGGTAATGCTCCTCAGACAGAAATGTTTGTTAGCAGCCCCAGTGGGGTGCCTGCTGAATCCCTAGATGTTGGCGCAGAGGCAGGAGCTATTTGTAGAATTCTCGCCAGTAGGTGCCTGGCCTTGAACAGCCAAACACCACTTGCACCTCCTCACCCATGCACTGTAACTCACTCCAACATTTATCCCTCAACCAATGTCACTAAAACAGATTATCTGGTCATTATCACATTGCTGTTTGTGGGATCTTGCTGTGCGCAAATTGTCTGCCGCGTTTCCAAGTCAACAGTGACTACATTTCAAAAGTACTTAGTTGGCTGGAAAGCGCTTTGTGACATCCTGAGGTTGTGAAAGACGCTATATAAATGCAAGTTCGTTCTTCCTTAACCTTGCTGTCTGGATCCTCCTGTATGTAGCTGTGCTGATTGTTACTGGTGCTGAGAGAAGTTGGCTTCTTTCGTTCAGCTCCTCCATTCCCGAGAAAGCAAGAGGGGGATAAAAGATGTTAAACTGCTGCCTCATTTACCCACCCTTGAGCATTCCTTTCAGTGGATCTGATTCTCTGATATAATCCAGTGTTACTCTGTTGGGATGACAGGAACATTACCAGCCACGAACCTGGTAGATAGCTCCTGCTCACTGTCCCCAATTTCCTTGCTGCTCTCCCATCCATTTCTGTCATGGTCGACCTTCTCGAATGGGGTCAGGGTCTTGGGTGCTTTGGGTTCCCACCAGCGTGGGTCTGCTCCCGCTGATAATACGACATGTAGATGGAGCACTGGTGGTGTCTGCACAGCTTCAAGTCTGTGCTGCCTGCTACACAATGAATAGGTACCAACCTGCTAGGCTGACGTGCAACCATTCCCCTTCGAGAATTGTTGCTGTATACATAATGTTGACTTCTGGACTGAGTTGTTGAACCTTGCCATATAGAAGGATCCTCATTCATGCAAAGTGTCCATTGCCCTGGTCCTCCCACACCCGTCATATTGATTAACATCCTCTTACTAAAATTTGGTAGGCCAAGATTTTTTTTCATGCCTACTTGTGGCACCTGCTTGTCATGCCCAATAGTACTTTTGGCCTTGCTTTAGCAAATTTCTTTAGGCCTGACATCTTTCTGTTGGGATGCCAAATGCCACGCTGCGCCTGGGAGGAGTTTTCTGGGTTACTTTTAGGTCCCGTGATTGATCGGTCTGTGGGGCCATTGCTCGGGTGCCATGTTGTGACTGAGACCCAGATCATGGGTGTCAGCTGTGGCTCAGTGGGTAGCACTCTCGCTTCGGAGTCAGAAGGTCGTGGGTTCGAGTCCCACTCCAGAGACTTGAGCCCCATAATCCAAGCCGTCACTCCCAGTACAGTACTGAGGGAGCACTGCACTGTTGGAGGGGCTGTCATTCATTGGATGAGGTGTTAAACCAAGGCCCTCTGTGCCCACTCAGGTGGACGTAAAAGATCCCATGGCCGCTATTTTGAAGAAGAGCAGGTCCTGGTCAATATTTATCCCTCAACCAACATCACTGAAACAGATGATCTGGTCATTATCACATTGCTGTTTGTGGGAGCTTGCTGTGCGCAAAATTGGCTGCCGCGTTTCCCTATGTTATAACAGTGCCTAAACTGCAAAAAAAAGCACTTCATTGGCTGTGAAGTACTTTGGGACGTCCTGAGGTCATGAAAGACGCTATATAAATGCAAGTCTGTCTGTTTTTCTTTCAGATGTCCATGATCTATATATATATATATATATATATTTAAGTACAAGCCAGCATGAACAATAGCACAGTAAGCAAGCAGTCGCAGAGGTCCACTTACAATCAAGACATCTGAAGGGATTCTGGAGGCACTGCGTGGACAACCAATACACCCGGGTGGGGGAGAAACAGAATCCTAGTCTGGCTTTATAATTTGGCTCTAAGCGCTTGTGTCAAACTCCTCTGACTTCCTCAATTCTTTTGGGTCCTAATGTCCACACGCTTCTGACCTTCGCTACTCTTCTGGGTCCTAATGTCCACACGCTTCTGACCTTCGCTACTCTTTTGGGTCCTAATGTCCACACGCTTCTGACCTTCCAAACCCTTTTGGGTCCTAATGTCCACACGCTTCTGACCTTCGCTACTCTTCTGGGTCCTAATGTCCACACGCTTCTGACCTTCCAAACCCTTTTGGGTCCTAATGTCCACACGCTTCTGACCTTCGCTACTCTTCTGGGTCCTAATGTCCACACGCTTCTGACCTTCCAAACCCTTTTGGGTCCTAATGTCCACACGCTTCTGACCTTCCAAACCCTTTTGGGTCCTAATGTCCACACGCTTCTGACCTTTGCTACTCTTCTGGGACCTAATGTCCATACGCTTCTGACCTTCGCAACCACTCTGGGTCCTAATGTCCACACGCTTCTGACCTTCGCAACCACTCTGGGTCCTAATGTCCACACGCTTCTGACCTTCGCAACCACTCTGGGTCCTAATGTCCACACGCTTCTGACCTTCCAAACCCTTCTGGGTCTGTCATTTCTTGTCTCCCTTCAGCTCCGCCAAGCTTTCGGGAGACAGCATGGGTCCGTTCTGCAATTTGCTCCCATTCCTGCTGTACCAGATGCCCCTTGAGAAGGGTGACCATCCCTGCCAATAAGTTGCTTCTCTCCTTTCCCTCACTCCCCGGAGAATTGCTTCTCGCGCCTGACCATCCAACTGGATCTGACCGCTTCTGTGGCGTAGGGAAATCGCAATGCACGCAGCTGCCCTTGCTCTCCTCGGCCCTATTTCAGGGGTTTAGCATTTTTAAGAGGTGCTAGCCCTTATTGATCCAGCTCCTCCATTGAAACCCTGCTGAGCAGATGCTATTGCACACAATTTATTGCAGGTCCTGGAAAGAGTAAAACCCCGGGTTACATAGCACGCCTGTTGACGCTTAATACAATGTAAGCAATGCCCATTGAACCCTCAACATGCTCTCAGACAGTCATTTCTAGGCTATAGTATGACGATAGTACATTGTGCTACATAATTAAACTGCCCGATGTGGTACTGAGTCAACACACACCAGGAAGGTCCCAGGGTTCATTCCTACTTTGTGCTGAAGTAGCTGATTTCAGCCAGGGTGGACACTACAGACAAGAGAGGTGGGATGGGGGTTTGGGAAGGAGCCAATAGTTCCTGCTCCTCCTGGTCACTATCCAGTGGGCCCCTGCTGGGAAAATGCACGTCGGGTAAGAGCAGGATCAGGCTCGGGTTGTGATTACCACCCCCCCCCCCCCGCCCCATGGTTGAATAGCTTGCTGGCCCTCGTCGTGTAGACTCGCATGAAGAACGGTGACCTGGGTCAGATACCAGGCGGGGTAGATGGAAGTTAAAACACAGATCAGCCATGATCTAATTGAATGGCTGAACAGGCTCGAGGGGCTGAATGGCCTTCTCCTGTTCGTATGAGACAGGTCAAAGGATATTGCCGATTGCATGATGTAGGACCTGAGGGTAAATTGCATTTGTGACGTAGGCGTGGAATCGACATTGGATCACATGACTGGAACGGCAGCATTACCAATTCCTCAGATTTTGCTCTTCTCCCTTTCGGTAGTGAAGTAGCTGGCATCTGCCTGGCACCTTCCCTTGACACAGCTGGGTTTGGGGGGCACAGACCAAACACATGCCACATACGCCCTGCACTGCCGTGTTTTAATATTGTATTTTTTTTCCAAACACACAATTTGTGTTGTGGAATACTTCCCTCTACATCTCTCACTTTTGCTACCCATAACTGCCCTGCACCTTTTGTGAGTTTAACCTCATCACACAAACCTCTTGAGTACCTTCTGATTGTACTAACTCTGCATCTCTGAAAGCCCAGTCATACCAGGGTGCTCCTCCTGCACCTCCCTGAAGGCTGGCTCTAAAAGCCAGAGGCCTAGGGACAGGATACTCCGCCACTCCTCAAAGAGGGAGATGAAGCAGGGCATGGAGAGAGTCAGGAGAAACCAAGGACATAACAAAAAGAAAAGTGAAGTGTTAACAGTTCAAGAGGTAAATGGTGACCAGGGACTGGGTTGGTGAAGTGGGTGAGGGCAGTGTCCTTTTACCCCGGGTCGAAATCCAGCCCTGAGAGGGAAGTCTCTTCTCTCTGCTGGGTGAAAGGACTCCATCTGAAGTGAGTTGGGAAAATGGCAAGCCAGTTACTAGACCACAGCACATAACTACTGATAATTCAACCCACATTTGGCAGTCTAACTCAAGAGGCCTTAAAGATGGCTGATGTGGAAAATCAAAATGTTGCATTGCTCCCGAGCCCTGCCGTACTGAAGCTTGCGTTAAGGCACCTTGTTGGGACAGAGTACAGGGAACTTTACGCTGTGTCTAACCTGTGCTTTATCTGACCTGGAGATGCTTCATAGCTGATTCCAATGATACTCGATCTGTCATGTCTGAGTGCCTTTGTTCTGACTGGTGCTCAAGATTGCTCTTTTGGATGTAAGGTAGATCCATTGTTGTCTTGTTCTAGACTGGCCTCAACATTTCTAATCGCCATGGCAACTTTAGCCAGCTCATGAGCCAGATCTTTAGGTGACTTCCTGTCTGGGGTTCAAAGTTCAATGCTGTCATAATTTCATGCGCTATTGCAATCAAGTCATGTGTTACTAGCATAAGGTGCTTGGCTTTAATGTTATTCTCTTTCCCTCTTATGTTTCCAACCCTGGCCCACTCATTCTCTTACATCACAATCTCTTAATTTCTTTGTCTCCCACTAATTATTCACTCACTGCGTCATTTCTGCCTCTCCTCTATTTCTTCTTTTCTTTTTCTTGCCTTCTCTCTGTCATACTTTTTTGTCTCCTTCTATTTTTCTCTCACCATCTTGTTTTTTTTCTCTCTCTCACTATCTTTTTCTCCCCCTTCCCCCTTCCCCCTTCCATGCTCTTCGCTTTTTCCATATTCTGCGCCCTTATCTCTTCCATTTCAGTGGCAGGCAATCTCCCTCACAGTGATTGAAAAGGTCCAGATAGCCGCAATCATCCTTGGCTCCCTCTTCCTAATTGCTAGCATCTCCTGGTTAATTTGGTCCTCCCTCAGTCCGTCGGCTAAGTGGCAGAGACAGGACCTGCTCTTCCAGATCTGTTACGGCATGTATGGCTTCATGGACATCGTCTGTATAGGTAAGCATCTCTGTGTCAAACCTCAAACTGTACATCGTACTATGGTCAGTGTCCTCTGAATTTTCGTTCCTTTTGACTTCTAAGGTTCAAATATGCCAGTTTGCGCACACTTCTTCAACCATACATACTGTGTGAAGTCAGGACCCATCGTGTAGTCTCCTAGTCTAACTTGTTCTTTCCTAGGACCTCAAAAGTGTGGAACCTTTCTGTCTGCCTCTCCTATCTCCAGGCTTTTAGAACACCAGGTTGATGTCCCCTGATTTAGCTTGCGTTCTCTAGGTGTCAGTTTGGTTCAGTTGGTAGCACTTTCACCTCACAGTCAGAAGGTTGTAGGTTCAAGCCCCACTCTAGGACTTGAACCCATTATCTTTGCTGTCGCTCCAATCTGAGGGAGTGCTGCATTGTCAGAGGTTCTGTCCTTTGGATGAGACGTTAAATCATTGCCCTATGACATTAAAGATCCTCTGGTATACTCTTTGAAGACAAGCAGGGAATTTTCCCGGTGTCCTGGCCAACATTCCTCTCTCAAACAACTCTGGCAAAAACAAATTAGCTGGTCATTGATCTCAATGCTGATTGTTTGATCTTGCTGTGCGCAAATTGCCTGCTGCATTTGGCTCTAACAGTGACTGCACTTTCAAAGTAATTCACTAAATGCGATGTTTCTGAGAGATATGATAAGGCGCTACAAAAATGCAAGTCTTTTTTCCATTTCTCCTCTGCTGTCTGACCTTGGTGGTCCTGGACTATGAGCCTTCACCTGAGCTTTCTCAATTAAAAAAAAATCCCTAATTACTTGTCATCCGGTCGTACCTCATTTTTTACTGAGCATGTGCAGAAGGGCCTCAAGGCATCATGGGAGGGAAGCTTCTCGTCCCTATTCGGTTGTTGCCATGGAGAGGGGCAAAGCTCCCATGATGCACTTCACCCGCTGAGCAAACTCAGTGGATTAGTTACGTGGTCCCATTGACAAATCAGCAATATGAAACGGATTGTGTGTATTTATCTCCTCCCCTCATTTCCAGGCAAGATCTGTCTGGAAAACATTTGCAATATCATTTTATTTTTAAACACCATGTGATTGATAGCTTAGTCTTTTACAAAAATAATAATTGTGGGCCATACAATACGAACTGCAGCAAATCATAATGAGAGATTACGTGGCTGTAGCATTGGGTTTCCAACCAGGAGGATGGGTTTGACAGTCTGGGCCTGGGTTGTCTGACAGAGGAAGGGACAAGTGGCTTGGGGAAGGTTCCCTTCCCTTCCCTCCCCCCCCCCTCCATCACTGTGCCAGTTGTTGGGCCAATTGGTGTCCACATGGAGCAGGTAGTGATTCGGTTACAATGCTGTGGTGGCCTTCTGACCCATCATGTGACAGGATACACCAACAACAGTTGTGGTCAAGATCCGTGGGTCATGTGACAGGAATGCCCAGTGAGTCCGTGCCATGTGATATTGGGGAATAGCATTGGCATTGAACAAACCCATCGCCTGTGGCATTGCTAACGGTAAGTCAGAGTACACATTGTCTAATAATGACTACATTTCATGGTAGCATAGTCCTGTGTGTCATATAACAACAAAGAGTGTTATATCTAGTTTACTAATAGGGGTAAAGGGGACTGTCTTGCAGAAAGCTTTCTGTTGGTTAGGTGAGGCTGTGTTTAACTTCACCTGCCCTTATAAGGCCACAAAGGATACTCAAGCCTAGCAAGTGTCTGCCTAGCAACGGAATATTGTAGCTCTGTTTTGGTAGAATCAGTCCAGCCAAAGCCGTACAGACCAATAGAATGGGTGAGGATGGTCCATCCTCTGCTAGGCTGGGCTGTCAATTCTCTACGAGATTATGACTAAAGTAGTATGAGAGTTGTTAATCTCCATGGGGACACGAGCTGTGCAACTAGGCCTCAAGATTCTGTATCAGTCCACACGTGGTATCCGTGAGAGAGCTCCATGCACCATTCCTCCTGCCTGTGGAACTCTCTCCTAGATGGTGTCAATATCTGGAAATTTGCACTCGGTTTGCATAAGTGCAAGGTCAAGAGTTATCTATCGCTTGCTACGGCAAGATTGCTAAAAGGTCTAGTAGGTCGTGGACAGCCTCCAAATGGTGCCCAATCTAATCCATTCAAGTATTCCTGTGCTCCCAACAGTAGTGTTGTTAGAGGTTGCTTCTGACCACAACTTGTTATCCCAGCTGATACAGGTGAGACTTCTCAGTTGAGAAAACAATGGGAAATAGGACAATCCCACTTTGCAAGGATTGGGGATTTTAGATAACTTTAGTGACTGGGAGCATGGGCATCAATTATGTGGCATTTTCCCAATGGGCTTTTTTTAATGCTTTCAAATTTGCAAAAGCCCTTGTGTCTAATCATCAAAGATGACCTTTAGTTTAAATAGTCTTAAGTGAATGCCCCATACCAGCCTGACCTTCTCTGTGCAATCCCCACTGGGACTTGTCCACTTGTACACAGCACTTAAACTTTGCCTTGAGGCTAAGAAGGATTTTCTCTGCGAAGCGGCAGGTGACTTTTCAGATACCAATGGAAGCAACAAAGAATATATGAAAAAAAGAGATAGTCAAGGACGAGGAAAGGCTATTCAGCCCCTTGAAGCTCATCCCTCAAACTCGCCCAGCTTAGTATCGAGCTGCATTTTGAATGCCCCCTAATGTTTCTGCCTTCATGTTTATTAAAGGGGTGAAATTCCTCTGAAAGGAAAACAGGAGACTATGATTTTACTTTTCAATTTTTTAATTCATTCTGGGGATGTGGGCATTGCTGGCACTTATTGTCCATCCCTACTTGCCCTGAGAAAGTTCGATGCTAATGAGTGACTTGCTGGGCCACTTCAGAGGGCAGTTTAGTTCCACACCAACGGAGTTGATTCTTGAGTTACATCTCGGCCCAGACTGGGTAAGGATAGCAGGTTTCCTTCCCTAAAGGATATTAGTGAACCACTTGGGTTTTTATGACAATCTGACAGCTTCATGGTCACTTTTACTAATACTAGCTTTTTATTTCCAGAAAAATACTGAATTCAGATTCTCAAACTGCCCTGATGGGATTTGAACTCATATTCTGCTGAATTATTAGTGCAGGATTACTAACCCAGTAACATAACCACTACACTGCTGTACCACCTCCCTCATTCCTTAGCAGATCATTAGTTATGGAGGAAAACAGGCAGTCACCCACTTTTTGTAAATATTTTTATAAAATTCCTTCTAATATCTGTTTCAAAACTATTTCGTATCAAGTTAAATTTTGAATTGAAGTGTTTTTTTTCCTCGCACATGCCATAGTATTGGTCTCCTGGAGTACTCATGTTTTATTATTGATCTCACCATGCTGACTACAGGTTAGCGCTCAGGCTGTTGACATAATGAAGCAAATTCAGTAGTAAATCCCCAACTAACAGTATAGGCTTTAAATATTCTGACAGCAAATGGGTCCATTAGCATTCAAAAACATAAGGGGGAGGGGTCATTTTGACCTGGGCGAGTCGGCAGCCCATTTCACGTGGGAACATTAGGAACAGGAGGAGGCCATTCAGCCCCTCGAGTCTGTTACATAGGAACAGGAGGAGGCCATTTAGCCCCTCGAGCCTGTTACATAGGAACAGGAGGAGGCCATTCAGCCCCTCGAGTCTGTTACATAGGAACAGGAGGAGGCCATTTAGCCCCTCGAGCCTGTTACATAGGAACAGGAGGAGGCCATTCAGCCCCTCAGGCCTGTTACATAGGAACAGGAGGAGGCCATTCAGCCCCTCAGGCCTGTTACATAGGAACAGGAGGAGGCCATTCAGCCCCTCAGGCCTGTTACATAGGAACAGGAGGAGGCCATTCAGCCCCCTCGAGCCTGTTACATAGGAACAGGAGGACGCCATTCAGCCCCCTCGAGCCTGTTACATAGGAACAGGAGGAGGCCATTCAGCCCCTCGAGTCTGTTACATAGGAACAGGAGGAGGCCATTCAGCCCCTCAGGCCTGTTACATAGGAACAGGAGGAGGCCATTCAGCCCCCTCGAGCCTGTTACATAGGAACAGGAGGAGGCCATTTAGCCCCTCGAGCCTGCACCGCCATTCAATTATATCATGGCTGATCTGTACCTCAACTCCATTTACCCGCAAAAGATCTGTTTTTGAACATTTACTGAAAGTATCCAGTCACTATGAAGCTATTCTTCCAAGGCTGGTTTGAATATTTCACATGTCTACTTCGAACGTACAAACCGTGAAACAAACCAGTTCTTTTCGATCAAAGAAACAGTGCTGCTAATTAAATCGAGGAAGTGCACCGTTTTGATCCTTTGATCAAAGGCACAGTCTGATCTTTATGTAAGTGAAACAAGCAATTCAAACTGTTAGAGGGCAGAGGCAAAAATTGTATGTGTGTGGGGGGAGAGGGAGGGAGGAAAAATTCCCTTCCCCCGGCCACTTCATATAGTTCTCAGTGGGTACCTTCAAATCGTCATTGGTATTAAACCCCTCCACCTCTCTCCTCCTTTAAGATGCTCCTTAAAACCTATCTCTTTGACCAAGCTTTTGGTCACCTGTCCTAATGTCTCCTTATGTGGCTCGGTGTCTGTTAACGCTCCTGTGAAGTGTCTTGGGACGTTTTACTACGTTAAAGGCGCTACAGAAATGCAATTTGTTGTTGCAGAGACAAACTGGGTGAATCTCCACAAGGCTTCTCCTGATCATCCGCTGTGACTTCAGCAGAAAGCCTGGGAAAACGTCATGAACGGTGTTTCCATGGCTCTTCTGCCGAGGATACCAGGGACGATTGGGAAAACCCCTGCAGAAATCCATTTCCCCCCCTCCCCCCCCCAATAATACCTGCCTGGGCAAGGAGATTAGCTGAGAGAATGGAGGGAAAACAGAGCGAAGGAACAGCTCATCCAGTTGCTGTGTGGAAATATTGAGTGAAGAGACTGTAAGGGCTGAAGGATGCAGGCAGTCAGGTCAAGAAAAGGCCACATCTTATAAAGTACTAAATGGGATTTATCTTACTCCACTGAACCAAGAGGTGACTGCACATTTTATAACGTCTGAGGTTCTTTATTGCCTTATTAATGACACCAGTGGAGGTCATACATGCGTTTTCCATAAATCTTTATAGAGAATGAAATAACTGCTTTTCTACAGGGGATTAAGGCCACGGATTTTACTATTAGCTCATCTTATAGGGCCGGACAAAAATTGTCAGGAAGTGATAATTCACCTTTATTTTAAAAAATCATTTAATCCCCCCAACATTCGACTGAGAGTGAGAGTAGGCAAGCAGCTTGCACGGAGGATGCTGGCTGCTGGTTCGTGCCTGCGATCATCCACACGGTGAGTTAGTGATCTCCATCGTGCCGCTGGGAGAAGGTCCGTTGGAGGTCACTGGGCTTCCTCACAGGGAGGGAGGGAGGGAAGGTCAGAGGGAGGGCTGTCCTTGGGAAGGTCAAGTGAGCTGTCCTTGGTTTGGTCAAGAGAGCTGTCCTTGGGATGCTCGTGCTCTTTCCAGTGCTTGGGTTCAGAGCCTTGTGGTTACGCCTGTGAACTGGTTGCCCGCCTTCCCTCTGGGGAGGGGGTTGAGACATGGGCTCCTCAAAAAAAAAAAATGAGAGGAAAGAAGAAGAGGAAGTCTTACCTTAAAGTAGCCCTTCTCCTATTGCCATTTGCCGTTTTCCTTATGTATTGTAGCCAGCAATAATCTGACATTGGCAGCATTTTGTCACCAAGAGACAATGATGGTTCAAAGCAGTTAATGGCTGCTCTCAACCGAAAATATTGAGCATAAAATTATTTCTGCTGTGTAGGGGAAAGGATGCAAGTGAATTAGTGCAAGCAACTCAATCTTGTAGGTGTGCTCTTTGCAATAAATATTAGTTGTTTAACACTTGAAGCTTTCCTCTTAAATATGGTTTTAAACATAACTGAATTTTTATATTAAAGCTGAGAGGACCGACTGTAGAGTGGGCTCTAGCGCGTAGCAAGAACGTGTGTATTGAGAGTGAGTTTATAAAAGGATGACGAGATATAGCGGGGGTAGCTATATGAATATAAGAAAGGTCAAGAATAATAACAGGCCTTTCGGCCCACTTAGCTCTGCCCTCCAGTACATTAACTCCGCCATAGTGGCATTGAATTGTAAAACTAGGGAAGTTGGCAGAGCAATTCTGTCAAGATGATGATGAGCAACAGGATGGAAAGAATTATGGTGCCCAGGTCATGGCTGTCTCAGTTTTGATGGCGATGGTGGAATGTTCCCATTGTCCTTGATAGATAGTGTAGTGGTTACGTGACTAGACCAGTAATCCAACAAACGGAAGTTCAAATCCAACCATGGCAGTTTGAGAATTGAATTAAGTTTTTTTTTAAAATTTGGAAATAAAAAACTGGCATCAGCAATAGTGACCATGAAGCTGTCAGATTGTCATTAAAAACCCAGCTGGTTTCACTAAGGTCATTAAGGGAAGGAAACCTGCTGTCCTTGCCCAGTTTGGCCCTATATGTGACTCCAGTCCCACACTAACGTGGTTGACTCTTACCTGCCCTCTGAAGTGGTTTAGTAAGCCACTCAGTCAGGACAACTAGGGATGGGCAATAAATGCTGGCCTGGTCAGCAACGCCCACATCCCGACAAACACTCCGAGCTAGGTGTGCCCATTCTTAGCCTGGCAGCTGTGTTGGCAGTTGGGACCTGTGCTCAATGAGATGAGGTATAACAGTCGAGATACTAGGAATGATAATTGTAGGAAAAACCTGATGAAATGCTTCAATAAATTCAACGTCAACGACTACAGTGTGTTAGCCGTGGTACTTTATAAAGGTTAGACTGACGTTCAGTGAGGGGGGAGTCAGTAGCTCACCATGAGTTCTAGACACTCAGAGATTCATTCTTGAGGGATGTTGTCAGCAGGTTGTCACTGAGCGGCAAATCTGTCCTTTAATTCTTTTTTTTAAAACGTCTGTAATTAATTTATCGCCAAGGGGACAATAAAAACAACATTACAGAATCTGACACTGGGGCAGATGAGGCCTCTGCCACAGCTCAAGCTTACAAAGGAACAGGAGGAGGCCATTCAGCCCCTCGAGCCTGTTCCACCATTCAATTCAATCATGGCTGATCTTTACCTCGACCCGATTTACTCACCTTTGCTCCAAATCCCTTGATACCTTTACCCAACAAAAATCTATCGATCTCAGTCTTGAAAGCTCCAATTGTCCCCCAGTGTCCACAGAGGAGAGAGTTCCAGATTTTCACTACCCTTTGAGTGAAAAAGTGTTTCCTGATTTCCCTCCTAAATGGCCTAGCTCAGATTTTAAGATTATGTCCCTTTGTTCGTGATTCCCCCACCAGAGGTTAGCTTCTCTAACCAAACGAGAATATCAGCAACAAGTTGGATAGTGTGTCCAGCACAGCAAAAAGCCCCAAGGTGCTTCACAGAATGGGAGGGGTTAGGGGGTGGGGCGGTGAAGAACAGACAGCGAGTTGGGGAAGGAGATAGAGGGGATTGGGGGGGGGGGGGGAAGAATGGACAGCAAGCAGGAGATAGAGGAGTTGGGGGTGGTGTGGTCAACGAGAGGTTTTGAGGAGAGTTTAGAAGGTGAGGTGAGATGTAGCAAAGGTGATGGGCTTTAAAATTTAACATAATTGGTAAAAGAATCAGAGGGGAGATGAGAATGTTTTTTACGCAGCGAGTTGTTACGATCTGGGATGCGCTGCCTGAAAGGGTGGTGGAAGCAGATTCAATAGTAAGAAAGAAAGAACTTGCATTTATACAGCGCCTTTCATGGCCTAAGGACTTTACAACCAATGAAATACCTTTGTCGTGTAATCGGTGTTGTAATGTAAGATAATAACTTTCAAGAGGAAAATTGGATATATACACAACGAGTTGTTATGATCTGGAATGCGCTGTCTGAAAGGGCAGTGGGAGCAGATTCAATAATAACTTTCAAAAGGGAATTGGATAAATATTTGAAGGGAAAAATTTACAGGGCTATGAGGAAAGAGCAGGGGAATGGGACTAATTGGCCAGCTCTATCAAAGTGCTGGCACAGGCATGATTGGTCGAACGGCCTCCTTCTGCGCTGTATGATTCTATGGAGTTTAGGGAGAGAGTTGGCGTGCAGGGGTGTAACAGCTGAGGTCTCTGCTGCTGATGGTGGAATGGAAGGTCTGAGGAGGGAAGGACATGAAGATTAGGCTGGCATTGGGAGAGCAGGTGGCATTCCATAGATTTCAGAATCCTTATCCTTATTTACATTAGCCTCTGCCCATCCAACCTCTGCAACCTGCTCCAGTCTTACCATTTGCCTTTGTATTGTGCCTTTAACATATAAAATGTCACGAATGGAAATAGATGGGGGAATGAGCCATGGGGGGGAAAGAGTGGGAGGGGCGACAGAGAGTTTGGACAAAAAGAAGTCTTTTTTAAAGGTGGAGAGAGAAGCGCAGAGGGGGAAGGGTTTAGGGAAGAGGTTCCAGAGAGTGGAGCTGAGGTGGCTGAAGGCGAAACATACAAGAACCGTATCAAAACTATCTGAACTCCTGCCACTTACAGCTGGCAGAAGACACTTCCATCCCATTGAACACTGGTCTCAGTGGTGAAAGTACAGTTCTGTAACCCACTGTGACATCCGTACCCCACGTGTATAACAGGTATCCATGGGGGAGGGGGTTGTCCTTACCTGGGGAACCAATAGTGATCAATTTGGCATTATTAGAATTAAGGTACACCAATATTTGCCCTTAAAATCATTTTTAAAATGACCTGATAAAATGTATCATCCTCCCCGGTTATTCCTGGCAAAATGGCTGCCAAGTAACAGCCTGTTTTGTGCGGTTTGAGCAATGCCAGCAACGCCCCCTAGGGGTGGTGGTGGAGATGACTGCGTGATGGATGGCCTGGGATATTTTCAGTTCTGGTAATGGACTAATCTCAAAGTGATAGCCTTTCAGGTGTGCTGTTGTTGTACTTCCAGATGCTGGTTATGCAGCCACCATCTTAAATGTTCATTTCACACATGGCCGCACACTCCACTTTCCTCTCAATCAAGTAATTAGATCCTCAAGATGCCATGGTTGGATTGAAAATCCAGAGCAATGACCATTTTTCATCGTTTCCTCTAAGACGCTGCTAAATGCAGAACGGCTGTTAGCTTAATTTAATCTAAAACACTCAACTTCATAGAACAGAGATCTCGACTGCATCCAGCAACAACAACCACCTGCATTTATATAGCGCCTTTAACGTAGGAAAACGTCCCACGGCGCTTTCACAGGAGCGTAATCAAACAAAAATTGACACTGAGCCCCAAGGACCGTTTCCGTTCTCCTGCCTGAGATGCAGAGCTGGTGTGCAAAGTTCCCTGTCGTCGGTGTGTACTCACAAGTCAGCCCCTGAAGACTGTCTAACTAGCAGTTTTCAAGCCTAAAACAGGGTGTTGAGAAGTGATTGAGACACTGGTTATAAAAGAAACCCAACAGCACTTGGGACTGACAATGTCATTCTGTGAAATAGAGTTCGCCTTAAGTCCCAAATAAAATGCAAAGCAGCTGATAAACAATCAGTTCTGAATGATTGATTGGAATTCCCTGAGATCATTTAAAGGTGCATTCCTCATTACTGCAAGAGGGCTGAATCAGATATCACACCTAGAGGCTTGGACTCGGGGCGGGGGCGGGGGTCAGGTTGAGCCCCATCTATCCCACCACCTATTGGCTGTTCAGCACACTCCTTATTGATACTCCGCCCCCTGTATCCTAAGGACCAGGGTAGACGGAATAGGGTCGCCAACTCTGGGTGAATTCCTGGAGATTTCATCACATGACCTCCCACCTCGAGTCGCCCCACCCCCACACTCCTGCCATTGGTCCATCCTCCAGACACACTGCCTTCCCACGGCCAATTGGAAAAGGATCAGACTCTTTGTTACCCAATTGGATTAATCTTGACTGTTAGTGAAACAGCCTTTTTCCCCCCATCTCCAATATTTGCATAACTAATAAATGAAAGTATTCAAAGAAAATGAAAAAAACACAATGTGTTTAATGCCCCAATGATTTTTCCCCTGAGTTTGCTCGCAGCAGTGTCCTAGAGATTCCAGGACAATCCTGGAAGGTTGGCAACTCTCAACGGAACACTAAATTCCAAACTGTGCCTTTAGAGAAGAGTTAGTGACTAAAGGTGCTCTTACACTCTGCTTTGATTTTTTTTTTGTCCCAGTCACAGGGGTTGTGGGAGTGATTTCCATGCATCTCTCCCCTCCCCTCCCTTCCCCAATTTAGCTTTGTTCTGGGGTGTCCATTTGTGTAGGCCTTCTGAACTCTGCTGTGTAAAACAGACACCCCATTTATAGTGAAATGCTGCCATCTTGACACCAGTTGCCCTCATTTAACCTCGAGTCTACAACACCATCAAATCCCTGCAAGGCTTATTCTCCGAAATGTGGCCGACAGCAGGAGACCTGCCTCTCTTGTCGACGGCACTCATCGAAATGCAATCATGCCTTACGGCTAAATAAGTGTCCCATCTCTAGCCCATGCTATGTTTCCCCACCTATTTATTCATCTTACAAAGTCAATGAAAGAAAGTATCCAGTGGGCCCAATTGAGAGTTGCTAAAATCTCCAAGCTGAATGATAGTGAAGGTCAAGGTTCAAGCTTAGGTCAACTGAATGGGAGTCAAGCTGCACTGTCTACTAGAGACACTTAGATCGGAGAGGCATTTCAAAATGTTTGTGGCTTGTCGTGAGACTAAGTAGCCCTGAAATATTCATTACTGCTAAATGATGATAACATATTTTATGACATTGAAGTTTTTGAGTTTAAAAATTCGAATGCTCTTTTCCAGGCCTCATCATTCACGAGGGATCGTCTGTGTACCGAATCTTTAAGCGCTGGCAGGCTGTTAATCAGCAGTGGAAGGTACTGAACTATGAAAAGTCCAAGGACCTTGGGGAAGCCATTAGTGGGACAAGCAAGATAGGGGGAAGGAATTCACGGACGAACCACTCATCAAACAATGACAGGCGTTCCAATCAGCGCACGGGAACCATTTTGAATCATCACTGTGGATATACCATCCTGCACATTCTCAGCTATCTGAGGCCTAACAACCATCAGAATAGTAACAGCTCAAATAGAGAGCTGGTCATGCGTGTTACAACTGTCTGAAACAAAATGAAAAGGACCACTTACTGTATATCACTTAAAAAGCGAAAACTTTAGAGAATACACACAAAAAAAAAGTGCCACCGGGGTTGTGAAAGAAAGTTAACTGGAGACTCAGAATGACAACAGTAGGCTTGGTGTGATGGACCGCACCAGGCCTGAGCACAGGCCCCAATCTCTACGCCTGGAATTCGCCATCTTCCATTGTTTTCTAAACATTTTTTTAAAATTTCACTTCAGAAACCCCAGACCCAGTGTTTTATAAGGGGGGGGGAGAAAAAATGAAATGAAAAAAACTGAATCGAAGAAAAATGGAACGCAAGATAGTTTGTTTAAAAACTGCCAGAAAAAAAAGTGCAATAACGAACATCAGTTCCAAGATGCTGTGGGATCTCGGCAATAAGTTCTCTGTGTACTTCACCTTTAATTTAATGCATGTCACTGTTTTCTTCTTCTCCCATCTCGAACTGGGAGAAAACTAATTTATATGCAAATGGTGGTCTGCAAATAAATTTCTGTTTTTTAGGAGGGTGTCCCTAGAGTTTTCGGCGAGCTTTAAACACAGGTCCAAGGGAATTATTGGGATATAATATATACACAGTGCCCTAGCTCGATACCATAGAGTGTATTCTAATATATACAAGAGTGACCTATCTCGGTACTGTGGAATGTATTCTAATCTATACAGGAGAGGGCTATCTGCGTACCACAGAGCATATTCTAAAATATATAGGAGTTCCCTATCTCACTCCAATAGAGTGAATACTAATCATAGAAACATAGAAAGTTTACAGCACGGAAGGAGGCCATTTGGCCCATCGAGTCCACGCCGGCTCTGTGCAAGAGCAATCCAGCTAGTCCCACTCCCCCACCCTATCCCCGTAGCCCTGCAAATTCTTTCCTTTCAAGTACTAATCCAGTTCCATTTTGAAGGCAGTGATTGAATCTGCCTCCATCACCCCCTGAGGCAGTGCATTCCAGATCCTAACCACTCGCTGTGTAAAAAAAAGTTTTTCCTCATGTCACCTTTAGTTCTTTTGCCAATCACCTTAAATCTATGCCCTCTGGTTCTTGACCCTTCTGCCAATAGGAACAGTTTCTCTCTAACTACTCTGTCTAGACCCTTCATGATTTTGAATACCTCTATCAAATCTACGTGCAACTGTCTCTGTTGCAAGGAGAACAATCCCAGCTTCTCCAGTCTATCCATGTAACTAAAGTCCCTCATCTCTTGAATCATTCTAGTAAATCTCTTCTGCACCCTCTCTAAGGCCTTCACATCTTTCCTCAAGTGCGGTGCCCAGAACTGGACACAATACTCCAGTTGTGGCCAAACCAGTGTTTTATAAAGGTTCATCATGACTTCCTTGCTTTTGTACTCTATGCCTCTATTTATAAAGCCCAGGATCCTGTATGCTTTTTTAACCGCTTTCTCAACCTGCTCTGCCACCTTCAACGATTTGTGCTCATGTACCCCCAGATCTCTCTGTTTCTGTACCCCTTTTAGAGTTGTGCCCTCTAGTTTATATTGCCTCTCTTTGTTCTTCCTACCGAAATGTATCACTTCGCATTTTTCTGCGTTAAATTTCATCTGCCATGTGTCCGCCCATGCAACCAGCCTGTCTATATCCTCTTCAAGTCTATCACTATCCTCCTCACTGTTCACTACACTTCCAAGTTTTGTATCATCTGCAAATTTTGAAATTGTGCCCTGTACACCCAAGTCCAAGTCATTAATATATATATCAAGAAAAGCAATGGTCCCAGCACTGACCCCTGGGGAACACCATTGTACACCTCCCTCCAGTCCGAAAAACAACCGTTCACCACTACTCTCTGTTTCCTGTCCCTTAGCCAATTCTGTATCCATGTTGCTACTGCCCCCTTTATTCCATGGGCTGCAATCTTGATGATAAGCTACCATGCGGCACTTTATCAAACACCTTTTGAAAGTCCATATACACTGCATCAACTGCATTGCCCTCATCTACCCTCTCTGTTACCTCATCAAAAAACTCTTATCAGGTTAGTTAAACACGATTTGCCTTTAACAAATCCATGCTGGCTTTCCCTAATCAATCCACACTCGTCCAAGTGACTGTTAATTCTGTCCCATATTATCATTTCTAAAAGTTTCCCCACCACTGAGATTAAACTGACTGGCCTATGGTTGCTGGGTTTATCCTTATACCCTTTTTTGAACAAGGGTGTAACATTTGTAATTCTCCAGTCCTCTAGCACCACCCCCGTATCTACGGATGTTTGGAAGATTATGGCCAGTACCTCCGCAATTTCCACCCTTACTTCCCTCAGCAACCTAGGATGCATCCCATTTGGACTGGGTGACTTAACTACTTTAAGTACAGCCAGCCTTTCTAGTACCTCCTCTTTATCAATTTTTAGCCCATCCAGTATCTCAACTATATCTTCCTTTACTGAGACTCTGGCAGCATCATCTTCCTTGGTAAAGACAGATGCAAAGTACTCATTTAGTACCTCGGCCATCCCCTCTGCCTCCATGAGTAGATCCCCTTTTTCGTCCCTAATCGGCCCCACCCCTGCTCTTACTACCCATTTACTATTTATATGCCTGTCGAAGACTTTTGGATTCCCTTCTATGTTGTCCACCAGTCTATTCTCATACTCTCTCTTCCTTTTTCACTTCCCCTCTGAACTTTCTATATTCAGCCTGGTTCTCACTCGTGTTATCAACCTGACATCTGTCATAGGCCACTTTTTTTCCATTTCATCTTATATGTAAACAAGTGCCCTATCTCGGTACTACAGAATGTATTCTAATATGTAATATATATATATATATATATATATATATAGTAAAAAATATATATATTCCATATTAGAATACAATCCAGGATAAAGTTCCTATATATGTTTTAACAAAGGCTTCACTGTAGCAGACAGAGGAATTTAATACAGACCTGTCAACATGTCCGTTACTAATATCGCACAATCATATTTCAGCCCCTTTGACTTATTTGGTTCTGTTTTTAATGACTTTTTCTGGTTTGATTTTCTTTATTTGGGTTACACAAATGTTTTCCCTGGTGCACGGTAGAAGAGCTGAAAGTGTTACACAGCAGAGAGCAATCTCGAGGTGCACAGAACGCAATCGCATGAGACTCAGTAAATATCGATGGCCGGCCGGGTTTGGCTTGGTGTCTTTACTCATCACTTGTTGATCACGAGTGTCGGACCTCTGTGCAGCTGGGCAGGGCTTCACACAGCCAGGAGACAGAAGCTCTCCAGCATGATGGAGACCCGTGCAGCTAGCAAAGTGAGAGCGTTTCTTCATTTTGCCCAGATTTTGGCCATTAAATTGGCATTTGTGGCAAAGAGGGTTGCTAATCAACAGCCTGTGATGCTCCAGTTACCTTGGCTGAAATCGAGGTTGAGCAGGTGGGCCGAATTCCTGCTGATACACGATGGCATAGTGCCCAGGCTGTGTGCCAGACAAAAGGTCAGGAGAGTGCCCACACTGCACAGCCGCAGCAGCTGCAAAGGTGCAGTCTGCAGACTAACAGGATGCTGGTCTTTCCTGGAAATTGATGTGATGCCATTCACGACAATTTAAGAAGTCAATCATGTGGAAATATTTCCAGGAAACGAGGAGTAAGATGGGTTAATAAGTGATCAATCCAACTCCAAACTGGTACAGTTTAGCGAACAATCGTTGATCATCCTCCCGTCTTCTGGTGTAAGTACCTCTGGTCACCCCATTGGTGGGTGCAATTCTTTTTCCTATTGGCCTTGGAGGGGGGTGCAGTGCAGATTCACCAGAATGATACCGGGGCTCGAGTATAGAAGATTCGGGGTTGCTGCTCCAGTACCAGAACCACTGTACTAATGTACAATGTGCTTCACTCCTTTTGTGCTGTGTGTCCTATTAAATCTTCAAGGGTAAGACTTCCTCTGGCGGCTGTATGTAGTGACATTGTAAACACCTTTGTTTAGAAGGGAGTAAACGTTTGATGCAAAATGAGGTTTGTGTCTTGTTTACTCACCTCCAACTATGCCCTGTCAGCTTTGGCTCAGTGGTAGTACTCTTGCCTCCGAGTCAGAAGGTTGTGGGTTCAAGTCACACTTCAGAGACTTAAGCACCATAAGCCAGGCTGACACTTCAGTTCAGTACTGAGTGGGTGCTGTCTTTCGGATGAGACGTTAAACTGAGACCACGTCTGCCCTCTCAGGTGGGTGTAAAGGATCTCATGGCACTATTTCAAAGAAGAGCAGGGGAGTTCTCCCTGGTGTCCTGGGGCCAATATTTATCCCTCAAATAACATCACTAAAAAACAGATGATCTGGTCAGAATCACATTGCTATTTGTGAGAGCTTGCTGTGCGCAAATTGGCTGCCGCATTTCCTATATTACAACAGTGACTACACTTCAAAAACTACTTCATTGGAAGTGAAGTGCCTTGGGACGTCATGAGATTGTAAAAGGCGTTACGTAAATGCAAGTTTGTTCTTTCTTTTACTTTGACAGGCGTCCATCTGTATTTCACTCCCAATAAACTCGTACCCAATCCAGGCCTGAAAGTCCTAATCTATTAAAATGGCCTCCCATTTGTACAGGATTCCTTATTGGTTAAATACACAATCCTAAGCAGCTTCCTCAGTCGGTAAATGCAATGCCCGGCTGAATTGTGCAAACCAGTGAGGTCCCAGGTTTTCATCTCCAATCTGTGCTGCTAGCTGATCTCAGCTGGGGTGTGCAGTAGAGGCACTATGATTGAACTGGGTTAGGGAGGCAGCGGGGGAAGTCAGCCAGGGTTTCCACTCTCCTGGTTGCTATCCAGTGGCTTCCGCTGGAAAGCACAAGCATGTGGACATCGGGTTGAGGACAGGATCAGGCTTGGGTGGGCTTCCCCCCACGGTAGAATAGTCTGCCACCACTCACTGTCGAGACTCGCACTTGAAGAATGGTGACTAGGGTGGGGTAGCAGGAGGGTTACTTGGACCAGTGTAATGGTGTCCTTACCCTGGGTCAACCACTTCAGAAGAATCAGAGGGACGGACAACAAAAGACACAATCCTGATACAAGTATAAAAGAAGTTGCCCAGATATTTGCGTGCTCCGTACTCCGCAAAGTGTGTTGTCAGCCCAGACAATCCCAGACCCTCCTCAACAACACTACAGCCTTGTAATAGAACTGATCTTTTTGATAAATTGCGTTCACATATACAAATCTTTGAAGGTGGCAGGACAAGTTGAGAAGGCTGTTAAAAAGGCATATGGGATCCTAGGCTTTATTAATAGAGGCATAGAGTACAAGAGCAAGGAAGTTATGCTAAACCTTTATAAAACACTGGTTAGGCCTCAGCTGGAGTATTGTTTCCAATTCTGGGCACCGCACTTTAGGAAGGATATCAAGGCCTTAGAGAGGGTGTAGGAGGAACTGTTTCCAGTGGCAGAAGGGTCGGTAACCAGAGGACACAGATTTAAGGTGATCGGCAATAGAGCCAGAGGCGACATGAGGAAACATTTTTTTATGCCGCGAGTTATAATGATCTGGAATGTACTGTCTGAAAGGGCGGTGGAAGCAGATTCAATAATAACTTTCAAAATGAATTAGATAAATACTTGAAGGGAAAAAATTTACAGGGCTATGGGGAAACAGCAGGGGACTAGAACTAATTGGATAGCTCTTTCAAAGAGACGACACAGGCACAATGGGCCGAATGGCCTCCTCCTGTGCCGAACCTAATATACTATGATAAGAACAAGAACATTAATTTAGATTCAAATGCCTGTCAGCGATTAATTAAGTCTGAGGTACGAGATGGGTATTTCTTTATGATCAGCAGTTTACAGAAATCCAGACAAGCAAAATACCTCAAAAGCCAGCTCGGTTTGCTGGGACCTTTTTATAACAAGCTGGAATTCCAAACCATCCACTAATGCCTGCTATTTTTAATTCCTCTGAGTGATGTATTTCACTATCTGATTTTTCTTCTTCCCTTAGCCTCGCCCCCAACTCTCTCCCAGTCCTATCCGGAAAGGCACCGTTTCTGGTGTGATTCCACGGGCCTTGGCAGTTCTCTCGTACTGCAACCAAGTGGTCTTTCGTCAGGTGCGAATCTGGACAGCAAGTGCCAGCTGGCTGTTCGACTAAGGGGAGCATCACAGATCAGCCCCAATCAGGGCCTGGTTCAGCACTGCTCCATACACACACAAACACACACACAGACCCATCAGTGCAGCTCCTGTGGCAGCTTTGCCCGGTCTTGGTGCCCATCGCCTTGGGTGAAATACAGGCTATGAGGGGAGAGCAGTTACCAACTCCCTCCTGAATTTCGTCTGCTCCCATGGCTGCTCTCCTTGCACATGGCCTCAGTAGAGCAGGACACCAGTCCTGAGTTGACATAGATTTCAGGCCCACTTGTAGTTCATGGGAGTGAAATCTCGCCCAATGTTCAAGTCAAACTCTGGATCTCGCTGGAGCTTCTTGTCGCTGAAAATCAAAATTTATACGGGAAGCGCCTGGAGCCAGAATCTACTAGGGAAATCTGCTCCTGTTTATAATCATTACCATTCCCAGCACTACAGATCCAGCACCAGTACTGTAGCTACGTAGCATTGTCCTATCTCATTACTTCCGTGCTGCACAGTGTTTGCAAATTAATCCCTTTCAGCGTGTGTGCACGATCATTTAATGACCCATTCAGCCTGTTCACTTAATGTGCATGTAGCAATGAGCAGCCTTTTCTGCGCAGTAAACGTTTTGACTCCCCTGTGTCTAGTAATGGCCACGCTTGAATAGAAACTGGGTGGCACAGAATGTTAGACAACAATTTGCATTTCTATAGCGCCTTTAATGTAGTAAAAACGTCCCAAGGCGCTTCACAGGAGTGTTATCAAACAAAATTTGTCACAGAGCCACTTAAGGGGATATTAGGACAGGTAACCAAAAGCTTGGTCAAAGAGGTAGGTTTTAAGGAGCATCTTAAAGGAGGAGAGAGAGGTTTAGGGAGGGAATTCCAGAGCTCAGGGCCGAGGCAGCTGAAGCCACAGCCGCCAATGATGGAGATGCGCAAGAGGCCAGAATTGGAGGAGCGCAGAGATCTGGGAGGGTTGTAGGGCTGGAGGAGGTTACAGAGATAGGGAGGGGATTTGAAAACAAGGATGAGAGTTTTGAAATTGAGGTGTTCCTGGACCTGGAGCCAATGTAGGTCAACAAGGACAGGGGTGATGGGTGAACGGGACTTGGTGCGAGTTAGGATACAGGCAGCAGGAGTTTTGGATGAGCTCAAGTTTACAGAGGGAGCAAGGTGGGAGGCCAGCTAGGACAGCATTGGAATAGTTGTATCTAGAGGTAACAAAGGCATGGATGATCTCTGGGTGCTGGATTTGAATCTAGCCCTTGCTGATGGGATAGAATTCTCCTCTCTCTGCGAATTCTACAAGACCTGAAATGTGCTTGAGACAGTCCCACTGCTGCTTCAATGAGCTGTGACGGCCCACTACTGACGAACCCTGATTCAGCATGAGTTGCCACTGAATTCTCCAGTCTCATTCGGCGATTCGGTAAGGATGGTTCATGAGGAAATTTTTTAAAGGTGCAGTATGGGCACTATTCTGAGTTTGGAGTCAAGGAATATTGTTGAATTAGTGAATGGTGGCAACTTTACTCTGCGTCGAACCCATGTAAGACCTGACCTAGGAGTGCTTGATGCTGACACACAGAATAGTGTTCCACCCCCAACACTGCCATTCCTCAGCTAGACACGCAGAAGATTCTACCCTCCCCCACGCCGCCCCAAAAATAAAAACTGGTGAATACTACGAGAAAGGGAATGGGGTTTCACCACTTTCACGGAAGGGCTAGTGGATCTCCTGTGGCATTGCTCTTAGTAAATCGGACGTGTGCTGTTTTCTAAGGGCAGGAGCATCAGACAATGTAACACAACGTACTATTCTGCTGCCTAGGTGGATCGGTGTTTAAAGTGGCCTGTCCCTTTAAGGCCACAAAAGTGTTTTTGCTGTAAATATCCTCAGGTCAATTACAAGTTAATTCCTGTGGATAAGGGAAGTTTGCAGATTGCCAGGAAAATTTCTGGGTGTGGGTCATTCTGCAAATTTCCTTCAGCAAATTCAGTTGACATAAGTCTGAAATGATTGGCCTTCTCTCATTGATTTGCATTTGTAAGAAAGTGTGACATCTGGTCTGTGACCTTTTTTACGTATACAAGTGGATATCCTTTGGCGTTCTTCACAGGTAATCTGGGGCCTGCAGCACAAGTTTAGCTGCTAATCTGCCCTGGCCCTTAAAAGCCACTGGTCTAAGTAGACAATCCAGGTAATTGTAGCTACTTATAAACTGCTGAAATTAATCAGTGGGCTGTTGTAAATTTCAGGCTTCAGTTCAATGACAGACTCTCTCTTAAATGTTTTGCATCTGTAACAAAATGTGATGTCTAGAGTGTGACATTTGTATTTATATATGTATATTTATGTGCATATGTACATTATACTGCTTTATAAGGACAGGGGTGTTATACCATACCATATTATTCTGCTGCTAAGATGGAAATCTGTCTCTTTAAGGCCACAAAATCCAATTGTTGCTAAGTAAACAGAGTCTTGGGTCATTCAGAGTGTAATTGTTTCGTGAGGAGTCGAATTGATCACTGAGCTGTAGGTCAGGACTCAGAATGAAAAGTCTGCCTTATTTTTAAAACTGAGATTGCTTAAGGAGACATTCTGGCTTCTGTGTTAATAAGGTATTTTCTATTGCTGGGGAATTTCTCTGCCTATTCCATATGGACTCGCTTTCTTTCTGTGTATTTTTAAAACTTATTTTGTATGTGAGATGTACCATTTTTAAACACACTCCACACAGATCTGCCATGATGCTATTCACAGTCAGCTGGAGAATTCACTCTTCTGTAACAATAGGGGTTATCAACAAAGTGTGACAAGGAAAGTGTTACAGGAAGTAAGTGTGACACACACAAGATTTAATATATTACTAGACAATCTCCCATGGTGTTGTACACAAGGAGTCAAGACCGAGTGTATCTTCAGAGGAAGTAGGGTTAGAGGGCAGAGGATAATTGGACCAGGACGTGTGGCTGTAATTCAGTCCCCATTTTAAAGCCATACATTCTATCCTTAGTTTTATACAATACTTTAATTTGACATTCTTATTTATAGTTAAACAGCAAAACGCGTGACAATTTGGAAAAACAGAGAAGTAGAGTTGATTGGAGCATAAGGGTTTCTCTACCATACAGGCTGAGGAGCAGGGAGAGGCCAAACTGGGGCACTGCAGCCCCACCACTGGTGGGAGGGTGTAATTACAGTGTAACAAGTTTACATAGGCTGTTTCCATTATAAATGCAGATATAGGAATTTATAAAGGGAAAAAGTTGACACAAAAGTGTGACAAAAATATGACGGCAGGAAGTAAGGTTTTGCAAACAGGAAGAGCATGTAGACGTAAGATTTTTAAAGTATTGTGGATAGAGATATGGCAAGGGGGAGGGAGCCACTCATCCAGTGAGATGTGGAATCTAACTTGGTGCTGGGGCACTGGTTTCTGTAGCTAATTCTGCCAATTTAGGAGTCTTGTGCCCCTCTGGTGCATTCCCCAATGATGCTGTTTGATGTCGGGTCGCCCTTATTAAAATGGGGGAGGGGAGGAGCACATGGCAATGCTGGTTTTGCAAATCCATTTATTTTTAATGAATCCTTTTGCATTTAAAATAAAAATTACCAGCAAAAGGATTAAAATTAGGTCTGGGATGTGGTGGGGGGAACTGAATTCCTTTTGAAGTTTCCTTGAACTAGACTGAGCTCCAATACAAATGTTTACATATTGAAAGATTTACAGCGTCTGTGAAAGTGCAGAAAGACGGCCAATAAAATGATTGACACCTACGTAAGAAACACCATTAAAAATATCCGGAGCTGATTAATTTCTGAGCATTGCAAGAGCAGCAGGTGTCGAGGCTTAAATGTGTATTTCATGTTTTTTTTAAAATGATGTGCTTATTAAAGTGACAGATGACTGTGTGGAGACAACTGTTCTAAATCATAACCTAGCTGAGCTTGGGGAAGAATATATCAGGACAGGTTGCTCACCTATTGATCAATACTCGAGCAATAACAACTTCCATTTATATAGTGCCTTTAACGTAGTAAACGTTCCAAGGTGCTTCACAGGAGCAATTATCAAACAAAATTTGACACCGAGCCACGTAAGGAGATATTAGGACAGGTGACCAAAAGCTTGGTCAAAGGGGTAGGTTTTAAGGAGCATCTTAAAGGACGGAGAGAGGCGGAGAGGTTTAGGGAGGGAATTCCAGAGTTTAAGGCCTAAGCAGCCGAAGGCATGGCCGCCAATGGTGGAGTTATGGAAATCGGGGGATGGACAAAGGGCCAGAATTGGAGGAGCGCAGAGATCTCGGAGGATTGTAGGACTGGAGGAGGTTACAGAGATAGGGAGGGGCGATGAGCTCCATTAAAGGCACTATATAAGTGCAAGTTGTTGTTTGTTATGGACCGACAGAGTGCAAGCTATACTGAATATATAAATACAGGGTGAAATAAAGCTGATATCGCTTTAATTAAAATCACATGATTCAATTGCAGGAACTTGCTGCCCATCAATCTCTGCCATGACACTTACCTCAGTAAGAAAGAAAAACTTGTGTAGCACTGAGCCATACTGACCAGAGGTACCTGGATTCGATTCCCTAGCCTGTGCTGAGTCAGCCAATCTCATCCAGGGCATTGGCACGGATCCTACAACTGGGCGCAACACCCCGAGTTAGGGAGGGGGAAATCTTACCGCCCGATCACCGTGCAGTAACACCTGCCTGTGTGAGGATGGGATCGGGCGTTGCTGTGATGCTCCCCATGGTCAAAAAGCCTGCAGGCACTCTGGGCTCACACATGAAGAATGGGTGGGGTGCTGAAGGATGGCCTAGGCCGATGGAAGTGGAGCCCAGCACGAGTCAGCACCTTCAGGGGAGCAGGGAAGAAAAAAGGTAAAAAAAACTCCAAAATGGCATTTAATCAGCTCACAAGTTCCTGTCTCTACCTCCTTTTAAGACGCTCCTTAAATCCTACCTCTTTGACCAATCTGGAGCATGCTTCAATGATACAAAGGAAGACCCCATTTTAAGTGTTTAGTTCACTTAATACCATCTTTTCCCTGATTTCCTTCACCCCACCATTGGCGGCCGTGCCTTCAGCTGTCTAGGCCCTAAGCTCTGGAATTCCCACCCTAAACCTCTCTGCCCCTCTCTCCTCCTTTAAGACGCTCCTTAAAACCTACCTCTTTGACCAAGCTTTTGGTCACATGTCCTAATATCTCCTTATGTGGCTTGGTGTCAATTTTTGTCTGATTTCACTCCTGTGAAGTGCCTTGGTAAGTTTTACTACGTTAAAGGCGCTGTATAAATGCAAGTTGTTGTTATTTATTTAGTGGTGATTTTAACCGGAAATAAAGGGGAGTGTTAAGTGAAGACTTCAATTAGCTTCCATTTGACTCATGTGCTGTCTCACTGCACTGGGTGCAGAAGCTGTCATTAAATCAGATGAAATAAAATTCTCCTTCTTTGATCTAAATCAACTTAGTTTCAAATTAGTTTGAGCAGCCACGGTACTTTTGAGGGGCTCTAATCTCTTGGACGATTGTGTTTAAAATGAAAAAAAGTCCAATCCACTCTGGACATGATGCAAAAGGAATGATTCAAGACCTTGAGAACACTGCGTGTAATTGCATTAGTTATTAATTATAGGATCACTACTGCCTTTCTCCCCAGACTGTAGGATAGTAATTATCTGACACAACCGCAAGAGCAGAGGATATTACTGAATTCCTGGGAGACCTTCATTCAGAAGGTTTCACGAGCTCCTTTTACAATCAATGAACAGTTCTTCACTCTGGGCTCTGTCACCTCACACTTGCTGCTTCTGGTAAATGCCATGTTGTCTCTCGAATGGTACATGTCTCCCGGCAGTCATTGAAATAAAACGTACAGGTCTTTCTATTTCTTGCCGATGTCCTTCAACAATAAGACTGTGTGTCAGCCATGGCTCAGTGGGTAGCACTCTCAATCTCTGAGTCAGAAGGTCGTGGGTTCGAGCCCCACTCCAGAGACTTGAGCACAAAAATCCAGGCCAACACTCCCAGTGTACTACTGAGAGTGTGCTGCACTGTCGGCGGGGCAGTACTGAGAGTGCGCTGCACTGTCAGCGGGGCAGTACTGAGGGAGCACTGCACTGTCGGCGGGGCAGTACTGAGGGAGCGCTACACTGTCAGCAGGGCAGTACTGAGAGTGCGCTGCACTGTCAGCGGGGCAGTACTGAGGGAGCACTGCACTGTCGGCGGGGCAGTACTGAGGGAGCGCTACACTGTCAGCGGGGCAGTACTGAGAGTGCGCTGCACTGTCAGCGGGGCAGTACTGAGGGAGCACTGCACTGTCGGCGGGGCAGTACTGAGAGTGCGCTGCACTGTCAGCGGGGCAGTACTGAGGGAGCGCTACACCGTTGGAGGGTCAGTACTGAGGGAGCACTGCACTGTTGGCGGGGCAGTACTGAGGGAGCGCTACACTGTCAGCGGGGCAGTACTGAGAGTGCGCTGCACTGTTGGCAGGGCAGTACTGAGGGAGCGCTACACTGTCAGCGGGGCAGTACTGAGGGAGCACTGCACTGTTGGCGGGGCAGTACTGAGGGAGCGCTACACTGTCAGCGGGGCAGTACTGAGAGTGCGCTGCACTGTCGGCGGGGCAGTACTGAGGGAGCACTACACCGTTGGAGGGTCAGTACTAAGGGAGCGCTACACCGCTGGAGGGTCAGTACTGAGGGAGCACTGCACTGTTGGCGGGGCAGTACTGAGGGAGCGCTACACTGTCAGCGGGGCAGTACTGAGAATGCGCTGCACTGTCGGCGGGGCAGTATTGAGGGAGCGCTACACCATTGGAGGGTCAGTACTGAGGGAGCGCTACACCGCTGGAGGGTCAGTACTGAGGGAGCGCTGCACTGTCAGCGGGGCAGTACTGAGAGTGCGCTGCACTGTCGGCGGGGCAGTACTGAGGGAGCGCTACACTGTCAGCGGGGCAGTACTGAGAGTGCGCTGCACTGTCGGAGGGTCGGTACTGAGGGAGCGCTGCACTGTCGGAGGGTCGGTACTGAGAGTGCGCTGCACTGTCGGAGGGTCGGTACTGAGGGAGCGCTGCACTGTCGGAGGGTCGGTACTGAGGGAGCGCTGCACTGTCGGAGGGTCGGTACTGAGGGAGCGCTGCACTGTCGGAGGGTCGGTACTGAGGGAGCGCTGCACTGTCGGAGGGTCGGTACTGAGGGAGCGCTGCACTGTCGGAGGGTCGGTACTGAGGGAGCGCTGCACTGTCGGAGGGTCGGTCCTGAGGGAGCGCTGCACTGTCGGAGGGTCGGTACTGAGGGAGCGCTGCACTGTCGGAGGGTCGGTACTGAGGGAGCGCTGCACTGTTGGCAGGGCAGTATTGAGGGAGCGCTACACTGCTGGAGGGTCAGTACTGAGGGAGCGCTACACCATCGGAGGGTCAGTACTGAGGGAGCGCTGCACTGTCGGAGGTGCCATCTTTCAGATGAGACATTAAACCGAGGCCCCGTCTGCCCCCTCAGGTGGATGCAAAAGATCCCCTAGCACTATTCGAAGAAGAGCAGGGGAGTTCTCCCCAGTGTCCTGGGGCCAATACTTATTCCTCAACCAACATCACTAAAAACAGATTATCTGGTCATTTATCTCATTGTTATTTGTGGGATCTTGCTGTGCGCAAATTGGGTGCCACATTTCCTACATTACAACAGTGACTACACTGTACTTCATTGGCTGTAAAGCGCTTTGGGATGTCCTGAGGTTGTGAAAGGCACTGCATAAATGCAAGTTCTTTTTTCTACTGCTGCCCCAGATGACATTAACATAGCACGGGATTGAACCTGAGACCTTTTTTGTGTGGCTTAGTTACCCCACACCACAGGGTATACTGGCCCACTGAGCCAGTAACACAGCTCAACAGCCTGGGATGAATGCAGCACAGTCTGTTTCCTTTTTCACACCTTTTCCCCCGGTAGTGCTGATTTTCCAAGGCACTTTTAAATTGAATCTCAGTCTAAGGTAAATATTTATGATCAAACAAGAAATAAATCAAGCAAATATTGAGCGTGGATGTCAGAGTGTGAGATAAATTATTGCTCCTCAGGTTGTAGAACAACAAACTTCCTCAGAATCCAGTTTGCAGCATTATAATATACCCTTGACTTAAGAGTTCAATCCTCCACTGCAGTCAATATTTTTATACTATGTGACTCATGTATCAATATATACACCTACACTTTCAGCTGCCCAGGCCCTAAGCTCTGGAATTCCCTCCCTAAACCTCTCCACCTCTCTCTCCTCCTTTAAGACCCTCCTTAAAACCTACCTCTTTGACCAAGCTTTTGATCAACTGTCCTAATATCTCCTTATGTGTCTTGGTGTCAAATTTTGTTTGATAATTGCTCCTGTGAAGCGCCTTGGGACATTTTACTACATTAAAGGCGCTATATAAATGCAAGTTGTTGTTGTTACTATCAGCCTGTTTCACTAATAATCATGTGTTACAGTTATTACTTCACATAGTTCTATAAGACATAAGTCACAAGCTGAGTGTCACTCTCGTGACTAATAGGCTTCCTTTTACAAGGACTCTGGGAGCTGTTGGGCAGAAACAGAGGAACCGATTGGTGACGATAACACAGTGCTGTTACTTACTTTGTTTTTCTTCTTCAAATTTTCATTCCAGTTCATTATCTCACTCCCGGGCTCTGACATTGTTGCTGAGAACCACAGAATAGCTGGATTCTGTAAACAGACAGTACAAAGAAACAGAAGTGTTTCTGACCAACCTGTGTTAATCGCTATTCCTGAACCCTACAGTAGCACATACTGTGGGCAGAATTCTGGACACTGTCTATGTATCCTGAGAGTCTGCTCTTTTGTTGGAAGGATACATATTTTTATTCCTTTTTTCAATTTTCTCCTCTTTCCTTTACCCAACCCCCTGCCACTCGCACTGCCCTCCCCTTGCCCTCACCCACGCCCGTGCCCTTCTCCTCGCCCTCGCTCAGGCCTGTGCCCTCGCCCTCATCCTGCCACTGTTGTCCTAAAGGTGCTGACTCTTGCTGGGGTAAGGTCTCACAGGCTGTGGCAGCCTTCTGGTACTTCACCCACATGGCCACTCGTCATTTGTGATCCCTGGACTGTCAACCATGGAGGGCGTTGCAGCCAAACCAGATCCTGTCTTCACTCTGTGTCCACATTCCCACTCTCCACCAGGAATCACTGGATAGCAGAAACTCCTGCTGATTTTCTTCCTCTTTCTAGCACAGGGGTGCTGAGGCCAATTGTAGCACCCGAACCCCACTCCCTCTATGAGGTCAACTAACAGCGTGGACTGGAGATTGAACCTGGTACCTTCTGGTTCTGTATGACACCAAGTGAATGGAAATAAGGAAGGACGGGAGGGAGGGAGGAAGGATTGCTTAATGTAGCGCCTTTCACGACCTTTCAAAGTACTTCACAGCCAGTGAAGTATTTTTGAAATGTAGTCACTGTTGTATCGTAGGAAACGCAGCAGCCAATTTGCGCACAGCAAGCTCCCACCAACAGCAATGAGATAATGACCAGATCATCTGTTTTAGTGATATTGGTTGCGGGATAACAATTTCCCAGTAGCAGGAAGCTCATCTCCTAATACCCAGCACTGAAACAGAATTACTACCAGGAGAACATCTTGTCTGTGTTTAGTGAAATGCTCAAGGGACCACATTAAGCTCCAGCTGTTGTGAGGTTTATTTTTAAATGTTGCTTTCATTAACAATTATATTTAAGTATTAACGGAGCAGCATTCAATTCATTTTGAAGATGCTTCACAGCAGGAACCTTGAGCTGATTGTTTTTTAAAAAAAATTCCAAAATAAACTTGTTTGTTTTGTTTAAACGCATAATAACCCTGCTGTCAGCAAGAAAGAGCTTGTATTTAGCACCTTATCGCAGGTCTCAGGACATCCCAAAGCACTTTGCATACAATGAATTCCTCTTTTGTGATGGATGGTATGTAGATTTACATGGCAGCGAAAGAAAGAAAGAAAGAACTTGCATTTATATAGCGTCTTTCATGACCTCAGGACGTCCCAAAGCGCTTCACAGCCAATGAAGTACTTCTGAAGTGTAGTCACTGTTGTAATGTAGGAAGTGGGGCAGCCAATTTGTGCACAGCAAGCTCCCACAAACAGCAATGTGATAATGACCAAATAATCTGTTTTAGGTGTTGGTTGAGGGATAAATATTGGCCCACGACACCGGGGAGAACTCCCCTGCACTTCTTTGAATAGTGCCATGGGATCGTCTACGTCCACCTGAGAGGGCAGACGGGGCCTCGGTTTAACGTCTCATCTGAAAGACGGCACCTCCAACAATGCAGCACTCCCTCAGTACTGCACTGGGAGTGTCGGTCTAGATTATGTGCTCAAGTCTCTGGAGTGGGACTTAAATCCACAACCTTCTAACTCAAAGGCGAGAGTGCTGCCAACTGAACCACGGCCGACATTTAATTACATAGAAACAGGAGTAGGCCATTCGGCCCCTCGAGTCTGTTCCACTATTCAATTAGATCATAGCTAATCTGTACCTCAACTCCAGTTACCCGTCTTTGATCCACATCCCTTGATACCTTTACCTAATTGCACACTGCAAGGGCCCACAAACAGAAAATGAAATGATTGAACCAATTAATCTGTTGTTAACTGGCGTTGGTTGAAGGAGGAATATTGGCCAGGGCACTAGGAGAACTCCCTGCCCTTTAAATAGTTCCATGGGATCTTTAACATCCACCTGAACCACTGCAACAGACAGTACCATTTCATCTGAAGGATGGCACTTTTGTACTGAATAAACAGGAACTCATTATAGTTGCACAGTGAGTGAGCCTTACCCTGCTGAATAAACGGGAACTGCTCCCCTGATGGTTCCGCTGGTAAGTGCACTGATTTGTTGTTACTCGGAAACTGATACCTTTGCTGATTTTAGGACATTTTATGGAAAATTGTGCTCGCTGAACTACATTGGCTCCCAGTCCAACAATGCCTGGAATTTAAAATTCTCATCCTCGTGTTCAAGTCCCTCCATGGCCTTGCCCCTCCCTATCTCTGTAACCTCCTCCAGCCCTATAACCCTCCAAGATCTCTGCGTTCCTCCAATTCTGGCCACTTGCGCATCCCTGATTTCCTTCGCCCCACCATTGGCAGCCATGCCTTCAGCCTTCTAGGCTCTAAGCTCTGGAATTCCCTCCCTAAACCTCTCTGCCTCTCTACCTCTCTTTCATCTGAGACGCTCCTTAAAACCTACCTCCTTGACCAAGCTTTTGGTCACCTGTCCTAATATTTCCTTATGTGGCTCGGTGTAAATTTCTGTCTGATAACGCTCCTGTGAAGCGCCTTGGGATGTTTTGCTACGTTAAAGACGCTATATAAATGCAAGTTGTTGTTGTACTCGGGCATCAAAATCATACAAGTGTAGGGGTTCATAGAACGTCTTATCGCAATAAATCACTTGTCCTAGAATGATGGATTTGTCCATGACCAAACTAATTTGAACTAAAGTACTGTGTGATTTGAAGTGCAATGATACTAGGTTTTGCTACAAGATAATAGAATTCTGAATCATATAGCCAAAACAGTGCAGTACAAGTTGGAGGCTCAAACTGTTGTGCTCTGAGCAGACTGCACTTGAGTACTCCGTTCAGTTCCGGTCACAGAGACACAGGGGAGACATTTCAAGCCCTGGATGCAGTTCAGGGAAGAGTCACGAGAGTGTCAGAGAAGTGAGTTATAAGGAAAAACTATAAACTTGAGTTTTTCAGATTTGAAAAGGGGGTAACCTTACAGTAAATGGTATAGAAAAAGGAAACCCAGAACACTGTTCAAACTAAACATACCCGCTAGGATGAGGGGGCACAGGGTCAAACTGGGGAAAGGCAAATGTAGGACTGAAAGTCAGGAAGTACCTCACACAGAGAGTAATCAATGCATGGAACGCTAGTTCCAGTAGGGAAGTGGGGCTGAAAAGCCTGGAACCATTTAAGAAAAACAGTTGGATGCTGTGATGGTAGGGACTGGATGCTTGAGCTAAGATGGGCCGAATGGCCTCCATCACCTGTATCTACCTTGTAAGATGGCAGATCCTTTTTATATTGCAGTGAGTTACTGAGGAAACTTTCAGGACTGTGTACAACATGAGCCATATTATAACTGAGGACTGTGAAGTGTAATGAACAGCCCGAGCTCAGGCTTCTTTCTGATCACCATTCTATCCCCTGATCAAAGACTGAGGGATAGATGAGTTAACAAATCTCGTGCCAAGTTTTTTGTTTCACACGTGCAGTGTTTCATAATTACACCAGAGAGACCTTTTCTCCTTGATAACTCTGGGTTAAAGTTGTTTTGTGCTTGTCCTTGTTACATTTTCTTCCGCTGTACTGTCTCAATGCCACACAGCAAATAAAACATCCAACCAAACAAGTTAATCACTGGGAACAGACTTTTACAAATCTCCAGAGCCCTGATTTATGATGCCTGAATAAGGCAAATTCCATTTTCATTCTGTGATTTTTACTGGTGTTTTGGGAATTCATGCTGCCAAGACATGCATTGATAATTAGGCCCATTGGATTATGGTGACTGAATAGGTCACATTCTTTTATCATTACATGGGTTTCCGAGATTTTTACCAATGTTTTGGTGATGAAATTCCACAATTCTTTGCACTTTTCTGTGAATTGGTCCTTGATTATTGATTCTCGATATAAAACTGTCGTTGTTTTATACGTACCTCCTTAAAGAATCAGATTACAGGTGCATATCATCACTAAGACCCACTGTCTACATAGAATTTACTGTGTTCATTCAACAGTAGACAGTGTGCTTTGTATGTATACAGCGCTGGGTATAGAGTGTACTTTGTATGTATACAGCGCTGAGTATAGAGTGTACTTTGTATGTATACAGCGCTGGGTATAGAGTGTACTTTGTATGTATACAACCCTGGGTATAGAGTGTACTTTGTATGTATACAGCCTTGAGTGTAGAATGTCATTTGTATGTATACAGCTTTGGGTTCAAAGTAAACTTGAGAGGCTTGTAGGACTAGGGTTGCCCACCCCATTCCCGCCAAAAATGGGGCAATAATTGAGCCCAATATATCTGGAGATTTCATCACGTGACCTCCCATCTCCCACTGCCTCACCTCCACCATTGGTCCACAACATTGTCCATTCTCGCGGTGTATCGCCTTCCCAACCCAAGTGAGAAGCGAAGACACTTCATTACCCGAGTGAATAATTCTCAACCAGTCAAACAGCCCATTTTCCCATCTCCAATTCCTCTGATAACTAATAAGTGAAAGTGTTCAAAGAAAATTTTTAAAAACACACAACGTTTTTAATGTCCCGATGATATTTCTCCCGGGTTGCTGGCAGCAATGCCCTGGATATCAATCTTCAATTCCTGGAGACTCCAGGACAATCCTGGAGGGTTGGCAACCCTATGTAGGACAGGTGGAAAAAAATATTTGAATAAGATCGATGTATGTGGGAAAAATTCTGAGACTTTGACTATCCTGCTCAAGTGGTGCATTCAATTTTGAAGCTGTTTTGTTATCCTTCAGGTTGTTCTTGATATCCCATCAAACACTCAAGTTTCTGTATCCTTTTGCAGCCTTTGAAAATACCACAAGACAACTGAGACCCCATATGAGGCCTTATGGGTTGAGCTAAAGAACAAAAAAGGGGCAGTCACACTACTGGGAGTGTACTATAGACCCTCAAACAGTCAGAGAGAGATAGAGGAGCAAATATTTAGGCAAATTTCTGAGAAGTGCAAAAACAATAGGGCAGTAATAGTAGGGGATTTCAACTACCCTAATATTAACTGGGATACAAACAGTATATGGTATAGAGTGAATGGTATAGAGGGTGCAGAATTCTTAAATTGCGTACAGGAGAATTTTTTTAGCCAGTATATAGCAAGCCCAAAGAGAGGGGGGGCAGTTCTGGATTTAGTTTTAGGAAATGAAGAGGGACAGGAGGAAGAAGTAGCAGTGGGAGGGCATTTTGGTGGTAGTGATCATAATACAGTTAGTTTTAGCATAATTATGGAAAAGGACAAAGACAGAGCAGGATTAAAGTTTTCAATTTAGGAGAGGCCAATTTTACTAAACTGAGAAGTGATTTAGCAGAAGTAAACTGGAAACAACCACTTGAAGGTAAATCAGTGTCAGAGCAGTGGGAGACATTCAAAGGGGTGATTCAAGGGGTTCAGGGTAAACATGTTCCCACAAAGAAAAAGGGAGGGGCTGCCAAATCTAGAGCCCCCTGAAGCATTCAGGGTAAGATAAGGCAGAAAAAGAAAGCCTATGATAGACACCGGGAACTCCAAACTACGGAAAGCTTAGAGCAGTATACAAAGTGCAGGGGTGAAGTTAAAAAGGAAATTAGGAAAGCAAAGAGAGGGCATGAAAAAATATTAGCAGGTAAAATCAAAGAAAACCCAAAGATGTTTTATAAATACATTAAGAGCAAGAGGATAACTAAGGAAAGAGTAGGGCCTATTAGAGACCAGAAGATGTGGGTATGGTTCTTAATGAATATTTTGTATCTGTATCTGTATTTGTATCTGTCTTCACAAGGAGAGGGATGATGCAGGGATTGAAGTTAAGGTGGAGGAGTGTGAAATATTGGATGGGATAAACATAGTGAGAGAGGAAGTATTAAGGGGATTAGCATCTTTGAAAGTGGATAAATCACCAGGGCCGGATGAAATGTATCCCAGGCTGTTAAAAGAAGCCAGGGAGGAAATAGCGGAGGCTTTAACAATCATTTTCCAAACTTCACTGGATACAGGCGTAGGATTGGAGGACTGCTAACGTTGTACCGTTGTTTAAAAAGGGAGCGAAGGATAGACTGAGTAATTACAGGCCAGTCAGTCTAACCTCGGTGGTGGGCAAATTGTTGGAATCAATTCTGAGGGACAGGATAAACTGTCACATAGAAAGGCATGGACTGATCAAAGACAGTCAGCACGGATTTGTTAAGGGGAGGTCGTGTCTAACTAACTTGATTGAATTTTTCAAGGAGGTGACAAGGAGGATCGATGAGGGTAGCGTAATTGATGTAGTATACATGGATTTTAGCAAGGCCTTTGACAAGGTCCCACATGGCAGATTGGTCAAAAAAGTAAAGGCCCATGGGATCCAAGGGAATGTGGCAAATTGGATCCAAAATTGGCTCAGTGGCAGGAAGCAAAGGGTAATGGTCGACGAGTGTTTTTGCGACTGGAAGGCTGTTTCCAGTGGGGTGCCGCAGGGCTCGGAACTAGGTCCTTTGCTTTTTGTGGTATACATTAACGATTTGAACTTTTTTTTTATTTGTTCATGTGATGTGGGTGTCGCTGGCGAGGCCAGCATCTATTGCCCATCCCTAATTGCCCTTGAGAAGGTGGTGGTGAGCCGCCTTCTTGAACCGCTGCAGTCCGTGTGGTGAAGGTTCTCCCACAATGCTGTTAGGAAGGGAGTTCCAGGATTTTGACCCAGCGACGATGAAGGAATGGCAATATATTTCCAAGTCGGGTTGGTGTGTGACTTGGAGGGGAACGTGCAGGTGGTGTTGTTCCCATGTGCCTGCTGCTCTTGACTTCTAGGTGGTAGAGGTCGAGGGTTTGGGAGGTGCTGTCGAAGAAGCCTTGGCGAGTTGCTGCAGTACATCCTGTGGATGGTACACACTGCAGCCACAGTGCGCCGGTGGTGAAGGGAGTGAATGTTTAGGGTGGTGGATGGTGTGCCAATCAAGCGGGCTGCTTTGTCCTGGATGGTGTCGAGCTTCTTGAGTGTTGTTGGAGCTGCACTCATCCAGGCAAGTGGAGAGTATTCCATCACACTCCTGACTTGTGCCTTGTAGATGGTGGAAAGGCTTTGGGGAGTCAGGAGGTGAGTCACTCGCCATAGAATACCCAGCCTCTGACCTGCTCTTGTAGCCACAGTATTTATATGGCTGGTCCAGTTAAGTTTCTGGTCAATGGTGACCCCCAGGATGTTGATGGTGGGGGATTCGGCGATGGTAATGCTGTTGAATGTCAAGAGGAGGTGGTTAGACTCTATCTTGTTGGAGATGGTCATTGCCTGGCACTTGTCTGGCACGAATGTAGGGAGCAAGATTAAGAAATTTGCAGATGACACAAAGACAGGCCGCGTGGTTGATAGTGAGGAGGAAAGCTGTAGACTGCAGGAAGATATCAATGGACTGGTCAGATGGGCAGAAAAGTGGCAAATGGAGTTCAATCCGGAGAAGTGTGAGGTAATGCATTTGGGGAGAGCAAACAAGGCAAGGGAATACACAATAAATGGGAGGATACTGAGAGGTGTAGAGGAAGTGAGGAACCTTGGAGTGCATGTCCACAGATCCCTGAAGGTAGCAGGACAGGTAGATAAGGTGGTTAAGAAGGCATATGGAATACTTTCCTTTATTAGCCGAGACACAGAATATAAAAGCAGGGATGTTATGCTGGAACTGTTTAAAACACTAGTTTGGCCACAGCTTGAGTACTGCGCACAGTTCTGGTCACCACATTACAGGAAGGATGTAATTGCGCTAGAGAGGGTGCAGAGGAGATTTACGAGGATATTGCCAGGACTGGAGAATTTTAGCTATGATGATAGATTGGATAGGCTGGGTTGTTTCCCTTGGAACAGAGGAGGTTGAGGGGTGAATTGATTGAGGTATATTAGGGGCCTAGATAGAGTGGATGGGAAGGACCTATTTCCTTTACGGAAGGGTCAATAACCAGGGGGCATAGATTTAAAGTGATTGGTAGAAGGATTAGAGCGGAAATGAGGAAAAGTTTTTTCACCCAGAGGGTGGTGGGGGTCTGGAACTCATTGCCTGAGAGGGTGGGAGAGGCAGAAACCTTCAATTCATTTAAAAAATACCTGGACGTGCACCTGAAGAGCCGTGACCTCCAGGGCTACGGACCAAATGTGGGAAAGTGGGATTAGGCTGAGTGGCTCGTTTCACAGCCGGCGCGGACATGATGGGCCGAATGGCCCCCTTCTGTGCCGTAAATTTTCTATGATTCTATGTGTGGGGAGGGAGAGCGTATGGGCCTGTGCTATGTAACATATAACTTAAGGACCTTTCACCCCATATCTCCCCACTGTTTAGATTCACATTGAAGGTCTTTATGTCCGACAGAGGAAAAGGCAATTACAGCTCATCGTGCTATTTGACCTGAAGGTCTAACGCACTACCTGTCCGGTGTTTCCATTTTTTGACATTTTATTTCATTTCTCTGCAGGTTTATGATGTATGAACACTGCAGGGGTTTGAGTTGTGCTCTGAGCAGCGAGGTAGCGAATTTACTGCTGATTTTGTTCACAATAAATCAATTTTTGTTGTTTTTTCCCCCGTATATTAGCTGCCTTAAAGATGGATTTTTCCAGCTAATGTATGGTAAGATTTATTTATGTTGACGTGATAGTCCGTAAAGTCAAATTGCTGCTCACTCACTTGAACAAATTGTGCTCTCCTTACTTTGTTCAACACTTAGTGATGCAGTCAAATGCAAAGTTATTGACCACATTTTTAAACTGAGAAACCTAGGCAAAAGGCTAAGATACCATCACCAGGACATCACCAAGGTTGAAAAGAGTCGGAGAGAAGATGAGGTCAATGAAGTAATGTTTAGCTGACCTCAAGCTTAGGTTTTACAAGCCTATAGATTGTCGGAGGAAGGCAAGACTGAAGGAGGTGAGGAGTTCCACAGTATTGAGGTCCTGGGAAGGACCGATTTAGAGTAGGGGATGGTGTGATGGGTCTTGACTTCAACTGTGAGGATGTGGGAGGAGGAATCATATGTAGAATGGTAGTTGGAGCTTAGGAGAAACAAGACAGGAAAGGTTAGAGGAGTGATTACCATCATAAAGAAAAAAAGGAAGACTTGCATTTTATACATCGCCTTTCACGACCTCAGAATGTCCCAAAGTGTTTTACAGCCAATGAAGTACTTTTGAAGTGTAGTCACTGTTGTAATGTAGGAAACACGGCAGCCAATTTGCACACAGCAAGATCCCACAAACAGCAGTGTGATAATGATGAGATAATCTGTTTTTTAGTGATGTTGGTTAAGAGATAAATATTGGCCAGGACACCGGGGAGAACTCCCCTACTCTTCTTCGAAATAGTTCTTTGTATTATCGATAAAGTAAAGAGAGAGAAGAAAGGTAGTAGTGATGGAGAGAGGTTGGAGACTGGAGGTGAAAGAGGGATTGCCAATCAGATGACAAGCCTTTTTTTGTATCCCATCCAGGAGTGTGTGAGAGAGGTTGGAGCCTCAGCAGATATGGGAACAGTATTCACTTATTGGACAAACCTTGGTTTTGACACATGTAAATGCAAGATGGTGGCTGTGTGACTGGTAAAATGATGCAAGAGAGTGTATTTCCACTGTACAGGATCTACCTCAACGGTGATGGGAAGGTCTGTTTTGCAAGCGTGAAAAGCCGCTAATTCTTGACAACTGCAGATGCAAGCCCGTTACAGCGGCCCTCAATATGGATGAAAGGATGCCTGGGACCTCATTGAAAACAAGGAGATATGGAGACTACAGGTGGAGGAGCAGAGGAACATCCAGTGCATTGCACAAATGGCAAAGACTTTCAGAACTCACTGGCGACTCCACTTGGACTTTGACACTCTTGACTTATTGGCTCTGCCTTGTGGGTGGGATTAACCGTGTATCACACTGCTTCCCTCTTGCAGTACAGGCGTGGAGAATAAACATATTTACTTTCAATTCTCTTCCCCTCCTCTCCTGAAACACTGGCTGTCTCACTGGGTATTTATCCAGAACTAATCTGCAGTTAACCTGCCATCACGGCTGAGAAATGACTGCTAACGATATTAAGGGATGGACACTTAACCCATTCATATGATATTCCTCTCTGTACTGTTTTGGTGGAGATTATAGTCCATTTAAACAAGTTAATGCCTATATTAAAATAGCAGACAGAGGAATGTCATACAAACGTGTTTATCCCCCTAATATCACCAGCAGTCATTTCTAGGCCCTGTCATCGGGGTCCTACGAGCATCAGAGAAAACAGAAATGAACCCATGGGTCATGTGTCAGTAAAATACAATCTAACCATTCCCATGGTGCATACAAATGAATTGTTAAATATGTATGAGCAGGTTTTCTAAGTGACATGATTTGGTACTTGCCTTGAATTAAATTAGAGCTGTTTTAATAGAATGACATTTGTCCAACTGAACAGGGGAAATTAAGGTTGAATAAGACAGAAGGGAGCAAAAATAATTGATGTTCAGATTTAACAAGCACAATGAGATTGTGGGGAGAGAGCAAATGTGTATTAATATTATATAAAGTTAGTCCATGTTTTTAATTGTTTCTAGCAAGTTAGTCATCCTGCAAAGTTAAATGCATGAAAAGAACGGCAGAAATTAATTTTTTTCAAAGTCCTCTTGAGGTAGGTATTTAGTAACATGATACATTAAATTCTATGTAATGGTTTTCTCTTCACAAATCCCCCCCCCCCATTCCACCATTAGCGGTACAGTCTTCAGCTGTTTTGTCCCTACATTTGAATTTCTCTCCCTAACCTCCCCTTATCTTACTACCTTCTCCTGACCTTCAAAAGCCTCTTCAACCAAAGCGTTGGTTAACCCTCCTCCCACTTCCCCCCAAACTCTTCTAATTCCTGCTTTGTGTTCGTCCCGCTCCCCTGGCCTTTTTGTGAAGCTCTTTGGGATGTTTGCTGTGTTAAAGGTGTATAAGTGTATGTTGTTATTGTTTATAAACATGAGATTTTTTTTTCTTCTTCAGCTGTTTGTGTGTTCACTCTAGGGGCCAACGGAGAGTAATATCAGACGGGGTGTAAAATTGGCATTCCACCCGATCCCATGGGTTTCCCGTCCGGCGAGTTTGGTTAAAATTACCCCCAAAGGGTATGTCCAATTTTGGAGATAAGCCCATGCTGGGCACCACACTTCTGTTTCAGTGCCCCACTCTCTACCAATGGCGCTCTATGGGATGGTGGCATTGTCGGATTCACCCTCACCCCTTGTGTCTCCCTCTGATGGCTCAGCTGAGATTGCTAGTTCACTGTATGGGACGATCACAGGCATTAGCCACATTCTGCCGATTCTAATGCGTCCCATTTGAGATCCAATGTGGTATGTCGCCAAGCTGATCTGTATAAACTGTTAATAAATGTGGACTTATAAAATAGAGAATAACAGATATCTGGGCAGGGCAGGTAAAGGAGATACAAATAAATCTTATTTCCCCTCCACCAAAAACTGCTGCCTTCCATTGCTGTTCTTCAGTGAGGAGGGCTGAAGCATCTGAGTTATAGACTCCTTTGCATCCATCATTGATGCCACCCCTTGATCAGATGATGGGGACTGTTCTCCACATAGAAAATACTGGTCCTGTCAGATATTCCTCCTCCTCCTCCTGTCCTGCCCCACTCCACAATGCACTGCTGACCTAAAGTGTCTTATCCTGCATTTGGAGAACGGCTTAAAATCTAGATGCTAAGGGCAATCAAAGCTGAATATCAATCATGGGTGGGATTAAAATATGGAGTGGACCTTTGGGATGGGAGGCCACAGTGCTAGAGGTACAGGGTCTTTCTGGGATTTTGTCACCAGTGTTGGTTTATGTTCAGTCAACTTGCCTTGGGATAAGTCAATCTTTTCCTTCCCACCTTTGGGGGCATGTTCTATTCACTGTGACATGCAAATCTGCGATTACTCACAAACATATCAGCTGCTAACACAGAGAATTAAAGAAAGCATATTTTGATGTTGAAATTCGTTTTCCAAGGGTGGCTGTTTCTAGACCACTCAAAGGTCTCCTTGAGTCCTTTCACTAGCTTCCCGTCCTGCTATTGTAAAGCTCCTGATTTAATAGAAAAAACAAATTCCTAAACAACTGCTGAACCAAAAACAGCAAACACACCGCACAAGTAAAATTCTTCACAGCAGGGAGTATCTGTACTGCGTTGTCAGTGATGGGTGTCGTGTTTAAGACTGCGTTGTGCAAGGAATGGCGATGATATGTAATTGTATATGTGACCATCAGAGGGAGCTAATTATGAACGAATACTGTCATCCGGTGAACTCTTGGCTAATACGTGTGAATCAAAAAGATGGAGAACATGCAACTTCAGAAACAGGACATGCAAAGCTGTGGTCTCTCTGAGTTTCTTCAGAACCCAGCTTTACATGCAATTATGGGGATATAATAGTGGATATGAAGTGCCTGCTACATGCAGCTTCTCCACAGATGTGGTCAGATAAAGCCAGTCCACTAATTTATGGTGACTGAATAAGTCAAATAGTATTATTACATGGGATTCTGGGCATTTGGTGTTTTGGAGTTGCATGCCACGATATTTTTGTTTTTCTGTGAAAACCGCTATAGCCAGTAATTGAAACCGCACAAAACAAGAAGCTTCTGTCCACAATTACATCGCCACATCAGACGAGGTGGGCACTAATGACCGTACAACAGTAATGGAAGGCAGTGTGGGTGTAACTTGAATCTCCCCTGCTTAATATTCCCACAAACCGTCTTGAAAGCCGTACTCCTTGATGAGTTAGATGTATAATGGTATGAGGGCTACTGCAGGTCAAATACCTCAAAATAAATGCACATGGAGGTTTTAACAGTCAGATATTGTACCACACACAAAAACAATAGGGGACCTTTCAGCTTAGTTTGTGATTTCAGTTGCTATTCTCATGCTTAGGATAGAAACCCACATTTCCTATGAACTGAAATATGACCTTAAGCGCAAAGTAATCTGGGAGTTTGCATGGCCGGGGTGAACAATGAACCCCTAATGTTGCTGATAAACTCACTGTGCTGACTATAAATAGTAAAGTTTTGAACTCTCTTAATCTCTCTGAGTGGTGGACAAATACCGCTTGGCATTCTCAGGCTAGGAACTATGAATCGGGTCTTATTAAGGAAAAATAAAGAACTTGCATTTATATAGCGCCTTTCACGGCCTCAGGACATCCCAAAGTGGTTTACAACCAATGAAGTACTTTTGAAGTGTAGTCACTGTTATAATATAGGAAACGTGGCAGCCAATTTGCGCACAGCAAGATCCCACAAACAGCAATGTAATAATGACCAGATCATCTGTTTTAGTGATGTTGGTTGAGGGATAAATATTGGCCCCAGGTCACCGGGAGAACCCCCTTGTCCTTCTTTGAAATAGTGTCATAGGATCTTTTACATCCACCTGAGAGGGCAGACGGGGCCTCGGTTTAGCGTCTCATCCAAAAGACTAAGAGTAAAACTAAACCGAAGCAAAATCAAACATAGCAGATAGATTACAGTAAAAGAATATTTGATTTCTCACCCGTACTTCAGACCCGTTTCAAAATAATAAACTTGAAACATCAATCATCCTTGTAATTTAGAATAAATGCCTGTGAGGAAGAGCATCTACATGAATTTGGATATTCATGGAATGGTCCGTCTAGACCCACCTTGTTTAACTGCTTGTTGATTCATTCTGGAGCCTCGATAAAGGGCAACAGTTATGCTCGCTCTCTGCTTTGAAGTTCGAATTGTAAACAATTTTACAACACCAAGTTATAGTCCAGCAATTTTATTTTAAATTCACAAGCTTTCGGAGGCTACCTCCTTCCTCAGGTGAACGATGCGGAAATTTCCGCATCGTTCACCTGAGGAAGGAGGTAGCCTCCGAAAGCTTGTGAATTTAAAATAAAATTGCTGGACTATAACTTGGTGTTGTAAAATTGTTTACAATTGTCAACCCCAGTCCATCACCGGCATCTCCACATCTTGAAGTTCGAACTAAGACAATGGAATATCAAGAGCTCTCTTTCACAATTAAATTCACTTGTCAACGAAAAATGGTTTCAAGGCACACAATCTGTCTGATAGATTTTCCTGATAAAATGTTGATACCTGTGGAACAAAGCAACTCTCATACAAGGAGTGACAGCTTTCCCTCTAGTCGGCTGAATAGCAATCTCAAAAACGATTATCTCTGTCTCCTTTTTGCGGTAATAATATCATTTGGTTCTACCACCTGGGTGACCTTTGCATCAAACACTCATTAACCAGTCCACCTAGACGGAGATGACTCATCCCCTTTGAAATAGCAATCTGCAAACCAGCCAGTGACATGGATTCATATAATTACGCGTGCAATTCATATGCAAACTGACCCCAGGAAGCAGGAACCAATTTAAAGTGATCACCAGCTGACTGACTACCAAACATCCCACAAAGAGCCTTTTTATGATTTGAAACAAGGCAAATCCTTAATCCACCACAAATGCCACTTCTGAGATAGATATCAACTGCGGCTGGAAGACCCTCAACCCAGTGAAGGAGGCCCTTTGGTCCAAGGAGCTGTCCACGACCAAGTATTGCCGACTGACACACTCCAAGGTCCAGGAGTACATGCTGCGGGACGCACTGAAGCGAGGTGCGACCTACGCAAAGGCGCGATGGGGAAAGGCCATCGTGTAAGGCCACTCCACCCTGTATTGCACACCATGTATTATAAGATATGTACTATGTTTAAATTGTAATATTGGATAGTATTGTGTACGATCCGTGTTGTATTGTTTTGAATTGTATCGCCTTGGATTTGTGGTATCTTTAAATTTTATGAAATAAAGTATATTTTGAAATAAAAAAACAAATGGCACTTATAAAAATATAATATGGGGGGGGTACCAGGTGGCACAGTGGGTTGGCATGCTATCTGTTCACCAATAGAATCTAAATTTGAAAAAAGGCCAGACTATTGGGATTACATTTATTACATAGAATGTACAGCACAGAAACAGGCCATTCAGCCCAACAGGTCCATGCCGGTATTTATGCTCCACACAGTATTGGACTCTTACAGCTGCTGGAGAGGAGACTTTAATCCCAATATGTGGAGATGCCGGTGATGGACTGAGGTTGACAAATGTAAACAATCTTACAACACCAGGTTATAGTCCAACAATTTTATTTGAAAATCACAAGCTTTCGGAGGCTTCCTCCTTCGTCAGGTGAATGTCAGGAAATCCTTGAACGTTTCGCATTTATATTCAGAGAACAATACCTGGTGATTACAGATAATCTTTCCAACTGCCCGTTGTCAAGGCAATCAAAGTGTTCAGACAGAGAGGTGTTACCTACAGGACCACCGAATATACAAACGGCCAGAACACAAAACAGAGAGAGAGAGAGGGAGAAACATCCAAAAGGAAGAGAAAGACAGAAAATGACCCGTTGAATTAAAAACAGATAACTTTTATTCGCTGGTGGGGTTACGTGTAGCGTGACATGAACCCAAGATCCCGGTTGAGGCCGTCCTCACGGGTGCGGAACTTGGCTATCAATTTCTGCTCGACGATTTTGCGTTGTCGTGTGTCTCGAAGGCCGCCTTGGAGTATGCTTACCCGAAGATCGATGGCTGAATGTCCTTGACTGCTGAAGTGTTCCCCGACTGGGAGGGAACCCTCCTGTCTGGCGATTGTTGCGCGGTGTCCGTTCATCCGTTGTCGCAGTGTCTGCATGGTCTCGCCAATGTACCATGCTCCGGGGCATCCTTTCCTGCAACGTATGAGGTAGACAACGTTGGCTGAGTCACAGACCATCGTTCGCAGCAAATTACCCAGCTTTCAGGAGAACAGCGTCCACGACACCACACAACCCTGCCACGGCAACCTCTGCAAGACATGCCAGATCAGCGACACAGATACCACCATCACACAAGAGGACACCACCCACCAGGTACATGGTTCATACTCCTGTGACTCGGCCAACGTTGTCTACCTCATACGTTGCAGGAAAGGATGCCCCGGAGCATGGTACATTGGCGAGACCATGTAGACACTGCGACAACGGATGAACGGACACCGCGCAACAATCGCCAAACAGGAGGGTTCCCTCCCAGTCGGGGAACACTTCAGCAGTCAAGGACATTCAGCCACCGATCTTCGGGTAAGCATACTCCAAGGCGGCCTTCGAGACACACGACAACGCAAAATCGTCGAGCAGAAATTGATAGCCAAGTTCCGCACCCATGAGGACGGCCTCAACCGGGATCTTGGGTTCATGTCACGCTACACGTAACCCCACCAGCGAATAAAAGTTATCTGTTTTTAATTCAACGGGTCATTTTCTGTCTTTCTCTTCCTTTTGGATGTTTCTCCCTCTCTCTCTCTGTTTTGTGTTCTGGCCGTTTGTATATTCGGTGGTCCTGTAGGTAACACCTCTCTGTCTGAACACTTTGATTGCCTTGACAACGGGCAGTTGGAAAGATTATCTGTAATCACCAGGTATTGTTCTCTGAATATAAATGCGAAACGTTCAAGGATTTCCTGACATTCACCTGACGAAGGAGGAAGCCTCCGAAAGCTTGTGAATTTCAAATAAAATTGTTGGACTATAACCTGGTGTTGTAAGATTGTTTACATTTGTCAACCTCAGTCCATCACCGGCATCTCCACATATTGGGATTAAAGTCTCCTCTCCAGCAGCTGTAAGAGTCCAATACTGTGTGGAGCATAAATACCGGCATGGACCTGTTGGGCTGAATGGCCTGTTTCTGTGCTGTACATTCTATGTAATAAATGAATTGCTGTCAATGATGGGGCTACTTATCCATTGGATTGCTTGGTCTCCAAGTTTGTCTTTGTTTAATTCTCTTCACTTCTACTTCATTGGCTACGATGCGCTTTGGGACGTCCTGAGGTTGTGAAAGGCGCTGGACAAATGCAAGTCTTTCTTCTACAGTGCTCTAAACAATCAGTTACACAGGTTGCAGTAATGATGCAGGTTGCAGTAGAGATGCAGCTAGTACCAACATCTGTTGGTTAAAAGTAATCTGTGTGGTCCTTACTGGTTGCAGATTATGAGTTACAGTAGCTAGGTTCTGTTTTGCAATGCAATTTGCACATAAGGTAATTGTGTATTTATTTTAGGGGCATAATTGGTGATACCACTGTCAACACAACACTTTTGGGCTGATTTTCCAAACAAAGGAAAGGGGGCAAAGAGCCATTACACCAGGTCTCTGCCCTTTGTGTTACCTCCATACCTCCAGGGGACCCCCCCACCTCCCACCCCAAATCAAGGATGGGCGTAGTGTTTGTACCTGGAGCTGGCATTAATATTCAATAGCCATGCAAATGAGGTGGGTGTGGCATCACCATGCTTCCTGTCTCAATTTCCTGGGTCTCTGCTTGGAGGGGGCCCAAGTTAAGCAGCACCCACGATCAGTGGGCTTTAATCCTTGCGCACAGCCCCCCTCAGATAGGAGCCACCTTTCTGATTTTTATGTTGGATTCTCTCGGTCGGAGTCATTGACTTTCGACTGTTTTATTTTTATTTTAGAGCCGTGTCATTTTGACTCCTGTTCCTATGTAATTAGGTGTCAGTCGTGGCTCAGTGGGTAGCACTTTCGCTTCTGAGTCAGAAGGTTGTGGGTTCAAGTCCCACTCCTGAGACTGGTAGCATAAAATCTAGGCTGACGCTCCCAGTGCGGTACCTGAGGGAGTGCTGTACTGTCAAAGGTGCCGTCTTTCCAATGAGATGTTAAACTGCCTGTTCATGTAGATGTAAAAGATCCCATGGTGCTATTTGAAGAGGAGGGAGGAGTCCAGGCCAATATTTATCCTTCAGCAAACACCACTAAAACAGATGAACTAGTCAAGGGGCCAAAATTCTGTCCTTGCGATGGGCACATCTCAGGCAATGTTGACGAAGGGGTGGGTGAGGGGTAGCAGAAAATGGGGTGCAACTTGATTCCATCCCACGGAGAGGAAGACGGGGACAGATTTACCTCCCCCGCCTTAATACATGGGTGTACAGCTGGCATAGCTCCCGGACTTCCCCAGGAAATTCTACCCAGTATGCCTTATGGGCCGAGTAAAGGTCCCAGAATGCCGAAGAAAGCAGGTAACCTATTCTGGAGGGGACTGATTATCTTGAATGAATAGCTCAATAGCTCCTTTGGGAGCTGTAGAGCTGGGGCCGTTCTGTTCCTATGAGGCCCTTCCTAGGCTGCAGCTGCTGCGTTGGAGCCGTGGAGCCCCACCGAATTTCCAGGCCTCAATTGGGGCTGGTGGCACTGATATGTCCACCTCAGCAATGCTAATGACCCTGTCCCTGCGACTTGGGACATGATCGATGGCCTTCATTTTGGCCGGCTGTGAGTTCTGGCTGGCGGAGTGGGCTGATTGGAATATGGCACCAAGGAACGACCAAGGCCTTCCAGTCTTGCCTGTCAACATTGAAGCATGAAGGGAAAGAATGAGGAGCATCAAAAGAAGGAAAGTATAAACACAGAGCTGACTTAAACCAGAGCACTAGCCTTCAGTCATTCAAGGACCTTCTGACAAGCTGAATATTCATCGCACTGGGGAAGTGTTGCATCATATTGAGGGCAGATTGCAATGATTAGTGTGCAACATGCATCCTTTTCCCCAAGGAGATAGCAAACTGTTGCTCAGTTCCATGCCAATGGCTTTCCATGTCTCATTAGTTAAACAAATCAGATAATCTGTGTCCTCATATTTTCCTTGTTAGCTGCTGTTTTTTAACTGAGTTTCGATGTGTGTGGGAAATGATTCATTAGATGGGTTTATGAAAAACAAAGGGCAGTTTACTGAGTGTCTCTTACATTCCCAAAGACTGATACACCAATAAATGATCAGAGCCGAAGGCCATGTCTATAATATGCTGCCAAGTGCTGGGGAGTGTCCAGGATTTTCTTGAGCCTGACAGCATCTCCCTCAGATGTTCATGTGATTCTGGAGAGACTTCTTGAAAATTGGTATGAAAACATGTTTGCCAAACCTTTTATCTTTGAGGAAGGAGAGCCAGGCACCATTTTTGTCACAAGTGCACAAGTATCATGTTTCAACACGATTTTCATAACTGCACTGTGCAAAGCACTTCTTCATAAACCACGCCTGCCCCTTTAAATAGCAAGCCATTGCCATGTTTATAAATACTGTTGTAAACAATTTTACAACACCAAGTTATAGTCCAACAAATTTATTTTAAATTCCACAAGCTTTCGGAGGCTTCCTCCTTCGTCAGGTGAACGGTGTGGAAATGAAATTTTCGAATCCTTCGCATTTGAAAAACACAGAACAATGCCTGGTGATTACTGCCCGGCATTGTTCTGTGGTCACCAGGCATTGTTCTGTGTTTTTCAAATGCGAAGGATTCGAAAATTTCATTTCCACACCGTTCACCTGACGAAGGAGGAAGCCTCCGAAAGCTTGTGGAATTTAAAATAAATTTGTTGGACTATAACTTGGTGTTGTAAAATTGTTTACAATTGTCAACCCCAGTCCATCACCGGCATCTCCACATTATAAATACTGTGTTATTATTGGCTTGTGGCCAGTCAGGCTCCACTAAGATCCCTTACAAGATAGGCCAATTATCAGCCAATCACCCACATCGTTGATGCAATAGAGTTTCTGGCCAATCCAATGTCCCCACTGGAAACAAATTCTGAATTTACTGATAGGATAGCGACAGCAGAAAGTGTAACTGAATAGTAATAATGAGCTTTGCCTGTACTATCCCTGGAACAGAGCACATCAGGCAGAACAAAGGACTTATTAGTCCAGAAATGACTTGTGTATATTAGCAGACAAATGCCTAACACATTCTCATGACATTCTTCTATCCATTGTTTTAACGGAATAATTAGCCTGTTGTTTAGGTTAAAGCCTCAAATAGCAGAGGAATGTCAGATGAACACATTGAGGGGTGATTTTTGTCCCCATTTCCGGGCTGGAATGGGGTGGTAGCACTCCGAAAATCATGGGGTTGAACACATCCTTGTTCCAGCTACACACTGGAATTTTTGTTGGAGCCTTCACAAGGGTGGCCCAGGCATCTGCCTGTTTCTGGTGGGAGCCGACTCATAATATGCAAATCAGGGTCCTCCACCAGTTGTACGTCCCCGATACAATTTTGAGCTCGCAATGAGCAGGACATGCACTGCGCACGCTCTGCCCACTGGTACTAGGGATTGAGCAGTCTAACCAGTGGTCCTTAAAGGACTGCTGCAGGCTGCTCTGGAAACAAGTAAATCTAAGATTTTTGTGGGGCCAGGAGGAACACCAATGCAGGTCGCCGACATTATGCAGATACGACCTGGCCGTCAAAATGGAGGACGCCACTGAGGACATTGGGCGGAAGGCAAGCTCGCACTGCCCAGCACCCGGCTGATGTCCACCCAAGGTGAAAATCGGTCCTATTGAGTGATTGTCTCCTACTATCACCAACAATCAATTCGAGCCTCTAGTTTTAAGAGGGACTTCACTAGTGCATTGAATACTGGGATGGCCCTAACTCTATTGAATTCTCTTGTTCTCATTCCCCAGCAATAGAAGTCATGAGAGGTGCTGAGAACTATCAGTGCAGTGCATCCATGTGGGATGTTGTGACCCTGAGGTGGGAGGATAGGAGTCTCCTGCCAAATGCGAGAGAGCTGTCCACCCTGACAAAACCCCAGCAATGAAGATCAATTCTTTTTATTACATCCCTTGCTTGGCTCTCTTTTTCATGCACAGAGCTGCAAGCTTTTGTCCGCTCTGCTGTTCCTGTGGTCAGTGGACTTTGTACTGGCTTGTCCTGAACTCTTGAATGTCAGGATGGTATTTTCTGCTAAATCGATGGGTGTGTTGTGTCACTTAGCACTTCTAGTCTTGCAAATGAGATGAATGACGAGTTAACCTGTTTTGATGATGTTGGTTGAGGGATAAATGGTGGCCAGGACACCGGGGAGAACTCCGCTGCTCTTCTTTAATGTCCACTCAAACCATCAGAACAGGCAGATAGGACTTTGGCTTAACATCTCATCTTAAAAAAAATACTTGAAAAGGAAAAATTTGCAGGGCTATGGGGAAAGAGCGGGGGGGGGGGGGGGGGGGAGAGTGGGGCTAATTGGATAGCTCTTTCAAAGAGCCAGCATAGGTACGATGGGCCGAATGTCCTCATGCGCTGTATGATTCTGTGATTCTATTCTATTCTATGATTCAAAGGACAGTACCCCTGACAATGCAGCTCTCGGTACTGTGCTGGGTGTCAGCTTACATAAGCTAGTACAGTAAAGGAGAAAGATCATTTGAATTTCATATCAAAACCACTAAACTGTCTGTGATTTGTTGTGTAATTAACTTCTCAATACAGGTATGCATTAGCAAGTAAATAGCCTGAATAATTGACTTAATCATCTCATTCCTCCACACCTATTTGTGGGATTGATAACGCTTGTCATTCTCGCCGCATCACTGCCTCAGGCTGCATCTCTGTTTTCAGTTTATTACATGCCCATCTTTATTTCTGTTTCTTAACATCATGATATTCATAACAGCCTAATGTTGGCTGTCAAATTGGATGTGATATTGAGAAGAAGGAACACTGCAAGGAACCTGCCAAGGTAAGATTACAAAACAGTATCATGTACCAGATAGGTGGCCCAGGATTCCACGTTACAAAGTGTTCTCCATCAACCTGTTCCACATTTACTGCCTGCCCTATCGTATCAGGCAACGGAACCCTGTGTGAGAACCTCTCTGGATACATCGAGGGCATCCTGAAACCCATCGTACAGGGAACCCCCAGCTTCTGTCGCGACACTACAGACTTCCTACAAAAACTCAGCACCCACGGACCAGTTGAACCAGGAACACTTCTCACCACGATGGACGTCTCGGCACTATACACCAGTATCCCCCACGATGACGGCATCGCTGCGACAGCATCAATACTCAACACCAACAACAGCCAATCTCCGGACGCCATCCTACAACTCATCCGCTTCATCCTGGATCACAATGTCTTCACCTTCGATAACCAGTTCTTTACCCAAACACACGGAACAGCCATGGGGACCAAATTCGCACCCCAATACGCCAACATTTTCATGCACAAGTTCGAGCAGGACTTCTTCACTGCACAAGACCTCCAACCAACACTATACACCAGATACATCGACGACATTTTCTTTCTATGGACCCACGGCAAGGAATCACTAAAGAGACTACACGACAACATCAACAAGTTCCATCCCACCATCAAGCTCACCATGGACTACTCCTCAGAATCAGTTTCTTTCTTGGACACACGAATCTCCATCAAAGACGGGCACCTCAGCACCTCACTCTACCGCAAGCCCACAGACAACCTCACGATGCTCCACTTTTCCAGCTTCCACCCTAACCACGTCAAAGAGGCCATCCCCTATGGACAGGCCCTGCGAATACACAGGGTCTGCTCAGACGAGGAGGAACGCGATGGACACCTACAGACGCTGAAAGACGCCCTAGTAAGAACGGGATATGACGCTCGACTCATCGATCGACAGTTCCGACGGGCCACAGCAAAAAATCGCATAGACCTCCTCAGGAGACTAACGCGGGACGCAACCAACAGAGTACCCTTTGTCGTCCAGTACTTCCTCGGAGCGGAGAAACTACGCCATGTTCTCCGCAGCCTTCAACATGTCATCAATGACGACGAACACCTCGCTATGGCCATCCCCACACCTCCACTACTCGCCTTTAAACAGCCACCCAACCTCAAACAGACCATCGTTCGCAGCAAATTACCTAGCTTTCAAGAGAACAGCGTCCACGACACCACACAACCCTGCCACGGTAACCTCTGCAAGACATGCCAGATCATCGACACAGATACCACCATCACACAAGAGGACACCACCCACCAGGTGCATGGTTCATACTCCTGTGACTCGGCCAACGTTGTCTACCTCATACGTTGCAGGAAAGGATGCCCCAGAGCATGGTACATTGGCGAGACCATGCAGACGCTGCGACAACGGATGAACGGACACCGCGCAACAATCGCCAAACAGGAGGGTTCCCTCCCAGTCGGGGAACACTTCAGCAGTCATGGACATTCATCCACCGACCTTCGGGTAAGCGTACTCCAAGGCGGCCTTCGAGACACACGACAACGCAAAATCGTCGAGCAGAAATTGATAGCCAAGTTCCGCACCCATGAGGACGGCCTCAACCGGGATCTTGGGTTCATGTCACGCTACACGTTACCCCACCAGCGAACAAATGTTATCTGTTTTTAATATAACGGGTCAGTTGCTGTCTTTTCTATGTTTCTACCTCTCTATCTCTGTTTTTTTTTGTTTGTTGTTTTTTTTGGTGATTTGTATATTCTGAGACCTTGCAGGTAACACCTGTCTGTCTGCACACTGATTGCCTTGGCAATGGGCAGTTGAAAAAACTGTCTGTAATCACCAAGCATTGTTCTGTGAATTATAAATGCGATTTCATTTCGAGGATTTCATTTCGACATCGTTCACCTGAGGAAGGAGGAAGCCTCCGAAAGCTTATGAATTTAAAATAAAATTGCTGGACTATAACTTGGTGTTGTAAAATTGTTTACAATTGCCCATTATAAGCCTTCACACTATCTTACAGCTCTTCCTTTGCATCTGAATCATTCCTGTATTTCAGCAGGGCACAGAATCAAGCTGCAACTTACAATCTGCCAAGGACTTCACACATCAAACCATTTAACACTAACATGGTCACTTACTAACACCCAAGTAGCCATCAGTGTTCTTCTGTACGTTGGGAAATGCATTAGGGCAGTGACATTGGGCAGCTGGGTCATGATAGTCAACGGGAAAGGAGATGAAACTGCTGCCTATACTGACCGATACATCAGTCAACAACACCTTGCATTTAAATAGTGCCTTTAACATAGTAAAATGTCCCAAGTCTCTTCACAGGAGCGTAATCAGACAAAAATTGACCCCGAGCCAAAGAAGGAGACATTAGGACAAGTGACCAATACTCTTACTTCTCTTATCTGCTCTGGTTCATTTCCCATTACTAGATCCAGCAGTGATTCCTCTTGCTGGGATGCTTACATACTGGGTAAGAAAGAGTCCTGAACACACTGTAAAAGCTCCATTCCCTTTTCCCCTTCGCCTACCTCTTCCTGCTGGTTTATTTGGGGGTAGTTGAAATCTCCCATGATTATTATTCGATGTTTTTTACGCATGTTCATTGTGAGCTGGAAGTGCGCCACTTGGCATATTGGCCAAAAAAATCGCCGTGCTGTGCCCACACCTGAAACAGGTTAGGTCCTTTGCATATGCAAATAAGGGTCTATTGGTTGTTTGAGGCCCCCCACTGCTGGACTGGTTTGGCCCGAGGCAGCTGGTGCTGGCTGCACTCAGGAAAGCCAGGCCTACATGGGGACCGCCTGGTAGGCCGCAACAAACAAGGTAAGTTTTAAAAAATATACTTACCCGAATGTGGAGCCGGGTGGAGCGGGAATGCTCCTCCCGACCCCAATTAAAAGAACACAAGACGCTGCCAATTGTCGCTATCCCTCACATTCACCGCTCTCCCCGCCCCCTCCCCCTCCCCCCACCATCGCCGCTCACAAGGCCGCAAGGAACTAAAACTCAGCTACATTATTAGTCTCAAACACGCAAGCTAAACTGTCTAGAGGAAGAAGGGCAGAAAAGGCCCCAAAACATACCAATCCTTTTACATACTAGTAGGAACTTACATCAAACTAAATAACTGCATTGGAAGAAAGACTATTGAATTCACTTAAACTTGTCTAATACAATCTATCAACTTTATAGTTTTTATTATTTTGTCCTTATTCAAAATAAACAACACCACTGATAGCGCTGTGATTAGATTTACTAATAAAACCAACCTTTTGAATTAAACAGGTCAATGACTCAAGTTCCATGTCCTTGCACGCTGTACTTTGTGTTTTTGGCTGTGGTGCCTAGCCTGGTCTGGACTCCACTGTTGCCAACCCCTGTCACTTCTCGGGAACTATCCAACCGTGAGATTTCATCAGAACTATGTTTGGAAGAGGAACCGCACCTTTCGGAGAGCTAAATCTCTCTGGGGGTTGCAATCGTATTGTACAATATTGGCAAATGAGCAGGTTTCCAAATAAATGGGTTTTTGTCAAAACAGCAAACAGAGGAAATTAAAACTAACCCATTAACGTGTTCATTAGTAACATTACAACAATTACATCAACTTGCATTTATATAGCGCCTTTAATGTAGTAAAACGTCCCAAGGTGCTTCACAGGAGCGATTATCAAACAAAATTTGACACTGAGCCACATAAGGAGATATTAGAACAGGTGACCAACAGCTCAGGTCAAAGAGATAGGTTTTAAGGAGCATCTTAAAGGAGAGAAAAGCAGCCTGGACCCCCAAAGCTTTAAATTTTGTTGTTAAAATAGCTTTGTCACATTAGTCCCTTAGGTCACAAGTGGGGGGGGGGGGCTGGGTAACCCCCTTCTCTTCTCACACGCAGAGCAACACCGCAATTTCTGTGGGCATGGGGCAGGTGGATGCCAGAAGTGGGCCTGAAATGCAGCAGGAGGACACAAGTGCCACACAAATAAGGTGCCCCTACCCACTGACCCTGCCAACTTTAGAGGGAATTGATGGGCACGGTCCTGGTGTAAGCATCAGTATTGCGTTCCGAGTAATTTCGGGACCTATCTCTTTAAGAAGCTTCCCATCAGATATAATGGAACAACAAATGAAAGGCTGTTTACTGAGCCTTTCTGCCAGTTGAAATCACTCTCCTGGTCACAGGCAGGAAGCAGGAATGTTGTGATCACCACAGAATTGATCGGTGATCTTTGGAATCGGAGTTGTTCAGATTGATTCAGAGCTGTTGGTTTTCAAGACGAAAGTAGATGGTCTTTTTAACATTGTAATTAAAGCATTTAACATAACCTTTCGTAACATGGTTCTAATTAAGAGCAGTAAAGTTCAGAATGTACTGGAATAATCAATGCATGGAACCCCTGGTGTGGCACTAAGGCATATCAACCAAGAAGGTTGAAGGTACTCAGTCTAGTCTGTGCTGAGTTAGCCAATCTCAGCCAGGGCAACACTTGGGGTGCTATAGTTGGCCTCATTTCCTCTAAGGGAGAGGGATCGGGTTGCGGGGGGGGGGGGAAATCAGCCAGCATTCTCTTTCCTGATTGTTATCCAGTGAACACAGCTGAAAATTCTGCATGATGTGGAGATGCCGGTGATGGACTGGGGTGGACAAATGTAAGGTATCTTACAACATCAGGTTATAGTCCAACAGTTTTATTTGAAAATCACAAGCTTTCGGAGACACTCACCTGACGAAGGAGAAAGCCTCTGAAAGCTTGTGATTTTCAAATAAAACTGTTGGACTATAACCTGGTGTTGTAAGATTCCTTACATTTGTCGAAAATTCTGCATACATGGACAGTGGGTGACAACATAAATGATTCCCCCAACGTTTGAGTAGATTGGCTACAATCGTACACGAAGAATAATCAGGTGCCAGGGAGCTGCGGGTGTAATAATACACACCACCAAAAGAAGTGCAAGGCCACAGATACATTGCCTAAATCTAATCATGAAGGGAGTTCTACTCATGATGGAGTTTCTCTATGTTTTCTGTCCTACACTATGTTCCACTTGTCCAATACTGGAATCCAGTACTCCAGCACCAGAACTGGCTATTTTTTTAAAAGAATTATTTTGTGTTCATCAAGGTGAGGGATGTTAGTGCTGGGGAATAGAAACTTCCCAATTCAGCCTCAAGCACTCCAAAGGTCAGGTATAGCACGGCCAGTTGCAGAGTGAAGCAACCCTCTACTCTGCCCCAGAATGTGCCTCAGAAGAGCTCCCCTACTGCACCAGTATAAAACCAGCCAAGCTGTGATCTTTCTGAGTTTTGTGCGGTGCTGGATTGAAACTGCCTGAACTCGTTTCACATGGGATTTTCATGCCATCAGTCTGGTCTGCATTTGATTCTAGGTGGCAGAGTGTCTAAGCCACTGTGCCATCCAGTTACTGAGCTCTTTTTTAAAATTAAAGTCTTAGACAAGTGCCTTGACAGAGGAGTAGATAGTTTTGTAATGAATAACAATGAGTGTGACAGGTGAGGAGAAAAATTGCAACCGAGTTAGACAAATATACAAAAATAGCAGACAAAAGTGAAGACAAGGTGGGTCGGTAACCAGAGGACATAGATTTAAGATAATTGGCAAAAGAACCAGAGGAGGAGATGAGGAGAATTTTTTTTTAACGCAGCGAGTTGTTATGATCTCGAATGCACTGCCTGAAAGGGCGGTGGAAGCAGATTCAATAATAACTTTCAAAAGGGAATCGGATAAATACTTGAAAAGGAAAAAATTGCAGGGATATGGGGAAAGGGCAGCTAGTTGGACAGCTCTTTCAAAGAGCCAGCACAGGCACGATGGGCTGAATGACCTCCTTCTGTGTTGTATGATTCTACGTGCTTAGCTTTTTCAGACTGCGTAGCAATTCCATAAATCCACAATCAGTGCTCCAGTCCTGGTCAGCGAGACACAAGGGCAATAGCCAAACTCTGGAGGTGGTGCAGAGAAGAGCCATCATGTTAATCCATAGCCTCAGAGTGACTTGAGTTAGAAAGGAAAACTAGAGAAACTTGGCCTTTTCAGACTTGTGCCTGACTGCTGAGATTAAAGAATAACTTGTGGCAGACGTCAAAATGATCTGTTTTTCTTTTAAGATGTTACAGCCTATATGTGAAAACATATGCCATTGTGCCGGCACATTTCACTGCCAGCTTGGAACTCAGGGTCACAACGTGATGACAAAGTGTCACTCTGGTTGAGAATTAGTGCAGAGTCAGCAAAATCCTAATGGCTCTTTTGACAGGGAATCGCTGCCAAGCATGTAATGAGGTCAAGTTAATTTCCTCATTTCACACGTCGCAGATCCACTAAGTGTATATTGCTGAACTGTGCGTTTCATTCATTATTTTTTAAATATCTGGTGTTGATGAAGTTGATTTAATGATGAGTGTGAATTGAACAATTTCCACTCTGGATGTGGGCCTGGGGCTGAGTTAAAGGCGCTATATAAATGCAAGTCATTGTGTCACAATTTTTACCACATTCTTTCACTTTTTCCTAAAAACAATTTCATTCATGGCTGCTCTTGAATAACAATAAATTAGAGGGAACACTTTTCTTTTGTTTTGGCAAATCTCTGAAGAAACAATCTGTAATTATTAAATGACAGGAAAAAGAAGCTCACGTGTCTTGCCCTGTGTCACCAGCGTGCAGAGCGCTTGGTGATGACGTGTTTTGAATGCGACGATCACTAACATGCGCCCGGGCGATGTGTGTAGTGTGTGCTGCGCGCGCTGGCATCGAGTCTTCATTTTAATTTAAATTGGTTTGGGGTTTGCTTTTCCCCCCTTCCCCTCCCTCAGAAAATCCGCGATTATGGCGGTATCGGCTCCTCAGAAACGCTATTATCGGCAGCGAGCTCACTCCAACCCCATGGCGGATCACGTCTTCGACTAGTGAGTGTGTGGGGGTCAGCGGCGCGGGCGGGAGGACCCACTTTAAAAATCATTCCTCGCAGTTTTGGGGGATTTATTTTAAAGCAGCGACCTGCCGTCTTTTAATATTGCACAAAATGCAAAGCTGCGTGTTGAAGCACTAAAATTAAAAAGACACATTTTTAAAAAAAAATCCCTGAGACATGGCGGACCTGTGCTGTTTGTATCGTTCAACCCGGGTTGCCCGACATGTATAAGGCTGGGGTTATATTGCACCACTTGCCTGAGACTGGTAGGTGTAGAGTCCGACCAGACCGGTGCTATACTGTGAGCTGTGAATGTTACTTTGCCCACAAGGAGAGAGCTTGACATTTGTGCCTCCCACGCATGTGCACAGCTTCATTATCCCCAGTAGCGCCTTTTAAATGATGAGGGAGCGCAGGAAGCAGTGTCCACTTTCTCAACATTACAAAGGCTCAGCAGTGAGTTTATAAACGGCCCACGAGATGCTTAAGTGCGTATGATCGGGATCTGACCTAGGTTCAGCAAGGCCTCGATTTTAAAATTCTCATCCTTGTTTTCAAATCCCCTCCATGGCCCTCGCCCCCTCCCTATCTCAGTAACCTCCTCCAGCCCTACAACCCTCCGAGATCTCTGCCCTCCTCCAATTCTTGCCTCTTGTCCATCCCCTGATTTCCATCGCTCCACCATTGGTGGCCATGCCTTCAGCTGTCTAGGCCCTAAACTCTGGAATTCCCTCCCTAAACCTCCCTGCCTCTCTCTCTCTTTCTTTCTCTCCTTTAAGTGGCTCCTTAAAACCTACCTCTTTGACCAAGCTTTTGGTCACCTATCCTAATGTGTCCTCCTTTGGCTCTGTGTAAATTTTTGTCTGATTACGCTCCCGTGAAGCACCTTGGGATGTTTTACTATGTTAAAGGTGCTATATAAATGTAAGTTGTTACACTGTCACTTTTGCATTGATATGAAGTGATTTCTAGTGCTTATTGATGGGACGTTTGCAGTATAACTGCACCCTTATACAGTCTGGGGAGTTGAATAGGGATTTATTTCAGAAGAAAATGGCAATCAAAAGCTGGGAGAGAATTGGACCAGGGTGTGTAGATGTAATTCAGTCCCCATTTTAAAGTTAAGCATTGTCTTTATTTTTTATGTAATACTTTGATTTTAGATTATTTATGGTTAAATAGTAAAACTTCAGCAATTTGGATAGCCGAGAAATACAGTTGGTTGGAGCCTAGGAGTTTCTCTGCAGTATAGGCTGAGGAGTTGGGAGATGCAAAACAAGTGCTACAACACTGCCATTGGTGAGAGGGTGTAACTGCAGTGTGACAAGTTTACATAAATTCCCATTTATAATGGAAACTATAGTGGAAAAATTGACTCAAAACTGTGACAATGGGAAATAAGGTTTTGTAGGCAGGAAGTGTGTGCAGACATAAGATTTTTTTTTCCCCCTCCTAGCCTGACCCCAGCCTCAGTTTCCCTCTTAACTGTCCAGGAGTGGGCCATTCAACCCCTCGAACCTGTTCTGCCATTCATTTAGATTGTGGCTGATCTGTACCGTAACTCCATTTACCTGCCATTGATCCATCGCCCTTGATACCCTTACCTAATAAAAAAAAATCTGTCAAATCTCAGCTGTGAAAATTCCAGTTGATCCCCAGTATCCACAGCCTCTTGGGAGTTTTCCAGATTTCCACTACCCTTTGTGTGTGAATAAGTGCTTCCTGAATGGCCTAACTCTAATTTCAAGGTTGTGTCCCCTTGTTCTGGATTTCCCCCACCAGAGGAAATAGCTTCACTGTATTTATTCTATTGAATCCTTTTATCATTTTCGCCACCTCAATTAAATCACCCCTCAAACTTCTAAACTCAAAGGAATTACAGCACCTCTTCATCCAAATTCCTGATCTCGAGGGCATTCTAATTTTTCCTTAGTCTTGGTTATTATATGATCCTTCAAAGGCTGCAGATGACAATTCATTGTGGCTGTAACTTCTGACTATTTTCTTTTTGCAGCCCAGTAACCCCTGAAGAAATGGATTGGTCTCAGTACTACCCCGAATACTTCAAACCATGCTCAGAAAATGACCATCACGATGACAAGAAAGATCTCATCGATGAAAAGAAATCGAAGTTTCAGGTGGAATTTGCAGACATCGGCTGTGGATATGGAGGCTTACTAGGTAAGAGAGTTACCAGAGCAGTCTGGAGAGCAGGTGAACCATATTAACCTATTCTGATCTTAATCAGACTAGACTAGTCTTTTCTAACTGAAACATTGCAGTTGAAATCCTAATCTTCCTTCCATGGCTAGGCTCCGTGACTATTTCCATTTGTGAAGAGCCTGGGGTTGCTTTTTAAGTTGAAGATGCTGTAAAATGCTTGTGGTTGTGGTGATGGTTGTTGTTGAATTAGATCAATAGAAAGAACCTTTTTAATATGGTGATTTTTTTTTTCCTTAAAGGTACACACTCGAACACTTTAAAAATTATATTTTCCCCTCCATTTTACAACTTAGGAAAAAAAATACTTTGTGTATTTTGTTTTAATTAAGGTGAAGGATTTCGGTGCCCAGTGTTAATATAAAGTACCCAGGTAGGGTACATCATGGGTTAGTTGCAGAGTAGAGCTCCCTCTACACTGACCAAACAATGCTCCACAAGTACAATGGGCTGAATGGCTACCACCTGTGCTGATATTTCCATGATTCAATAAATTTATGGAATGCTCTAAGTCTATAAAAACCTTGTAATGCTTTTTTTTTTTGCATCTACCTCGAGCACTGCAGCACATAGATAATCTTGAGAAGGATGTACATGTAGCAAAGAACCCGCTACTTTAATGCCTGGGAATAGGGTTCACATTGCACTTCAGCTCCTGCGCACCATTGTTTCCCATTTCTTTCTCCCTGATCAGTGAGTGCCTCTGAATCTGTAACTCGTTCTAATCAGGTCTTCTGCAATACATTCAAGCCAGCATTTCGGTGCCTCTTCTCTAAGCCTATTGGCCTTCATGTAGCAGAAGCTTTGTGTGCTCCATTTGCACCACACAGTCAAAGTAAAGATGGTACTATATCCTGTTTGCTTTCATTCAGATCAAATCAAATCTACATAATTCCATGAAACTAAGCACGAAAACCAGGTCTCCCTAAGCCGCACACTGCAGCCTCTACTAATGGGACTTACTTATCTTTCTTTACAGTTGAGTTATCTCCTCTCTTTCCCAATGCATTGATTCTGGGTCTAGAAATCAGAGTGAAGGTATCTGACTATGTCATAGATCGCATCAAATCCCTGAGAGCTTCCAACCCTGGAAAGTACCAGAATATCGCTTGCATCCGAAGCAATGCAATGAAGTATTTACCAAACTTCTTCAAAAAAGGGCAGGTACAGTGACTGATTTATTCAATGACTGTGATCCTAACATTCTAGAACTATTGTGCTGAAGATTCCAGAATACTCTTAGTTGTTTAATCATTATCATTTAATGTTCATCCAGAATCTTTAGTGCTCTCTAGAAATTGTTTATATAATGTTCTTTAGAGATTCAATTTTGAGGTTTTTTTTCATATTTCCTTTCTATTTGCAGCTAAGCAAGATGTTCTTCCTCTTTCCGGATCCGCATTTTAAAAAGACTAAACACAAATGGAGAATTATTAGCTCTACTTTGCTGGCTGAATATGCTTATGTACTGCGTGTAGGGGTAAGAGCCCTTTCATTCCATATATAGTGTGAAGACCCATGTAAGCACCTGAGAACAGGGTCTTCACCTTCATCTTGACAAAGCTGTAAACATAGTTATGTGCACAGAACAGTATAGTTTTAATAATTAGTAACAATGATAACAAGTCAGCAACTGCAACAGTCAGTCTTCCTCCCCAACCCACAGGATGCAGATTTTAGCTATCTCTGGCTGAACTAGGTTACAGGCTTTTTAAAAAAACTTCCAAGAAACACTGATTCAGTTTCTGAGACATCTCTCCATGGCCTTGCCCCTCCCTATCGTTACCTCCTCCAGCCCCTATAACCCTCCCAGACCTCTGCATTCCTCCAATTCTGGCCTCTTGCGCACCCCTGATTTTCATCGCTCCACCATTGGCGGCTTTCAGCTGCCTAGGCCCTAAGCTCTGGAATTCCCTCCCTAAACTTTTCCACTTCTCCTCCTTTAAGACGCTCCTTAAAACCTACCTCTTTGACCAAGCTTTTGGTCTCCTGTCCTAATATCTCCTTATGTGGCTCAGTGTCAAATTTTGTCTGATAACGCTCCTGTGAAGCACCTTAGATCATTTTAATACATTAAGGATGCTATAGAAATGCAAGTTGTTACATTTGTTTCTTTGGTCACTCTTAATGGCACTTCAGGTCAAATAACACTTTGTAGATAACTGTATTTTCTTCAGCAAATTCACATACCATATGTTGTCAGTATAAAGTGCACGTTGCATTAAAACAAACGCCTGGCTGGAGTTTATTCCTGAGCTAGTTTGACTTTGAAATTTGTTTTGTGAGCTTGCTGCTGTTGGATATATTGTGGAATTGGACATGTTGACTGTTGGGCAAAATCTAAAACTGAATTTTGATTAAATTTTAAAATGGTAAATCTGAATTTGATTTATTATAAAACTGGAAACCTGCTGAAGTTTTGAAGGTACAAAATTTTGTAGAATATGAAGAAATTTTGCATCTGTGGAATGATACTGACCCTGGGATTCCCTTGGAAAAGACCTGAAGGAGTTGGTGTCATAAAACCAGTCATGACTGTGTTCATCTTTCATAGAATGTACCATGCATTAACTGGAATAACCTCAGTCGGGTGTAACAGAGTACATTATTTCTAATTTGTTTTTTTTTAATACTACACAAACTGTTTAACTTTTGCTGATGCGCACTGCCTGTCATCTACATGGAGTCTTGCGTATCATCTCTCATTCTCACTCACTTTACCTGTTCACATGTGCACAGATTCAGGGCCACCTTATTCACAGCATATACACGGAAGTTAGAAGTCCTACACCAAAGAGTTCATGTCTTGCTTTTAAAGAACCTGTAGCCACATTTAGTTTTATGAAGTTAGACCATACTTGGAGTACTGTGAACAGTTCTGGTCTCCACACTATAAAAAGGATATAGATGCACTGGAGAAGGTGCAAAAAAGATTTATTAGGATGATACCAGAACTGAGAGGTTATATCTATCAGGAAAGATTATGGGGTGACCTGATAGAGGTCTTTAAGATTATGAAGGGGTTCGATAGGGTAGACGTAGAGAAGATGTTTCCACTTGTGGGGGAGACCAGAACTAGGGGCCATAAATATAAGATAGTCACTAATAAATCCAATAGGGGAATTCAGGAGAAACTTCTTTACCCAGAGAGTGGTGAGAATGTGGAACTCACTACCACATGGAGTGGTTGAGGCGACTAGGATGGTTGCATTTAAGGGGAAGCTAGATAAACACATGAAGGAGAAAGGAATAGAAGGATATGGTGATAGGTTTAGATGAAACTAGGAGGCTCGTATGAAGCACAAACACCGGCATGGACCAGTTGGGCTGAATGGTCTGTTTCTGTGTAAAATAACAGTGCTTTGTGGTAATACAGGCAGTATTTAACCCATTTTTCTGTGATGTTTTAACTATATGTATATATATATATATATATATATATATTTGCATTTTTTTCTCATTAGGGTTTGGTCTATACTATTACTGATGTGCAGGAAGTACATGAGTGGATGGTCAAACACTTCACAGAACACCCATTGTTTGAACATGTCCAACTAGAGGAACTGGTGAGAATTATACATGCATATACATAGAAGTCACAACACAGAAACATGTTTTTTTAGAATTGTACTTCTAAAGCATAAAATGCATTCAGAATCCTTTGTGCATCAGTTGTTTTACCAACTTTCTCTTTTCATATTAATTCTGCCAGGGTACAGTTCCATGGGTGTGGGCATTCCTTTGATTTCTCACCCAGCTGGCAATTCTTCATGTTTGAAACTAAACAGTGAATTTCAGCAGCCTATTTAACCTTGCACCTCATCGTAACTAACCCCCGATCCTGTCCTTGCCTGATGTTCACACAAGTGCACTTTCCAGCAGGAATCTGAAAATCCAGCTGTGTATTATTTTCTCCTCCCTAGTCCAGGGACACTGGGCTACTTAGGCAAGATATTGGCTGGCAACCAATGCCCATGGAAACTTATCCCATTGAAGGAGTCAACATATTTGGGCAGGGAGAAAATTGTCAATTTTGAACTGCTTGGATTTTTTTTTTAAAAAGCGAAAAGATTCTGGAATGAGGATTCCTTCTGAGTATGATGAGCTGGAAATTTTGTACTAAGAAGGTATATAAATGCGAATTGAAAGTTTGGTTTCAGTTTGAGGTCAGTCAGTTCTGTGCCTTATGACTCTGCCTCATCTGATATTGGGCTTTCCTTCAATCCCTTCCTTTATCCTATCCAATTATAATATTTTATTTGTTGCAGGATATTCTGTTATTTTGTGATCTTTCACTTTGTTTGAGGGCTAGGAGTTTCCCCACATGGAAGGAAGATAAGAGTTGTCCCTGTACTACTGTTAATGCACCTTCTGGTTTCCCATTCAGAGTAGGCCTGTGAGGTAGTCACCCATTCCCCCTTCGCCGTAGGTGGAGAATGACCGTGAGAGATGACTTTAAAAGAAATAGAGGATACTTTTCTGATGCCTATTTTATTTATTTAAACCAGAAGGATGACGTCATCATTGACCGTATTGGTGTATGCACAGAAGAAGGTAAAAAAGTATTAAGGAATGGAGGACAGAATTTTACAGCAGTATTCCGACGAGTTGAGGATAAAAAACAGAAGCTGAAAATCGAAGAGGAAAAGTCCTGAGAGGAGCACTTCTTGCTTTGACTTTACAGAGGAAAGTGACCATTGGAAGGAACATGGCTCTATTGGGACATACTGGACACACTCTCTTATGGCTGCAGCAACTGGAGAGACTGCATTGAAGAGTGTCCCACATCTTTAAAAACAAATATAACCAGAAAATAACCCCAACTGCAGCCTTCAAATACATGGCAAGTGTTAATAACTATACACTCTTGCATGGTGGGTAAGTATTTTGGTGTCAGCAGCAAAAGCAGAGGATTTGAAAATTTGTTTCCTAGTGGCATTTTATAGATGTGTCTTTTTTAAGATTAACTAGAGCAAGAAATAAGGGATATAGCATTGCAAACTGTTACCCAATATAGGAAATCCTACTGAACAATTTGCACATCGCAAGTTTTCACTGTGACTTCATATTATTGCTGTGATGTGATATGACGTGTCAGTTTTGAGACACTTGCTTATATCCATTGTTTCTAAAACTGCTACCTACATTGCCACAGTGACTTCACTTCAAAAAGTACTTAATCGGCTGTAAAGCGCTTTGGGACGTCCTGAGGTCATGAAAGGCACTGTAGTAATGTACGTCTTTCTTTCTTTACACCAATGAAGATTTATCAAGCAGGCTCAATGCTATGTTACTAACCTAAATAACGTTTGCTTATTTAAACCTTGAGTGTCGTCTTACCTCAATTGGTGGCACTCAGCTCTGAGTCAGAATGTTGTGGGTTCAAATCCCACTCCAGGACTTGAGCTCATAATCTAGACTGACACTTGAGGGAGTGCTGCACTGTCGGAGGTTCCCTCTTGCGGATAACCCCCTTAAATAAAAAAACACCCGGCACCATTCAAAGAATTCTTCCTGTGTCCTGACCAACGTTCCTCCCTTGACAATCATCATCAAAAATGGATTAATTGGTCATTCATTTCTTTTGCTGTTTTGGGATTTTTTTGTGCATAGGTTGGCTGCTGCATATGCCTAAATAAAAGTGACTCCATTTCAAAAGTAATTCTTTGAATGTGTAGCACTTTGGGACATCTTGAGGATATAATGAGGCGCTGTAAATAAATTCATGTTTGTTCTTTTGTTATTTTTCCTTTTAGTTTTATCCAATAGCCAAAAATGATATTCAAGTTGGCTATCTGACTGTGGTCACTTGGAGACAACTACATACTAAATTAAAATTAGCCTCACTTATCATATTTATTGACCAAGTGTCTCAATGAAAACAGACTATATTGATCCTTTTCTTTTTAAGAGGTATATATTTATTATTCCTATCTAACTGTCTTATGAGAAGACATTTTAAAAAAAATGCTGGGCTGCTAGAAATGATCCATGCAGCACAGCATTGTAAACTTTCTGAAACACACATTTCCTTTTCACAAACATTCTCCCAAATATTTTTAATTCTCCCATTCCCGGGACATGACAAATTATGTGTTTTGAATGAAAATGAGCAAAATCCAAGTTTGTTCTGATTTGCCATTGATTGGAACTTTGTAGAGTATTGCCAGGTTTTCCGCAAACAGAGTGCCAGTGAGTATTAACACCAGACTGGTTCATTGCCTGTACGAGTATTGGAGCTGCTCCACAACAGGTCCCAGGTTCAATTTAACACCGTTGCCAACCTGATCAGAAGGTTTACAGTCCCACATTGTTTCTAGTAGACTTTGATAATGTATTGGATTGAGCCAGATCACATGGACTGTAACTGATGTCAAAGTATAAGTTAATTGTGTTTTTCTGTCTTTAGACACAGAATCTTTGGCTATTTGCATCAAAGCTGCTGCTTTCAGGTGAGAAGGTCAGTAATTACAGCGCAGGGCCTGTAAAAGAAGGGCAATAATTAACTGAAAGAGTATCATGTGAGTTAGGGTTGAAAAGAGCCAAATACATATAAAGCATTTGAAACTTTTGACCTGAAATGTGTTGGAATTGATGAGATATGTTTTTTTTTCTGGGTGGGGGAATTTTGCAGGCTAATCATATGCTTCCTTATAAATTAGAAAGACTGTGTTTAAAAATGAATCCCTGGACTCTGCCCTGGTTTAGCAGAAACTATTTGCCCCATTTTTTGTTCATTCTTGCCAACATACTCTTGAGTTGGGAAATGACTGCCACTTTGCATTTTATAAATGTGTCCTTATTTCATTCTTTCAAAATTTAGAAACTGCAGGTTTGTGTTCAGTGTGTATTCTGTAAATGATTTTCATTGTGACCACTCTGAAAATACAGCTGCTTTTGATGCAATAAAATGATGCCTTGTGTATGAGGCCATTGAGAACCATGCTTGTGTATTACTGTGTATTGTAGTGGATGTTTTTCCAGACACGTTTCTATGCCCACATAAGCTGAAGTTGCCTTCACAGTAATCTTTCAAAATTGTGCTTTTAAAATTGATTCAAATTTGCAACATGCTCTTAAAACCATCCTTTCCCCTCTACTATGAATAAGTGTAGAACATTTCTATAATACATTACAAATGGTCTTAAAATGCTGTGTCCTTCTGGGCTGGAGCCTGAACTGACAAGCATATTCCAACTTGCAGAGTTCTTTGACCTAACAACAATTAAACTCTGAATGACATGAGGATCTGTTTACTTAACAATTATACTGGCCTTAAAGGGATACAGCTGCACCTTGCTAGCTAGCACAATAATACATTCTGTATCACATGGTATAACACTTCGCGACCTTTCTAAAACAGCATATAATCTGACTCAATGTGAGCAAAGGCATAGGAGATCTGCTAGTATATTAAAATCTTTGAACATGTGCAAATTTGTACCTTTAATGCAAATTTCTCACTTTTTTTCCAAAAAATAGCCTAAATAAAGGCAGTCATTTTCAGTGTATAGAAAAACACTGCAGGAGCACATTATACCAGAACAACAATGTCTGCAGGTCTTCAATTCACTTTGCCACAAACAAAAGGTTTGAATCTCCAGCCTGTTTAGCAATTAAGCTATGAATTAACACTCCCAGTATTTACTTAACATGAGTTAGCCTTAAAGGAGCATACACATACACTTCAGTGGCTGGGCTCTGATGGCTGCATCCTAGAATGCTGAAGTCAGAGAGCAAATAGCAGAGGCTCTGATCACAAGCTTCCAAACATTCTTGAAAGTTTTGCAGGGAACTGGAGGGTTAACAATGTAACACTTCTATTCAAAAAGGATTAACAGGATAAACCAGGTAACTAGAGACCAGTCAGCCTAATGTCAGTAGTGGGTAAGCTTCTAGAGACCATAATATTGGGATAAAGTGAATACTTAAAAAGACATGGGTTAATTAAGGACAGCCAGGATGGATTTGTAAAAGGCCTGACAAACTTAAATCAAGTTATTTGAAGAAATAATGATGTATTGAAAAAGGAAACACAGGATATTTCTGTAGATTTTCAAAAAGCATTTAAGAAGGTACTGCATAATGGGAAATAACTAAAATGAAGGTGCCTCCTCCCTGACACACCTTCAATTTTTCAGTATCTGAGGGAGTGTTTTTACTAAAGGTACTTTAGTGTCTCTTTCTCCTTTGATTTATAGTAGTGTATATGCCACACAATTAAGTGTAGATATTAAAAACTTCATCCTTTTAGCTGTTTTGGGTGCCACTAATAAAACCTTGAAGCAGCCAAGGATGTTCAGCTGGGACAAAATGTATTGAATAGATGTGACAGAATTTGGGCAAGTTTAAATATTTTTTGGAAATTACTTACACTTTTACGTAAGGTTTAGAAATTGTAATTTTACCTATATACCAGTAAATTGCTTATGATGAATTGACATGCAAGATAGTGTTGGGAGTTGGAAGACTTCAGAAACTCACTCCACAGAGCCATTTAGTGGCCAGAACCTGCAATTACATTGTGACAGTTGACATGGCAAAGTTGAATGGGAAATGTTGACACAAAAGCACGACCAAATATAGTGACAACAGAAAGTACGGTTTGTGAACAGGAAATGTGCACACGTTGCAAGATTTTGTAATATATATAGGTAGCTGGCTGAGGAAACAGCTGCCAAAAAAATTAGAGGTGGGGGGGGGGGGGGGGAGGATGAGCAATTCAATTGGTTCATTTTGCTACAATTGTTGGTTCCTTATTGGTAGTTTTGAATTGAGTGATTTTGATTGGTTTTGCTTGGGTTGGTGGTGCACAAGTGATAGACGACCCGACCTATAGTTGAGTGAATCAGCATGTTTAACTCGGACAAGACTGTATCTGAATCAATCAGGAACGAGTGTAACATACATTGTGCATTATATAGATAAGACATTTTCAGTGAATATTGTGCTCATCAATGTCAGGCTGTTGGTGCTGGGAGAATGAATCACCTGCACTTATGGAACCCAGTATTAGTATTGAGTTGTTCCAAATCAAGTACTCAACTCAAACAGAATTTAAGCTTCCCACTCCACTTCACCTTTGCACAGCCCTCCTGTTAATGTTGCTCCCCCAGGCTGTACTTGTGTGTGTGGCTGATACTCCGTTTCCAATTTTGCCCCTATTTTTACTGTTTTTCTTTTAGTTTTAATCAATCAGATTATATAAAGCCTCATGCAGGCTTTTTCAAGAGTATTTGGAAATATTTCTATAGATTAGTGAAATTATTGGAAAACAATTGTCCTTTTTTGGGGATTTTAGCATATTCAGGAGTTTGACCTGTTTGATCACCGTGATTACAGGTGTAGGATTGACATCTATTGATTTTGATGGGTTGTGTTTGTATATAAAACAAAACACATGGAAAGCTTTGCCCTGGCAATCTGCCCAGGTCGGAACAATTAAACTTGTCTGGAAGGACTAAATCTGTACAGAGGTACATTTGTAACTTTAAAATACGCTGTGTGAAAAATCTTGTCACGAAATGCAAGGTTTCTTTTAATTCACTTCTGTGTATTTAGGGCAAATAACTGGGATAGGGAATCGGTTTTTAAAAAATCGACTAGTCGCACACAAGCTGATTGAGAATGGATGACAAAACCCACTCCAATGTGTTGTCATTAATGTTACTGAACTGCACATTCCATTTAGCAACAGTTGAGTTAAAAAGGTTAAAGGGTAGCAGATTTAAATATACAAATGTGGCTAAACTTACAGCTCAAACCAACAACAAAGAATTTTAAATCAGCTGCACATCTATTGAAATTACACAGTGGTGTAAGAAAGCAGCACTAAGTTATCCCATTCATACCTCGCAGTCCTTCACGGTACAAACACAGCTCCATCCACCAGCCTCCGACTGCTGCTGAAGTAAGAGAAGAACTGATGGGATGACTGACGTTTTTAAAAAAAAGTAACATTAGAAACTGAAACCTATTGTTTTACAGTGTCAACCATGGCTCAGTGGTAGCACTCTTGCCTCTGAGTCAGATGGTTGTGGGTTCAAGTCCTGCTCCAGCGACTTGAACTCCATAATCCTGGCAGATGTTTCAGTGCAGTACTGAGGGAGTGCTGCACTGTTGGAGGTGCCATCTTTCAGATGAGATGTTAAACTAAGGTCCTATCTGCCCTCTCAGGTGCGTAAAAGATCCCGTGGCACTATTTTGGAGAAGAGCAGGGCAGTTCTCCTCAGTGTCCTGGCCAATATTTATCCCTCAACCAACACCTAAGAACAGATTATCTGGTCATTATCACATTGCTGTTTGTGGGACCCTGCTGTGTGCAAATTGGCTGCTGCATTTCCTATATTACAACAGTGACTACACTTCAAAAGTACTTCATTGGTTGTAAACCACTTTGGGACGTCCCGAGGTCATTAAAGGTGCTATATAAATGCAAGTCTTTCTTCAAATTTTGCTGGAAGTATTGAGCAAAGGAATGTTTGACGGATACATTAACCACCTAGTGACCAGGGCAATTCTTCCTCCTCCGCACCCTCTCCCATGGTTCGTCCTCTCATCTGAACTCTTCCATGGCTTACCGCTTTCCAAACTGTGTGTTACAAGATGAGCAAAGGAGTGGCCTTTCTTTTATATTTCCATATATTACATTTTCAGTCCTGAAGATGTCCCACTACCCTCTTCATTCCTCTAGATCTGTTAAGTATCCTGGAGTAGAAAAATATTGAGAAATTCAGCTTTTTTGCAGATGGTATTGGGCAGAAAGTATCCTCTCTTGCAGCCCTAGCTGTGCTAGGAACAGGAGGAGGCCATTCAGCCCCTCGGGCCTGCTCCGCCATTCAATTAGATCATGGCTGATCTGCACCTCAACTCCATTTTCCCGCCTTTGCTCCAGAAAGCTACTTGTCTTTCTCAGCACCTGGTCCATCCTTACTGTGGAAGGTGACAGAAGTGTGCCCCTCCCCCTCCTCTCAAAAATGGAAGACCTGTGGTGAAATTTGAACTTTGCACTGGAACCTTTCAAGATGCATGAGGGATCAGTTTTTACAAAAAACATAAACGTCTTCACGTGCTGATTTGGAAATCAGGCACAGGATGTCAATAAAGAGGATTCTGTTGTAATATGTGTACTACTCGCATGGGACATTATCCCACTGTGTTGCAAGACACTGTGCAATCGAATGCATTCTTGTAGTTTTCCATTTGTAGTGTTGCCCCATCGCTGTTATTGCTTCTGTGTTCTCTGTCCAGCTGAACACGACCGTCAGGAGTAGTGAATCACTGCAGGATGAGAAAGGCTGAATTACTGATAGATCAGAGGGTTAGTAGGATATACGCTCGTTAGTAAGAGCTTTATTTCGAGGTCTCTAAACATCCTTTAGACCTCGATCTTTCCCTATTCATCCGGCTCACATCTTTCCAGTTATCGTTTTACTGCCCCTCTGTCCTCCTGATCGATTTCTGAATTGAAGCTGTAATTCCACTCTTGAAATTTGACCAATCCAATGTTTCTGCCTTTACCTTTTAAGAAAGTCATCAGTATGAATATGACTCCCCTTTAAATTTACCTCCTGTAATTTAAAGCGGGGAAATGCCATGTTCTGACTGCATCACAAACTAATGACCAACTGGCCAAGTATCTTCTCACTGTGTTAAACAGTGTTGGAGGGATCCCCCATTTAATGCTGCCATTTCCCAATCACGTTACTGGGGGGAAATGATCAACAGTTTCTGAACTTTTAAAAGTGAGAAGATTTCTTACAAAATGCGAATAATGACCAAGTCTGGGTGAAATGGGAAACTGTACATGTAACTATGATTAAGGTAGAAGGGCTATCAGTTTAAATATATGTGAAGAAACTATTTATTAAATCTACCAGAAATCCAACTGTTACTCCTAGACCCAAGGTGTCCAGGGGGGTCATGCTCTTGGGCAGCTGGCCCAACATTTTCTTACATTTTGGGAGTTCTGCCTGTTGCTTTGTGTCATTTTTGGAAAATAACAATATTTTGGGAGTTCACAAACCACTTTCATTTTGACCTGAAAGTCTTTTCTTCTCCCTAACCCCCCCCCCCCAAAAAAAAAACTGGTGCAAATTTTTTGTTGGATGCTATTTGTTTTGCAAGTTGACCAATCTTTTAACCTTAAATTTAAAAAACTGAAAATGCAGACAATTTCAGATTTTCTTTTCTCTGTGATTTTATTTCCAAAATATATTTCATTGACCCCCCCCCCCCATCTACCATTCACACAGCTCACCACTTGAGCCCCAGCTCCTTGCCGAGATTCCTGGGGTGTCCCTTTAAATATCTGGCCAGTGGTTCGGTTGACACTACTGATTGGCTCGGGGGTCATTAATATTCATAATGAAAAGGTGACAGCCGCGACTCGGCTCCTGATTGGCCAAGCATGCTGTCAGTCAAAGAGCCTTTCCTCAGCGTTATCTCAATATAAAACCTGCAGAATGAAGGTGAGGATGATTGAATTGCTTTTTGTTCAGGATGGTTGCAATGTCTTTAGCCTTAAAGCTAGTCAACCGATTCCCTGTGTATTGCAGGTACGTTGCAGAGATGGTGGTGAAATCCGCCCTGTCCAGAAAGCAGAAGAAAAACAGCTTGCGAACTGTGGCTGAGATGCCGGGTCCTAGCGCTGTACGGTTTGCGTACGATCTGTTCTGTAATAAAGGGCTGGCCAGGTTACACGAGATGCAGGTAAAGACAACGTGTGAAACTCTCATGTGAGACATTTTAAAATCTGGAATCTGATTGTAGATCCAGGACTTGACAGTAACTGTGAATACTGGAATTGGATGGGGAGAGATATAAAGGGTGAAAAAATGCTGTAGGTGACTCCAGCCCCTCTTTTTAAAACTTTATTAGAGGCAGAAATTTGAGTCAATCAATGGCTGTAATCTTAGTTTTAGTAATCTTTATAGTGCATTTTAAAAATTGATATTTTTCTTCATTAATGTCTTTACTTATTTTAATAATGGTAAAACCTTTGACTATCTATCATTATACTTTGCTATTATTGACTTAAAAAAAAAGTCCCTAAGTGACTGACTTTAAAAGGGAAGTGCCTTTGTGTGTATAACTCCACTGTCTGCCTACACGCCATCACAGTCTTGGCTGAGATACCAGATCCCAGTGTTACATAATGCAAGGTAGTCTATTCCCTAATAGTAGTCATCTCAGCGTGCACAAGTCACTGCATTCATAGAATCATACAGCGCAGGAGGCCATTTGGCCCATCGTGCCTATGCCGGCTCTTTGAAAGAGCTATCCAATTAGTCCCATTCAAGTATTTATCCAATTCCCATTTGAAAATTACTATTGTATCTGCTTCAACCACCCTCTCAAGCAGTGCATTCCAGATCATAACAACTCGCTGCATAAAAAAAAATTCTCCTCATCTCCCCTATGGCTTTTTTGCCACTTATCTGAAATCTGTGTCCTCTGGTTACCGACCCTCCTGCCAATGGAAACAGTTTCTCCCCATCTACTCTATGAAAACCCCTCATCATTTTGAAATGATGGAGTTAATTCATTGTGTGAAGTGCTTTGAGATGTTTTTGATGACCCAATAAGCCTATTTAACACGATGGATAAATGGGCCCTGCCACCTCTGCTGAGGAAACAGAGCTCTGTGCAGGTGTGTAACCTGCAATATAAATCCAGTGTTGCCGACTATGCTTCACATTCTATAGCTGTCAGCCTCAGAGCCGTAATGCAGTATAACTGAGGTCTTGGAATCTCTATAATTGCTTGTCTTTATAGGATGGATAATTAGAATTCCTTCCAATCGGTGAGAACATAGGGGGTCTATTTTTGAGCTGGTGTTGTTTCTGTATGAACGTTTAACCCACTTGTGTTAAATTCCTCTTCGAATGCCTGCGTCAAAAAAATACATGGAAGGATCTAGTATCAGCACGTTTTGCATTTGTATGGGAACAGTGTCAGTTGGAAAATGCACCCTATATAAAGTGAGGAAAGGCCATTCAGCCCATCAATCCTCTAATTATTTTGTCACGGACTCCCTACCAAACTACCCTATTTTAAGCAACACTAAGTTCCTTCCCCTATCTTTCTAGTAAAAAAAAATCCACAAGTGCTGTTAATGTCTCTCTACCTCTCAACCCCATTTCTCAGCAGATGTCAATCCAGTTTCTTTTTTAAGACGTCAATTGATCTCAAATTGGCTGCTTACTCTGGGACTCTGTCTCACACGGCCACTGGCCTGTGGGGCTGGGAGCGGTTTCTAATTAAATGAACACTGCTGTGCTGTTGAAGTCAATTTGTTTTGTGCCCCCTTTTTAAATGACTCCTTCTTCAAGATTCTCCAACTTTCTTTGAACAGGCAATTAAAGGGTTAGAAGATTGTACTGCAAATGTCTTCAGTCGTTTTATTTTCTTGTTTATTAGCTAGAGGGAAAGGCAAAGTATGGCCCTGTGTGGAAGGCACGTTTCGGGCCTATCCTGACCGTACACATTGCAGATCCAGCATTAATTGAACAAGTCTTACGACAGGAAGGGAAACATCCAATTCGTTCTGATTTATCATCATGGAAAGATTACAGGCAATACCGAGGACATGCTTACGGGCTCCTCACTGCGTAAGTAAAACCAAATCAACTCTTGAGGTTACAGCTGACTTAAAAGGAACTGTGAGGGTGTTTTTATTTGAAACGGCCGCCTAATGCTACTGATAACTGGAGATTGTAGTTTTTGGCCTGTTTGGGTGAGATGTTAAAATGAAGCCCTGCCTGCCTGTCCCATTGGGTCAGGTGGATGTTAAACATTCCCCTCGGCACTATTTGAAGAAGAGCAGGAAGTTCTCCTGGTATCCTGGCCAACAGCAATGAGATGGATTATTGGTGGTGTCCGTTTGTGGGCTCTTGCTGTGCGCAAAATGGCTGCTGCATTGGCCTACATGACGGTCACTATAGTTCAAAGTAATTCCTTGTACGTGAAGCGTTCTGAGACATTTCGGAGGGACAGAACAAGGTGCTAAATAAAAACAAGCCTTTCTTTCAGTGACCTCATACAATAGCTGCACTGATTGTCATTTTTTGCTGGGCAGCACTCACAAATGCCACTGCAATGATCTGGGAGAAGGGGAGGTGTGAGTGGAGAGGAAATCCCAGCAATACTCCACGGCCTTCACTTCATTAGCGCTGAACTTTGCCAGCCTATTGAAGTAAAAAAAAACAGAAAACGCTGGAAATGCAACAGCAGGTCAGTCAGCGTCTGAAAGAGAAAAGACAGATTCGCTTTGCTTTCTTATGATTTGTGCACACTGCAGGTGCTTTTTCTCGTGTCCTCATAGAAGGCGGTTCCACACGTCCTATGAGTGGAGACGAGACGTTATAATAGTGGGCTGCAGGGTGAACAATGAACTTACTGGATGTACTGCAGATCATCACCTGAGACTCCTGGGGGTAGAAATTCGACTTGGGAGGTACCACTAAACAGGCAGTATGGCGTGGGCCACCTGTTCTATACCCCACTTGATATTCATTCTATTGAAGTCAATGGAACTGTATATCAGGTGAGGACTGTAACGGACGGCTGATTCGATACCTTCTGTTTTACACTACTGCCCGACTCGAATTTCTACCCTCTGATCTCTATGACGGATAAATAACACTGACTGTACACCTTGGGCTGCACAGGTTTAGTAAGTCAAACTAAACAGAAATAAGAGCAAGCACAGCAGATTTTACTAGATTACAATTTTTAAAAAAAATACTTGATTTTTTCACTTGTCCTCCAAAACCGTTTCAAAATAATAAACGCCTCAAAACCTCCGTGACTCTCACAGACCTGTGAGAAAAAGCTTGTGTATGCTTCACTAACTCCAGCTCCTCAACCACTCGGCCAAGGAGAGATTCACCATAGAACCTTGATGCCAGACCTCTTTGCTTTGAAGTTTGAACTGGGAGAAAGGAATACCTTTCACAATTAGTCAAAAACTGTGGCGGATGAAGATGGGCAGATATCGCTCACAATCAATCAAAAACAGGGTCCCCCTGCTCCTACTGCTGATTCCTGACCATTGCAGTACAGGCTCATTTAACTCTGGACTGTCTCAGATCTGTAATTCAGCCAAAATTTCCATAGATCTGTTGTCAGCTGCATGACCCAGAGGCAGCTGTTGATTTTCCTATTTAGTCACGACTGACTCACATGTTTCTTCTGGTCTTTTACCAAGCGTTTTGGTTTTTACTGTAAAACTGAAGGGATTTGTCCCAATTCCCTCATTCAGCAGCTGTAGGCAAAAAAAAAATGTCTAAGCAAGTCTGCTGAGTCTGCCTCTCAGTCAGTAAGTTGAAGGGCTGAGGAATTAAGACTTCTGAAGCAAGCCTCACACTTAAAGGATAGCTCCAAGGTGAGAACTCAGCTCCCAAGAGGAAACGAGCGACCGATTTACTTCAGAAAAGAATTACCTGCCAGACAGTTAGAAAATAAACTACCACTTGTGGGGGAGTCCAAAACTAGCGGCCATAAATATAAGAGAGTCACCAATAAATCCAATCGGGAATTCAGGAGAAACTTCTTTACCCAGAGAGTGGTGAGAATGTGGAACTCACTCCCACATGGAGTGGTTGAGGCGAATAGTGGAGATGGATTTAAGGGGAAACTAGATAAACACATGAGGGAGAAAGGAATAGAAGGATATGCTGATAGGGTGAGATGAAGTAGGGAGGGAGGAGGCTCGTGTGTCAGCACCCAAGTAACCAGTCTGATAACTTGGGTGTGAATTACACCTCAACGCTGCTGAATTTCAAAACACTCCACTTTAGCTGTTCCTCTAACATTGTCATTTCATTTCAGGAAAACAGTATAAGAGTCTGTGTTATGAACAGCATTTTTTACTTGGATATGTGACGTTATCAAGCCCAATTTGCAATCCTATTTTCAAAAAGAAAAGTTTCCCTGTAGTTGTCCTGCGTCAACCATTTCTTTTTCATTGTCAGAAGGAGGAGCTCCATAATGAAGCCTAAATTAGGTACGTTCTTACAAGAGGAAGGCCCACAGAAGCAAGAGAGATTGCTGGTGTACAGCTTTCTGGCTGTTAATGAGTCTGTACTTAATAAACAGGGGTTAATATCCCACAGTAAATATTAGGTGTGCACGCCCGTCATTAATACTTTGAGCCATAGAATTAGCAGTAGGGTGCCTTTAATCTACAAGCACTTCCCTTCTCTCAGGTTTAGGACCATAACCTTTTTAATGTCAGTTTCACATCGGGATCTTGAGCTGAAACTGACCAAATGCTTCACCGATCCTATCGCCAGAAGAATGAATGGGGAAGATAGACGACATTTTTCCACACAGAGGATGTTATTAGAACATGCAGTGCTTTACCACAAGGAGCTATTGAGGCAAAGACTACAGGGTAAATTGGCCAATTTCACGCTCCCAACAGGGAGTTGTGCTCAAAGCGGGAGGAGGTCAGATAATTGACGCCACCATGTTGTAGTCCTATCTCCGATGCCTGCTCCCTTCGAGTGTAGCTCCCCGCTGGGAGCCCAGCATCAGTGAATTTGTCTTTTGGATGAGACCTTAAACCAAGGCCCTGTCTGCCCTCTCAGGTAAACAGAAAAGATCCTGTGGCACTATTTTGAAGAAGAGCAGGGGAGTTCTCCCCCGTGTCCTGGGGCCAATATTTATCACTCAACCAACATCACTAAACAAAAGATTATTTGGTCATCATCTCATTGCTGTTTGTGGGATCTTGCTGTGCGCAAATTGCCTGCTGCGTTTCCTACATTACAACAATGATTATGCTTCAAAAGTACTTCATTAGCTGTGAAGCGCTTTAGGCCGTCCTGAGGTCGTGAAAGGCACTGGATAAATGCAAGTTCTTTCTTTATTTATTTACCCTCATAACATCACTTTAAAGGGAATTAGATAGGTATTTGAAAAGGAAGAATATAAAAGAATACAGTGAATGAGCAAGAAAATGGAATTAGAGTAGACAGGTCCACTTGAAGAGCTCGCACCAGCACAGGTGTGATGGACCGAATGGCGCCTCTCCTGTTGACCCGTCTGTACTTGCAAAAGATAATGATGCTTAATACATATAAAGGCTCGTGGCTTTGTGACCAGCGAGCTGTTGACCACTGCTGTTACTTCAGCTGTGGGACGATTTACTACGTTAAAGGCACTATATAGATTCAAGTAGTTGTGTGTTAACAGTATTTCTTTCTTGCAGGGAGGGGGAGGAGTGGCAGACCCTCCGCAGCATGCTCAGCAAACACCTGCTGAAGCCAAAGGAAGTGGAGGCGTACAGCGATGTCCTCAACGAGGTCGTCACTGACCTGATCCACAGGCTTCGGCACCAACGGAGCAAGAATGATCATGTCCTGGTGAAGGACCTGGCGGGGGAGTTCTACAAGTTTGGATTAGAAGGTGAGTGGCTGCAAATGGGAAGAGGGGCAAAGGAAGGAAGTCCCCCAACAGATCCTTATTTCCTTGAGTTGATTTCCTATCCAACCTGACACACACTGGAGGTAATTTTAACCTAGCTCGCTGGGCGGGAAGCCCACAGGATCAGGTGGAACTCTGGGTTTGCACCCCGACCAATATTGCTGTCCACTGACTTCAGCGTAAAACCAGCATTGCACCCGATTCTGTCTATTTCCCGACGGGCGAGTTAGGTTAAAATTGTCCCCATAGATAAAGCTGCTCACCCTGATACTAAGCAGGTGTCCCAGTCAATGGCCCACTTCTTGTGACTTGAGCTTAGAAATTAAAATCGGTGAGTGCTGTCCAATTACACCTCCCACTTCTCAGCGTTGTCACTACACGTCTTCACTAGTTGTAACATCGTGATCAGCAAACGCAGCCAATTAAAATAATCTCTGTTAAAATAGTAAAGTCATTTTATACAAATGTATCTGCTAATGTCACTCACTGTCATTTCTAGGCTTTGGTTTTCAAAGAGTTATTCTGTCGGGGATGAGGGTTCATTTAAGTGTCCGCAGCCACGAGTTTGTAGTTGACAATGAGCTTTGCAATACTGATTTGCTTGTTTTTATACTGGGCCCATCTGCCTGCAGTAACACGGGCCCCTTTTAATTGGAACTCCGCTGCATTTTGTGCTGATTGGATCCAGGCAGAATAAGAGGCTCCATCTGACGTCATTCACTCTGAAGAGTTTAGTGAGTTTAAATGTCTGACTCCCGAACGTGTACATTGGCAGATGGTCCCTAGGGACTGACCCATTGTTACTTCTAACTCAGCGAGGTGTCCAGGGGTTTCCTTTTCTTAATATGATTTGTTTCCTTCCTAAATTTTTCTCCCCTCTTCTGCTGAAAGCACTGACTCTTGCTAAGATTCTGCTCCACAAGCCCCCTCCAGTACCTCACTCGACTGCTCAGTCATCTTGTGGGAGTCTAGACGGTGAGGGCATCACAGCCGAGCCTGATCCTGTTTTCACTAGACATCTGCACACATGCACTTTTAAAAGAGGTTACTGGGTAACGACTGGGAGTGGGAACCCTGGCTGACTTTAGGTATCAGCCGTGGCTCAGTGGCAGCACGCTCGCCTCTGAATCAGAAGGTTTTGGGTTCAAGTCCCACTCCTGAGACTTGAGCACAAATCCAGGCTGATACTCCCAGTGCAGTACCGAGGGAGGTGCCGTCTTTTGAATGAGATGTTAAACCGAGGCTCCGTCTGTCCTCTCAGGTGAACGCAAAAGATCCCACTATTTGGAAGAAGAGGAGGCGAGTACTCCCTGGTGTCCTGGCCAATATTTATCCATCAACCAACACATAAAAGCGGATTATCTGGTCATTTATCTCATTGCTATTTGTGGGATCTTGCTTTGCATAAATTGGCGGCCACGTTTCCTACATTACCACAGTGACTACACTTCAAAAGTACTTTCTTACTCTCTGCCCAGTAATGTCCTCCTCAGAGCATTGAAGTAAGGAACATGCCCCTACTGCTGTCGGAGGACCTTTCTCATTGCCATACCAACCGCCTGCAGTCTACTCCTCTTCAATCAAAGTTGCTTAATTCAAACGATTGGATCAGTGCAATTTTTTTTTAAGTGCAAAAATCAACTTTTTGCGTCATCAGTGATGGAGTGTGGGTGTCTTCAAAAATAAAGGCACCGATGCAAACAACTTTCTGCTAGTTTGTGGTCTTTGGAAAAGTATAGGAGACCCCTCAGCATCTGAAGGAGGACGATGCATTAATGTTTAGAAAGGTAAGTTAATATTACAACTGGTGTCTCCAGTGTATTCTGTTTAAGTTCAGATTTGTTGTGGTTTCTTTTTATCTCTCCGACTGTGTACAGAATTCATGGCAGCTTTTTGGTGTGAAGCTGTTCCAGCCAGGACCTCATTTCATTCATGACTCCTACTGCCCAGCAGACAGGGACTTTCACATTAGAGGAGTGCGCAGGGCTAACAGCTGGGCCCACAGGGAAGGGGCGGCCAGGCCTACAAATCCGCCACTGGATCCAGTGTTTCGGACTAATTGTGGGGAGTCGATGCCTCACAAGTATCTGCGACCTAGAGTCAGGTCTCTGTATTGTAGAGTAGACCTGTGGAGACCGAGAACCAATGGACTAAGCGGGAGAGAGCAGCTCATGGAGGTCACACTCCTGAAACTGGAACAAAATCAAAGGGCCTTCTGTCAGTTGAGGCTAAATTCAGGTCCTGGAAATAACAGTGTAGCGTACTAAGCCACTCGGCCCCGAGTAATATTGTGTGATTACTGAGGCTGTTTTTAATTGCCGTAAGGAGTAATTTATGTCCACCTCTGCTAATTCTTCCAGGTATCTCTTCAGTGCTCTTTGAGACACGGATAGGCTGCCTCAAGGCTGACGTTCCCAAAGGAACGGAAGATTTTATTCAGTCGATTAACACCATGTTTCAAATGACGCTCATCACCATGGTGATGCCTAAGTTTCTGCACAAAATCTACCCGGGACCCTGGCGGAAGTTCACTGCCTGCTGGGATTACATGTTCGCTTTTGGTAAGGGAGATGCCTCGTTGACGTGGAGTGGTGCCCCGTACGAGGTGTCGAGGCTGAGGAAGTGGGGAGGGATAGAGGAGAAATGTTTTCACTCAGAGGGCTATTCGAGCAGGAAATGCTTCACTGCAAGGGGCTATTTAGGCAGAGACTGGGACATCATTTCAAAGGGAATTGGATCAGTATTTGAAAAGGGAGGATATAAAAGGATACGGGGAAAGGGCAGGGAAACGAGATTAGAGTAGACATCTCCAGTTGAAGAGCTAGCGCTGCCTGCTGCCACCGCCCGGTGCCCACTGCTCGATGCCCACTTCCCGCTGCCCACTGGAAGTGAGCAGCAGCCTGCGGTATAACTCGGTGATCGCTTCCGTTGTAAACCGAAGCCTCTGCAAGCAGTGTCTCCGGGGCAACTGGTAGTAGGAGGGCCTCGGCCTGTGAGTATTGGTGTGGGTGGGTAGGTGCCGCAAGCCTCTGGTGCTACCTGACCAGCCTGCCCTCTCATGGTTACTCCTCCTCCTCCAGAAAGCAAAGGTATGGAGCGACCCCCAATGTGAAACCTACAGTGACCTCTTTACAATTGGGAGAGGGTGGGGGACTGTATCAGGATCAGTGATGTGTTCTGCTCTTCCAGGTTGCTCTTCCAACAGGGGTTCACTGTGGTTCATGTTGGTCAGGAAAGTGATGTTATATCTGGCCTCATCATTCAACTTATTTTAGCAATTATTTTTTTAAATGGCAGCTAAGGGACACATAGACCAAAGGATGGCAGAAATTGAACAGAAGTTAGCGAGCAGCGAGCCTATCGAGGGGAAGTACCTGGTCTACTTCCTGTCATGTCAGAATCTCTCAATGAGAACCATTTATGGCAACGTCACAGAATTGTTACTTGCTGGTGTGGACACAGTAAGTGCTTGTCACCATTTTTTCTTCTTCTGAATGCCTCTTGTGGTTTTCAGAATTCTGTAATAATCAGCGGGGTAATTTTAACCTAACTCGCTGGGCGGGAAACCCACGGGATCGGGTGGAACGCCCGTTTTACACCCCGCCCAATATTATTCTCCCCTGACCTCAATGTTGGCAGGTTATTCCTTCACAGAGGGCATCGCATCCAAGTCCAGTCCTGTTCTCAGCTGACGTGGGCACACAGGGTTGTCGGTAGCTGGCTTCCCCCCTCTCCATAGCCTCGGGATATTTAAAGCATTTGTAACACCCCAGTTGAGAACTAGCAGCAGAGACTGAGAGTTGACCTGGGACCTTATCTGTATTGCTCGATGTTACACTAGGTGGTTGTCCTTCCTTTTACCTTTCAGTGCTAGTATTACATTGATCTGTGTTCCCCCTCTCTTTCCTGTAGATTTCCAGCACAATGTCGTGGACACTATACGAGTTGTCCAGGCACCCAGACATTCAAGCAGCCCTATACCAAGAAATCAAAGAGACCGTTGGAGACAAGCCCATCCCCTCATTCGCTGATGTAGCAAAGATGCCCCTCATGAAAGCTGTTGTGAAGGAAACGTTGAGGTGAGGTTAAAGAGTGAGTGTTGCTAACCTGCAGGTGTGGGTGTCCCTTCTATATGGTCTATCCTCTGCTCCGCACCTCCCTGAAGCAACATCCAGGGATTTGTGTGGGAGACTGCAGCCACAAATTCGGACCTGAAAATTAATTGCAAAATTGTGTTTTATTGTTTTTTTTAACGGAGTGGGCAACTTAGCAAAAACTTATGGTAAGTGGTCATCCAATGGGGGAGGGGTGGAGGGACTGAAAGCTCACTGTCCTCTCACCTGTAGGGAATGAGCTTGAATCTAGCCTGGACTGACAGGATGAAAGCCTCTGCTCTCTGCTGGTCTTAAGGTCCTAGTGAGAAATGGGTTTGGGTAGACACGACCCAAGCCCCAGCAGACGTGAGCCCACGATGCAAAAGTGTCCCTAATTTGGCCTTAATTTGTATAAAATTGGCAATCTTATTCAGAGAGCCTTATTCCCCCTTCCCCTTGGTCCGAAATGAGCTCACAGACTTCCTCTGTATTGGGAATTCTAGAGAAATGTCCCTTTTTGGGATGACTGGAGTGGGAAGTGGAGAAATGACAGTAGAATTACATAGAATGTACAGCACAGAAACGGGCCATTCAGCCCAACAAGTCCATGCCGGTGTTTGTGCTCCACACGAGCCTCCTCCCACCCTACTTCATCTCACCCTATCAACATATCCTTCTACTCTTTTCTCTCTCATGTGTTTATCTAGCTTTCTCTTAAATGCATCTATGCTCCATCTGGTAGCAAGTTCCACATTCTCACCACTCTCTGGGTAAAGAAGTTTCTCCTGAATTCCCTATTGGATTTATTAGTGACTATCTTATATTTATGGCCCCTAGTTTTGGTCTCCCCCGCAAATTGAAACATCGCTACGTCTACCCTATCAAAACCTTTCATAATTTTAAAGACCTCTATCAGGTCACCCCTCAGCCTTCTCTTTTCTAGAGAAAAGAGTCCCAGCCTGTTCAGCCTTTCAAGATAGTCATAACTGCTCTGTTCTGGTATCATCCTAGTAAATCTTTTTTTGCACCTTCTCCAGTGCCTCTATATCCTTTTTATAATAGGGAGACCAGAACTGTTCACAGTAGGGGACGCTGTTCTGAGCTTGGAGCAGAGTAAAGGGAGCTGGATGTGTTGCTACCCGACTGGAGAGTGTCTGCTTTTATTGCCCAGTGTCAGCATCAGAGAAAGTAATCAACTCCCGAGCACAAATATCCCCTCATCAGAAACACAAAACAGTGGTGAGAGAAATGACCAGGAATACATGAGGGAATTCTGACTGAAACATACGTGTAATGTACCATTTTTCTACTTTCCAGGCTTTATCCTGTAATCCCGGGTAACGCTCGTGTTATTCCAGATAAAGATATCCAAATCGGAGAATACATCATTCCCCAAAAAGTAAGGAGTGTAGAGATTTGTTTAAAAAAAAATTTAAATCCAGAGGATGTGAGAGTTCCCAACTTATTGGGTCCCACAAGCAATGTGTGTAAAAGTGAGCAGCACACTTACCTTTGCCTTCCTCCTGATACCAACAACTCCTTCCTCAATTGCAACCAGGTGCAAGGGGCCTGGTGACTGCATGTACTTGGGTAACAGCCTCCCATGTAGTTGGCACCTGTGCTTTTACTGAAGGGGGGTCTTCAACCCCAAATAGGACCACCCTCCCTTGGTGCCCCTTCTGCAGCAGGACCTCCAACTAACCATCAAAGGGAACGGGATTGCCCACATGTCTCTGCTGTGTCATTGTAATTGATTACTCCACTGGTCTGACCCCATCACAATTTTTCCTTTAGTGTCTTGCGGCAGCCCTTTAAAAGCTGCTGTCTTGCCGCGTTTTCAGTTAAGTGAGCTACAATCCAAGTCTCGGCAGTAAACTTTCCCTGACTGTAACCTATTCAAATTAAGGGGAAGGGGCTCCCATTGCAAAATTAGGTCAGGCCCACCCCTTTGCTGGAGGTGCAGGTGAGCCCTATTATTGAAAAATCAGGGCTTTTATCCCTATAATAACTAATAAAAAGGTTTGTTATGTTATAAGTGTTTAGTTTACCTGTAAGTTTACTACTTCTGAAGTCTTGATGTTTTATTAAAATTACAAAAATTGAGTCAGGTCAGCTGGAAGAAATTTTCCTCAAATAAATCTGCTTATAACGAAGTGTGACAGAAAAGTGTGATAGAGAAGTGTGACGTGATGAACAGGAAATGCGTGTGCATGAACTGTTTTATTGACTGACAAACAATATATATATTCACTATATATACATAAACTATGTATATACACATTATACACACACAATATACATGTATACATATGCAATATATATACACACACACACTATATATACATAAACTATGTATATACACATTATACACACACAATATACATGTATACATATGCAATATATATACACACACACACACTATATATACACACATTATATATACATATCTATAAGTATGTGAAATAATATATAAAATAGCAAATGAAAAATGATCACACAAGTGATTCTTACATCGAGCAGCAAGATCAGTAATAACCTGCATCCTGAGGCGTGCAGGTCATTTAAAAAAAAATTTCCATGGGCATCCAACAAATAGAGATTTGTTTTTTAAAAAATTTGTAATGCATGACCTGCCTGTGTGTACTTGAGGTAAAGTACACAAGGAATACCACTGCACCATCCTGGTAGCTTAATCATTGTTCCGATGGTGCTCTGATGATTCCGAATGGTCTTCATTCTTCTATCCAGACCCTGATTACTCTGTGTCACTATGCAACCTCACGCGATGAGAAGGTCTTCCCCAACCCCGACTGCTTTCAGCCGAAGCGATGGCTTCACAAGGATGAGAGTTTTCATCCCTACGCATCCATCCCATTTGGATTTGGGAAGCGGAGCTGCATTGGAAGAAGAATTGCAGAGTTGGAGGTCTACCTGGCACTGGCTAGAGTAAGTTGGGGAATTTGGGCTCTGTGGATTTGTGCCTAGTTCTGATTTTAAGGCTATGTCCCCTTGTTTTGGATTCCCCCACCATAGGAAATAGCCTCTTTCTACCTACACTATCAAATCCTTTTAACGTTTTAAACACCTCGATCAGATCCCCCCTCTCAACCGTCTAAACTTAAGGGAATACACGTCAAGTTCATGCAACTTGTCCTCATAATTTAACCCTTTAAGCCCCGGTATCATTCTGATGGATGTAATGTCCTCTGACGGAGTGTGTATATATTCAATGTGAAATCTTCCTGCAGTGAAGAAAGGTTTACTGTGGTGGTGCATTTTGTGTGTGTTTTTTTCAGATTCTGACCCACTTCGAGGTGAGACCAGAGTTCAAGGACAGCATCGTAAAACCAATGACTAGAACTCTCCTGGTGCCGGAGCAGGAGATTAATCTTCAGTTTATTGACAGATGACCACATCTACTGTGAACACTTTTAGCAACATGATGAAAGAACGAAAGCCCTTTGATCCCAAACCTCTGAAGCTCCACAGGACTGCTTTAGTAATTAAACTTCAGAAAAGCAACTTCCCAGATCAGACTGTATGTTTTATCCAGAACTTTTGTCAATCTAGAACAGCTATGGGGAACATTGAGTGGGCCACTGACAGACCAGTCTACTTCAAATACTGTAGAAGCCATTGCTGCTTGGCCAGGTCTCGGTGCTGAACCTATGATTATGACTTGTACAGCCTAACAGCTAGGCTTTTTTTTTTAAGGTCCACGAGGACACTAAGCTAATGGTAAATGGAGAAAAGAGTAAGAGTTGCATTTACACAGCGCCTTATCACATCTCAGGTCTTAGGGCGCTTCACAATCAATTACTTTGCAGTGCAGGGACCATTTTGTCTGGAAACCAGGAAGCCATTTTGTGTAGCAAAGAATCCCACAAACAGCAAAGAGGCAGGGACAATATTTATTGTCCGAGTTGTGAATATTTATTGTCTCTGACTAAATGGTGTGGTCCCCACCTTTAGAATGGTTATACAGGTAGTTTAACTTGCAATTGAGTGTATTATACAATTTATAGTAAACTAGTAAATGGAGATATTGAAAGCAATTTTTTTAATACCCCTCCCCATTCCTGGTAAATAGAACTTGAATTCAGGGACTTGCTGAGGTGGTGACCTTGAAAGGGCAGTGCCTGGTACAGTGTTTTGCTAGAAACTTTATTTGAAAACATGAAGGTGAATAACATCACTGAATCTGTTGGTACAAATAGTTTTTTTAAAAAGTTCCAGAAGTGATTTGTTGCAGCAGTTCAACCAGTGGCTCAAACTTACCCCAACAGACAACCCCCAAAAATGCTGTCAATGCCCATTTAAGGACAGAATTGGTGTCGTGATCAGTGTCCGATTCCATATATATTCAATGTGAAATTCCATTCAAATTTGTGTATCAGTTTTTTTTATTTAAAGTCTTAATTTATTTTTTTTTTAAAAAGTGAATTTTGGGGATTTCTCCTCTGAGCAACTAATTTTGTATCTAAGATATTAGTATCAGTACATGCGGTGAGGTATTGTGTGGTTTTTTTACCTTCAGTGTCATCATGTACATTACTTTGAAATGATGCTTTTTTGGTACATTCATATTGCATTGATAATATGAATAAAAATGGTTTAGAACTTTGATTTGAATCTTTGTCTGTTTGGAGTGAGATTACCCAGTTATACACCAAGATGTATCCCCTTCCATTAGCTGTTGCAGCCCTGACTGGGATACAGGTTAACATGTATACATTCGTGTACCACCCTCAGTACTTCACCCCAGGGGAAGAGCTGCTTCACTCTGCTCTAGTGCATGGTTTTCAAACTTTTCCATGTGGTTCACCCCCTGTAAGTACTGGCACACTCCCGGGGACCCCCTGTAAGTACTGGCACACTCCCGGGGACCCCCTGTAAGTACTGGCACACTCCCGGGGACCCCCTGTACGTACTGGCACACTCCCGGGGACCCCCTGTACGTACTGGCACACTCCCGGGGACCCCCTGTACGTACTGGCACACTCCCGGGGACCCCCTGTACGTACTGGCACACTCCCGGGGACCCCCTGTAAGTACTGGCACACTCCCGGGGACCCCCTGTAAGTACTGGCACACTCCCGGGGACCCCCTGTAAGTACTGGCACACTCCCGGGGACCCCCTGTAAGTACTGGCACACTCCCGGGGACCCCCTGTAAGTACTGGCACACTCCCGGGGACCCCCTGTAAGTACTGGCACACTCCCGGGGACCCCCTGTAAGTACTGGCACACTCCCGGGGACCCCCTGTAAGTACTGGCACACTCCCGGGGACCCCCTCAATACTGAACATTGCTATCCTTGCAAAAGCCTGTTTTATAAATATATACAACAGAAATAGCAAGCTAGTAAGTGAACAAAAACAGAAAAGATCTAGAATATGGAATTCTCAAGCCCGTGCTCATTAGGCTTCAGACAGACAGACACCTGATGATCTGCGGACAGACGCAGGTGTGTGGATCCCAATTTATAAATCTGTATTCTACTACAACCACTGCCTGCCAATTCATAGAGCAGCATTGTCACAGGGCTGGAAGGAGCCTCCTTTTGATGGAAACAAGATAACGTTGTACATAAAACGCATGAATGGCTTTCTAGCCCACAGTTTGTGGCCTTCTCTGTACAGGCTGGAGAGAAGCACCAATAGCATGCAGCAGTACATAAAGGTAACTCGGGATCAACACTTTTCTAACTTGGACTTTACACACTTGTCAGCCGTGGCTCAGTGGATAGCACCCTCGCCTCTTGAGGCAGAAGGTTGTGGGTTTGAGCCCCACTCTGGAGACTTGAGCCCATAATCTAAGGCTGACACTCCCAGTGCAGTATTGAGGGAGTGCTGTACTGTCAGAAGTGCCGTCTTTTGGATGAGACATTGATCCGTGGCCCCGTCTGCCCTCAGGTGGGTGTAAAGGATCCCACGGCACTATTGGAAGAGCAGGGGGGAGTTCTCCCCGGTGTCCTGGGTCAATATTTATCCCTCAACCAACATCACTAAAACAGATGATCTGGTCATTAATCATGTGGGACCTTGCTGTGCGCAAATTGGCTGCTGCGTTTCCTACATTACAACAATGACTACACTTCAAAAAACACTTCATTGACGGTAAAGCGCTTTGGGACGTCCTGAGGTCATGAAAGGTGCTGTATAAATGCAAGTCTTTCTATCTTTCTTGGTGTCTTTTATTCTCTTACCTCTTTGGTTCCTCACTCCATGCTCCATTCCTGGCCAGCAGGAGCGACTGGGGACCACATGCAGCAGGGCAGTGAGGGGCTCGCACACACTGGGGTTGCTTGATCTCCTAGTTTTCAGAGAGAACAAAAAGTCCAAGTGAAAGATTAGAATGTTCTTTTTATGGGGGACGGGGAGAAAGGGAAGCGTTGGTAGAGATGAATTTTCTTGATTTAGGAAGAAAAGAAGTAACTTTAAAGTTTTAAGTAAGATGAAATGAAGGGAGCAGGACATGTAAAATTAGGATTTATGTTCATTACCATTTTGATCTTGTTCTATAGGATTAATGCCACTGGAATAAAACAACTTCTGATACTGGACTTTCTTTATTACTGTAATGTTAGTGTTTGTTTCAGAATCAGAGTACATAAGGTGAAAACCTGTAATACTGTCTAGCCCAGGGAGACGGCTATTTCTCTGGCTCTATTGGCAGTGTAAGGGTTAGTGTGATAAATAAGGCAACTCATTCCACTTAAAACATTCAGGTTTTATGCATTATGTAAACTGATGAGTGATGCATAAATTCACTTCACTCATCCGTTACATACTTAGCATTACCTTCCATAAAAATGACTGACTGTTAAGATTATAGTCTAGAAATGACTGTTTTGCTTAATGCTTTCATATGAAACTTTGCTCTGTTCGATGTTTTAACAGAATCACTAATCCCTTCAAACTAAAAGATATCACACAAAGATAGAAGATGCTAAAGGTCCATGGTGCATCTTCAGAAGTGACGAGCAAAAGTACTGAGGTAAGCTGTTAAACAGCAGCAAGAGCAGTCTTGCTGAGGTCAGATGCGAGGGGTAATCCTCCCAAAACTAGTTTACTAACCACCACAACTAGTTACTTTTTCATTTCTCTTTACGGACTAATCACAAGAAACCTTTTGTCCGTGACAAGATAATCTGTTTTTTAGTGATGTTGGTTGAGGGATAAATATTGGCCCCAGGACACGAGGGAGAACTCCCCCTGCTCTTCTTCAAATAGTAGCTGTGGGATCTTTTATGTCCACCTGAGACGGTAGAGGGGGCCTCGGTTTAATGTCTCATCCGAAAGACGGCACCTCCGACAGTGCAGCGCTCCCTCAGTACTGCACTGAGAGTGCCAGCCTAGATTTTGTGCTCATGTCTCTGGATTGAGACTTGAACCCACAACATTCTGATTCAGGGGCGTGAGAGCTACCCATTGAGCCGAGGACCTTTACCCCAGCAAGTGATCACTATCTTCAGGGAGAAGATTAGAATTGGTGCGGCAATCAGTGCTGACTAATGGATGTGCTGCTTGCCAGTGGCAGAGCAAAACCTTTGTAGCCTTAAACAGAAATACAGAGGTAAGCTAGACTGCTGTCTGTAGATGATACCACCAACTCATAAACTGCATGTTTTATTGCTTACAGAACTTTTATGGGTCTATTGACCCAGAAGATTGGGTCAGGGCCAGAGCTAGACAGGACAAAGAGCAGATAGGTTGGAGCATTCGAAAGGCTTGTGTTCACATCCAGATGTAACAGAGTGTAATGTTTATAGAGATGATGTATCACTGCAGCAGGTATGCAAAAGACCTGTGCCAGTTCCTGCTGTTTGTTTTCGCTTTGCCACGTGGAGAGTTTGTTTTGCCTGTTCTCTTTGGTAGGTAAACAGAACCAAGGCCTGAGCCGAGCCGGGGAGCCTGGGGCCAGGGTGAGGTGTGAGGCCAGCCAGCCACGCCGGAGTGCAGATGTCAAAGGTTTCCTTTCAACCAAACAAACATTTCCCCCCCCTCCAAAGCAGGTGTCGATGTACGACAGTACCAGGAAAATGCCGGGGGGGGGGCAATAAAGGATGATGGTCGCACAAAAGATTCTGTGCGTTTACCCAGGATTTGGTCACTGTAAAAAGGGAAGACTTTTTTCCCCCCCAATTCCCTCCCATCTCCTGAAGGCACAGACTTATACTGGGCTACAGTTACATAATGTCCTCCTGTACCTCACTCAAGAAGCCATTCTTCATGTGCGAACCTCGACAGTGAGTGTTGGCAGGCTATTTTACCACAGGGACATCACAGCCAAGCCTTCATATGATGTCCACACACAAAACTGTGACCTCCACCAACTAGAAGGGCAAGGGCAGCAGGCGCACTGGAAACACCTCCAAGTCACACACCTTCCCGACTTGGGACTATATTGGCTTCATTGTCGCTGGGTTAAAATCCTGGAACTCCCTCCCTAACAGCACTGTGGGAGCACAGACTGCAGCGGTTCAAGAAGAAGGCCCACCACCTTCTCAAGGGCAATAAATGCCAGCCTTGCCAGCGATGCCCATATCCCAAGAATGAATTATGAAGAAACCGCACACACACACACACACACACACACACACACACACACACACACACACACGTTTTCCAGCAGGGATCACTGGATAGCACTCAGGAGTGGGAACCCTGGCCGATTTCCCCCACCCCTCCCTTGCTCAGGGATGCTGAGGCCAATTGTAACAACCCAACTGCTTCGCTGGCTGAGAGCAGCTAACTCTTGTTATACTTCCCTCATGGTTCTGGTGCTGGGCTAGAAACCCAAAGGTTGAGAGTTCAAATCCCACCACGGCAAGTTGTGGAATTGAATTCAATAAATCTGGTCATTTATGGGCAGGCACCAGAAGAATGACCATGAAGCTGCCGGATTGTCATAAAAACCCAACTGGTTCACTATTGTCCTTCTGGGCCGACACATGACTCCAGTCCTACTCTATGTGGTTGACTCTTAATGCCTTCTGAGGTGGCCTCGCAGGTCACTAAGTTGTCAAACCAATTGCTACGCCCCACACAGACAGCAGTGGTTGAACGAGAAGGCCCATCCCATCCTGAGGGCAACCAGAGATGGGCAAATAAAATGTTGCCCACATCCCAAAATAAAATATAAGAAAATTGTTAATGGTTTGTAGAAATAAAACAAACTTTTAAAACGTTGCAGGCAAACCCCTGAGCCAAAGTGGGACAAAAGGGTGTAATGGGGTCATACTGGAGATTGGCACAGAGTTCTGTCAGCTCTGGGATCTGGGCTTGAATTCCATGCACATTGACAGGGCAAAAGTCTGCTCTCTCTGATGCTTGTAATGATCTTATATGAAAGAAGCTTCGGGCATTCTGAATGGGCGTCCTGGAGGGAGTGGGTCCAGGGCGCTCATACTGCCCCTAATTTGGCATGAAACTGGCAGTCTCACTCGGAGGTGTCATAAGGCTGGGAGGGAAACAGAAAATGTCACAGCTATGCTTTATTGAGATTGCGATTAAGGTGTATGGTCAGGGCCCAGTCGAGGGAGCTTTAATCTGCATTTGGCCCAGACTGGACTTAGCCTGGGGACATGTGATGCTGGTACAGTACTGAGTAATAACGTTCCATTCCCCAGCAACAATTTCCTTCACCTTAATGAGTTTGGAATTCACAAAAAGAAAACAAAGCATATTTATAATATTTAACTGAGCAGTGTCTGGGGGTTTATTTTCCTTTGGCAGTGCACTGGTTAACAGTTTAATAACTCCATTAGAATAACACACAGAAGAATTTGACTTGAATGTATTATGCAGTGTGTTACCTAAGCCTCCCAGTGGGCGAGGGCTTGAATTGCGCAGACGCGCCCTTCAGCCCACAGCTGCTTTTCGAGCCAATCACCTCCACCACAAATGTTTCATTTGTGGCAGTGACCTGTGACCCTTTCCTCCCCAACCACTATCTGCTGGGTCTGCAAGAATGGACAGAAGTGTCAGCTCATTTCTGAGGGGCTGGAAGAGACTTTGGCTCCAGAGAATACATTACTGCTGACTGTAATGGATCACCAGTCCCATGGCTGATGGAGCGGAGGACAATTTCCACTGACAGTCAAGATTGTCTACTCTGAGATTACCTTCTGCAGGCTCTGCTTGTGGGAGGAACCAGAGGAGTGGGTAATGGGTGTGAAGAACATTTTGAGCTTAGTTACCTTATACTAGAGTTGCCAACTCTGGTTGGACATATTCCTGGAGGTTTCATCACATGACCTCACACCTCCAACCTCCCCGTCCCCCACACTCCTGTCATTGGTCGCCTGACGTCCATCCTGGTGTCCGAATTGGAAAGCGAACAGGCTCTTCATTACCCGTTTGGATGATTCGTAACAGTCAAACAGCCATTTTCTCATGTCCAGTATTTTTATAACTAAGAAATGAAAGTTTTCAAAGAAAAAGGAAGAAAACTTTTTTTTAATGCTCCTAGGATTTTTCTCCTGAGTTTTGCTCACAGCAGTGTCCTGGAGATTAATCTTTAATTCCTGGAGACTCCAGGACAATCCTGGAGGGTTGGTAACCCTACTGTATAGTTTTCTACTTTGGAACAGCCAAATATATGATGTAGGGTGAACCACCACCATTATTTCTTATTACAGCCTCTCTTCAGCCTTGGTTCAGTGAGTAGCACTCTCTCACCTCTGAGTCAGAAGGTCGTGGATTCAAGTCCATAATCTAGGCTGACACCCCAGTGCAGTACTGAGGGAGTGCTGTACTGTCACAGTATGCCCTCTTTCAGATGGGACATTAAACTGAGGCCCTGTCTGTCCTCTCAGGTGGACATAAAAGATCCCATCGCACTATTTCGAAGACGAGCAGTTGTCCTGGGCCAATATTTAGCCCTCAACCAACACTTAAAAACAGATTATCTGATCATTATCACAATTGCTGTGTGCAAATTGGCTGTCACATGTCCTACATCACAACAGTGACTACAGCCAACAAAGTACTTTTGAAGTGTAAACGCATTGGGACTTCCCGAGGTCGTGAAAGGCGCTTTATAAATGCAAATCTTTCTTTTTCAGTATTTTCCTGCAGTTCAAGCAATGGGCACATTGGGTATAATGCTTCAGTTGCAACAAGCCCATGTCCCGCTGCACTCTCAGTGCATATAATTATTTTCACATCATAAGCACATCCTTTAGGTTTTTAAAAATTTAAAGATATATAAAGTAAATTCTGTAAATTTAATAGACTCTTGATATGTAATTGGCACATTTTTCAGAATTATGTAGGAATAGTGAACGATCTGGGCTGGCCTTAGGTTAGGCATGTAGGCTTGGTCATATCTGTATATCTGGGGCCTTAGGAGAGGTGGGACCAGTGCAACTAAAATTTAGAGCTAAGTACAGGATAGACTTACCCTCCAGTTACTGCACTCGACTTGTTAGATCGTTATTATTGGCTGCACCGACTGGGATCAGCTGAACCTTTCCACTTTAATTACCTGAGGATGACTGGAGTTTACACAGAAAGGAAGGAACTTAATTCTCTGGGCAACTGGATGGTGTGGCCATTTGGACCGCTGTTCTAACAGGACTGGGCTGTTAGAAGGCTTTGCTAGTGAGGGCTGAGAGGGCGGTCAGGTATTCCCAGGCCTCTGACAACTAGACCCACCAGGACATGTGTGACAGCAGTCAGGTGAGTCGCACTCTCATTCCCCTGTTTTTCCACTCCTTTTCTATGAGAAAGAGAAAGCCCCTAGACTCTGTCCAGCCCCATCCCATAATGGCAGAGAACAGCTGTGTAACCCAGTGTGGGTGGGATGGTGAGTGTCGGCCTCCCCCGGCCCATTTGAACCACTGACTGATAATAAAACATTTCTGGTAGAATAGTCCAATGAACACTCTACCGCAGGGCACCCACTAATCTTCACATCATCATTCAGCTTTGAAATTCTAACAAAACGTGACATCCTGAGTGAGCTAATCTCCTGCAAGTCACCACCCTTAGGTTTCTGGGTGTTTGGTCTTTCACGTATATGACTTGACTTATGACGACCAGCAGGAAGATGAAGTAATAACTGCGTACGTGGCAGGGGACCAAGAGGGGAGTCCATGGCCATCTCACTGCTAGCCAGAAGATACAAGTGAACATTGTCCCTCAGGGTAAATGTAATCAGCATCACTTTACACAGAAAGAGCCTTAACCGATTGAGAACTGAACACCACCTGAACACAATAGGAATCCCTCACTGGGTTACGAACATGTTTCATCCCATGTTGCCTACATAACGGTGAAAACTCTTCAAAAATCATTCATTGGATGTCAAATGCTTTGGGATACCCTGAAGATGTGATAAGGCACTATATCATTTTTCTTTTTCTCTCTCCCTTCCTTCTGTTTTCTCTTGTATATTTTCCAAGCTCTCTGATGATTGACTCACAGCACCGTGTGATGTGGTACTGAGCCACACAAGCCAAGTAGTGCCGAGTTTAATCCCCAATCTATGCTGAGCTCAAGCGGGACAGTTGGGACACTATAAGGCTCGTATCCCCGTGACTGCAGCCACCGCTGGGCACAATGTTTATTAGGCCCTCAAAAAATATAAAATTCAGGGGCCACCCCATAAAGCAGCTCACTGTAACACTCTGATATATCACACCCCTCACTGTACACTCTGATATACCCCATACCCCTCACTGTGTGGATAGATCAGTTACAGTGAGGGGTGCACAGCATGGGAGAGAACAAATATTACACAGCCCATGTTTAAATTAAGAATATTCCTAGAAGTGATACTGGTTATTTCTCAACGTAAATACAGTGCGTTAAACAAACTAACAAAATTACACTGTACAATAGTTCATTTGAGTCCAGGCCAACATTGGTCGCTGTCTCTTGACGTGAGTGTACGCAGCCTGTGGAGAACGTGATACGGTCGGGACAGTTATATGTCCTCAGGTCAGTCACCCACACATGTATAATTAGGACGTTACTCAGCACGATGTGTGATCCCAGTCTGTATCCCGCCCAACTCAGACCCTGTCCATTTTGGGCATGGTAGTGGGGGGGTTGCTGTCCATGAGAGAGAGACCTTTGCGCAAGAACGTCGAACAGCAGCGACGAGTGTGGGGGGGGGGGGGGGGGTGGGGGAGAGGGGGCGGGGAGAAAAACTCGAGTGCTCGATGGCTCAGTGGATAAAGACACCGCCCAGGTTTAGTCCCTGATCTGTGCTGAGCTAGTTGGCCGCAGCAGATGCACCCCTGCCACAGGAAAGATGTGTGAAAACTTAGGATGGAGGAAGAGGTGGTACTTCTTTTAATTACAAATCAAGTTGGAACAACAGTAAGAGTTCATTTTTCAATGCTTTATTTGTTGTTTTGTTTTGGTACAATGTTCATAAACAACTTACTTTTATGGGCAGTGACTCCCATCTACTTGTATAGTAGCAGGAATCAGGGATGTAACAATGACACTCCTTTGTGCCCCAGACTGGTTACTCATGTCTAATGCACATGTACTCCTACAATCTCTCAGACAGCAGGCCAACTTAAGACTAGATGAGGCAAAGTTTGGTTCGATTTGTAGATTGCTTGATTCCAAAGTAAGGTGAAACACAGAGTAATGGGTGTAATCTGAGTCACTTAGTTCAATTGATACAACTTATGTTTGCTTAATGATACAAAATAAAGAACACATAACACTATCCCACTTTGGTGGGTTGTCTGACTTAACTTAAGCAGAATCACTTGTTTGCATTCTAGCTCACAGTACCAGGGCAGATTCATGCTCCTTTTGCAGTCTCTTGGCGGTGGTGGAGCCCTGTTGTCAAAAACCAGACTGCCTTCCTTGGTGTCTTGTGTTCAGCTTTATTCCTCAAAACCCTCCCAACCCAATGGGCAGCACCACCACTAACAGGAGGGTGTAATTATAGCATGACAAGATTCCATTATAAATGTAGCCATAGGAATTTATAATAGAAATATAACATGGGCAGAATGTATGACTTTAAAATGGGGGGGCTGAATTGCATGCACACACCCCACAACAACAATTTACATTTCTATAGCACCCAAGGCACATCACAGGAGTGTAATCAAACAAAATGTGACACCGAGCCACACAAGGAGATATTAGGACAGGAGGTAGGTTTTAAGAAGTATCTTAAAGGAGGAGAGAGAGGGGTTTAAACCCTGGACCAATTATCTGTTTCACCTGAAGGCCACACTTGACTCTCCATGTGCACCGCCAGGGCCGGTCGTTATTTTTTCTTTCCCTGTTCAGCCAGCAATGGGAGCCGTTAAAGTTCACTCTCCTTTTCGAAGGGATTTCGAGAAGCTCTCGACGTCCTCCCGGTGCAGTTCGATCCTGTCGCCTCTCGCTCGCACGGCGCTGGGCTGAGCTTATTCAGGGCACTAAGTCCGAATCATGGGACAAAATGAAACTATTCCACGCGGCCTACTTTATTAGCGAGTGAAAAAAAACTCCAGGAGCATCTGAAATGGACCGCGCAGTTGCTAGGTAAATCTAACTTGATAGAAGACGGATGATTGGCATCAATGCTGACCAATCATAAGTGTCTATGGGGTGATTGGGACGTAAACCCGCCCCCAGCGGGCATGTACGTCAGGTTAGGTTGCGCTCTCAAGCAGAGTGTCTGATTGGGATCACTCAGTCTAAGGTTTTATATTGTTCTATATATAAAGTTAAACACTTATGATAGTCACTAATAAATGCAATAGGGAATTGAGGAGAAACTTTTTTACCCAGAGAGTAGTAAAAATGTGGAACTCACTACTTCAAGGAGTATTTGAAGCAAATCCTCAAAAAGTAGCTGGGTCAAAATCCTGGAACTCCCTAACAGCACCGTGGGAGAACCGTCACCACACGGACTGCAGCGGTTCAAGAAGGCGGCTCATCACCACCTTCTCAAGGGCAATTAGGGATGGGCAATAAATGCTGGCCTCGCCAGTGATGGCCACATCCCATGAACGAATAAAAGAATAGCATTGATACATTTAAGGGGAAGCTAGAAATGAGTACACGAGGGAGAAAGGAACAGAAGGGTATGTTGATAGGGTGAGATGAAGAGGGGTGGGAGGAGGCTCATGTGGAGCATAAATACTGGCATAGACCAGTTGGGCCGAATGGCCTGTTTCTGTGCTGTAGACTTGGTAACTTATGTATATTGTGTTCACAGAGTTGTCAATGTGTTAGGAGTGAGGTTTAAGATGAAAGAATGACCCTGATCTGTTTAAACATATGAAGTGGTGTTAACTTTTCTGAATGAAAATGTGAATACTGTATTAAATCAAAAGGAGTAAGCCTTGTTATGAGTCTTTAGTGAGCTATCCTGCAAACTTTCCAAACAAATGTTGCAGTTTGCGTGCATCCATCACACTTCAAGGTGTCAAAAGTATGTATTTAAAAAGAAAACCTGTCATTTCCTGCTGTTTTTCTGACTTTGATTACCTGGCTTCTCCTGAGGGCAGAACTAGGAATTTACAAGCAGCTGCCAATCCACAGGACCTTCCCTCAGCACCTTAGGCTCTAAGTGCTTTAGGATGTGCCTGCTTAGATCTCTCTCTCACAGGGAGTACCTGAGCAGTGGCCTTAAAGGCTCAGGCACCTTAGCAGCTAAACATAGAACCCCAACAGCCCTATGGTGTTGCACATGGGATCAGCTTGAATATTTTAAAATGTCTCCGCTTTTCAAATCACAGCGTTGGAAGTTTTTTTTCCTGTTTTCTTTTTCCCAGAAGGAATTAGGTCCAGCACTTGGAATGAATTCATCCTGAGATCACAGAGGAGCCAGCGGAGACCAGAAAGTATCCATCGATCAGTGGAAGAAAATCCAGCTAGAGAGGATGATGCAAGCCAAGGTGGAAGAGCATTTGTGTAGTGTTTTCCCCAAGGATGACAGTCTCTTTTCAGACTATTACACAGAGGAGTGCAGTTACAAGTTTTGCGGGCACGTTTTAAAGATCACTCAGAACTTCAGCGCTGATCTGGGAGTTGCTGCTCCAGTCTGGGATGCTGTAAGTCTCGCGGCCTGCAAACGCATTGGATGGAGGAGAAACAAAGCAGTCACATCTCATTTATTCATTTGCCACGCTGATGTGTTGGCTTGGCTCAGTTGGTTGCATTTTTCCCTCTAAGTGAGAAAGTTACAGGTTCAAGTCCTCACCCCAGGACTTGAGCCCATAATCCAGGCTGATATTTCAGTGCAGTACTGAGGGAGCGCTGCACTGCCGGAGGTGCCGTCTTTTGGAAGAGACGTTAAGCTGCGGCCCCATCTGCCTTCTCAGATGGATGTAAAAGATCCCATGGCCCTATTTGAAAAAGAGCAGGGAAGTTCTCCTGGTGTCCTGGCCAAAATTCCTCCTCTTCCCCCACCCAACACACCCATTCAACTCATTGTTGTTTGTAAGATCTTGCTGTGCGCAAATTGGCTGTCGCATTTGCCTACATAACTACAGTAGCTGTACTTCAAAGTAATTCATTCATTGGCTGTGAAGCATTTTGGGACATCCTGAGGACGTGATATGGCGCTATGTAAATGCAAGTTCTTTCTTACCAGACTTAAGTCAATTCTGCACTGAACTTGCTGCTGGGAGATTGGTACTATTTCGAAGAAAAGCAGGGGAGTTCTCCTCTGTGTCCTGGCCAATATTATCCCTCAATCAACACCGAAAAACACATTATTTGGTCATTATCATATTGCTGTTTGTGGGAGCTTGCTGTGCGCAAATTGGCTGCCGCGTTTCCTACATAACAACAGTGACTACACTTCAAAACGACTTCACTGGCTGTAAAGCGCTTTGGGACGTCCTGAGGTTGTGAAAGGCGCTGTAGAAATGCAAGTTCGTTCGTTCTTTCTTTCTTTCTTGTGTTCTGCCCTCCGTGGCTCTACTTGTTGGTGCTGCAATGCTTCACATCACCCTCTAAATGAATTCATTCTAACGTGAATGTGTGATGTTTTCAGAGTCTTGCTCTTTGTCAGTACTTTGAGGAGCAGAAAACGAGCTTCTGCGGAAGGAAGGTGATTGAACTGGGTGCAGGCACTGGAATTGTGGGAATTCTAGCTGTTCTATTGGGTAAGTTAAAGGGTCCAAGTGAAGCACTAATGTAACGTGAGAGAGGGAGACAGACAGCGATGCACATGGCATGATTGTGTTTTTTGGGGGTGGGGGACAGGTACAATAAAGGAAGTGTTTGTTTGCTACCAGATTGTTCCCCTCAAATGAGAAGCTAATTTTACACATTATTACCATCGCTCCACTAATGGCTTTGCTGGTTAAGTTGCTGAGCTGTACGGACCAGAAGGGTCTCAGATTCAATCTCTGGTCCCTGCTGAGATTATTGATCTCAACCAGAGGGGCTACAGTTAGTCTCAGTACCCCTGGAATAAGGAAGGAAAATCAGCCAGGATTTCTGCTCCTGGTTGCTATCCAGTGTGTGTGAGAACAGGGTATGTCCCTCATACTCAAATAGCCTGCTGACACTCACTGTCTGGGCTTATACAAGAAGAATGGCCCCTTGGGTGAGGTACTGGAGGTTGTTTGGAACCATAACTCCAGCAAGGAGTCAGCGCCTTCAAGAAAGGAGGATTACCAGTCCTACTGTAGATCTGTATTAATCCTTACAGTTCCTCCATTTCAGAATAAAAATATGTTTTTGTCTTTTAGTTTTGTTTACTTGGCTTACATAACATAAGAAATAGGAGCAGGAGTAGGCCATATGACCCATTGAGCCTGCTCCGCCATTCAACAAGATCATGGCTGATCTGTGGCCTCAACTCCACTTTCCCGCCTGACCACCATATCCATTGATTCAAAAATCTATTGATCTCAGCTTTGAATATATTCAATGACTCAGCATCCACAGCCCTCTGGGGTAGAGAATTCCAAAGATTCACAACCCTCTGAGTGAAGATTTTTTCCTCATCTCTGTCTTAAATGGCCGACCCCTTATCCTGAGACTATGCCCCCTAATTCTAGACTCTCCAGCCAGGGGAAACAACCTCTCAGCATCTACCCTGTCAAGCTCCCTATGAATCTTATATGTTTCAATGCATTGTTTCCCTGTAAGGCTCCATTTTGGTCAGCCTATATGGAGCAGACGTACTGGAATGATGCTTGCCAGGTGATTCTCCTTAGTACATTTGCTCTGGACTCTAATTGCCTATGAAGGTACTTACATATTGAGTTACCTTCTCCTGTAGAGCATCTTGCTTTCTCTCCCCCCGTGGCCATAATGGTGGATTAGGTTGCTGACCAATGTGACTACTACCCTCCTGGTTCCAAGATGACACACCTGGCAATGGAAGTCTGGAACCAAATTGGCCCCCAGTGGTAGACTAATTAATCCAACACCTGAGCCAGGCAAGTCTGTAGTACCCTGTGGCACTGCTGATGATTGACCAGCCAGTGTAATGGAACCTGAAAAAGGTAGACCTATCACTGGGAGCTGGGATTCTTCCCACTCAGCTCCGGATAACCCTGGAAGCCAGCACCCTAACCGACAGGGTGGTCCTTGCTGGAGGAGCAGGGGGAAGCTTACCATGTGTCTTGTGCTGGTAGACTGCACAGTTTTATCTGGTTAAACTTCAGCATGTATAAAGCCTGGGGGTCTCTAAGCCTTGGCTCTACCAAACCTACACCTCAGCTTTCTGGACTGAGCTAAGTGAGTGGTGTCCCCACAGGGAGTGTGTGTGTTGGGCAAACAGAAACTGACTCTGTGGATTTCTCTACAAGTCTCATCTTTTTCAAATCTCTCCATGGCCTCGCCCCTCCCTATCTCTGTAACCTTCTCCAGCCCTACAACCCTCTGAGATCTCTGCACTCCTCCAATTCTGGCCTCTTGCGCATCCCCCCGATTTCCATCGCTCCACCATTGGCAGCCGTGCCTTCAACTGCCTAGGCCCTAAGCTCTCTGACCCTCTCTCCTCCTTTTGTCCTAATGTTTCCTTATGTGGCTGGGTGTCAAATTTTGTTTGATAATCGCTCCTGTGAAGCTCCTTGGGATGTTTTTACCATGTTAAAGGCACTATATAAATGGAAGTTGTTGTTTGGGTTTGGAGACTTTTAAACATGGCTGACTCCAAAAACTTCAGAGGGAACTGTAAATGGAGAAATGTCATTCTTTCTTTGTGTTCATCAGGTGGAGAAGTAACCATCACAGATCTACCACATGCTTTGAAGCAAATAGAAAGCAACGTCTCGGCCAACGTCCCCACGTCCTGGGCACATCGCTCACAGGTCCGTGCCCTCTCCTGGGGCTGTGATCACACTCGGTTTCCTACAGACTATGACTTTGTTCTGGGTTCTGACATTGTGTATCTCCCCGAGACCTACTCCTCACTCATCCAGACACTGCGACACCTCGGTGGGCGGAGCGCCACAATTTATCTCTCTTCCAAAATGAGGATGGAGCACGAGACCATCTCTTTCTACGAGGAGATTCTGCCTCAGCATTTTAAGTGCCAACTTCTTTACAGGAATGAGGAGCAAAATATCAACCTGTACAAAGTGACCAAAAAAGATCTGAGGGCTGGAGGTCAGTTACTAACGGAGGGAGGGAAATCTGTCATTTAACACTACTCTTGGGAATCACGAGGGAGCCCTTCTGTAGGTGTCCCATGTAGTGGTCAGTTTGAAGAATTATTTTCTGTCTTACTACAAGGATGTTTTTTTCATCTGATTTCCTTTTTGACCCCCCTCCCGCCGCCTCCAATTCCTGACGTGACTAATCCTGGGATACAATTCAATGTGTGCCGGCATCCCTCTGGTACCTTAGCTAAGTGGCCACTCTTCACATGAGCTGTGAGAGTGCGTGCTTGTGGGCTATTTGACCATTGAGGGCATCACTGCCAAGGCTCATGCCGTTCTTATCCGACATCCACCCACATGCACTTCCCACAGCAGGGGGTCACTGGATAGTGATCAAGAGTGGCTCGTTCAGTGAGATATCGGGTGCATGTTCTCTCACTTTTTGAGACAAATATAATGGTTTTTGTTTAAGCAGCGAGACATCACTGGGGGAGGGAGTTTGAGGAGGGACTCCTGCTGGGGTTGCAAGGCAGCTGAACGAACATACAGACAGCTGAAACAACATTTTTGAATTGCCTGGGTTATTGTCTATCTACTGATGTTTGTTCAGCTTTCTCTCGCAGTCCCACTTCAGCGAACACTGACCCAGCTTCCCCCAGCGATGTTAACCGACATTCACTGTATACAAAATATTTTCAGAATGTAGTAACAAAAACAAACGTAAAAATAATTCTCCTTCCTGTGCTGAAGGCCCCAGCTCGGGTGGGGGACACCCTTCCACGTGCTCGGGGTGCCCTCCAGTACTTCAACTAAGTGGACAGTCTTAATGTGTAGACAGTGTGTGTCAGGCTATTTGGCTATGGGGACATCAGCCTCGAGCCTGAAGCTGTCCTCACCTGACATTTCTTTATATATGGTGTGGAAATGCCGGTGATGGACTGGGGTGGACAAATGTAAGGAATCTTACAACACCAGGTTATAGTCCAACAATTTTATTTTAAAATCACAAGCTTTCGGAGATTATCTCCTTCGTCAGGTGAGTAGTGAATGAGAGGTTCTCAAATCGCTTGCGATTTTAAAATAAAATTGTTGGACTATAACCTGGTGTTGTAAGATTCCTTACATATGTCTTTACACACACACACATTCTTTCCAGTAGGGATTAATGGACAGTGATCAGGAGCATGGACTCTGGCTGTACCCCCCTACCCCCATCCAAATCCAGAGACACTAAGGCCAATCATAGCGTCCCCATCACTGCCCAGGTTGACTCAGTATAGACAGTATATTTTTTGAAGTATTTGACATTTAAGCAAGGTACTAATGTTGGGTCTCTCTCTATAAGAACTGCATGGAAAACTCTTATGGGTTTAATTATCATACAGGAAGGGAGGCTGGGAATGAGTTGGAATGCCTGGGGTTTGTATCAGTTGAAGCCACTTGTTGGGTAAGTTGGACCATATCCGAGAGCTGGCATTGACAGTAATTATGTAGGAGATGGTATTATCCTCCTGGTTGAAGGAAGATCCATTTTGAATGGTGAAAAAACTTTGAAGGAATCAAAAGGATTATGTGCATTGAATTTATGCTCACCACAGTGAGGGAGGGCAGTGTTGAAGAACAGATTATTCCACATTTTGCATCGAGGGCTTGATCTCGCCCAATGTGTGCTCTGGTCTTTGGCTCTCCGCTGGTAGTTCACATTCGGGGAATCAGCCGTCTAATGTTGACCTTGCATGCTTCCAGGTCAGGAACAGCATGGATCAAATGTAAAGTTCCCCTTACATTACACTAACAATGTGCCTTAAATCCTGCCTCAGACTTTTCCTCAGCTTTGCAACATCATTCACACTGTGGACTTGCACTTATCATTAACTGGGTCAAGGCAGCCCCCAAACACATTCCACATAGGCCTGTTGGAGGGGACTTTCATTCCACCAGCCTGGGCTGGATACAAACCCAGGTCAGAGGTGAAAGACCACTTTTGTAACACACTGTGCTACCCAGAAAAATTACATTTTTAATCATATTTACAGAGATTTTTTTAAAGGTTTTTTCTTGAATATAAATAGTGCCTCAAATGAAAACAGAATATCAAAAAAAAATGCTTCCAATCTAACCGTGCCTGTTTCTCCGTACTGTATATCATTATTTTTGTGTACTTGGGGTTACCATGTTTCTGTATGAAAATCATTGCATAGTGTTTATTTTAACTCGGATCTTGAACCAAGAGAATGTATCACATTGACCGAAGAAAAACTGACTGACCAATTGTCAGCGCTTTGAAACTTGTTCAGTATTTTCAATCTGTACAAACCGACCAAATTGACCATAAAGCCAAAAACTTTCAAGTCTCATATTGTCATTTTTTTCCTCAAAGAAATTTGCATTTCTATAGCGCCTTTCACAATCTCAGGAGGTCCTAAAGTGCTTCACAGCCAATTAAGTACTTTTGAAGGGTAGTCACTGTTGTAATGAAAGTGCCATCTCTTGCTGAGAGTGGTTCCACAGGTGCCAGAAGACCTCTGGTACCTTACCCAAATGGCCATCATGTGTGAGATTAGACAGGCCGTTTAACTGTGGAAAGCATCCTGGCTGATATTTTTTCCCTCGTCCCTAGCCAAATGGCTCTGATGCCAATTGTAGTGCTCATAGCACCCTGAGTGAGATCAGCAAATTCAGCACAGACTGGGGATCATATCTGGCACCATTTGGTCTTTATGGCTTATTACCACATCACGTTGTGCATTTACCAAATAAACCATTGGGGGCGGGGGTGGTTTAATGTGGAGAAATTTAGAGGAGGGAGGAAGAGAAATGCCATGTCGATTAACTAGAAATTAATTTAGAATAACAGGAAGAGTTCACATCAGTTATTTTATCTTTGTGTACAATCAAACATTTAAAATCAATGTTGAGAAGTGTAGAATTATAGCTAGAGTCTCAGAATAGCTAAATTCATAACTAATTACACACGATAATTATGGATGAGGGAGGCCATTCAGCCCATCTTAAATCATCCATCCAGAATGACTAAAAGCCCCTCCCATTTCAACATCCAATTGTTTCTTAGGAGATTTTCATCACCACTGCTCTTCCTTGGAGTCTATTCCATGTGTTGACCACGTGTGAAGAAGAATTTCCAGACGTCAGTCCTAAATCTACCGTTTACTAGTTTGAATCTATGTCCCTTTGTCAATCAGCAAAACTGTGCAGAATACTCAACATAAATATGAGATTGACATAGGAGAGTCAGTCGCCATTGCTAAGAGTTTAGGAGAAAGGCTGTTAGATTTCAAAATTGCAATGAACAAGTTAGTGTTTATCTTCTACAGTAAGACTAGTACAAGATTGTTTATTTTGCTGCCTCCAATTTTCTTCCCTCCTCTCTCAAAGGTGCTTATTTATGTAGGCACACAGCAGCCAATTTGTGCACAACAAAGTCCCACAAACAGCAATGAGATGAATGACCAGGTAATCTGTTTTTGGTGGTGTTGGTTGAGGGAGAAATGTTGGCCAGGACATCGGGGAACTCCCTGCTCTTCAAACAGTGCTAGGAGATCTTTTTCATCCACCTGAACAGACAGATGGGGGCATCAGTTTAACATCTCAGTTGAAGGACTACGTTAGTGCAGCACTCCCTCAGTACTGCCCTGAAGTGTCAGCCTGGATTATGGGCTCAAGTCTATGCTGGGACCCAACCCACAACCTCATGACTCAGCGGCAAGAGTGCTACCACCCAGCCAAACAGTAAAAAGCTTTGTTTTTCTAAAATATCCCTTTAACAGTTTGAGACATTTGACAGAGAGACACGTTTTATTTCCTCCTGCTGCAATATTAGCTTTCAACCACCAGTGGCAGCCATCAGAAACTTTGGGGCTGAAGAGCAAGCTGCAATGTGTCTTCTCTTGGCCTGCTGCCGAACAGTCGCCGCTGAGGTTTGCCTCCGTCGCTTGTTCTCTGCCGACCGGCATGGTAGCCTCCTATCTGCGGCACTAACCCGTTGATCATACACAGCGCCATGTCCGTCTTATGTGCTGTACGGACCGCTCGGGCCGATATCTCCAGGGTAAAACGAATCCTTTCGATCTGATACCTCACCAGCGATGAGGGCTTTAAAACACCGACTGCAAATCTTTTGAAGGCCACAGGCTGTGCGGGTAAACCGAACTTGCTGGGAGTGGGTGACTGGCAGGAAGGTTGGCCAATCAAAAGAGGCAATTGGGGCGTTTATGTTGTCTCATTGGAGCGATTGCGGTGTAAACCCGCCCTCGGCACGTGCATCAACTTAGGTTGAGGCATCAGGCATGTTGGTTGAATGTAACGCAGGGAGAGGGCAGTTGATAAGCACTTTGGACAAGGCCAACTCGCCTTCAGTGCTGAAAAGTCATCTGAATTGTTTAATTATAGATACACTTACCTTATTGAAATAATAACAGAAAATGCTGGGAATACACAGCTTCTAAAACAGAAAAGACCAGAACTGAGCAGGAGTCTTCCTTGCAACGTTAACCTGTCTTTTCTCTTTCAGAAGATGAAAGATCTCTGTATTTCCAGCATTTTCTATTTTATTTATCAATTCCAATATTCACAGCTTTTTAAGAAAAATCCGTCAGTTACATTTTGTAAGCATCCAAAGCCACTTTGGTCTGAATCCGCAGTCAATTGGCTTACGCCTAGGTTGAGTTTTTATCCTTATAAAATTTGGACGGTCTGTGAATACATTTGAGAGGCCAAGTTCCCCCCTGCCCCTAACTGGGCCCTCATTATTATTATCTATAAAAATTATAAAACGTGACAGTGAACTCGAGGTCAAGAAAACTTGTGGTTCTCATAGTAAGCTGAGAGACAAAAATGTATTTTTTTATGCAAGGTGTTTTTGACATCCTGATCCACCATTATAATAATGGAAAGACCAATTTGGGTTGCTCAGTTTGGGGAAGGATGCAGAATGATCTCCCAGCTTCCATACAAGTGAAAGGGCCCTGTTAAAATGCAACTGTTTTGAACACAATTATTATTGGCCCTGTAAGTTATTTCTCCTCCTGTGGGGAAGTGCCTGGCCTCAAATGGTAGTTGCCCACAGCAGCATGATTGAAAGGAGAAGCTTAATGTTTGGGGAATAGTAAAGCACAGACACACAAATCCACATCCCCACACTACATGGTTTGCAACAATCCTGAGGGTGAGTCTCAAGCAAGACAAGAATTGGGATTGTGGCCTTTGACAGAACATTAGTGAGTAACACTGAGGCATCATCTACAGCCTGGGAAAGAAGTCAGGCTGCAGATGTGTGAACGTGTAGATAAAAACTGTGCAGCAAAAAAACTTGGCAGAAGTCATCAAAGTCTGAAGTTTTAAACATGTTACAAAGTTCCCTGAGATTTCCATATGTCTTTGTTAGATCTTCTCTGCGCAACCAATTCAGTTTCTCCACTGTCCTGGGGTCAGATCGATGGCAGCTGATAAAGAGCTTCTCATGAAACTCCGGAAAAAGACGGGATACTCGTTTTCAAATTGTAAGAAGGCCGTAGAAAAGTTTAACAGCGACCTTCAACAGGTAGGTGGAGATTGTAACTGTAAAGCTGTTGGGGCCACCCCAATGTAGTGGGCTTCCCCTCGCCCATCCTGAAAGCTGGGTTATGGTGCCATCGATGCTGGCAGCCCTCCGATACCTCACTTAAAGGGAGCATTCTTTGTATGCAAAGCTTGACTGTGAGTTTCAGCAGGCTGTTCAACTATGTGAGGGGGGACATCACTCGCAAATCCGGGTCTATTGGATGGTGATCAGGAGCAGGGAACCCTGGCTAATTATTTTTGTCACCTCTTCCTAAACACAGTTGTCCTGGCCGGGAGCAGCTAACTTAGTACTTACCAGAAATCAAACATTTACCTTCTTGGTCTGTATGGACCATGCCAGACTGTATGGTGCATTCACCTACTGAGTCACAGGTAATGCTCTAAAAGCAAACTTAAAAAATTCTGATAAATAATTAAACCCTCATATAAATTATTCAATGGTTAAATGCATTAAAAAAAACTTCAAGTTCACTGATAAATATCTATTGTAGCCACTGCTTTTAATTGATTAGTCCACCGATGATGCCGTGAGTTGAATCTTATGTTTCATTCATATCCACTCAGCCAATGATATATTACACAGCAGTTCATCTGCAGTGAAGGAGCATATCATATTAGCAGCAGCAACAACAACAACTTGAATTTATATAGCGCCTTTTAATGTAGTTAAACGTCCCAAGGCGCTTCACTGGAGCATAATCTGACAAAATTTGACACCGAGCCACACAAGGAGATATTACGACAGATGACCAAAAGCTTGGTTAAAGAGGTGGGTTTAAAGGAGCATCTTAAAGGAGGAGAGAGATTTAGGGAGGGAATTCCAGAGCTTAGCAATTAAACATAGAGTGTAGGTTGAAGATTTGAAATACCGGGTTTCATTAAGGGACCTATTTACTGTCGGAATTTTAAAAGTATATTTATGTGATTTATTTCAAATTCTCGTGTATTTGTTGTAGCAAAAAATAGCTAGTGATCTGAACAAGGCTCGTTTTACTAAGTTTGAAATATTTAGCACATAATTATTTTTAGAATAATAGGTTCCTTGGAGTGATTTTGTTTTTTTCCACCCAATTTTTCCCCACCTCTCTTGATCACTGTTTTTAGGATTCTAAAGGGACTAGATAATGTTGACCATGACAAGCTGTTCCACCTTGTCCAGAACAATAGAACCAGAGGACACGGCCTGTGCTTGAAGGGGGGTAAATTCAAAACTAATCTGCAGAATCAATATTTCAGTGAGCGAGTCGGCAGTCTATGGAACAGACTCTCCAGAGAGATGGTGGAAGCAGTTCGTTTTGATTCATTCAAAGAAATCTATCTAATTTGCCTATCAGAAAATATCATTTTGGGATACAGTCTATGAGTAATATGACATTTACCACATGACGTGGTAAATGAAGCATGTTTGGGAGGAACAGGTGACTTTGGACCTATGGTTCCCAAAACTTCCCACCATAGGGAGTTTTCCTCACCTCATGTCTGGGTTTGTTGTAGACTAATTGATGGAGATTGATTGCTATGATTAATCAACATCTCATTATCGTTGTGGGACTACCAGAATGGTAGAAGGGAACTAGATGGACCTTGGTCTTTTTCTGTCTAGCAATTCCTATGATCTTATGAAGGTGCTGACTCTTGCTGAGGAACAGTTTCACAGGTACCAGCAGCCCTCCAGTACCTCATCCAAGCTGCCATTCTTTGTGTGTGAGCCTAGATATTGAGTGCTGGCAGGCTATCTGACTATTGAGGGCATCGCATAAGAGTCCTATCTGTTACAATTTGGCCTGGTTCCCAATACTTATTACATGCACTCAACGCAAACAGTTTCCACAGGCCAGCTCCTGAACTGAGACTTCACCTTCACGCAGATTCTGGTGTAAAGCTGTCAATGAAAATCAGCAAAAGATGCAATGGTAACATGCCCTGTTACTAATCAAATCCCCGGCACCTGTGATATCCAGGATATGCTAACGCAGACACAAAAATAAAAAGAAAGACTTGCATTTATATAGCACCTTTCACGACCTCAGGATTCCCAAAGCGCTTTGCAGCCAATGAAATACTTTGAAGTGTAGTCACTGTTTTAGTGTAGGAATACAATGTAATACAAACATGATATCTTTGCATCTGATCAATTACTAGATCAAACAATCTGGCCAGCTTTCTCACAGAGAGTCTGACTCCATTTTCAGCTGGTGGTCTTCAGTGAAAAGACAGCTTTCTTTTGACACTAGCTGGTTCAGAAAATTCATGTACCTGTTCCCTACATATGTGATTCAAGAATAGAGGGGAAAATGTATAATACCACAATCTTCTAAATCAAGACAGATTGAATTAATTTTCCAGGGTTTTAAATATAAAAAAAGAAAATTGCTTTTTATGGGGTGGGTGCAGACTCCCACGAAATCTCGCGCCATCTTGTTTTCGTGAATGAAAGGTTTTGCTGCTGGCTAGCAGGTAATCGTGGCGGTTTCTTTTCAAAGGCTGAAACCTGGCTTCACGAACAGGCCCATAAGGAAGGATGGAGTAAAGCTTCTAAACTACAAGGCCGGAAGGCAAAGGAAGGTCTCATTGGATTGCTGCAAGATGGAAGCTCAGCTGTGCTGGTGGAGGTAAAGATGAACAGCTTTTGGATTGAAATTACTCTGTGTGGTATTAGTAACAAATGTGTTAAATCATAGAATCTTACAGCGCAGAAGGAGGCCATTCGGCCCATTGTTCCTGTGCCGGCTCTTTGAAAGAGCCATCCAATTAGTCCCATTCCCCTGCTCTTTCCCCATAGCCCTGTGAATTTTTCCTTTTCAAGTATTTATCCACTTCCCTTTTGAAAGTTACTATTGAATCTGCATTCATGTGAATTGTTCTGTGTGCCATTAGAATGAATGTGTGAACCCATTAGCAGGCTACGGTCTCTGTTAAAATTGTGGGCAGAGGAACTTCAAATGAACATGTTAATATGAGAGGCTGGAGGTCGGTAACCAGAGGACACAGATAATTGCCAAAAGAACCAGAGGGGGAGATGTGGAGAATTTTTTACGTAGCAAGTTGTTATGATCTGGAATGCGCTGCCTGAAAGGGCAGTGGAAGCAGATTCAATAATAACTTTCAAAGGGGAATTGGATAAATATTTGAAGGGGAAAAATTTACAGGGCTATGGGGAAAGAGCAGGGGAATGGGACTGATGGGATAGCTCTTTCAAAGAGCCGGCACAGGCACGATGGCCTCCTTCTGTGCTGTAAGATTCTTTATAATTGTGTGAATAAAACAGTCTTTTTCAAAAGAAATGTTTTCTCCCTCCCCCCCCCCCCCCCCCTCAGGTGAATTGTGAAACGGATTTTGTTGCCAGGAATGTTAAGTTCCAGCAGTTGGTGCAGCAGACAGCCATCGCCACAATGACACACTATCACTCCAAGCGGGCAAACGCCACCGATTACGCCAAGGTTTGTCCACATTTTCTATTAAAAAAAGAAACTAGAATCTTTTCTTTGCCAGCAGATGCCCATCACCATTGTTTGAGTCTCCATCCTAAGCTACTTAGAAATCCATACCTGTAGGATTTCTTTTTGCTTTATACGGAGTGCGCACACTCTTATAGGGACACATCCTACTTACCCAAGTCCAGAGAGCGTAGGTCGCGGTTGGCAGATCCTAGTTTAAAGACCTTCAAGTGTGCGTGGGGTACAGCTGGAGTTTAACCAACTAAACCCACGCAGCTTATCAGCACAGAGCACTGGGTAAACCTGTCACTGCTGGTCCAGCCAGGAACACACTATCCATTAGGGCATTGGCTTGTAGGGGTGTATGAAGAATCCCAGCTTCCATTGACTGCTTAACCCCTTGATGTTGCATTAGTGACACAGACTGGCTGCTTAATCATCAACAGTGCCCCGGAGAGCTGGTTCAGAGATCGGATTACAGAGTCTGCCACAGCAGCTACCAGAAGCTCCTCACGTGAGATGCTGTGCAATACAACTCACCATAAGAGAATCAGCAGGGATGGTTCTTCTGTGTTCCATGCCCCTTTATTGAGGACCAATTGTCCTTCAGTCGGTGATTTCCCACAATAACATGGCTTAGATCGTGAGCTCAGCAAGTGAAGTGTTGCAGGAACAACTGCCACCTCCTGCCTTGTGCCACCTGAGACACGCTGTCCCATGGAGTGGTGAGAGGTTTGCAACAGGCACGTTCCTGATCTCTGCTGTACTATCAGGGTTCGCCCACTTCTCCTTCCACCAGCCTTCCTTCATTTTGTATTGACGCAGAGCTTCAGAATGTTCAGTGGTTCCCTCTGGTTGAATGTGTCGAAGTGCCAATGTGCTGTGCCACAAAGCAATTGCGGGTGGTTTCATGCCCACAAGGCACCTACTGGAAACCAAGCACTGCCACCTAGAGAGAGAGAAGGAGGGGGAAATGGTGGCACAAATCTTCCTGGGCAAGTCCCCCATCCACCATCAGCATTGTGACTTGCAGACTCCAAATGAAATTCTATGCCCAGAGAATGGGTTGAGAAAGTGCTTCTGATCAATAAATGGCAGCTTTATAATCACACTTATATTAAAGTCTCCCAATTACTTTGCAGAGTTCCCTTACGACCGAAGAAATAACACAGTTGAAAACTAGTTTAAACAGCTGTTCTCTTGCTGACCAGCTTGCCCTGGCTATTGGTAAGATCACAGTACAATTCCAGACCGATGAGCTGTTTTGCCTTTTTCTCTAGTGTAGCAAAGATATTGCTATTCTTAATAAAATGCAAGGTTCTCCAATAAATGTTTTTGATATAATAAATATAGCTGTCCCAATGCAGGTGGTGTCCAATTATATTCATCCATGATCCACTTATTTCAGTCATCAATCTTACCAAGAGACTAGCTCTGCAAGTTTAGTGGACCATAGCTATTAAGGCTATCGTTTCAACAATTTCGTATTGTAAATTGATACACAAATAAACCCAGACCAAAATTGATCACCTTTTCTCCTCTGTTTTGCATTGAACATAAGAAATAGGAGCAGGAATTGGCCATACGGCCCCTCGAGCCTGCTCCACCATTTAATAAGATCATGGCTGATCTTCGACCTCAACTCCACTTTCCTACCCGATCCTCATATCCCTTGATTCCCCTAGACTCCAAAAATCTATCGATCTCAGCCTTGAATATATTCAATGACTAAACATCCACAGCCTTCTGGGGCTCTGTGGTAGAGAATCCCAAAGATTCACAGCCCTCTGAGTGAAGAAATTTCTCCTCATCTCAGTCTTAAATGGCCGACCCCTCATCCTGAGACTATGCCCCCTAGTTCTAGACTCTCCAACCAGGGCAAACAGCCTCTCAGCATCTACCTTGTCAAGCCCTCTCAGAATCTTATATGTTTCAGTGAGATACATATTGAAATTAACCAAACAGTATTGTTTTACATTTCCTCATTTAATGAAGAAAGTCAGATCATTGAAAGCAAAACTCCCATTCAGCTCTGTTTAAAACTAATTTAATGCAGTCAATGTAATCAACTCTTGTCCCACCCATGAACCTCTTTTGCTTATGACTGAACTGTCATCACTGTGAATCATCACTAATTCCACTAAGTGAGTGGCGATTGGACGAGCCAGGAGTGAAAGGGCTTCGTGGGTGGGACAAATATTGATGTGCTGACAGGTCCAAACTGGCATTACTTTATGGCTCCACAGGAAATGGTTTTGAGGTGGTGAGATGGGCCACAGTTCACCATTGTAGGAGCCCAGGCTTGGTGGATAGATACACTGGTCAGCATGATATCAAGACATATCGATCAGAAGATTCCAGGTTCATTCGCCCTGTACTGAAGTTAGCTGATCAGTGATAAAGTTGGTCTCTGTGCCCTTGAGTTATGGTGGGGGGGTTTGGGGGGAGAGAATCAGCTAGGTTTCCTGTTCTTGATCAGTATCCAGTGCCCACTGATGGACATCAGGATCGGGCTTGGCTGCGATGCCCCCCCCCCTCACCAAACTCGGGTCAGATTGCCCTGCTGACACTCACTGTTGAGACTTCGACATGAAGAACGACAACGTGGGCGAGGGGCTGGAGGACTGCTGGCATCTGTGGAACTGTACCCCAGCAAGAATCCGCACTTTCAGGGGAGGCAGGGAGAGAATTGGGAGAGAGGGAAATTGATCGATTATACTTCCATGTGTAGAAACTGACTGTTCCTTAGTCCTTCTTTTGCCATTAAATTTGCAGCATCCCAACAGTTCAGGTCAAAGGTGGAAAACATTTGGGCCAAATATTTTGGGAATACAGGGGGATAATCGTGTTATATTGACCATGACACATCCCCAGTTTGTGTGGGATATTCAATGGTGATATATTTTCCCTGTAATTGTTTTGTTGAAGAGAAGAATTGAATCCCAATTCTATTTTTGTCCCAATGGATCTCAGTAACACACCAGCTCTTAGTTATTACAGGTTGGCTGGCACTGTGTGAGGTTAATGTTTTAACAACAACCAGAAAAGTTATGTGAGTAGAGCCTGCCTGGCCCTGTGAATTTGGACACTGCGCCCTTAACTCTGGGCCCCAGGTTTGAATCCAGGTCTGACTGATAGGACGGGAGCATCTCTCTGGCAGCTGGAAGAGTTTGCACCGTCGCAATTCATGTCCTGGTCTGCTGCCCAAAACCAGCCATGTTTCAGCACTAAGTGGTGGTGTGGGGAAATAGGGACATTGCACTGGTGCAGGAGAGGAATGCTTGTCTGAGATTGGGGCAATGGTGCACTGTTGGAGCAGAGTAAAGTGAGGTTTACACTGTATCCGAGTATAGTGTTTGAGTTTTACTTAATTGAGAAACCCGGGTGAAGGGCCAAGGCCCCATCATCCAGGACACCAGCCAGGCTGAAGAGTAACAGAGCTGGTGATGCCAGGGTTAGGTTTTAAAAACCTAAAGATTATTGGAGAGAGAAAGTCCATTGCATTTATATAGTGCCTTTCACAATCTCAGGACGTCCCAAAGCGCTTCACAGCCAATGAAGTACTTTTGAAGCGTAGTCACTGTTGTAATGTAGGAAACGTTGTAATGTAATGTAACGGAGGCAAAGACTTCCACAGTTTTGAGGTCCTGAGAGAAAATGAATTGGAGTAGGAGACTGAGAGTCTTGATTTCAATACAGTGAGGGTGCAGGGAGGAGGAAGAGTGTGTAGGAGACGGGGAATTGGAAGCTATGAGAAACAAAAGAGGAAAGCTCAGAGGAGCATGATCACTGATCATAGCATCTGTAAAATGGAGAGACACAATAAAGTTTGTGACAGAGGGAGAGAGAGAGAGGCTAGAAGTAAAAGAAGGGTTGTCTATAATGTTGGGTTGTTTCACCTGAAAGTGTTTGATGCTGACACTGGGTACAAGAAGTGGAGAAGTATCCATTCCTCAGCTCTGACTTTCTTCACCTTGAGCCTCCCCCCATTCTCCTCAAATTCTTACATTCTAAAGCTGGTTTGTAGTTTACTGCATACTAATAAGTGCTCCCTTCCCATCCCAGAGATCTCTGTTTACATGTAATGGCTTTATTAATGAATAAGAACCCTGCTTTTTAGAAACAAACTTTCACCCTTCCGCTTTTTAATCTTTTAAAGGTAAACTTGGCGAGAATATGGCTATAAGAAGAGCTGCCTGGGTGGCTGTGCCTTCCAATTGGCACATTGGCACATATGTCCATGGAGTGCTGCCAGCAGACAACCCATCCCTCGAAAAGGTGAAGTTTGGAAAATATGGTGCCTTGGTGATCTATAGGCCCCTGGAACAGAATTTGAAAGTAAACCTGTCTGAGCTGGGCCGCAGGTTAGGACAGCACATTGTGGGAATGACGCCACTGTCTGTGGGCTCGATGGAGGATCCGCCTGGTGATGACACAGAGACCAAGATGCTGGCGCAGCCTTTCCTGCTGGACCCTGGCACGACTGTGGGGCAGTTCCTGCAGACAAGTGGGGTGTCTGTGTTGGACTTTGTACGGTACGAGTGTGGGGAAGTAATTGAGATGGCAGAGAAAGTATAGTTGGAATGTTGCAGTGCATACCAAAAGAATAATACACCGTTGTGGAAACCCCTTTACTGATGTCAGAATAAAATGATGATCTCCAACACATTTTATAAGGGTAATTCACAGTGTCTTTCTTTCCTCCTTCAAACAAGATCATGATAAATTGGTTGTCTCTTTTCCCTCCTCTATTAAATGAGTTGCTTCTGGCTGGGGGACAGCTCCATAGGTTTTATCATCACACTGGTATCTCACGCAAGTGACCATTCTTCACTGGGAGCCTGGACCGTGAGTGCTGACAGGCTATTTAACTATGGGGTGGGGTCATCGCAATCAAACCAACATCCACAGGTCACTGGATAGTGATCAGTAGCGGGAACCATGGCTGATTTACCCCACCTGAGCCCAGGGATACTTGGGCTAATTAGCAGTGCCCTCACCAGCACCCTGATTGAGATCAGCTGGTTCAGCCTGGACCAGGGAAAGAAAGAACTTGCATTTTATATGGTGCATTTCATGACCTCAGGACGTCCCAAAGACGTCTTTATAGACAATGAAGTACTTTGGAAGTGTAGTCACTGTTGTAAGGCAGGGAAACGTGGCAGCCAATTTGCACACAGCAAGGTCCCACAAACAGCATTGAGATACATGACCAGATCATCTGTTTTAGGGATGTAGGCGGAGAGATAAATTTTGGCTAGGGCACCAGGGAGAACTCTCCTCTTCTTCGAATAGTGCCATGGGATCTTTTACATCCACCTGAGAGGGCAGACGGGGTCACGGTTTAACACCTTATCCATAAGACGGCACCTCTGACAATGCAGCACTCCCTCCGCACTGCACTGGTAGTGTCAGCCTGGATTATGTGCTCAAGTCTCGAGTGGGGCTCGCAACCCACAACCTTCTGAGTCAGTGACGAGAGTGCTACCAACTGAGCCAAGGCAGAACATGGGACCTTCCTGGGTTGTATTGTTCAGTTCCATACTGGACAATGTATTTACCAATTACGTGAACAAACAAAGTATATAACAACTGCCTTTATCTGTTTCAGTTGAGCGGTGTGCAAATATTTACATTTATATTACCAGCCTTCGAGTACAGTAAAGGGATATGGATCATGCAGCTGTCTCAAATGTGTGTTACCAGCAGTTTGTGATCTAATAGAAAATGAGTCCCTATGACAACAATCACGGGCCAAGCTTCTCCGGAAACAATAAGTAGCCAACTAAAGTCTGATAACAGGTGCACACTTCAGGCTTATTGTGGTTAAAGCTGTATTAATTGGTCAAAGTCACTGTGTAAAAATATGAATTATTTCGAGGGCTTGTCCATTCGATGGGTTGTAAATCCAGTCCAGACTGATGCGGTGAAGGGCTCCTCTCTGTAGTGAAATCACAAGATGATAGAATAGGTTCAGATGAAGAAAGTCCTTTCGCCAGAACACAAACCCGATTGCCTTCCCGTGCAGCTTTTTAAATGTCCACTTGAACAGGCAGACAGGATCTTGATTTGAGTAAATGTCTCTTTGTCTTTTAGTCTTCAATTCTGATGAAGGGTACACACTAGAAACGCTGTAGTCTGTCTTTTCTCTACAGTAGCTGACTGACCTGTTTTCATTTCTGATTTCCAGCATTTGCAGTTTTTCTTTTTTCTTTTCATCAGTCGTTTCAACCTCATTTCACAGTCGGTTGGGTGGGGGGGGGGGGAAAGAGTTCACAGCACAAAGCTGGGGGGGGGGGGGGGGGGGGGGGGGAGAGTTCACAGCACAAAGCTGGGGGGGGGGGGGGGAAGAGTTCACAGCACAAAGCTGCCCATATTGGGCACTAACTAGTAGTCACACTCAAAGAGACCATAGGGATGGCTGAGAAATGGAAATATCACCCTGGTGCAGTCAGTCATTGTTGAGGGAGCTTCACCCTGTACCCAAACCCGACCTCATTGTACTTGGCACTGACACTGGGTGCAAAAACTGGGGTAAAATGTTCAATTGTCCAGGAAGGATATTGCCTGCTTTAATGGACGAGGCAGTTCTCTCTTCTTCACCCTCCCCCCACCCCAAGAAACATCTAGAGCACTGTCATAAACCATTATTTTGTTAATTATTAATACCTTACTATTGTAATGACAATGAAATATTCAGCTGTAATAACTTGTGCTGCATAGAACAGCATCTGAAGAACAGTCAAGTATATGGCACTGACCACACCTGGCTCACTTACCTAGTCATTCATTTCTCCTGCCTCACTTTCTCTCCTGAAGGCATTGACTCCTCTCTGGGTTATGGTTCCATAGTAACCAGTTGCCCTCCTGTACCTTCTTGCCCAAACCACGTGTTAAGCCTAAGCAGCAAGGGTCAACAGGTCATTGAAGCACTGAAGATATCACAACCATGACCAATCTTATCCTTACCCAACAAGTTGCTTATAGTCAAGTTAGTGACTCCCTCCTTAGTACAGAGATACTGAAGCCATTTGAACTCCACCACCCCACATGGTGCCCCAGCTGGGATTAGATAACAGCACAGACCAGGGACGGAACCCAGGCCCTTCCTGAACCAAATGGCTCAGTATCACACCGGGTGGTTTTTACCCACTGAATCATTGGGGAAGCCTGAGATTTCTGTTGATTCTTGTCTGTAACGGATGAGTTAACCGGCCAGATTTCAAGCTATTTGCTGGTTTCAAGAGCTGGGAAATTGGGAGCTGTTCTAAAGATAACACTGAGGGGAGGCTGATTTACACAAACTTAAGCTGGGAAATTCCACTGTGTGATGTAATTGTATGAACATTTGGTTTCAAGTTCCTTTCTCTGGCATTTTATTGGAGGGTTTAACCTATATTTGTAAAAAGGATTAAGAGTTTTGTTAAAAATATCGGAGAGAGGAATTTGATACAACTGTGTAAAGTGTTCATCCAATAACATGCCACTGAGTGATTTCCAGTCTCCCCACTCATATCCGTCCCTTCTAGAATTCTGCACATGTACCTTCAGATTTGCATAGACTTGCCTGAGAGGAAAAGCATTAGAAAGACAGAATTGCATTTATATACCATGCTTTTCACAACCTCAGGACATCCCAAAGCGGTTTACAGTCAATGAAGTATTTTTGAAGTGTAGTCACTGTTTTAATGTAGGAAATACGGCAGCCAATTTGCCCACAGCAAGGTCCCACAACATAATCCCAAAAGATAATGACCAGGTAAACTGTTTGTGATGTTGGTTGAGGGATAAATGTTGGCCAGGACACCGGGGAGAACGCCCCGGCTCTTCAAATTAGTGCCATGGGATCTTTTATGGCAGATGGGGCCTCGGTTTAATGTCTCATCCAAAAGACGGCACCTCCGATAGTGCAGCATTCCCTGAGTAATGCACTGGGAGTGTCAGCCTAGATTGTATGCTCAAGTATTTGGAGTGAGGCGTGAATCCACACCCTTCTGACTCAGGTGAGAGAAAGTGCTACCCACTGAGTCACGACTGATACACCAGTGCAGACCGTCACCAGTCTTATGTGCAACTGTCTGGATCAATATTCTGAGATTACATCCTTATGATATTCAACTGCTCTCTGGGCATCTGATAGAGAAAACACAATTTAGAGGTGAGAGTTTGTGTGTTAGGTGTAAGGAAATCATAAAAAACGTATTTATGATTTTGCTGCATGTTGCGCAGAGGAACTTTCCCTTTGTTTTATATTTTTCATTTTCAGAACTGCAAATGCGTGGTCACTTATGTAGCTCAGAAGCAAAACGACAAATTCTGTCACAGAAATCCTGGAGTGTGCCTTTAACTTAAATTCTACCCCCCCACCCCCCCCCCCCGCCAACATGCTCCCTCCTCCCCTGAGGGCGCAGGCTCTTGCTGGGGTACGGTTCTGAGGGCGCTGGCTGCCACTCTGGTACCTCGCCCAAGTGTGAGCCCAATCAGTGAATGGTGGTGATCTATTCAACTGGTGGGGGCGGGCTATGCCACTGTGGGTGAATCTGAGCCCAATCCTGTCCTCCCCTGCCATCCGCATACGCTCATTATCCAGTGGGGGAAATCATTGGATTGCGATCAGGAGCAGGAACATGGGTCTATATATTTTCGCGCACTGGGCAGAGTTTACTCACAAAGCCACCACTTCCATATAAGGTGAACCTCAATTTTTTTTGTGACCTACAGAAACTCTCGATACAATTACTGATAGAGTGTCCCATGTCCAAGAGTGGGGCTTGAACCCACAATCTTCTGCGGCAGAGGTAAAATTGCTTCTACACCAACTGAACTACACTGACACTATAGTTTCGTTATCAATGTGTTTCTTTTCTTGTAAAAGGTCGGCCTGAGAGTACTAAAGTGACTCATTTTTGCTCTCTATTATGAGAAAATAAACTCCACAGCTCGTTGGGATGTAGAGAGAGAGAGGATAAGAGAGAGGACTGTGAACGCCCCTTCTCCAAGCCCAGTTAGCCGCTTTTAATTGTGTTCATGCTTAGCGCCAAGTTGACACCTCAGGTATATAACCTGTGAACGAAAATCTCACAGCTTGGACTTGTCCAATGTTGTGATGTAGAGATGCCGGTGATGGACTGGGGTTGACAATTGTAAACAATTTTACAACACCAAGTTATAGTCCAACGATTTTTATTTGAAATCTACAAGCTTTCGGAGGCTTCCTCCTTCCTCAGGTAAATGTCAGGAGCTCCTTGAAGCCTACGCATTTATACATCACAGAACAATACATGGTGTTTACAGACTGCCCCTGCAACTGCCCGTTGCCAAGGCAATCACCGTGTTCAGACAGAGAGGTGTCACCTACAGAACCCCCGAATACACATTCAACAAAAAAACAAACAGGAAAAAAAAACAGAGAGAGAGAGAGGCAGAAACATCCGGAAGGCAGAGAAAGCCAGCAAATGACCCATTATATTAAAAACAGATAGCTTTTGTTCGCTGGTGGGGTAACGTGTAGCATGACATGAACCCAAGATCCCGGTTGAGGCCGTCCTCATGGGTGCGGAACTTGGCTATCAATTTCTGCTCGACGATTTTGCGTTGTCGTGTGTCTCGAAGGCCGCCTTGGAGAACGCTTACCCGAAGATCGGTGGCTGAATGTCCCTGACTGCTGAAGTGTTCCCCGACTGGGAGGGAACCCTCCTGTCTGGTGATTGTTGCGTGGTGTCCGTTCATCCGTTGTCGCAGTGTCTGCATGGTCTCGCCAATGTACCATGCTCTGGGGCATCCTTTCCTGCAGCGTATGAGGTAGACAACGTTGGCCGAGTCACAGGAGTATGAACCATGTACCTGGTATCCTCTCGTGTGATGGTGGTATCTGTTGTCTACCTCATACGCTGCAGGAAAGGATGCACCGGAGCATGGTACATTGGCGAGACCATGCAGACACTGCAACAACGGATGAACGGACACCGCGCAACAATCGCCAGACAGGAGGGTTCCCTCCCAGTCAGGGAACACTTCAGCAGTCAGGGACATTCAGCCACCGATCTTCGGGTAAGCGTTCTCCAAGGCGGCCTTCGAGACACACGACAACGCAAAATCGTCGAGCAGAAATTGATAGCCAAGTTCCGCACCCATGAGGACGGCCTCAACTGGGATCTTGGGTTCATGTCACGCTACACGTTACCCCACCAGCGAACAAAAGCTATCTGTTTTTAATATAATGGGTCATTTGCTGGCTTTCTCTGCCTTCCGGATGTTTCTGCCTCTCTCTCTTTTTTTATCCTGTTTGTTTTTTTGTTGAATGTGTATTCGGGGGTTCTGTAGGTGACACCTCTCTGTCTGAACACGGTGATTGCCTTGGCAACGGGCAGTTGCAGGGGCAGTCTGTAAACACCATGTATTGTTCTGTGATGTATAAATGTGTAGGTTTCAAGGAGCTCCTGACATTTACCTGAGGAAGGAGGAAGCTTCCGAAAGCTTGTAGATTTCAAATAAAAATCGTTGGACTATAACTTGGTGTTGTAAAATGGTTTACAATTGTCCAATGTTGACAGCTCTGCTAAAAATCCTTACCGTTAAGTTCAACTTAAGACAGGTCGCAGTGAAGTGAACACAGACTAATCGATGGCTTTGAAACAATCTTTATTTGTAATGTTTCTGAATGCAACTTCAGTGGAAACCGTTTTTGAAATCCTGTTGTCCAGTTGCTGTGGTGAAATTATCCCACTCTGTCAGCTGTGCGTTATGGAATCAGCGCATGCTTGATTCCTGATAAACACACCAGTTGCTTTAGCAAGAAATTAGATGCTTAGAGCAGGAATTTTGTACAAGAATGTAAAAAAATCAAACGCACAGCACAGATTGCGCATTTTTTTTTTAACCTCAACCCACCAAACTCACCCATTCCACTCAATATGGAATTGAACACAACGCGTTTAACGAAAAATAAGGGCATGGGTTACATATGTCGCGGGATAGAGTACAAGTCGTAAGAGGTTCTATTGTTGCTGCATAAGGTGTTGGTCAGACTCCATCTGGTGTATTGTGTGCAGTTCTAGGCACCTAATCACAACTGTACAAATCACTTATAACAAAATCTAACAGAAAACCCTTTATTGTAGAGTTCCTTGTACAAGCTGTTTTCCTGTGTTACCAAGAAAAAGATCCTTAAAATAAAATAGGTTAAGGCGAAGAATCGTCTACTAGGGTAAGCGAGGTGACTCGAGGGCACTTTCATGCCTGATATAACCAACGTTTGCTGCTCTCAAAGACTTATTTCAAAGCATGTTCAAATGCCCAGTGACTGGAGTGTATGTTTAATGTACAGCAGCTGCTGACTTCCTCCAGAGACTGAGAGGCACAGGCAGGCACAAATGGGCACAGCGGCATCAGCAAGACACTGTCTACTAATGAAAAATAAAGCAAGCCGGAATGAAGAAAACTCACATCCGTGTCTCTGGTTACAGGGATTTTGTTACGAGCAGTTTACACTGTCCCCCCTTCCAAGTATCAGGAATTGAAGTAATTGAGCGAAGATTGAGGAAGAATGGCATGTTTTCTCTGGAAAGGTGATTTCTGGGTGGTTTAATTGAAGTTTTCAAGATTTTGAAGGAAATTGATAAAATTCACTATGGCCTGTGCTGTCAAATTTCTCCCTCACCACATTTTGGAACCAAATAACAGATGCAAAAATGTCGGCAGGTCATTAAATTTAGAATTTGGTTCCAGAACTGGGAGCGGGAAAGGCAGCAGTGGTAGAATCAGCTTCTTAGTTAATGTGAAAGCCTCGGGAAGCAAGAGTGCGAGGCTTCTGTACTAAATAAGAATCTTACTGTGCCACCACCTCTCCTGCTGCTTGGTCCTGTTCTGTCATTACTCCTGATCCCACTGCTCCTGCCTCCATAACCCAGGGATTGGAGCTCCATTTCTGCTGGTAGTAGTTGGCTGATTGCGGACTGACTGTTGGCTCATTGTGGGTTCATTAGCTGGCTGTGGGCTGAAGGGGCTGGCTGGCTAACTGTGAACTGTCTGCATGCGGACTGTCTGCCAGCGAGCGAGCAGTCTGCGGACTGTCTGCGAGCGAGCGAGCAGTCTGCGGACTGTCTGCGAGCGAGCGAGCAGTCTGCGGACTGTCTGCGAGCGAGCGAGCAGTCTGCGGACTGTCTGCGAGCGAGCGAGCAGTCTGCGGACTGTCTGCGAGCGAGCGAGCAGTCTGCGGACTGTCTGCGAGCGAGCGAGCAGTCTGCGGACTGTCTGCGAGCGAGCGAGCAGTCTGCGGACTGTCTGCGAGCGAGCGAGCAGTCTGCGGACTGTCTGCGAGCGAGCGAGCAGTCTGCGGACTGTCTGCGAGCGAGCGAGCAGTCTGCGGACTGTCTGCGAGCGAGCGAGCAGTCTGCGGACTGTCTGCGAGCGAGCGAGCAGTCTGCGGACTGTCTGCGAGCGAGCGAGCAGTCTGCGGACTGTCTGCGAGCGAGCGAGCAGTCTGCGGACTGTCTGCGAGCGAGCGAGCAGTCTGCGGACTGTCTGCGAGCGAGCGAGCAGTCTGCGGACTGTCTGCGAGCGAGCGAGCAGTCTGCGGACTGTCTGCGAGCGAGCGAGCAGTCTGCGGACTGTCTGCGAGCGAGCGAGCAGTCTGCGGACTGTCTGCGAGCGAGCGAGCTGTCTGCGGACTGTCTGCGAGCGAGCTGTCTGCGGACTGTCTGCGAGCGAGCTGTCTGCGGACTGCCTTCGAGCTGACTGCTGTCTGCGTGCGTGTTTGCTGCGGGCTGGCTGTGTGCGAGCTGTCTGCGGACTGTCTGCGAGCAAGCGAGCTGTCTGCGGTCTGTCTTCATGCGAGCTGGCTGCGGACTGCCTGCGAGCTGACTGCGTGCGTGTTTGCTGCGGACTGGCTGTGTGCGAGCTGTCTGGATTAGGAATTTTATGGGATGGAGGACATGTCACAGATATGTATTTATCTGACTTCAATGGCATTTTGTGTCATAATTTAAGAGAACATCCCCAATTCCTGGAAACACCATGGGATTTAAAGGTTATCTGATGGAGGTGTTTAAAACAATGAAGGGAATTGATACGGTGGCTAGGGAACGACTCTCCCCTCCAATAGGGGAATCCAGAACAAGGAATCAGAACTAAAAGTAAATCCAGAAAAAAGATTTCTTCACGCAAAGGGTTGTGAGAATGTGGTATACACTGCTGTAGACGGCCTTAGCTGGAGAATTGAGGAACCTAAAGGGGAGATAGATACTTGGGAAGAAAGGGGTATTCATGGATATGGAGCAAGATAGAGATGGCGTGACTAACAAAATGGGCTGAATAGCCTACTCCTGTTTGTATGTTCTATGGTCCACTCCCCGTGGCCAAAAATATTTACCTTTGAGATACAATGGTTCAGTTAATTTTAAGTAATTAAATGGAGATGTTTAATGTTTACCCTTTTTAATAATGGTGAGTAATTGGGTGGTTGGGTTTTTGTTCATCCTTTTGCGATACGGTTTTCCTTTCCTGGAGGGCGGGGTGGTTTGGAGACATTCCCTAAACTATAGCGACAGGAAGCAGCAGTGTAACTGTTACGATGCAGGAGGCAGATTTTCTATTGTCAGAGTTGGCAGAGCAAACGTTATCCAGTTCTTTACCGTGGCACTTCCATCACCTACTAAAACATTCCTTTTGACTTCTTCATGTTTATCTGTTTCCAGCTGGGCAGTGCAGCGAATGTCCCTCGCGACAGGCCGAAAACTGCTCTGAAATCATGGTCTGTCAGGGAGTTCTGTGAAGGAAGTTTACGGGTTCAATTTTAATCCTCTCCACACTTCTAGAACCTTCTCAGCTCTCACACTGAAGCACTGGGCGGGTTGTAGGAATGGACTCAAATCTTTTTTGGGTTCCTTAATCACCTGAACTTTGACCTCACCAATGATGGCCTCCTCCACACCGCCCCCTCTTTCCCCTCAGGGCTTGAATTTGCTTTCCATAGGCCCAAAGCCTTTCCCCCCCACCCATCAACACTGAATGTGAATCCTGCAGGCTGATCCCTACCATTTCCTTCATGTATGTACAGATGTAATACTAGTTGTTGGCTCCCTGATCTCTGCTGAGTTGACTGTTTTCAGCCAGGGTGACAATTGGGAGGCGACTATTGGCCCCAGCATCTCTGAGCCAGGGTTCCCACTCCTCATTCCCAACAAACAGTGGACCCCCTGCTGGAAAATGTGCGTGTTTCTTTGCCAGGTGTGAACAGAAGCAGGCTTGCCTGTGATGCCCCCCACGTACAAATAGCTGTCGAGGCGCACACATGAAAAACGGATAAGCTACTAAAGGGCGGCCGCCACCTGTGGAAGCGTATCCCAGCGGAAGGCAGCAGGGGAAAATAATTTTTACACCTGGTGACGGATGGGCGGACAACTTCTCAGCCTTGCATAGCCTCAAATCTTCTGGGTTCCTTAGTGGTCTTAACCTTAGCACAGAGCACTGCCCCTCCCCCCCACCCCCTTGGAAATTTGAAAGGAAGCCATCCCTGCTCATACTCCCATCGGTGCCGAACATGAATTCTGAAGGATAAGCCCTACCAAGTATATCATTCCCTTTGTGTAAGTTGTGCATAATATTAGCTATAAGAAACATGCAGCATAGAGGGTTACAGCATCAGCACTGCAGAGTAGTGGGCCCCAGACTGCCGGCTCGTGCGATGAACGCTGGTCCAGTGTATACCTTCATGAGAGAGCTGGACCTGTTTCTGGCTGGGGAGGAGATTACCTCATACAAGAGGTAGGTGTCCTTTAATATAAGTCAGGGTCAACTCTCACATGCCTCTTAGTGGCCAATTTCACAGACCGGGGAGGCAACTTCTTCCCCTCCCCCTCACTGGGGATAGTCTGTGGGGTGGGAGACCCAACGAGAGAAAATTAGAGTTTTATCCTCACCCTCCACAAAACTCTCTATCTTAAGTTTCTCCTCCCTACACCCTCCATGGCTCAGTTAGGAAATGCATCGTCCAGTGTGGTACTAAGAGGTGATGAGAGATTCATAGTCCCAGATTTCTGTGTGTCTACGATGTTACCAGTACCTTAACCATTGGTTGTTCATACTGTGGAGAGCAGCTCAGGGAAGGAGAGCCCCATGTGGTGCTGACAGCTGCTCTCCACTCATGTAAAAGGGCCTTCAGTCTCTTACTGCCCATAGTTTCCATCCCTAGATCTCCAGTATCAGCTGTTACACCAGGAGCTCAAAGTTACAAGAGGAATAGAACATAAGAACATAAGATATAGGAGCAGGAGTAGGCCATATGGCTCCTCGAGCCTGCTCCGCCGTTCAATAAGATCATGGCTGATCTTCAACCTCAACTCCATTTTCCCGCCCGATCCCCATATCCCGACTAACCTCCTTTCTGGTTGGGTCGACACCTTCAGGCAGTTGATGTCTTTGTTTATTGATCAGGACCTCTGGAGGGTAGCACTTGTAAGAGGCCACCTTGCTTTCCGAGTCCATCACATTCAAATCCTGCGTTAAAAAAGATGTTATTAATAATTGGATTTGGATTTTTTTTCCCCCAATATCTCTTCATTAAAGACATTTTGTTCCCCTCTGTGCGTTTCTTAAGATGGGTTTCTTATCTCCATTTTAGGTGGCCCTGTCACATAACATTATGCTCACTGTGCCACCTACAGATGCAATACCCTTGGCATGTAGAGCCCACGCATAATAGATTATACTGGAGAATTGGAAAAGTTGACCAAGGCAAGTGGTTCACTGTGATGAAGGGTTCAAATACCAGGGGACACAAGAAGTAAGAAAGGGGGAACTTTCTCACACAAAGGGTAATCGAGATGTGGAATAAATGACCAGGAAAGGGCAATGAAGTATTAATGGGTTCAAGAGGCAAATGGCTGTAGAGAGAAGAGATTGAGAGATGTGGTGAAAAGGCGGGAAAGTGAGATTGATCTATGAAAAAAATGTGTTTTTTGAGCCTAATTACCTTTTTTGTTCCTAAAAATTATCTACGACTCAGAAGTGGCATTTTATGGTAATATAAGACATGATAAAGAACAAGTCACAGACAGAGGAATGAAACCACAGCTCATTCTATTTCAGTTTGTGATTTGCAAAGACCCAGATACGATTAGAACGTCCCCATCTGCCCAAGGCCCAGGAGGCTGGACACCATGAGTTTGAAAAGAGTATGAGAGAAGATGAGGTAAATCAACAAGCAGGTGAAGGCAAACTTGAGTTTTAAAAGCCAGAAGATTGTAAGAGGAAGTGAAATGGAGGGAGGTAAAGAGTTTTGTAGTATTGAGGTATTGGAAAAGAATGATTTAGAATAGTAGATTACAATGAATCTTAATTTCAACACAGTAAGAATACAGGGAGGGAGAAGATGAGGTATTTGGAGACTAGGAGGAGCTGCATAAGAATATAAGATGATACTTACTGCTGTGATCTGGGTACTTGCAGCAGCGTTTCCAAGCTCTTTTTTCAACTGTTCATAAGTTTTACCTCCCTGAAGAAGACAAAAAAAACATAAATCCAGTGTTTAACTACATGCTTTTAAAAACATTTCTCCTCTTGCTGTGTTTACATCTTTCTTCATTATTGAATAATGGGGACAGACAGATTAAGTGAGTGAGCAAAACTGTGGCAGATGGAGTTTAATGTGGGAAAGTGTGAGGTCTTCCATTTTGGATCTGAGAAAGACAAATAGGAATATTTTCTTAATGGTGAGAGATTAATAACTTTGGAGGAGCAAAAAAAAACCCGCGACCTCTACCACCTAGAAGGACAAGGGCAGCAGGCGCATGGGAACAACACCACCTGCACGTTCCCCTCCAAGTCACACACCATCCCGACTTGGAAATATATCGCCGTTCCTTCATTGTCGCTGGGTCAAAATCCTGGAACTCCCTTCCTAACAGCACTGTGGGAGAACCGTCACCACACAGACTGCAGCGGTTCAAGAAGGCGGCTCACCACCACCTTCTCAAGGGCAATTAGGGATGGGCAATAAATGCCGGCCTTGCCAGCGACGCCCACATCCCGTGAACGAATAAAAAAAAAAAGAGATTTGGGAGTCCATGTACACAAATCACTAAAAGCTAGTGCACAGGTACAAAAAGCAATCAAAACAGCTAATGGAAATGTTGGCTTTTATCTCAAGGGGGCTGGAATACAAAGAGGAGGAAGTTATGCTTCGGTTGTGCAGAGCCTCGGTCAGACCCCATCTGGAGTTACTGCATTCAGTTCTGGGCACCGCACCTCAGGAAGGATATAGTGGCCTTGGAGGGGGTGCAGGCAAATTCACCAGAATTATACCGGGGCTAAAAGAGTTAAATGATAAGGACAGGTTGCATAGACTTGGCTTCCCTTGAGTTTAGAAGGTTGAGGGATGATTAAATCAAAGTATTTAAAATGATTAAGGGATTCCATTGGGTAGATACAGAGAAACTATTTCCTCTGGTGGGGGAATCCAGAACAAGAAGGAATAATCTTAAAATTAGAGCTAGGCCAATTAGGAGTGAAATCAGGAAGTACTTTTTCACACAAAGAGTAGTGGAAATCTGAAACTCTCTCTCCCAAAAGGCTGTGGATGATGCAATTGAAATTTTCAAGACTGAAATCAATAGATTTTTGTTGGGTAAGGGTATCAAGGGATATAGAGCAAAGATGAATAAATGGAGTTCAGGTACAGATCAGCCCATGATCTAATAGAATGGCAGAAATGCCTCAAGGAGCTGAATGGCCTCCTCCTGTTCCTATGTTAGGTTGGGTGGGCTGGGTGAGTTTGATTTTAGGCTGGGTAAGTTAGAGTTCTAGAGGAATAAGCTTGATGGGTTGAAATGGCCTTTTCCTGTCCTTGATTCTTTCTCGTGTTTTGAAATTGAACACAGTATGGTGAGGTCTGATCAGCACATTATGAAGCCTTAGTATTACCTCTGTATACTTCTATTCCACTGTTCTGGTTATATATCCCAGCATTGTGTAGCTTTTGTAACTTCTCCACCACACTGTCTAGACACTGGACGTGACGTGTCCACTATTATTCCCAGGTCCTTTGTGTTAATTATACAATGAATGGAATTGCATTAAGTCTCACAGTTTCTTTTAACAAATGTACAATACTTTACATCAGTCTGATTTGTCTGCTCAATTGCAAAACTGCTCCAAATCTTTTTGGAAACCTTTTACTGCCTCCTCTGATTCCATTGCTTTCCCTGAGTTAGTATTACCCTCTGTAGTGAACGCTTCTAGAAAATATCCATTAATATTTCAACCATTTAATCTTTAACCACTACTAGCTTTACTCTTTCAGCTGCCTCTCTAACTGTCCTTATCCTGTTCTAAGATTTGTTCAGTATGCTGCTTAATGTCTCTGGGATATTGTGTGCCTCTAGCATCATTTTTAATCTGTTTCCCCATACTTTTACTGAGTTCTCTCCTTTCTTTTCCCTGTAGGCTTTGCACAGATAGTTGCTCTCCCCTATATCACTGGAAGTCTATTATACAGAGTTCAAAAGCTCCTTACACTCCATTTGCTTATGTCCCATGCCACAAACCAGCCGGTGAAAGTTGGTGGCTCAAAGCCCTGTTTGACGATGAATATGGGTGTGTTGAGGTCCCGGTCGCTGGGGTGCGTCTTCAGATAGTCCTGTGCCGTGACCAGGGTCTCCTTCCTTTCTACCTCATTTGCCTCTTTGCCGATCCACAGAAAAATCTGGAACAAAAGGAACGATGATGAGGAGGAGGAAGGCAAGGAGGAGGATGATGAAAGAGATGAAGTCAGACTCAAGCCCGCAGGAGTTCCTGCAGAGACCTCCAGCTCCGTGCTTCTGTGCCCCAAATCCCCCCCAACTCACTCTGTGCACCACTTACTCCTTCACTCCCATGCACCAGCTCAGATACTTTCCCCTTGGTGGGGGGGGATTAGATAGTGGTAGTGAGGACATGATAATGGGTGATTCACAGAGCACAAGGGAGCAGGAGGTGTGGGAAGTGGGTGAAGGAAAAGAAGGGAATGGGAACATGGTGGGTAACTGTGATTAGAGCTATTTGCTCATGTGGAGGGTAAATACTGATATGGACTGTAACCCCAGGAATGAGTCTATCAGGAGGAGAGAGGGTGAAGGGAGAAAATCAAAGAGTAAAACTAAGGGGTGGGGGGAAATCTAACTGTCATAATTGGGAGGGCGATTTGAACATTATCTAGAGCTGGGTAATCAGTCTATAATTCAACCCTGGAATGGAAGTCTTTTCTTTGACAGTCACTGATAGTTCCTTAATGGAATAACATTGGGACGACACCAAGTCAGCTTGCTGTATCCAAGGTTACAGCACAATAGTTGATTGTTTCCATAACTACATTATTTTAAAACAATAATACTTTCTGTGCCCGAAGTGCCCACAGTGTTAGCAGTGAGCACTCCCCTGGCAGTGCGGGTATGCCCTTCTTAAGGTTTGTTAGGATGCATTGGTGGTGCAGACTAGAGGGAGCTTTACTCTAACCTGGAAGTTCTGGATGCTGACACTGGGTGATCTCCATTCCTCACCTGGATCAGCACAGAATGATCACAAAAGTATTTAAATAGGAGGGGGGGGGGGGGGGGGGGGGGAAGAGGGAGGGAGCTGTTTAGTAAACAGCTGCCGGGTGTGAGTAGTTCAGATGCTTTGTTCATACGGTATGCGTGCAGATTAAGTGCCCAAGTGGGGACGTTTGAATTAATTGCCTACATACTGAGACTGACAACTTTAACCAGCTCTGTCCTGAGCCTCAAAGTAGGACAAGCTCAGGAAGAAGACTCTCGCCTAAGTGGGAAAAACTGACCCTTCATCACGCTCATCCTGCAATAAGCCGGTCCCTGATTGGTTGAGCAGGAACATGAGGCCTGCAACCTCATCTTCAGGCTATCACTTAAGTGCGTTTCCATTGGTTGATCCTTTTCACCTGATCCCATGTATCCAGGAGCATGATATCATCTTCGCTGAGGTCATCTTGGCTGAAGTTTGCAACCTCGTTTACAATGAATCGCCCTGTTTTATTGGAGCACTCGAACAGACGAGACTGAAAATCCAAATCTTCCTCTTGCAGCCTGTGCAGGAATGGAAGGACTCTTCATCAGGGACAGAAACAACTTGAAGAGCAAGACCACTGTTCCATTCCCCCCCCCCCCCCCCCCCGCCCCCCCCCCCCGCTCAATTGTTTCCCTTCCTCTCCTGAAGGCTCAGAAAGTACTGCACTGCTGGGTCTGTTACAAAGCCAGGCAGCAGTGAGTATTCCCAGGGTCTCATTGACTGGCCATTCCAAAATGCCAACCAATAAAATGAATAGACCTCCTGTCACTGATATCATGAAACGGTGGGAAGGACAAAGAGCTGAAATGGGTATCCATGAAACCTAATCTTGGAAAAAGTTCTGGTGATGGTGACTCCTGCTGGTCTCCTGACCCAAAATCCAAAGTCCTGACTCCTGCTGGTCTCCTGACCCAAAGTCCAAAGTCCTGACTCCTGCTGGTCTCCTGACCCAAAGTCCAAAGTCCTGACTCCTGCTGGTCTCCTGACCCAAAGTCCTGACTCCTGCTGGTCTCCTGACCCAAAGTCCTGACTCCTGCTGGTCTCCTGACCCAAAGTCATGACTCCTGCTGGTCTCCTGACCCAAAGTCCTGACTCCTGCTGGTCTCCTGACCCAAAGTCCTGACTCCTGCTGGTCTCCTGACCCAAAGTCCTGACTCCTGCTGGTCTCCTGACCCAAAGTCCTGACTCCTGCTGGTCTCCTGACCCAAAGTCCTGACTCCTGCTGGTCTCCTGACCCAAAGTCCTGACTCCTGCTGGTCTCCTGACCCAAAGTCCTGACTCCTGCTGGTCTCCTGACCCAAAGTCCTGACTCCTGCTGGTCTCCTGACCCAAAGTCCTGACTCCTGCTGGTCTCCTGACCCAAAATCCAAAATCCTGACTCCTGCTGGTCTCCTGACCCAAAGTCCTGACTCCTGCTGGTCTCCTGACCCAAAATCCTGACTCCTGCTGGTCTCCTGACCCAAAATCCTGACTCCTGCTGGTCTCCTGACCCAAAGTCCTGACTCCTGCTGGTCTCCTGACCCAAAGTCCAAAGTCCTGACTCCTGCTGGTCTCCTGACCCAAAGTCCAAAGTCCTGACTCCTGCTGGTCTCCTGACCCAAAGTCCTGACTCCTGCTGGTCTCCTGACCCAAAGTCCTGACTCCTGCTGGTCTCCTGACCCAAAGTCCTGACTCCTGCTGGTCTCCTGACCCAAAGTCCTGACTCCTGCTGGTCTCCTGACCCAAAGTCCTGACTCCTGCTGGTCTCCTGACCCAAAGTCCTGACTCCTGCTGGTCTCCTGACCCAAAGTCCTGACTCCTGCTGGTCTCCTGACCCAAAGTCCTGACTCCTGCTGGTCTCCTGACCCAAAGTCCTGACTCCTGCTGGTCTCCTGACCCAAAGTCCTGACTCCTGCTGGTCTCCTGACCCAAAGTCCTGTCTCCTGCTGGTCTCCTGACCCAAAGTCCTGTCTCCTGACCCAAAGTCCTGTCTCCTGACCCAAAGTCCTGTCTCCTGACCCAAAGTCCTGTCTCCTGACCCAAAGTCCTGTCTCCTGACCCAAAGTCCTGTCTCCTGACCCAAAGTCCTGTCTCCTGACCCAAAGTCCTGTCTCCTGACCCAAAGTCCTGTCTCCTGACCCAAAGTCCTGTCTCCTGACCCAAAGTCCTGTCTCCTGACCCAAAGTCCTGTCTCCTGACCCAAAGTCCTGTCTCCTGACCCAAAGTCCTGTCTCCTGACCCAAAGTCCTGTCTCCTGACCCAAAGTCCTGTCTCCTGACCCAAAGTCCTGTCTCCTGACCCAAAGTCCTGTCTCCTGACCCAAAGTCCTGTCTCCTGACCCAAAGTCCTGTCTCCTGACCCAAAGTCCTGTCTCCTGACCCAAAGTCCTGTCTCCTGCTGGTCTCCTGATCTGAAGCCCTGACTCTTGGTCTCCTACCTGATGGCTTCACTCCTTACCACTATGGCATGACCCCTTCTGCAAAGGGTCATGTATGGACAACAGCTAGGGATGGCAATGATGCCCATCCCTTGGTTGAACAGCCCATTGTCACTCACTGTTTAGGTGGAGAATGGACACTTGGGCAAGGTAGCATCGAAGAGTCCCCGCCCAAGGAACTTCACCTTAGCTTTGAAGAAGAGGCGTAAGGGGAATAATAGTTGGGGGAAATGACCGTTACCTTTTGTCATTTGCGTAAGGTGCCTTTCCACCAAGTGCTTCCCAGAATATCAGTGGTTCTTGGCCCTCAGCAATGATGTTCTCGTTTCCATTAGCAACAATGGCAGCCAATTCTTTTGCCATTGCACGTTCATCCCCACTGGATCCCTAGATACAGGAAGAAAGAGGAATATCAGAAATACGTCCCTTAAAGAACTTCCAGTGGTAACATTCCACCTCTCTGGCACTGTTTCATTTAACAATGTCTGTTTACCTCTGAGAGCTGTCATTGAATCTGGTCCAAAATATAGGATGAAGGTCTTTACTCCTCCTGTGGCTGTTTGCTATTTGCTGTACAAAGGGAGATTACTCAAGTGATCTCTGCCCATCCTTCCAGCACAAAAATAACCTAACACTGAGCACCAATCAATAGTAATTCAGCGAATCTCATTCAGAAAGGTCATGAGGATAGAGAGTGTGGGAGATGAAATAACCTTCTTGGAGTGAGTGGGGGACAGTTTGATTGTTTATTACCTGTCAGGATTTGAACAAAAGACTTTTAGGGTGAACTCCACTCTCCTGTGCTCCCTGAGAGAATTCATGCTCAAAGGCAGCCTGGGTTGGAGACATGGCTACAACACAGTATTGGTGGTTCCCTGACCTGCTCTCCCTTCAAGTACAGCTCCCGGCTGGGATTGTAGGATCGGTGAATATACCCTATATCCGTAATCCCCCCTTTCCAATCCTCTCCTCAAGGAGTTGGCTCTTTTTGGGGTACAGTCTCCCTCCATTACCTCACCCGCCTAGGGTTGCCAACCCTCCAGGACTGTCCTGGAGTCTCCAGGAATTGAAAATTAATCTCCAGGACACTGCTTCATTTTCGTTGAAAACTTTCATTTATTGGTTATAAAACTGCTGGAGATGGGAAAAAAGGCTGTTTGACTGACAGTCAAGAATCATCCAATTTCGTAACTGAATCTTTTCACTTTCCAATTGGCACGGGAAGGCAGTGGATGGACCAATGGTAGTAGTGTGGGGAGGGGGCGGCTCAAGGTCATGTGATGAAACCTCCAGGAATTCACCCAACTAGAGTTGGCAACCCTAAACCCACCCTGTATGTGTGAGCGAGTGTCGGCAAGTTATTACTTTTGTGAGCAGCATCACAGAAGAGCCTGACCCTGCCCTCATCTGACTGACATCTCCAGCAGGAATCACTGGTTAGCGATAGCCCAGGGATGCTGCAGCCAATTGTTCCTGCTGGGAACAGCCTTCAGCACAGACCAGGGATTGAACTTCCAAACCAGGCTGTTCAATAACCAACTGAGCCAACAGGGGGAGCTCTGAATGTTATCCATATATACCTCACTGATAATGTGTGACTTGTGGTTTAAAGTCCTTTACCTTCCCACACCACAGGTAGCAATTTGTCTCTGTCTTTAGAAGAAAGACATCATTTGAGTTGAAGGATGAAGCGTAGGCCGGGACCTCGATCGCCTTGGTATTAGACTTATCAGAGCCGTGAATCTGAAAGAGTCTGACAGGCGGCTCTGGCTGGTTGCTGCTCTTCCTCGAGGTGCCACCCTAACAAAGGAACAAAAAGTACACTTTATAAATACGCAGGGTAACTATCTTATTTAAAAAGGCAGTCCCTCTATGCAAAAAGTGGTTGACAAACATTTCGATGTTGGGGAGAGAGAAGAGCCAGGCGAGTGGTGGGTCATTTTTGTCATGTGCAAGTGACCCGACAGCACAGTTCAAAATCGTTTCCATTAGGGCGTCATGGGCTTGAAGAAAAAATTCACCCAGCGTTTGTTTGCGAGGACAATGTCCCCTTAAAAAGCAATGAGGAGAAATCACATTGTCTGTATGCTAATATCACACAGTGAGAATTCAACTCACAAATAGAATCATAGACTCAAATAGAACCATACAGCATAGATTGAGGCCATTTGGCCCATCGTGTCTGTGCTGTCTCATTGCTGGGGCAATCCAAAACTGATCCCACTGCCCTATACTCCTCCCATAGCTCTGTATGTGTGAGAAAATAGAATTAGTGGGTATTCTACCCCACAAAGTAAACCTCCTTTCCCCCATTTACTGTAAACAGCATTCTATCCAAATATTATCACATTAAACTGAAGTTTAAAGTGAAAAGTTTAAATCAATTCCTTATATCCAATTTTATATACACATCTGTGGTTACTGGTTTTTGACCACCTAAAGCGAATATAGTGATACAAATCAGTCAGAAGGTTAAACCTTTACAGTTAGTAGTAGTTGGCTAACTAAGATAGATGAAAGTATACAGTTCAGGCAATGGCAGGAGACAGTAGTGGCAGTCTAGAGATCTTTGTTGTGTCTTTTCTTTTTCAATTTTGTTCCCTTTATGGTTGCATTATACCAGAGACCATAATATACCTGGTAATCTAAGGTTTAATCCCATACTAGTCCCCATTATACCAGAGACTTACTTCAAAGATGATCACTTTGCCCTTGAAGATGGTCATGAAGTGTCGTGGCTCCTTGCCCATGATGACCCAAATCTGCACTGGTTCACCACCAAACTTCTGGTCCAGCTCGACTGCATGAAATGCTGAGGCAGTCAACTCATCCTGAGTGGCATGACGACCCTAGGATTGGAGGCACTAACCTGGTTAAACTACCTGTAAACCACAAGTCATTCCTCACTATGTGTCTAAACCAGCAGTTTAAAAAAAACACTTGATTTTCAATGACCAAAACCCCGCACAACATACTTATCCTTTTCAGTGAGGTTGGCATGGTAACCATAGCCCCACTGACTCAAGTCAAGCAGCAGATGTTAATCATTACAGACATTGTGCTACCGTTTACCTCTTCCCAGGAGGACGTGGTTCCAAAGGTGCCTTCAGCCTTCTGGTATCTCACCCAAGTGGACGTTCTTCATGTGCGGGTCCAGACAACCAGTGTCATAGGATATTCGACCGTGGGGTACATGACCACCAAGCCCAATCCTGTCGTTACCCAACCCCCAAGCACACTTTCCAGCATGAGTCGCTGGAAAAGGAATCAGAAGCAGGAACCTCACTAGCACAGTTTGACTCGGGATATTACTGAATTAACTCATGCTTCGAGCACACTTTTTTTTAAAATGCAAAAATCACTTTGAGTTGACAGTGTGGTCTATATACAAGGTAATAATTACTTTTCCCCCTATGATGCGGCCTATATGCAGCGGCAGCCTATACACATGTCAATACAGAAGCTCACACATATCTCCTGGGGATAAAAGAAAGAAAAAAAGAAAGACTTGCACTTCTATAGAGCCTTTCAGGACCTCAGAACGTTCCAAAGCGCTTTACAGCCAATGAAGTACTTTTAAACTGTAGTCACTGTTGTAATGTAGGAAACGTGGCAGCCAATTTGTTCACAGCAAGATCCCACAAACAGCAATATGATAATGACCAGATAATCTGTTTTATAGTGATGTTGGTTGAGGGATAAATATTGGCCCCAGGATACTGGGAAGAAGTTCCCTGCTCTTCTTCAAAATAATGCCCTGAGATCTTTTACGTCCACCTGAGAGGGCAGACAGGGCTTCGGTTTAATGTCCCATCTGAAAGATGGCACTTCCGACAGTGCAGCACTCCCTCGGTACTGCACTGGAGTGTCAGCCTAGATTAACCGGCTCAAGTCTTAGGAGTGAGACTTGAACCCACGTCCATCTGACTCAAGAGGCAAGAGTGCTACCCACCGACCCACAGCTGACACCTTGAACATACCTTCTACATATGATATTTATTGGTTCAAGTGATGGCAAAAGCTCACACATGGGTACCTCCTCAGATGCATCATATTCCGTTGGTTCAAATCATGACTGTGATTGACACATACGTCTCCTAGCTACACATTTCTATTCATTTCTTCAATCCTCGGGCGTTCTCCCACACCTCTCAGATAGAATGCAAAAGCCCAGTGCCTTGACAATTTGTGGCTTGCAAATCAGAAATCAAAGGTGTAGCCAAACTGCTCACTCGGCATTCTGTAACGTGAATCTGAGTCGGAAGTCCGCTGCAGTGTAGTTTTGGTGTGTTTAGTTGTGTTCTCTCACTCTTCAGTCTTACCTGCCAAATATAGAGGATAAAATGCTGCTTCCTGTTCACTTGGTATGTGTAGAGAATCAGATAGCAGTCACCACCATAGAAGAAGCCATGACTCTTGGGCTCTACGGGGGCCAGTTCAAGGTTCTCTACTCTCCAAACCTGCAAAGACAATATGGATCTATGGTCATGTGAAGAGCAGGGCGGGAAATGACCAAACAGCTCCATCAAACCCACCCCATCCAGATACGATGCTACCATGTACACCATTCAGCCACCCCTTAACCGGGCAATCTCCAGGGAGAGGAGAAAACCTGCAACCAATTTCGGAAAAACTATGGCATATTACTCTCCGGGCCCTTAGGCAATGATAGAATCGTAGAATTTTACAGCACAGAAGTAGTCCATTCGGCCAATCATGCCTGTGCCAACTCTCTGAAAGATCTATCAACTTTGTCCCTTTCCCCTGCCCTTTTAAGATTTTCCTTTCTGAAATATTTATTCACTTCCCTTTTAAAAACTATTATGGATTCTGCTTCCACCACTGTTTCTGGTGGGTAGTCCAACCAAGTAAGGCTCCAGGAGATCGCCCGTAGCCTATTTCTCAACATCATTTCAGCTAACAACTATACAAACACACAAAAAGGACGGGAAAAGACCATCTAAGCAGGAAATGAGTGGTAAATTGTAACCTGGGGTGTCATTATACCACAGGCTTGAGACTGGTAGCTGCTAAGAGCGACACGGAGCTGGCAGGGCGGAGATTAATGCCGGCTTCATGACCAGAGAAAATGGAGGGCATCTAAATGAGGCACCTGGCTCTCTGCTGGAATCAAAACTATTCAGAATGGAGTTTAAAAAGTTATAGTGCAGCTGGTACAAAATCAGAATGATGTCAGATTACTTCTCCTCACAATACTTGCCTTATTCAATTGAGGTGACTTCACTCCCGAATTGTACTTCAGTTTGTTTTGGCACAAAGCCACTTTGCAGCATTTGGTTACTGGTCTATTGAACTGGAAGCAGGTGCAATGAGGCAGCGGTACAGCACTGGATTAAAGACCTGATGACCCACACCCCAACCGTCCCCCTCAAAAGAAGCACCAACTGGTGTATATGGGTGACAAAAAACAAGCTTTGCTCAGACTTGAAGAGGTTCTTAAGCAACAAATGGGAGCCATTGGGAAGACACGGGTTCTGATTCCCCATTAAGCAAGTTGACATTTAACTAGAAATAGGAGAAAATTAGGGGAAAGAGGATTGATTAACAATTTTTTTGTCTTCACTCTGATCCATCCATCAATCCACCTCTCCATCTGTGCACTCCATCCATTTCTCCATCCATCTGCTCATCTGTCCATCTATCCACATCTCCATCCACCTATCCATCCATCTGTTCATCCTTCCAGTCACCTCTCCATCCATCAATCCATCTAATCATCTGCTCCCCATTCGTTCATCTCTCTATCTGTCCACCGATCTCTCTATCCATCCATATATCCATCTATCTACCTCTCCATCCATCAATCCATCTAATCATCTGGCCCCCATCCGTTCATCTCTCTATCTGTCCTTGGTCTCTCCATCCCTCTATCCATCCACCTGCCCATTCATCCACTCAACTGCCTCTCCGTCCATCCATCCATCTCTATATTTTATATCTCTCTCAATATCAGTATCAGTAATAATGGTATTGTACCTCTGTTTCTCCTGTGCCATCATCAACCATCCTCTCTTGAGCTGCCATCTCTGGGATGGCATGCATTAGGGTGACATCAAACTTCTGTTGGCTAACCTTGGCTGGAAAACAATAATAGGTCAAAGTGAAAGATCATCAATATCATTAACTCCTAAGGAGTATGGTGTACTTGGATTTAAAAAAAAGCTCCATCATTAGAAAAAACTGTCAAAGTTATTCCACCTCTCCACACATTCCTGCTCAACATCTGAAAGATTACTACTGCACATACTCACCAACTTTACCAACTGTGTATGTTTTTCCTAAGCCCACTGTCTGCTCCTTTACTGTCCATTTCTTGAAAAGCTGTTTGAACATGGCTGACTCAGCTCCATCATTCACAGTCTCAATGTTAGTGGTGTTTGGATAGCCCTTCATCTTAATAAACTTCTACATTAGATAACAGAATCCATCAGTGAATATATATATTTTAATCATTTGTGTATAGAAACTAACCGAACATCTGCCTGCAGGTCAATTTGGTTCAGTTCATAAATTCAAAGCAGTGATAGGTACGGTAAGTATACAAGCACAAGCAAATCAGGAGCTAGAACCAGGCTGATTTTTCACCTTTCTAGCTTAGCAGGCACTGAGGCAAATGGTTTTCTCCCAATTGAGATACACTAACTCAGCACAGACCAGTGAATGAACCTCATCTCAACGAGACCTCAGGGCAACTGCAGACATGTTTTTAGGGCTAGAGAGGAATTAGCCAGGGTTGCGGTTCTTGATCACTATCCTATGAGCCCCGCTGGGAAGTGAGCACGTGTGGACATTAGGCAAGGCAGAATAGGATTAGGCTGGGCTTTGATGTTCCCATGGTTAAATAGCCTGCCAGCACTCACTATCTAATGGCCACTTGGGGAGATACAGAAGGCAGCTGGTGCCTGTTGATTCAGAGCTTTCAGGAGAACGGGGGAGATAAAACATATTTTCTTACTTCCCTTGCTGCTTCTTGATGCCTTGAGGATCCAACCAAGATTGGGAACTAACCTTCTGGAACAACTCGGCACTCGAAACATAGGTCCATCCCACGGAACAGATGACCAGCCATTTAGACAGAGCTCTAGACATTGCAGACTTTTAGACTGTAATTACCAGAGGTCTGGACTCGCAGACTGTTAGACTGTACTTACCAGAGGTCTGGACATTGCAGACTGCTAGACTGTACTTACCACACCTCTAGACATTGCAGACTGCTAGATTGTACTTACCACACCTCTAGACATTGCAGACTGCTAGACTGTACTTACCAGAGCTCTAGACATTGCAGACTGTTAGACTGTACTTACCACACCTCTAGACATTGCAGACTGTTAGACTGTACTTACCAGAGCTCTAGACATTGCAGACTGCTAGACTGTACTTACCACACCTCTAGACATTGCAGACTGTTAGACTGTACTTACCAGAGCTCTAGACATTGCAGACTGCTAGATTGTACTTACCACACCTCTAGACATTGCAGACTGTTAGACTGTACTTACCAGAGCTCTAGACATTGCAGACTGCTAGACTGTACTTACCACACCTCTAGACATTGCAGACTGTTAGACTGTACTTACCAGAGCTCTAGACATTGCAGACTGTTAGACTGTACTTACCACACCTCAAGACATTGCAGACTGTTAGACTGTACTTACCACACCTCTAGACATTGCAGACTGTTAGACTGTACTTACCACACCTCTAGACGTTGCAGACTGTTAGACTGTACTTACCACACCTCTAGACATTGCAGACTGTCAGACTGTACTTACCAGAGCTCTAGACATTGCGGCTTGTTTCTCCGCCTTTGCAGCCCCTTTTCCCTTCCAGACATAAATCTTAGTTCCACCCTGGTTTAGTACGTAGCAGTCCTGGAAGATATTGAACAATTTCACATTATTAAATGCAAGACCTCAGTTAGAAGTAATATATCTATCTATAATATGTTAAATTCAGTACTTGGGGTGCATGTTTCATTGAAAATTCCTATGTAAACCAGGTCTTATGGGAAAACTCATTATAAAAGTGTCCACATTTTTGCAATTAACAGGTGGCGCTGCAATAGGACTTTCAATGTTGGAGGTACCATACCTTGGCTGTCACACAACACCCACTGTTTTAGTGAATGTCCTACATAACCAGAGCATGTGACAAGTGGTTTAACGTGTCAGTGTCACCAATAAATAGGTGCCTAAAGAAGGACGAAGGCTGTGCGGAGTACTCACGTCGTGATTCAGCATGTCCTGGATGAGAGGCTGTGTGGCAACTTCAGTCACCTTCATTTGTCCGTCAGCATCTGAAACACTGAGTGATAAAGGCAGCTCATTTTTGTTTGTTTCTAACTCTTTACCTGTTTGTAGCCACTACTTTACTGAATTCTATACAGTATGTCATACAAAATAATGCAGCAGTGCACTAACTCACCTTGCCACGGAATGATATACAGGCCCCACCATTCACTGTATAATATCTACAGCATCTCCTATGACCCTGCCATTTGTCACTCTCTGCCCTGACACCCATCACTGCTGGAGAAAACAACAAAATCTTACACCCAGAATGGAATAATATCACCACAAGTGCCATCCACGATGTTATAATGAACAGCAAAGGCTGCAGTATATTTAAGGATGTGATATGTCTCAGGGATGAGATGATGTTGATTAAACAGCTCAACATTTGCCCATCTGGTTTATGACATTTTATGAACCTCTATTTATAATGCATTCCACCTGTGCTACTCTGTATGTAACCATCTCCATGTGTGCTATTATGCATGTAACACATTCCACAAGTGCTGTTTTATATGTGACATACCCCTCGTGTATGCTATCCTTTATATAACATTCTCCATGTGTACTATCCTATATATAACATGCTCCACACAAGTGACATCCCACATATAACATGCTCCACATGTGATATCCCATATATAACATGCTCCACATGTGATATCCCACATATAACATGCTCCACATGTGATATCCCATATATAACATGATCTACATGTGATATCCTATATATAACATACTCCAAATACATGATACCCTATATATAACATGGTCCATGCGTGATATCCCATATATAACATGTTCCATGTGATAGCCTATATATGTCATGCTTCATATATGTACTATTCTATATATAACATGTTCCACACATGTGATATCCTATTTAAAACACTCTACACGTTTGCTATTTTATATGTAACCCACTCCCAGCGATCTGTTACTCTATATGGGTTCACTTATACTCTTACTGGTAGAGGCTAATGTTGGTTTTCTGACAATGATCTGCTTTTTCATCGGGTGTCGATGGGTTTATTTTCTTGGTCCTTTCGCCAAGGAGGTTTATTACAACCTTCATCAGCTCAGGAGAATTCTGTTCCTGGTCGCCTTCGATCACCCCGATCTTTGCACGTCCACCTCGCTCCCGATCTCGAATGTCCTTAGCGAGCTGCATACCCTATAGAGGGGACAAATGGAGTTCAAAGAAATATTAACAACCAGTCATTGTGACGGAGATCTGATAGAGATAGAAAGACTTGCATTTGTACAGCACCTTTCACGGCTTCAGGATGTCCCAAAGCGCTTTACAGCTATGAAGTACTTTTGGAAGTGTAGTCACTGTTGTAATGTAGGAAACACAGCAGGCAATTTGCGCACAGCAAGATCCCACAAACAGCAATGAGATAATGACCAGAGAATCTGTCTTAGTGATGTTGGTTAAGGGATAAATATTGGCCAGGACACCAGGGAGAACTTTCCTGCTCTTCTTCGAAATAGTGCCATGGGATCTTTTACATTCACCTGAGAGGGCAGGCGGGGCCTCAGTTTAACGTCTCATCTGAAAGACTCCCTCAGTACTGCACTGGAGTATCACCCTAGATTATGTGCTCAAGTCTCTGGAGTGGGGCTTGAACCCACAACCTTCTGACTCTGAGGCAACAGTCATACCACTGAGCCATGGCTGACAGTGCAGAGGGCCACTGGCAGAAGAAGCCTGGTATCTGATTATGCAGCCAGCACAAGGAAGCACAGCAGCCATTTTGCACCAGCACCACCCACAAACAGCAATGAGATGAATGATGAGATAATCTGTTTATGGTGGTATTGGTTAAGGGATGACTGTTGGCTCAGGACATTGGGAGAACTCCCTGTTCTTCTTCAAATAGTGCTATGGGATCTTCAACATCCAACAGGCTATCAGGGCCTTAGTTTAACGTCTCAGCCAAAGGATAGCACCTCCAACAATGCAGCAATCCCTCAGTAGTGCACTGAAGTGAAAATACAGGGAATTTACCCTACGAGAAAGATCCAGAATATTATGTACTCAAGGTTCTCATAAAAGCATAGGAAGAATTCACTGTCAAGTAACAATCTACCTTCAGTCGTTCCATTCTATTACTCTCCGGTCCATTCCACTGTATTATGACTTTGCCAATATCCAGCAGGAATACATCACCCAAGTTGTAACTCTGCCAACGCATTTCAACCTGTAAAAGACATAACGCACGTTAGAATGATCTCAACCCAGTACCAGAAACCAATGAATAGTTAAAAGGTTGGGCAGCAGTGTCAGCTGTGCTGTGGAGTCAGGGCTTGAAGGTGTTCACTCAGCCTTTCACCTTTCTGGGGTGGATAAAGTGAACACCACAGGGTGTGTGGAGAAATGGGCGGCAGTAAGGACCCAGCTCTTGCTGTTTGATAATGGAGATAAACACCACACCCAATGGGTGTTTCACACTTAATGGAAACCCACTAGGAGTGAAATCAGGGAGCACTTCTTCACACAAAGGGTAGTGGAAATCTGGAACTCTCTCCCCCAAAAAGCTGTTGATGCTGGGGAACAATGGAGCTTTCAAGACTGAGATCGATAGATTTTTGTTGGGTAAAGGTATCAAGGTATATGGAGCAAAGGTGGGTAAATGGAGTTGAGATACAGATCAGCCATGATCTGATTGAATGGCAGAACAGGTTTGAGGGACTGAATGGCCTCCTCCTGTTCCTATGTAAAAGGCTCGCGGGGGCTGGATGGCCTCCTCCTGTTCCTGTGTAACAGGCTCGAAGGGGCTGAATGGCCTCCTCCTGTTCCTATGTAACAGGCTTGAGGGACTGAATGGCCTCCTCCTGTTTCTATGTTCCTACCTTTCATCCTCCACAGCCAATCTGACAGTGTGGCACACCCTCTTACTTTGGTGAGGTTGAGAAAACACCATGTTGTGAGTCCAGCCCACACCCAAGCCATGACCCTGATCCAATGGGTAAGTTCAGGCCCACCTGGCTGCAGTTGGTGCTCGGGGGACAGTCTTACCTCAGTAGCAGTGACGTTCTTCTTTCCTTTCACGTGGAGGAGACGTCGAACATTGTAAATGTTGGTTTCCACGTGCTTCATTCCAGAGGCCACACCCCCTTTCTTGTAGCTGCAAGAAACAGACATTGTCAGGGAAACGTAGGGAGAGTGCGACATTGCACCTGGCCAATGCTACAGACAATGTAGAATAGTGGGATACATGATCCAAAAGGAATAAAGATAAAGAAAAGGCTGCTTGGCTCATTTAGAAAGAAAAAACTTGCATTTATATAGCGCCTTTCACATCCTCAGGATGTCCCAAAGCTGGTCGGTCAGCATGGTGGTGGAGAACACCAACGTGTAGTGCTGCAGACTTGAGGGGAGGAGGTTCAAAACCCCCTTCCCATTCTACTGAGTTGTCAATCTCTAAGTGGGACAGACTAAGGACAGAACTAGCAGGCTATCCATGAGGCACTTTGGACCATCAGAAGCAGCAGAATTGTACACCACCAACACAATCTGTAACCTCATGGCCTTGGCACATCCCTCACTCCTTGATCACCGTCAAGCCAGGAACCCAGCCCTGGTTCAATGCGGAGTGTAGAATGGTATACCAGGAGCAGCACCAGGCATACCTTAGAATGAGGTACAAACCGAGTGAAGCTACTACACAACGCTACCTATATGCGAAACAGCAAAAGCTGAAGGCTATAGACAGAGCAAAGCAGACCCACAACCAAAGAATGAGAGTAAAGGACAAGAGTAGCAATGTCATGGGAACACCATCACCTCCAAGTTCCCCACCAACCTGACTTGGACATATACAGTCATTCCTTCATTGTTGCTGGGTCAAAATCCTGGAAATCATTACCTAACACCTCTGTGGGAGCACCTTCACCACATGGATTGCAGCGGTTCAAGAAGAAGGCCCACCACCTTCTCAAGGGTAACAAGGGATGGGCAATAAATGCCGGCCTTGCCAGCTATGCCCAAATCCTGAGAACAAATTTTTAAAAAACCTGTAGAGAGGTAACACAGAACCCAGAGGCCTCCCCATTAAGAGAAGAACAATTAGAGTTAGTGCTCCAGGGCTGCTCGCATGACCGCCTGGTGTCTAGCTCAAAGCAGCATTGGCTCCTATGAGGAGAGGTTGAGTAGGATGGGCCTATACTGTCTGGAGTTTAGAAGAATGAGAGGTGATCTCATTGAAACATATAAGATTCTGAGGGGGCTTTTCAGGGTAGATGCCGAGAGGTTGTTTCCCCCGGCCGGAGAGTCTAGGACTAGGGGGCATAGTCTCAGGATAAGGGGTTGGCCATTTAGGACTCAGATGAGGAGGAATTTTTTCACTCAGAGGGTTGTGAACCTTTGGAATTCTCTACCCCAGAGGGCTGTGGATGCTGAGTCGTTGAGTATATTCAATTGTAAACAATTTTACAACACCAAGTTATAGTCCAGCAATTTTATTTTAAATTCACAAGCTTTCGGAGGCTACCTCCTTCCTCAGGTGAACGATGCGGAATCGTTCACCTGAGGAATCCGCATCGTTCACCTGAGGAAGGAGGTAGCCTCCGAAAGCTTGTGAATTTAAAATAAAATTGCTGGACTATAACTTGGTGTTGTAAAATTGTTTACAATTGTCAACCCCAGTCCATCACCGGCATCTCCACATCATGAGTATATTCAAGGCTGAGATAGAAAAATTTTTGGACTCTAAGGGAATCAAGGGATATGGGGATCAGGCGGGAAAGTGGAGTTGAGGTCGAAGATCAGCCATGATCTGATTGAATGGCGGAGCAGGCTCGAGGGCCTACTCCTGCTCCTATTTCTTATGTTCATGTTCTTATGGCAGAGGCCTGGGAGCTGGATGGCTGCTCACCCTCTCAGCCAGTCTCACCATATGGCCCAAGAAATACTAACAATGAGAATGGGGAAGGATAGGCAGATTTAAAAAAGCTCACATGAACAAATACATTCACTCCCCTGATAGCTCAGTAAATTTACCCAGTGAATATAAAGTGAGAAAAAATGATAAATGAAGGAAAAATTTGCAGTGCTATGGGGAAAGAGCAGAGGAGTGGGACTAATTGGATAGCTCTTTCAAAGAGCCGGCACAGACATGGAGGGCCGAATGGCTGTAATCTATAATTCTATGAATGAAACTGAAGGTTTGATGAGGTCACCAGATGACAATTCATTCCACGTGACAGTTTCACCAGCACTGTCTCCTGCCAATATTGAGCCATCCTCCTGTTCACAGGCATCAAGAGGAAAGGACTCACATGATGCCGGTTTTGAAGTAACCCTTGAAAGTCTCTGACTCGTGTCCCTGCACTTCCCGATGCTGCACTGGGCCTCCCTCGAGGTGGTCATCCAGCTGTGTGGTGTAGATCGCAGCCGCTCCCTGTTCATCCTGGGATGAGTCCGTCCCAATCCAGTAATGGATGTCATGCTTGAAACCACCGCCGACTCTCTGGGTCTGCACAATGGAGGAAGAGAAAAGATTTCAAACTCTTTAACAACAACAACAACTTGCATTTATATAGCGCCTTTAATGTAGTAAAACATTCCAAGGCACTTCACAGGAGCAAAATTTGACACCGAACCACATAAGGAGATATTAGGACAGGTGACCAAAAGCTCGGTCAAAGAGGTAGGTTTTAAGGAGCGTCTTAAAGGAGGAGAGAGGGGCAGAGAGGTTTATGGAGGGAATTCTAGAGCTTAGGGCCTAGACAGCTGAAGGCACAGCCGCCAATGGTGGAGAGAAGAAAATCAGGGATGTGTGAGAGGCCAGAACTGGAGGAGCACAGAGATCTTGGAGGGTTGTAGGGCTGGAGGAGGTTACAGAGATAGGGAGGGGCAAGGGCCATGGAAGGATTTGAACACAAGGATGAGAATTTTAAAATCGAGACGTGGCCGGACTAGGAGCCAATGTAGGTCAGTGAGCCGAGGGGATATGGTACCGACAATACCCGTAGCACACGGCTGGAATAAGGATGTAGGAGCGAGCTTAGCCCAGCCTTGGCCCCTGACCCTACCACTACCTGCCATTACATAGAATTACAGAGGATTTTACAGCCCTTGACAAGGGAATTCACAAACCAATTTGTACAGAGCGTTAATCCACCACAGAACACTGCCCACAATTTAAGATCAATTGGCACTAAATCGGTCATCTCATCAGAGCAGCCACACGGACACCTGTGTGGGAAATAGAAATGTCACATTAACGTGATCTTCTGAGATTCGGTATTGTTGGGGGCAGTGTAAAAGCAGCTTTATTCTGTATTTAATTCTGGGAGCGTTTGCTGGGACAGTGTAGAGGGAGCTTTCCTCTGTAACTAACCCGTGCTGTACCTGCCCCTGGGAGTGTTTGATGGGACAGTGTAGAGGGAGCTTTACTCTGTATCTAACCCTGTACCTGCCCTGGGAGTGTTTGATGGGACAGTGTAGAGGGAGCTTTACTCTGTATCTAACCCGTGCTGTACCTGCCCTGGGAGTGTTTGATGGGACAGTGTAGAGGGAGCTTTACTCTGTATCTAACCCGTGCTGTACCTGCCCTGGGAGTGTTTGATGGGACAGTGTAGAGGGAGCTTTACTCTGTATCTAACCCATGCTGTACCTGCCCTGGGAGTGTTTTATGGGACAGTGTAGAGGGAGCTTTACTCTGTATCTAACCCTGTACCTGTCCTGGGAGTGTTTGATGGGACAGTGTAGAGGGAGCTTTACTCTGTATCTAACCCTGTACCTGCCCTGGGAGTGTTTGATGGGACAGTGTAGAAGGAGCTTCACTCTGTATCTAACCCTGTACCTGCCCAGGGAGTGTTTGATGGGACAGTGTAGAAGGAGCTTCACTCTGTATCTAACCCTGTACCTGCCCAGGGAGTGTTTGATGGGACAGTGTAGAGGGAGCTTTACTCTGTATCTAACCCTGTACCTGCCCTGGGAGTGTTTGATGGGACAGTGTAGAGGGAGCTTTACTCTGTATCTAACCCTGTACCTGCCCAGGGAGTGTTTGATGGGACAGTGTAGAGGGAGCTTTACTCTGTACCTAACCCATGCTGTACCTGTCTTGGGTGATTTTGGGAAAAAGAAATGGGAACATTTTCCATTCCCCATCACTGACATCCATTTCTTTAATGACCACAAAAAGCCAACACACAAAAATGGTTTAATGGGTTTTAGTTCCATTTCCAATGCTGTAAAGCTGGGTCTTTAACTTACCGATAGGAGGATATAGCAGTCACCATCAAAAAAGTTACCATAGGCTTTCTGAGGGATAGGCACCAACTCCAGTTTCTGATAAAAATAGATCACATTTAAGAGAGAAGAGTAATAAAACCTGGCGACATAAAAGAAAGCACAAAAATCAAAAGTTCACTTCCACTTTTTAGTGAGGTCTGAAAGGATAGGCCGCTATTGGTTTGAAATGTGTAGGTGAGCCACTGATCAAGAACTTTACTCCTGGTTTATGATGTCACCTGTGAACCATTTGGGTTACTGTCTCTTGATTTCCTGCACACAATGGGCGTGATTTTGCCGGGAAATTGAGGATGTGTCGGGGGCAGGGGGGCTCCGAAAATCGGGGACATCCCGTTTGGGTTTGGAGCCCAGCTCCAACCCACTGACTTCCGGGTTCCCCATTGATGCGTCTGGGTGCGCGCACGCCTCCCGAATGCGGAAATCCCACCGGCAATTAAAGCCGGCGGGGTGATACTTTGCACAGTTGTTGAGATAGTTTAAGTACTTGAACTACTTAATTTTCTCCACATTTTGGCAGGGGTGCGATTTTGAAGCATCCTCAGCGTATTTCCTGTGCTGGGGGAAACACTCCATGTTGCAACAGACGTGTTTCAGCCAGCAGCCAGTGAGACATTCAAATGCTTTTTTGACAGATGGGGAGAAAAGGTCACTTATTGCAGCAGGGCACTTGGTTCTTTCAGTCAAAGTTTTGGCTGCAAGATCTTTGCGTTTTAACTGAAAATTCTTACTTTCCACTTAAACTTCTTCTGTTCAAACATATTTAACTACTTTGCGGGCCCCCTCAAACTGACATCGTCAGGTGTCCACTTCCGCCACTTGGAACTCTACAACACAGTGCTGCACCACAGACACCTACACAAGAGTACAGAGGGCAACAACAGAGGGGGTGCTACTTGAGGAGGCCCCATCCACATCTGCCACCCACATTGAGGAGGAGGAGCAACCTATGAGCAGAGCAGCGGCTCACCTGGCTGCTCGTGAGGCCAGGGAATCACTGATAAATGAACGGTTCTCCTAACATCAGAAAGTGTGAAGAGTCCAGTCCTCACATCGCCTGGATAGACCAGCGCCCACATCAGCTCCCCCCCGACCCCTCCCTCTACAGAACAGTCCTGTAACTACACATACACCCACTGTAAAGTGACCCAATGGGTGGCATCAAGTGTCGCCGTTCATGGTGAACCTCATGAAAGGGCCTTATTACAAAAGCCAGTCAAGAATGGTCAAGACGTGGCTGTAGTGGTGACAATCATAATATTTAATGTGAGTTTAACAAAAAGCTAATATAAATAAACAACATGACAACCGTCAAACATCCTTGTGCGTACCCTTCGTGCTTACAAAACCTTCGCCTTTCGCTTCCGACTACTCCTACGTGGTGCATCCCCTGTGGCTGCAGCAGAGGTAGTGGCAGGTTGCTCTTGTTCATGCCCTGACCGATTAGATGCTTTGAGCCTACGCCCTCTGGGTTTTGGTGCCCGTGAGGGCCCCTCCAAAAACTGCTCCACCTGCACCTGTGGAGGGGCAGACTTGGCCACCTGGAGAGGAGGCAGTATTGTGGGTACTGGTTGAGAGGGGGGCAGCGGGTGAGACGTGGGAGCACTTTGAGTGGCGTCCCCACTTCCATGTCCCCTTTCGCCATCATCCCTCCCCTGGGCCAGGCCCACATCACTCCTACCACTCTGCTGGACAACAGTTTGGAGGACATGTGTGAAGCCTTGTAAGGCCAGTGCTAGTGTCTCTGCCTGCCTGTTTAAGGCGGCAGAATGTTGTTCGCTGCGAGTCCGAACGGCCATTGTCAGGGCCTGAATGGACTCATCTGTGAGCCGTGCTTGAAGTTCAATGGAGGCTAGCCTTCCCTCCATTGCAGACATTCCCACACTTACCCATGACACTATCTCAGAGAGTTGCTCACGTCCCTGTGACACTATCTCAGAGATTCCCTCCCGTACCTGTGCCACCATTCCACTCATGCAGGAGTTGGACTCCTCCATCCTCTTTACTATTGTGGAGAGCGCGCTTGGCACCTGTTCCAGCACCTCGCAAATGTGCTGCTGTCCCTCGATCATTCTCCTTTTAAAGGATGCTAAAGGGATCAAGGGATATGGGGAAAAAGCAGGAACAGGGTACTGAGTTAGACGATCAGCCATGATCATTTTGAATGGCGGAGCAGGCCCAAAGGGCCGAATGGCCTACTCTTGCTCCTATTTTCTATGATTCTATGATGGCCCCCAGGGTTCAGCATCTGCGTCCAGCTGAGCAGAGCCTGGAGAAGAGTGCTCCCACCGACGCGGACTCTCCGGAGCTGCCCCTGCCACCAGTGTCTGCTGGTGCTCACGTGTGTGGTAACTCACCAGGTGCCAACCCAACTGACTGAGGACTAGGACCCACCGAGGTGTGAGTATCTGCGTTGGTGGATGGCTCACTCAGATGTGACGGTGCACCCTCAGAGGCCAGCAGGTCCTCTGAGGAATCGCCCTCTGCCGTCACAGTGGTCGCTGAAGGCCCTATAAAAGAACAGAAGGCAATATTAAGCATCATCACAGATGTGTCATGTTGCGATGAGCATACTGAGGTGCTGAAGATGGCAAGGCATGTCAACATCAATTCATATTGTGTGTGCTGAATGTTAAAGTTATGTAAGCAAGTGTTTGTTGGGTGCCAGTCCCGACAGACGGGCTCTCGAGGGTTCGGCTCAGCTGCAGCGCCTGTGAGGACGACGATCTGTTGTAGCCCCGCTCCGGTCCTCGCCCTCTCCCATGCATTCTGAGCTCTCTTCTCCTATAAGGGGAGAAAGTACAGTCCCATGAGTGAGTGATGGTGACGTGGCCAACCAATGAATGCATTGGTTTGGGTGCAGCTGACCGTGAAAGAGATGCATCAGAGGGTGAGTATGAGACAGAGCCATGACATTGTACGAGGTTTGGGTTGAGTGGTATTGGTGGGATGAGTACTGGGGAGGTGGGGAAGTGGTGAGTAAGTGCAGGTAAGTTGAGGATAAGCCTTAAGTGGGTGTGAGGAGTGATGTGATAGAGTAGTGTTGGCAGTGCAGAATGAGTTGGGGGCTGGGGGCGGTGATGTGGAAGACAGGATGTAGGAGGATCGTAAGTGTACTCACTTTGACTGACCTAGTTAGGTCGTTGAAGCGCTTCCTGCACTGGACCCAGGTACGGGAGATGCTGCTGCTGCTGGTAATCTCCTCTGCCACCTCGAGCCAGGCTTTCTTGGTGGCAGAGACAGGCCACTTCCTCCCGTCCAGCGGGTAAAACACATCCCTCCTCCTCCTCACCCCATTCAGTAGCATCTGGAGTGAAGCATCATTGAATCTTGGAGCAGCCTTTCCCCTGTGCTGCTCCATTGTGCTGTGTGGGTGTTTGCTCCAGGAGCAGCCATTGGAGGATTGCCCCTTTAAATAGAGCTCCTCCAGCTGACAGCCTGTGATGCAGGTGCGCAGTCCGCCCGCTGCGCAGCTTTCGGACGGCAAACCCGGAAGCCACGTTAAGTGGCTCCAATTGACTCGTGTGCGAAAGGGACATTTTTTATTGGGGCGGGTTACCCAAGAGCCAAATCGCACCCCCCCCCCCCCCCCCCCGCTGCCATCCCGCCTCCACTCTAATATCGGGCCCAATAACTCTACAACTCGGAGTGAATTATTTTTCTGGAAAACCCGATTGGCCGCTGTAACTCCGGTGCAAACCCCGTTCACACCTCTCCGGGGTTTGCGTCAACCTTACGCCACAGTTACGGCAACTGATGGGGGAAATTCCCAATGTCTATTTATAAACAAGTGTGTGACTTACCTCAATTCTCCAGATCAGCAATCCGGGAGTGTTGTTAACAGCACTGAAGACAGTTTCCACTGACATTATGGCTCGGATTGTAACTTTCAGCAAATCAACAGTATTTTGCTACAAAAGAAAGGGTACAGAGTGAGTGAAGGGACTCTTGCAGGTGAAAACTTGGAGGGTGGGGTGGAAAGGGCACTCAGCTGCCTCCCTACATTGATGGTAAGGAACAGTTTAACAGAGTGCGAGGGTAGCTCGGTGTGACTGGCAGACATACTTAGTACAGTGCATTCTTAGGTGTACGCTATACTTACGACGTGGTTACGGCACAGGTTTTCAGGAAATTCTGGGCCATGGTATTTGTACAGGAGATATATTGTTTCTTTGGGGGGGCCTCCTCCCTAATTGTCTCCCCTCCTCTCCTGTAAGCTAAGGTGTGGTTCCAAGGTGCTGTTCATACTCTGCTACCTCAGCCATTCCTCATGTGTGAGCCTCAAGAGTGAGTGCTGACAGGCTATCCGACCGTGAGAGGCATCGCAGTCAATCCTCAACCGATCCCATGCCCATGCACTTGGTGGCACAGGCCATAGGATGGTAATCGGGAGCGGGAACCCTGGCAAATTGTTGCCCTCTGTATCCCAAGAGCACTGAAGTCCATCAACTATAATCAGCTGACTCAGCACAGATCGATAATCAGACCTTCTTGGTCTGTATGGCTTGGTCCCACACTGTGCATTTACCCACAGTCATCAAATTCATTTGTGTGGGATATGCACAGCATTTTCCACAGGGCAGGCACATCATTGTGTGGCTGTATGAGAGAATAAACAGATAGATAATGACTCCTCCCCATCATTAATACAGCTTCTTCTCATCTCAGTTACTCCTTTACTAAGTTGGGCACATTCTACAGCTAGCGATGAGCTCTGGGTATCACCAGAGTTTGGGTTCGATGCTTGCACAATTTGGGCATGAACATAGTTCAACATAGGAACAGGAGGAGGTCATTCAGCCCTTTGAGCATGTGCTGCCATTCAATTAGATCATAGCTGATTTGTACCTTAACTCCATTTACCCGCCTTTGCTCAACATCTCTTGCTATCCCTTACCCATCAAAAATCTATCAATCTCAATCTTGAAAGTGTCAATTGACCCCAAGCATCCACAGCCTTTTGGGGGAATATAGTTTCAGATTTCCAATACCCTTTGTGTGGGAAAAAGTGCTTGTGATTTCACTCCTGATTGGCCAAGCTTGAATTTTAAGATTATGTCCCCTTGCTCTTGATTCCTCCACCAGAGGAAATAGTTTCTCCGTATCTACCCGATCAAATCCCTTCGTCGTTTTAAAAACCTCGATTAGATCACTTCGATTTGAAGCGAAAATATAATCCCATTCCTTACCAGCACTCTCTCCCCAAACCAGCAGGACACCAGCAGAGGCTGGGCAGGGTTTCCAACACACCAATAGTGCAAATAGTGAGCCCTCCTCGGATGATAAATCCACCAGCATCATGTGGAAGATGAATCTCTCCCTCCCCTCACACAACGTTGCCAGGATTAGAAACAGAGACCCTTCCCCATCCCATACACTAGAATATTTAAACATGAACAAGTTTACAATTTCACTGGGAGTGCTGACCAGAGCAAATCTTCACAAGGCATTTACAACACGAGCTACATGTAGCAGCTGGAGCAATTCTCCCTCCAGTGAGTGATTAAACGAAGAAACAAATGCAGCAAACAGGGCTGGAAGTGATCAAGAACTGTCCTGGTGAAGATACGGAACCTTCTCGACAAACTTACCATCGTAGTGGGCAGGACCTCACCCAGCTTGCACTCCTGAACTTGGCATCATTGACCTTTCACGAGGACGAGAAAGATAAACAATTGCACCACTCGTTTTTAAATAAAACCAGCTGCCCCACTCTGCACTCCTCTGAAACGGCTGCTTGTGAATTTAAGGCATTTTCTTCATCCAATGAGACTTGCGCTGTGTCCACTTCCCAGTGGAAATGAGAAATGAATGATTTTATAATAAATTCACATTACCTCAGAGCTTAGACGCGGTTCACTGGTCGATACGAGACTGCAGAGAAGACGACAGCTGAGATGAGGAAAAGGCACAGATACACTTGCAGGCAACTACACTCCGGGATCAGACAGGTATCAGGTGGTGCTGATCCAGCTGTTCTAGCCTCTGTGGGCGTTGGCGTATATTTGCATGGTACAAGCTTTCATCTCTGTTTGGATGTGAAGGGAGAGAACAAAAGGAGCCATTAATTCGGTTGACAGTAATATGATTGTCCACAAAGCATTTCATTAATCCTGCTCGCTGATCTCCCGTGACAATGCTTACAGGTAGTCAGGAGCACGGTACGGGTGTTTAGCCTCTGAGAATTGTCTGTCTGTGCTGTTAGGCAATCTCAGACCGGTGGGGGGCAGCGCGGTAGAGGGTCTACAATTGGCATCAGCTGGGGGTGGGGGAAGGGAACTTAACCTGGTTCGAGGGACGACAGCATTGAGCTCAGCTGTGATGCCTACATAGTTGAACAGCATGCCATCACCCACTGTCCAGGCTCCCATATTGAAAATGGCCACTTGAGTGAAGAACTGAAGGGTGGCTGATGCCTACGGAAATGTACCTCAGCAAGGGTCAGCACCTTCAGGAGCGTTCGAGGGTGCCAGGCACTTATGCAACTGAGCAAGTGTGCTGGAGAGGTTGGAAAAAAATGGAAGAATGTTCATCTAAATTAGGAACACGGGAATAGGAGGAGGCCATTCAGCTCCTCGAGCCTGTTCCGCCATTGAATTAGATCATGGTGGATCTGTATCTTAACTCCATTTACCCGCCTTTGCTCCATATCCCTTGATACCCTTACCCAACAAAAATCTATCGATCTCAGTCTCCAAAGCTCCAATTAACCCCCAGCCTCAACAGCTTTTTGGGGGAAGAGAGTTCCAGATTTCCACTCTCCTTTTGTGTGAAAAAGTGCTTCCTGATTTCACTCCTGAACGGCCCAGCTCTAATTTTATGATTAGGCCCCCTCCTTCTGGACTCTTCCACCAGAGGAAATAGTTTCTCTACATCTACCCTATCAAATCCCTTTATCATTTTAAACACAATTGTCACGTTACCTTCCATGAATAAACAAGTAACTATCGCTGCTCCCTGTCACTTTTCCTTTGTGTCTGTATTCTTAGATTTGAAAACAGAGATAGCCTGAAAGCCTGGCAGTTTTGTGCAGGTTCATGAGCAGTAGCAGAGGTCGGTATGGAAGGTGGCAGTGCCAACTTATGATGGCACTGGAGCAGACCTGTCCAAAATTGGGGAGTGGGAGGAGAAAACAGGCCAGTAACATGTCCATACACCAAACAATCCAGGTGTGTGTTGTATAGATGCTGATTGCCTGACTGGGCTGTGATCCAAACACTTTACTCCTGCATGGAAGGTGTGGGATCATTCATTACAACTACTGGTAAATACAAAGTCTCAGTGTTTCATGCACCTGCTGTTATTTGTACGTGTCAACAGAGAGCAGATAACACTGAACCCCGGGATGAGTCAGTATGTGGATCAATAGAGGGATTTTCATATAAATTATCTCTAACACATAAAGATAACATTCAAATTCATGTATTTCAATGCTTAGAATTTTGAGATAGACCCCAGCAGGTAGCATCACCCCCCTCCTCTCTGAAGGCACTGGTTTGTGCTGGCTAAATTCCAAGGGCCTCAGCCACTCTCCAGTACATTTCCCAAGTGGCTATTTTGCACGTGTGAGCCGAGATGGCGAGTGTCATTTGGCTATTTGACTATGGGGGGCATCACAGTCCCACCCGATCCTGTCCTCAACCAACTTCCACATGTGTACTTTCCAAAAGGAGTGACTGGGCATGAATTGGGATAGGTATTTAGTTTCCTCCCCCTCTCCCTAGCTCAGAGACACTGAGGACAATTGTATCCCCTTTACTGCTGCCCCAACTAAAAATCAAGGCATACGTATGAATGCAGGACCTTAACGTGGATTAATAGCCACTTGTAAGCCATTTGGATCTTAATGATCCCACATTCCAGGACTATCTGAGTCTGATCATAGTGCCTCAAGTCATCTCCACACCACTGGCTACAGTACACACTGTTCCACAGTAGAGCAAGTTGGGAAATTTAAACACATTTAGGAACCTGCTGGAGACTTTCACCACAGCCAAATTTATATTTTGTTTACATTTAATGTCATGGTTGTCATAGTGACATCATTTCCACTCTCTCCTTAACTCCTGTAACAAAGTGTAATATAGATCAGACCCTAGTCAAGAAACATGGTCGCATACCTCCTGCTGCAGTGCACAGTGACTGTGTCAGAAATAATTTACATCAAAATTTGGTTGTAACCAGCTCCAAAGCTGTTCATGTGTTAGCCCTTTGTGTCCTGGTATTATGAGGAGGATGTCGTTCTAGCAAGCAAAGGTATCAGCTGTGGCTCAGTGGGTAGCACTCTTGCCTCTGAGTCAGAAGGTTACGGAATCAATTCGTACTCCAGAGACTTCAGCACATAATCTAGGCTGACACTCCAGTGCTGTACAGAGGGAAAGCTGCATTGTTGGAGGTGCTGTCTTTCAGAGGAGACATTAAATTGAGGCCCTATCCTCCTCTTCTCAGGAGGACGCAAAAATCCCATGGCACTATTCAAAGAAGAGCAGGAGAGTTCTCCATGGTATCCTGGCTAATATTTATTCCTCAACCAACACCTAAACTAGATGACCTGGTCATTTATCTCATTGTTGTTTGCCTACATTACAACAGGGACTATACCACAAAAGTACTACATTGACTGTAAAGCGCTTTGGGACATCCTGAGGTCTTGAAAGATGCTATATAAACGCAAATTTTTTTATTTCAAATTATTCCCTTTAACATCACGTCTGATAGATGGCACCTCTGTCTGCACCTCAGGAGGGATATATTGGCCTTGGAGGGGGTTCAGCACAGATTCACCAGAATGATACCAGGGCTAAAAGAGTTAACTTATGAGGACAGGTTGCATAGACTAGGCTTATATTCCCTTGAGTTTAGAAGTTTGAGGGGTGATCTAATTGAAGTGTGTTGGGGGGGGGGGGGGAGAATGCTGACAAGGAATGGGATTATACTTTCACTTCAAATCAAAGTGATCTAATCAAGATTTTAAAAAATGATTAAGGGATTCAATAGAGCAGATAGAGAGAAACTATTTCCTCTGGTGGGGGGGAAAGGGGTCAACAACAAGGGCTAGGCCGTTCGTGGGTAATGTCAGGAAGCACTTATTCACACAAAGGATAGTAGAAATATGCAACTCTCTCCCCCAAATAAAGCTATCGATGCTGGAGGTCAATTGAAAATTTCAAAACTGAGCTTGATAGATTTTTGTTAGCTAAAGGTACTGAGGGATATGGAACCAAGGCAGGTTAATGGAGATCAGCCATGATCTAACTGAATGGCTGAACAGGCTCAAGGGGCCGAATGGCCTATTCCTATTCCTATGAAGTCTCATAGCTTCAAGTCAAATATGGGCAAGGAAACCTCCTGATTACCACCAACCGCCCTCCCTAATGAATCAGCACTCCTCCATGTTGAACACCACTTGGAGGAAGCACTGAAGGTAACAAGGGCACAGAATGTACTCTGGATGAGGGATGTCAATGTCCATCACTAAAAGTGGCTTTCTAGTACCACCACTGACCAAACTGGCTGAGTCCTGAAGGACATAGCAGCAAGACTGGGCTTGCAGAAGGTGGTGAGAGAACCAACACTCAGCACCCCATCTACTGGCTTAAACATCCACTTCCACCACCACCGGCGCACTGTGGCTGCAGTGTGTACGATTTATAGAATTCACTGCAGCAACTCGCCAAGGCTTCTTCGACAGCACCTCACAAACCCGCGACCTCTACCACCTAGGACAAGGGCAGCAGGCACATGGGAACAACACCACCTGCACGTTCCCCTCCGAGTCTCACACCATCCCGACTTGGAAATATATCGTCGTTCCTTCATCGTCGCTGGGTCAAAATCCTGGAATTCCCTACCTAACAGCACCTTCACCACATGGACTGCAGCGGTTCAAGGCGGCGGCTCACCACCATCTTCGAGGGCAATTAGGGGATGGGCACTAACTGTCAGCGACACCCGCGTCCTGAGAATGAATAAAAAAAAATTCTAATTGTATTCTGTAAATGCCACATTCAGCACCCTTTAATCTATTACACCAAATCTCACATATGCAAAAACTATTCTTTCCACAGGATGCCAGCTATTTTGACAGTCAAATTCACAATCAATTTTGCTGCATTACCCTCTAGGTACTACTACTAATTTCAAACAAATTATTTATGGATATATTCTGTGAATGATGAATAAAGCACTGGCAATGCATCAATCCGAAACATCCATTACCCCCCACGGACTTGAACCATAAATCAAAACTAAAGCACGTAGCAGAAAACTCAGACATACCTAGCCTTTGAAGAGTTAGGAACAAGGATCAGAAATTTCTGCCGAGTGGGAAATGCAGGTTTAATTTTCAGCTCCGCTCAGTTCTGAACCTGAGCTCACTGATGCGCAGTTCAGGTTCCGCTAGAACGAGGGGCCATGCATACAGGATTAAATGCAAGAGATTTCGAACAGAGGGCAGGAGTAACTTCTTTATAGTGATATAATCTAGGCTGACACTCCTGGTGCAGTAGAGTGCGTGCTGCACTGTGATTGGAACTATTTGCTCGCATGGAGGGTAAACGCCGACTGGTTGGGCTGAATGGCCTGTTTCCATATTGTAACTTCGATGTATTTCTGTGCCTGTATAATGAAGGACAGTCCTCTTGGTGGGGAATGGAAAATCGGTGGGATAATCAAAGTTGCCACCACCACCCCACATCTTGGTCATACACAATCAATACAATAATCCCCTTGCTCAAGAACAAAGACAAGTAAAACACAGAACAAAAATTATGTTGTTTTATTCACCCAGACAAGTTTTCTGCAATTGCATGATGATCATTTTCAGTGAATTTGTTTATTTTTAAAAGCTACATAATCCATTTTATTCGCCCAGTGCCTAGAAGTTTTTTTTTAAAAAGCTTGGATTCAGTGAAACAAAGTTATATAAAGTTATATTTGTGCATCTTTCTTGTGCTTAAAGGAGACATTGGCATAGGAACAAAGTGGTATGTGGATTTTAAAAGGAGCAGTTCGGAGTGGTCAAATACACCTGTTAAAAAAAAATATTGCTTCAATGTATTCAACCTGATAAAGATTCATCATATCTCGGTGCTATAAACTTTGATATTAGGCACATTAAGGGTTGGACAGGCCCAACATGTACATCTCTCGAGTCCATTCCATTCTGTGAAAAAATGCTCCTCTGTGTACTTTCTGCATTTTCTTCACCCTTCCTCCCCCAATCTAATTAGTGAAGCCCATCGTCAAGACAGCCTATACCTTGGAGAACCAATCAGAATGGAGATTATTGAGGGTTGCTAAGAATGCTGGTTGTGTCCCTTTTTTCCCCCCCACTAGCTTGTGTTCAGCCGCTCGAGACCTGTGTAGACATCCTCCGCTTGGCTGAGTCCCTCAAAGGCAGGGATTAGGGTGAGTAACTCGGTATCAGACAGGTCATCAAACCAGGACGTTACTGGCACCTATCAACGGGAGAAAAAAAAAAATCATGGCATCCTGCTTTTCCCTGTTCAATCTCTTCTCCTCCACCACAAATTTACACACTCTTTTCTCCCCTTCTTTTCTCAATTTACTGACTTACACCTGGCTACAGTTCTAGAGCTACCTCACCCCAATGGTTGTACCATATGCAAGCCTCAATAGTGAATGGCTGCAGGCTATTTGACTGTGGGGGCATCACATTTGAGTTAAACCCCTTCTTCATCCAACATTTACGTTTGCTGCAGGGGTCACTGGATAGTGATCAGGGGCAGGAGTTCTGGCCAATTTTCTCCCATATTGATGACATCAGCCAACAACACAGACCAGGAAAATGAACCTTGCACCTTCCCAGTCTGTATAGTGCAGTAACACTACAAGCAGTGCTTATATTGAGTCAGCAAGGGAGCTCTCGGTCCAGTTTTTAAATGTGAATTGGTGTGCATTATTAAAACAAAAGATTATAGTCCTGGTATCCCAGCAACCACATTGTTACCATGGTGATGAAGGTACTGCCATATTAAATCGCCTTTCCTGCTTGATAATGTTTTTCAAAAAAATTGATTCAGCTTATTTGATTTCACGTCCCATCTCCAGATTTGAATTGTTTTCCCTGTAGCTGCAGGTATTTGCATGAGAGAATTTCACTGCACAAAAGGTTTTTGCAATAATTTACATGAAAGATAACAAATAATTCTGTGTGCCATATAGAAGCTATCACCTACGCGCTGGAGTTGTCGAGGGAGCACAGAGGAGCTGAAAGGATGTCAAAAGCTAGGAGCCAAGCCCAGATGGTTTCATTTTCTCCCGCCCCTCCTGAAGGCCTTTTGATCCCACTAGCCGATCTTCATGGGCGCTTAGAATGGCTATTTGACTGTGGAAGAGTACCACATCCAAGCTGATCCTGACTTTAGCCGATCACCACCCGTGCACACTTTCCATCAGCTGTCACTGGACAGCAGTTGAGAACCTGGCTGATTCCCTCCACTTCCCTAACCCAAAGGGGAGCTTTGGTTAACTGTACTGCCCCAGTGGAGAGGAACTTAGACCAGAGCAGGGACTGAACTTGAGATCTTCCTGGTCTATAGTGCAGTGCAGCAGGTGGTGTGTCAGTGTGAGATTGGCTCAGTGGGTAGCACTCTCGCCTCTGAGTTAGAAGATCGTGGGTTTATAGTCCCACTCCAGACACTTGAACCCAAAATCTAGGTTGATACTCCCAATGCAATACTGAGGGAGTCCTGTACTGTCAGAGGTGCTGTCTTTGTTTAACTGTGGCCCCGTCTGCCCCCTCAGGTGGACGTAAAAGATCCCAAGACACTATTTCAAAGAAGAGTGGGGAGTTACCCCCCATGTCCTGGCCAACATTTACCCCTTAACCAACATCTAAAACAGATAATCTGGTCAATTATCACATTGCTATTTGTGGGACCTTGCTGTGCGCAAATTGGCTGCGGCGTTTCCTACATTACAACAGTGACTACACTTCAAAAGTAACTCATTGGCTGTGAAGTGCTTTGGGACGTCCTGAGGCCATGAAAGGCACTATATAAATGCAAGTCCTTTCTATCATTACTGCCTTAAAACGCAGCTGTGTGGAGCAGACTGTCACGAGCCCCTGTACTTACCGCGTTGTATGGGTGGAAAATATAAGACGCGGGTGAATTGTCGATAATGAGGATCTTGTTCAGGTCCCGGCCCAGACGGCTGAGGTCTTTGACATAACTGCCCCGATGGAAAACACAGGATTCCCTGAAGAGTCGGGCTCGGAATACACCCCATTTATCAAGCAAATCAGTCACAGGGTCAGCGTACTGAGGAACCAAGGTCAGGGGTTGGATTAGGAACAGGTATGGGGGGGGGGGGGGGGGAAGAAGGGGAGGAGAAGACAAAAAAGAACTACAGACACATCAGCAACAAGTATTTCACAGTAAACCTGGGAACTAACAATATGTCTCAAGTTAAGGGCATCCTGCTTCTCAAATATAGACATTTATGGAGTCCCTCCCTCACCCCCCCAAATCTAAAATGTAGGCAGGGCTTTAACCCTAATCAGTTATCACTGTTCATCATAACCCAGGTAGGTTGTTGAGTGTGGGAGCAGACAGGGTTCAGCTTATCCCTCAACGTTGTATTGGACTGTGGGCAGCAGTCACTAGGGAGCAGACGTTTGATGCCATATCAGGAATACTATACAAAATGGCTGCTCCCAGGCTGATTTACACTAAAACATAAGACAGTGCTAACAAGTGGTGACAAACACCAATAATGTATGCACACATATCCTCGTCTAGTAACATTTAAAATTATTTAGTTCAGTAGAAGACACTCCTTTAATAGAATTGCTCAGATAGTGAAATGTTTTGCATCCATCTTGGAATGGTTCAGTTTTGTTCAATGTGAGCGGAATTTGATGCAAATCAAACTAAGCCATCATAAAACCAGGCCTATTCACTATCCAGGACATTACCTTTGACCCTCAGGATATAGCCGAGGCCTAGCAACTGGCCACTGGATTGAGAGAGAAAATAAAGGGAATATTTACATTTTCCAATTCTGGAAGATTCCTCTTTCATGTTCTTTTTTTAAAAAATGAAACTCTCAAGCTTAACCAGCTCAGTGCTACTAGAAGAGAAGGGGTACCTTTGCTAAACTGGCTGTGAATAGCACACATTCAAACAGTTCTCCCATCCTTTGAAGAAATTCATCTACGTAAGGCCTCTTGAACACATACACCTGAGAGAAGGAACACAGGACAATTCGTAACAGCAGTCAGACCCTGGACCCAGTACAATCACTTCCCCTCCCCTCCCCTCCCATCAACAATCTGGGACCGAACACTCAGCACTGTGGTTTTCTGTTTATCCAGAGGTAAAAGGTCAGTCCCAGAAAGGTCACAACCCATAGAGCCTTTAGTAAGCCTACCTTTCAGGGGAGGGAGAGGTGTGCCAAGAGCTGTGAGAGTTACTTTGAAGGAAAGTATTTGCTGAGGTAGTGCTTTAAAGGCATTCTCTCGGTTTGTGGTCTGGCACAAGATAGATACATGACCAGATCTAAGACTGATTGGCTCCCTTGCCCCAGCTCCCATTCAGATAGCTCCAGGCCATTTCCTGCTCTGCATGACCAGCTTTCTCCCTTCTCTCCTCTGCTGGTCGCTCACTGATTTTTGATGACGCAGTCAGGGTGTTGTCGGGCCAGCCCTCTGTTCACTCTCTCTCCTACATGCAGAATGTCCAATAACTGCGTAAGATCCCAACAGGCAGCAATCCTTGCAGATGTGCAGCAGGCCATCTCCTGAAACAAGTAATCGGGAATAGGCCAACTTAAACTAACACAGCCTATCCTGGATTACTTGAAGCAGGCCATAGCCAGACCCTAATTCTGCCAGAATCCAGCTCACCACTGGCTGAAAAATAAGGCTTCAAGTAAACTAAATCAGTGAATTTTTTTTTTAAAAAATTAACAATTACAAAATATTATTCCCACTATGGAGTAGAGCATCCATGAAGTTTCCAGCCATTCCGTCAAAGACAGAGGCCTAGAAGTTTTACAGGCGTAAAGCGTCCAATATGGCAGGCAGGATGCGTGCACACATTCCACAGCGGAAGTGGTAAAGGCAGAAAAGGAGGCATCCAGGGCCCACACATGAAACAGATGTTAGGACCTCTGCATATGCAAATAGGGGGCCTAACGCTGGTTTGAGGCCCCCTTCCCGAAATTGGTCTGCCCTGAACACTGCTGGTGCCGGGCCTGCTGCATTCAGGGAAACCAGGTCTACATGCGGCCTAACTGGTGGTCCTTAAAATGGACCTATGCAGGCCTCAACCAAAAAAGTATGTTTTTAAAAAAAAACTTAGCTGAATGTGGAGTCGGGAGGAGCATTCCCAATGCCCTTATGCTTTTTCTCCTAGTGCTGCTCACAGCAGTGTCTAGGAGATTATTCTTTAATTCCTGGAGACTCCAGGACAATCCTGGAGGGTTAGTGACCCCCTACCCTCCTCCAGGGACTTACTCAGAGGGCTGCTGCATCAAATCTGATTCGCCGGTGAGCTGGTCTTATGTAAACGAGGCCCAAGGCCAGATATCGGGTGTGCCTCGGGCCTACCTATTCCGGCGCAGGGATCGATCCCCATGCCCAGTTTGTGCCATCGGGCTGTGCCCAAGAATTCATCCTTGGCATACAGGTCCAGGACTGCAGCTGTTGTCTATTTTATTACAAAAGTCACATGCCTAACAGTAGTGGAGAATCCTGAAGGTGATTTAGTCTGAATGTAAATCGAGCAGCTTCTCACCTGCTGCGTCATCCCCTCAATTTCGACAGGGACTATGAAGTCAGCATTGTTGACTGGCTGAAACAGCAAGAGACACAGTCAGGTTACAGAAGTTGTGCACAGTAACCCCTAGCAACACACCCCCTGTACTGTCCAAATTACCACAAAAGGTCGCAACACAAGCGCAAGGTTTAGGAATTCTTACAAAGTGCTTTGCTCCAATAAAGTCTCAATCCTGGCTGTGTCTGGGATTCCCCCTCGTCGATAGGTTGCTCGTGTCCGATGCCTGGTCTCTCAACAAGTTAGTTGATTGGAGCTGGGGCATCAATGGGAAGCGGACAGTTGGCCTCAGTTTCCCAGACTGGGCTGGGCAGAGAAGCTAGGGTCCCCTCTCCTGATTGTGACCCTGTGACCTTTGCCAGAGAGAGCAAGTGTTGGGCGAGGACAGGGCTGAGCACAGCCGTGATGGCTCCTATTGATCGCACAGTCCGCTAACACTTGCGCATGAAGAATGGTCATTTGGGCGAGGTTACAGCCTGCATCTGTGGAGCCATAGCCCAGTAAGTGAGAGTATACGGGGGCCGGTGGCAATTGCAGGTGGGGGTGGGGAAATGTAGTCACCACAAAGTTGACAGACTTGCTGTCTGTTGCACTAGATCAAATGAGTCTTTCTCTGCTAGACCTACAGCACAGTTATAGCCTCCATTTTCAGTGGGGGGGGGGGGGGGGGGGCAGTTTCTCCCAATTTTTCCACTATCTCTCTCTTTCCCTCCCCCACCAAAACAGTTGCCCAGGGAACTGTATTGAAATGAGAGGCGACAGTCACCTTCCAGTACAGGATAGAGGGTGCCACATAAACAGTATTTTCCCCCCCTCCACGCACACTCCCAGTAACTGGATCGCGATCAGGAGTGGTTGACTGGTTGACTGGTTTCCTCTCCCTAGCCAGAGGGAAGCTGCACACAATTGGAACACCCACACCAACACTCTGGGGTTCAGGGACAGACTGGCTGTCAGATATCGGAACGGCCTTTGTATTTCTTTACTGGTCTCTGGCTGCTAGAGAATACTCAACAGCAATTAGTGCACACTGGAAAAAAATCACCAGTACAAGGAGGTGAGACTGAACTACTGCCCTCACCTTGAAGGAACTGTGAATCAGTGTCTCATCTAAATCAATGACGAGACAAAACCTTCCTTCGTCCTGTGGCTCGGTCTCAGGTAGAAGGCAAGTATCTGGAATCTGAGGATAAAGCATTGGTTTTTAAATGTAATTTAAAAACAAACCTGAGGGGCAGTGGGGCAAGTTAACAGTGCTCACTGTATCTATACTGTGTGGCGGGGAACGAGAGCACGAGAAAAAAAAAAAGAGAGACTCGCATACAGACGCAAAAAAGAGACTGGGTTTGAACCCAGCACCTATAGGTGAACGATGAGTGTTTTAAACCCACTGCACCACCTGAAGAGGCCCTGGGGATAGATTTTCATCATTACCACCCGGGCGGAGTGCAGAAAGAAGAGTCCGACGGAGAAGATCACACAACGCTAACAGAAACCACCCGGATTCTCCTCTAATTAAAATGAATGGAAGGAACATTCGGGAGGGTTCTGTTATTGGCGTGCAATCCTCTTCGCCACATTCTCCGTTCTGCGCTCCGCCCAAGCGATGCTTAACACCCAGGTGGTAAAAACGAAAAGCTACCCCCCTATTATCAACCGCTGTATTTAAGTGAAGGATGGTGCAGCACTGGTTTAACCCTAGCAGCCTATAGAGGATGCCTTTCAGGCAAACTATGTAGATGCCAGGTTCAGGATAAAATACAAGCAGAACACACAAAATCTTTCACAGTACCTCACACATTTATATAAAGACAGAAATCAGGTCTTTTAAAAACATCCAATTGGAGTCACCTCTGACAAGGTTGATGACATGCAAGAAACAGTTATCCTAATGGGTCCTTTACTCTGACAAAAATGTCCACAACGTCCACCTCAAGCCCTAGATCTTGCTTAAAACAGGAATGTGAACACAAGATTCCACTCATAAGCTCCCTGATAGCTCAGTAGGTAAAGTCACCATCCTGAGCTATAGACCAAAAGGTCCCAGGGTCAGCCCCTGATCTGCACAGAATTCGCTGGATCAGAAAAAAGGGGAGGGGAGAAACAGGAGTCAGCTGATATTCCCACTCCCGATTGCTGTCCCAGTGAGCACTGATGGTGTGTAGATGTTGGATCGAGCTCACCTGCAATGCCTCCCATGGTAGAGGCTCACACCTGAAGAGTGGTCACTTGGACAAGATTCCCCAGGGCTCCTGGCGTCCATAAACCTGAACCCCTGCGAGATGAGAGAAGGAAGTGATCGCCTGGACTAGTTTCGATCACCTTAGAGGGTCAGAGAGGAATTATCCCGATTTCCCCCCTAATTGGTCTGGGTTTTTAATCTGGTTGGTTGCCTCTCCCAGGAGATTACATTACATAGATTACGGGTGGGGTGGGGAGTGTATGTATCGTGATGCACAAGGCATCGCAACATACGGGGACAGTCTGGATGGACCAGTAGGTCTTTTCCTGTCTGTCATTTTTCATATGAAACGGGAAGGAATAAAACAAGCATCCATCCACGAAAACCAACGTGGCTGTGAAAATACCGGCAATGGCACAGTGAGTTAAAAGGGCCTCATTTGAAAAATCGAGCTGGGATTTGGGTTTCTGAAGCCCTGAGATGAATGAAACACAGTCCAGTCACTATGGGCCTCAGATTTGTCTCATTCAGTGCAGAGGGTCTCAGTGTTTGAGGGACAGATTACTTTGGAAAGCTCCCAAAAATTCCCAATGGAAAGAAATCTCCGGCAACAGGCTACCCACAATGTAACATCGATTGGGTGTGCTCACTCACAGTCTGGCACTGAAAGTTTCACAATTCTTCAAGAGATGGATGGTACACAGTACGGCAGAACTCGAGCCTTCTACATTTCAATATTCAGAACGCTGGGGGTCTCTGCATTAGATCAGTGCAGCTATACAGATAGCACAAAGGCTCCATTTAGTGCAGCAGTGAGACACATACCCGGGAGTACTGGCACTGGAGAACTTGCAGCAGGTTAGACTGTTTGAGGAAAGAAAAAGAAAAAAGAGCTCAGTCATTTTCAAATGTGAAGACAACACAGTAAAATGGGGGAGTTGTCTGATTTGGAGTACGGATTCTAGTCAGGAATTCCTGATGATAGTGTCAGCGTGGCTCAGTGGTAGCACTCTCGCCTCTGAGTCAGGAGGTTTGTGGGTTCATAGTCCCACTCCAGAGACTTTAGCATGTAATCCAGGCCGATACTCCCAGTACAGTACTGAGGGAGTGCTATGCTGTCAAAGGTACCATCTTTCAGGTGAGACGTTAAACCGAGGCCCCATCTGCCCTCAGATGTATGTAAAAGATCCCATGGCACTATTGTGAAGACAAGCCGAGGAATTGTCCTGGGGCCAAAATTTATCCTTCAGCTAATATCACAAACAGATTATCGGGTCATTTATTTAATTGCTGTTTGTGGGACCTTGCTGTGCACTAACAGGCTGCTGTGTTTCCTACATTACAACAGAGACTATAATTCAAAAGTACTTCATTAGCTGTGAAGCACTTTGGAACGTCCTAAGGATGTGAAATGAGCTATATAAATGCAAGTTCTTTTTTCCAGTGGGACATCAGGGTAGGACCAGGAAATCAGAAAAAGCCATCCAAATGACTGGTTGGGAGAGGGAAACAAACATATTTACATACAAATGGAGGCTTCCTACCTTGGGGGCGGGGCGGGGCGGGGGTTGGGGGGAGAATTAATCACTACAATATACCACTAGGAGGTGCACTCAAACAGTCAAAAGCTGCACCGAGGGGGACGGGAGCATGTTGGTCTCCTCCCCGAGAGATACAGGACACCCAGGGTAGGGAATGAGAAAAGTTATGATGGTAACGTACAGCCCCTCCCTACAAGTTACATCCCCAATAAAACACACATGTTAAATAAATACACAAAAATAGCACTGAAACATAAAAGACAAATTACTGCAGAAACAGGAGCATGATGTGTGAGCAGCTGAGGGGGGGGGGTAAAATATATACAGTATATGAGAGAGCTCTCAGCCTTTTAAAATGGGTTTCAAAATGTTTTTTTAAAATAAAGACACCTCCCGTCAACGAGATAGACAGTCACCAACAGAGAAAGTCAGCTTCTGTCATGTCACTAGTCTGCAAGAGAACAATTCACCTCACTCTCCTAGCTGATCAATATACTGCCTGACTGGAGATACTGGGACTATTGCCACTGGAGCAGAGACAATTTAATCAAGGTTTTTAAAATTAGAGGCTTTCAATAGGATGAATAGAAGGGGTGGAGAAAGAGACAAGATACCAGAAGGAGCAGGTGTACTTGCCTTGGAAATGGTGCCACTTTCCTTTGGTGGGACTGGGTGCTCAGAACCATCTGGAAACTGGTCGACATTCCGGTTAGAGAAGCAGCAGCAGCAGAAGAGCGAGCAGAAGATATTCCTGCCACGAGACTTGGTGACGAACAGGTTGCGAGTGGAACCTGCACATAACCAGCAGATAACTCATTTAGGATCATTGAAAAAAAAGACTTGCGCGTATACAGAGCTTTATCATGGCCTCAGGACCTCCCAAAGTGCTTTACAACCAATGAAATACAGTGTGATGACCAGATAATCTGTTTTATTGATGTTGGTTGAGGGATAAATATTGGCCCAGGACACTTGGGAGAACTCCCACGCTCTTCTTCCATTAGTGCAGTGAGATCTTCTACATCCACCGGTGAGTGCAAACGGGACCTTGGTTTAAGGTCTCATCCGAAAGACGGCACCTCTGACTATTTGAAAAAGAGCTGGGGAGTTCTCCGCAATCATCACTAAAAACAGATTATCTGGTCATTATCACGTTGCTGTTTGCGGGTCCTTGCTGTGCACAAATTGGCTGCCACGTTTCCTACATTACATCAAAAAATAATTGGCTGTAAAGCGCTTTGGGACATCCTGAAGTCTTGAAAAGCAGTGTATAAATGCAAGTTGCTTCTTTTAATATACACTCGGCATTAGACATCATTCAGCTCCCAAATCTCCCACTGTCAAATCTATGACTGAGCAGGTCTTCAAAAGTCTCCTGAAAACCTACACGTTCGACTCCTCTTTTGCTCACATGCCCAAACCCTTTCCCCACCATTGCTTAGTCTCAGTGAAGCGTAGGGCAATTTTTCCACCAAATTAAGACAACAGCTTGCAGTTACATAGCATCTTTAACCCTGGAGAGTACACCCATCCCATAGTAACTCCTTGTAATGCTTCTCCTTTATTCCTCCCCCTATTTAAATAGACGGACACTCAGTCCTATACTATCTACATGGCACTCTGCCACTCGTGTTAAATTGGCTGCCTAAGTCTTGGTAATCAATTGCTATTACAATCAGGCTCCACCAGGGAGTGCTGCTGGCCCAGGAGTGAATTCCAGGGCTGTATACACACAGAACTGCAGCCAGAATGAATTGCAGCTGCTTCCAATAACAAAGTCCCACTTACATCAAGCTTTTGTGCACCAAGACAATCTTCCTCACTGCGTAAATACACCTGGAGCAGTCCAGAGATTCCGTGGAAAGACACTGCCGTCAAACCCAGTTATTAACCTCCAGTGAAGTTACATTTCTCAATGGGGCTCACTGAACCTCCTCCAGACTGGAACTGAGTTGGGGGGGCTCCAAGTTTGTTTGCGAGAAGAGGTTTCTCTGGCATCTCACACAAGTGTCCATTTTTCATCTGTGATTCTAGAGAGTGTCAGGAGACTGATCAACTGCACAAGGCATTTCTCCAGCATTGGGATAGCAATATCCTTTCTTTGAGAGCGTTTGATGGGACAGTGTAGAGGGAGCTTTACTCTGTATCTAACCCTGTACCTGCCCTGGGAGTGTTTGATGGGACAGTGTAGAGGGAGCTTTACTCTGTATCTAACCCGTGCTGTACCTGCCCTGGGAGTGTTTGATGGGACAGTGTAGAGGGAGCTTTACTCTGTATCTAACCCGTGCTGTACCTGCCCTGAGAGTGTTTGATGGGACAGTGTAGAGGGAGCTTTACTCTGTATCTAACCCTGTACCTGCCCTGGGAGTGTTTGATGGGACAGTGTAGAGAGAGCTTTACTCTGTATCTAACCCTGTACCTGCCCTGGGAGTGTTTGATGGGACAGTGTAGAGGGAGCTTTACTCTGTATCTAACCCGTGCTGTACCTGCCCTGGGAGTGTTTGATGTGGACAGTAATGTCAGTGTTTTATTTCCCAGTATTCACATCTCACCTTAAGAAAAAAGATAAATTTGGGTGAAGACCATAAATCCAGAAAGTCTGAAGATTTTTGTAACTCAATCATTCCAGGTGCCAGATTCCAATGATTGGAGTGTTACAAACAAAAGTACACTTTTTTAAAAAAAAACTAGGCCCACCAAAAACAAAACAGCAGCCTTTTAAGATTCTTGATTGGGAAGCACTTTGATGCATGTCCATTATATTCACTTCCCTATGGAATGTGCCCAATGAGTCCATCCATCCTGCTGCTCCTCCCTTTCCCTGATTGATTGATTGATTGATTGATGTGTTGTTAACTGCTGCCAAGTTAGAATTGAGATAAGCCTGCCACAAAGTCCAGATATGCTCAATATCTTTTCTTCCAATTTGCCCCCCTCCTCCTCTGAAGCCATTGGTTTGCTGAGGTAAGTTCCACAGAAGCAGACTGCTCTGATACCTCACTCAAGTGCCCATTCTGAAGAATGCGTGAGCCCAGCAAGTATCAGCAGGCTAGTCAACCATGGATTGTGTCGCAGCCACGCCCAATCCTGTCTCCACAAACACACTTCCATCATCAAGGGTCACTAGATAGCGATCTGGAGCGAGACCCCTGGTTGAATTGTCCCATTCCTAGCCTTGGGTCCTTGCAGCCAGCTGACCTTCCTGGCCTGTATAGCTCAAGAGATGGTAACCCGATGGCGGAGTTGAAATCTCCAAGAGATACAAGCCTCCGGAACAGGGTAGGGAACAAGCTTGCTCCTCCACCACTTCCCCAACCCACAAGAGAGATCATTGATCCCTCAGTGTGGAGAAGGTTAAACTACAGCAAAAAGAACTTGCATTTAGATAGCACCTTTCACGACCTCAGGATGCCCCAAAGCGCTTTACAGCCAATGAAGTACTTTTGAAGTGTAGTCACTGTTGTAATGTAGGAAACCTGACAGCCAATTTGTGCACAGCAAGGTCCCACAAATTACCACAGGGGAGCAGTTGTTCCCTGGCTGTGCCCGTCCAAGTCAGCACCTAGGTGTTAGAGTCACTTTACATGCCCATTTTCACACTTAGTCACCCTCTGTACATTAGATCAATTCAAAGTGCGTTGACATTTAGTTGGCAGGGACACAGAGGAGCCTGCCCATAAAATGGCTTCCAAATGTTAGCTTTGAACTAGAGGATCTTTACTGCAGTTCATCTACCTGCCAGGCACTGGTTCCACAGATTTCAGCAGCCCTCTGGCACCTTGCCCAGCTGCCTAGTCTTCCTGTGTGAGCTTAGACTGAGCATGTCCAGGTCAACACAGTCAGGCCTCATCCTGTCCCCGCTTGACATCCATACAGAAATGTCTGTGTACACACTGCACTTTCAGGCAGAGGTCAGTGGATGGCAGAGACCCTGAAATGCTCTTTCCCTCATTAGCTCAGCGAGGCTGGGACATTTATACCAGGCCCCTCCGCTAGCAAGCTCAGCATGGCTAAGGATCAAATCTGCGATCTTCCCAGTCTGTATGGTTCTGTGCTGCACCATGCAGTGCATTTGCCCACTGAGTCATCAAGCAACCATGGAGGACTTCAATACATACTCGGAGGAGTGCCAGATACAAGGACGTGCTGCCAACATCCCCACTCATCTACTTTGTTGGGGGGGGGGGGGGTGCGGGGGGGGGGTGGAGATATGATGAGCTCCAAGCCAACCATAATTTGGGCAATTTGAGGAAACATAAACCTTTCTGGTGTGGATTCAACTTAATATTTCAATCACGAAAACGGACAACTGTTGACAGTCAACACTAAACACCCCAAAAAAATTAAACACAGGAAATTATTGAGATTATTTAGAAATTTGCAAAAACAGCAGCTGTGAATAAGGTCCACTGTGCTCACTTAATGTAGGCTTGGCTTGCCTCCATTTTGAAAAAGATTTTCAGAACCAGAAGTTTTCAAAATGGTGGCTGTGAATCCAGCTTACTGCAGTCAGTCTATTCATTTTCCAGAATCAGGCTGTCAAAGAATCAGTCATCCAAATGACTTTGCTCATCCCTGGCACCTATGTTGCCAAGCAACAGAACAAGCTGGCAGGATACCAGGTGACTGTAACAGTGTTTGTGTTGGCTATGTTCGTAGGTGAAAACTTAGGCTGACGGTTTTTGGCTCCTTGGGGGAAGTGTTTATGCCGGCTTTCCGCCAAATCGCCTGTTCCAGGGTCATTTACCCGTCAAACATTATTCCAGGGTTGACTTTGGATTAAGGCTTGTTTGCCAAGGGAGGAGGGTCCATAGCTCCCAAATTAAGAATTATCATCACCAGGCTTCAGATGGGCCTCAATTAAGGTCAACTTCAGTCAAGAGCAGTGACTGGGATTGAAGAGTTGCTGAGTTAAGTGGCCTCTCCCTGGTTAAATATTGTCACCCCACCTTCCCCACCTTTTGATATCGTTTCCTAGCCCTTCTGTAACACCTACAACCCCAGCCCACGCCCCCAAGATTCCAAAAATGTTGAATTTTAAAATTCTCATCCGTGTGTCCAAATCCCTCCATGGCCTCGCCCCATCCCATCTCTGTAACCTCCTCCAGCCCTACAACCCTCCGAGAACTCTGCATTCCTCCAATTTTGGCCTCCTCTGCACCCCCACTTGCATCGCCTCATCATTGGCAGCTGTGCCTTTAGCCACCAAGGCTCTAAGCTCTGTAATTCCCTCCCTAAACCTCACCGCCTATACAAGGGAGGGGGCAACGCATGGGGCTGGGATTGGGTGACAAGGTAACACAGAACCACACGACATCACAAACAGCAAGAGTGGCTTTATCAGAGTCACCCCTTCCCATTCACTCCCACTGGACTGCTTCTGATCCAAGTAGTTTCCGATTGTTTTTCATTCTGATTAGTACTTTACACATAACTGCAATTAGATCGGTGTTGGTTATGAAGAATGCTGCTTTTAAACCAAATGATTTGGACTGATCACATAGGGTGTGGTTCAGAAGTTTGCCATGTGGTTGTTTTGATCTCTGGTTTCGTGAAGTGCGGATCACAGCGTAACATTTCTTGGCAAAGTAGTTTGAGCAGATTCCTGTGCTGAGATACAGCAAACGTGTGCACACACCACACCCCAGTAATAGCACTGCCTGTCCTGAAACGGTTACTAAATTAGTTATTAAAGGCTCCCTTACAAATCCCACCCAATTACTAGAGCCTGCATGTACTTTCTAAAAAAAAAACTCCTGGTTTTCTCCCCTCCTTTCGTGAAGGCACCGACTCTTAGCTGAGGTACAGCTCCATGGATTGCATTAGCCCTCTGGTACCTCACCACAAGTGACTGTGTTTCACATGTGAGCCTAGACAGAGAATGTCAGTAGGCTCTTCAACTACAGGGGACATCAAACTGAAGCCTAATCCTATCCTCACCTAGGAAATTGAGTAACTGGAGTCATCTGGCTCATTTCCTCTCATCCACTGTCCTAGCTCAGTGGTGCTGATTGAAGTCAATGGTCGTGTCCCTAGGTCTGCCCTAGCTGCGATCAGCTAACTCAGCACAGACCAGGCATCAAGCTCTGGTCCCATTTACAAACTCTGGAACTCAAAGACCACCCAGTCATAGTGGCATTAGATCTACCCTATTATTAACACTTCATAAAACACGCCACCCAGAACATCATCCGAGGATGTTGGTTGCCAAGGGCAGCAACCATAATGACTGGAGGGCTGCATTTGTAAAATGCTACAAATTATATGTTGCACCAATTGAGAAGCTGCAGTTCTCCTCCTCCTCCACCCCCCCCCCCCCCCCAAGCCCAGTGGGTATAAAATCAGCGTCCTTCAATTTTACTCTTATTTTCTCTCCTACTCGCCAGAAGGCGGCGACTCACTCACTCGAGTACAGATCCACACTCATCAAGCCGCCCGCCATTACCTCGCGCATGCGCTCGAGTGTCCCGCCGCGGCTGACGTCACAGCCAAGCCCGCTCCTGGTCGTTATCGGACATCAGCGGCGCACGCGCGCACTTTCTGGCGGGAATTACTTCATTACGATTGGGTGCAGGAGTCCGAGGCGATCTCTCCCTTCCCTAACCCCGAGGCCCGTCACCCAAGCCATGGCTGCACAGACCGGGGTGGATAGAACCTGGGATCGTCCATCTCAAAGCTAGAGAAAATAGAAGGACGCATCACCGTTTAATGTTAAAAGCATGTTTAAAAGTCAAGGGAACGTTTATGATATACTTTCTAAAGATGCCTCTTTGATGTGGCCCACTTTCCTTCTGACCACACTTCATCGACTCCGAGCCCACATACTAAATGGGAATCTAAAATCCTCTCCTGAGCAAGACGAGTCTTCCATTTGTTTTGAATTAAACTTGGATGTTCTGTAATAAAAGTAAAACCGCCAGCTTGCCACCAAGGAGGGACAGCACTAGTGTGACACGTCCGGTGAGCCTCAGCTGTGCAGATCCACTTCTACAGCAGCCCATTGACATCGCCGACCTTGAAACAGTTTCCAGGTCTGGGGTCTGATAGCATCAACAACTTGCATTTATATAGCACCTTTAACGTAGTAAAACGTCCGAAAACGCTTCATAGGAGTACAATCAGACACAACTTGACGCCGAGCCACATAAGGAGATATTAGGACATGTGACCAAAAGCTTGGTCAAAGAGGTAGGTTTTAAGTAGTGTCTTAAAAGGAGGAGAGAGAGGCAGAGAGGTTTAGGGAGGGAATGCCAGAGCTTAGGACCTAGGCAGCTGAAGGCACGGCCGCCAACAGTGGGGTGAAGGAAATCAGGGATGCATAGGAGGCCAGAACCGTAGGAGCGCAGAGTTCTCGGAGGGTTGTAGGGCTGGAGGAGGTTACAGAGATAGGGAGGGTCAAATAGCAGGAAAATTGATGCAATTACTGGCTACACGTACACGCACGCTTTTTTTTGGTGGGGGAGGGGGAACTAGCACTCCAAAGACTGACTTGTTGGAAATGTGCACACATGAACATTGGTAAGGACAGGATCAGGCTAGCCTGCATTGCCTGCCATGGTTGAATAGCCTCTCCTACTGGCTCACATATGAAGAATAGCCACTTGCTTGATTACCAGAGAGCAGAGTCAGTGCCCCTACCCCAGCATGAAATAGCACCTTCAGTAGAGAAGAAAGAAATGGCGGGGGGGGGGGGTGTAGAGAGAGGAGGGCGGCGGGGGGGATTAATCTAGCAAAATATAATCTATTAACCATCAACAAACCAATACAAACAGGCTACTTGTTAGAATAAGGCAATAAAAAGGAAAGACATGGCAAAACCCAAGGCGAAAGCTTTAAAATTAAAAAGCATAAATACATGCTTGCAGAGGTTACTAAAACAAAACAAACAGCACCTCACCAACAAATCCCAGCACATCTGTCATTCCATTAACCCCGTAACTAAGTAACTCCACTGAGTGACACCACTTACCCAGTGATTAATACCGGTGCTGATTGGTACATTGAAAGCAGCAGTTGCTCACCTCCGCCTTCTCCCCCGTTAAAGGTGCTGACATATTCTGGGGCACAGCTTTACACGAGCCCCAAGGATGAATGCTGCCAGTCTCTAACCATAGGGAGCTACCACAGCAGAGCCTAATCTTGTCATTCACCCAACCTTCATACACACGCTGGATGGCGATCACGAACCTGGATTTTTCTCCTCTCTAACCCAGGGGCGCAGAGACTAATTGCAGCACCCATACTGCCACTGAGATCAAAGTTACCAGCCTAAGAGTTAAAGAATGAACCCAATTATCCAGAAAAAGTGGCCTCACCACCACCAAATTGCAATTATATAATGCCGTTAACACAGGAAAACAAGGCCCAAAGTGGTTCAGAGATGTAATCAAAATATGGACGCCAAGGCAAAGGAGATATCAAGAGGGGTGACCAAAAGCTTGGCCAAAGAGGTCTGTTTTAAGGAGTGACTTAAAGGATGGGAGGGACAGAGAGGTTTAGGGAGGGGATTCCAGAGCTTAGGGCCTAGGTGGCTGAAAGCACAGCTGCCAATGGTGGGGCGAAGAAAGGTGGGAATGCACAAGAAGTCAGAGTCGGACAGTTTATGGGAGAAGGGGTTCATCAGACTGGAGGAGGTTGCAGAGATAGGGAGGGACAAGGCTATGCAGGGATTTAAACACAAGGATGAGAATTTTAAATTTGAGGCGTGGGGGACCGGGAGCCAATGTAGGTCAGCGAGCACAGGGATGATGGGTGAGCGGGACTTGGTGTGGGATAGGATATGGACAGCAGAGTTTTGGATGAGCTGAAGTTTACGGAGAATGGGAGGCCAGCTAGGAGAAAATTGGAATAGTAGAATCTGTAATTGATAAAGGCACGAATTAGGGTTTTGGCAGCAGATGGGCTGAGGTAGGGGCCTAACTTAAAAAGCAGCAAGACAGATAAGTCAGTTATTTCTACATGAAAGTAAAGCAGCATTAATGCATGAAATTACCATAACTCAAAGAATTGACATTTGAAATGGTCCATGTTCAAATTCAGTTCTCACAGGGTATACATCTGATTATTATTGATTGCTGTGTATTTCCAGCATTTTCTGGTGTTCTTTCAGATTTCCATTTCTTTCTTTTTAATGTCTATGTTGTAAACATCAGAGGTACAGCAAGTTGCAGTGGTATTAAATATTAGCGCACTGGTGTTACAATTCACCAAGAGGGGAATGAGTTGCCGAGTCATAACAACTATTAACAACAAATGGTAAGAAACCAGCCCGGGTTCCTGATCGCTACCCAGTGACTACCGCTGGAGCAGGTTGGGCAAGGACAGGACTGGGCTTGGCTGTGATGCCTCCAACTGTCAAATAGCTTGCCAAGACTCACTGTCCAGCGTCACGTGAACTGGTTTACCAGGAAGTGTTGGACCTGGATCAGGCTTTCTGTAAACCCCAGATTAAAGTAATTTGCAAATCCTTATCCTACTGCCCTCTGAAAGCAGTCACCCAGAAACTCAGGTAGACATCAAAAGGAAAAAGTATAGAATGGCAACTAGATTTAAAATGGGGCTGCTGCCTCTGGATGTCTGGATTCATCTGTGGAATGATCAGATTAAGAGTGGCAGAGTGTTAAAAGGATAATTTTGTAAATTAAGATCAGGATTGTGCATTTAAGAGTTATTCTTTGTTCAGGAATTCTATACAATGAAGCAAGTAGGAAGTGACTTGGTCCATTGGGATTTTCCTCCTCTTGCCCCAAAGGTACTGGTGCTCTCGCAGGTAGGGTCCCTTGTGCACTGGCATCTCACTCAAGTGGCCATTTATGTGGGAACCTAAATGGCGAGCGTGAGCAAGCTAGTCGAGCATGGGTGCATCACAGCCAAGCCCGACCCCTGCTCTCATCCAACCCACACAATCTTTCCAGTGAAATTGTACTTGATGGTGATCAGGAGCAGGAACCCCGGCTAGTTTTACCCTCCCTAGCCCGGGGCACGGAGGCCAATTACAACACTCCCACTGTCACCATGGCCGAGATCAGTGAACTCAGTACAGATCACTAGTCATAGGTCCTCTCTGCTCTGTACATCTCCGGACAACAACACACATCTACTGATCAATCAGTAGAGCCTCATTAACTAGGAACGGGGATGGGTTTACTTGAAGCTGACTGAACAATTCATCACTTACGATTATTAGACAGAGAGGAATTCATCGCAAACATTACAGCCGCCTGCATTTCATCCCAAGGAAAAGGTGTAGTTGAGTTGGATATTGTTAACATAGATTTTACAGAACACACACAATCAATGAAGTACTTTTTGAAGTGTAATCATTGTTGTAATCTAGGAAACGCAGGAAAACCAGTGGAATAGCAGCTATATACTACTGAACAGCAAGCGCTTTAAGATATCCACTAAGACAGGTATACTTTAATATAACCAGGGACCCTTGACTAAGGTGCAGAAATAGATTGTGTATTGATGATGGAACAATCACAACACAAGGCAGCAAATGGGAGGAATCTGAGTATTTTACCCACTGCTTCCAATTTTAAACATTAAACATTAAAGAAACAAAACAGGAAAAAAAATCTAGCAAATATTTCTGCCAAACCAGCATCTACTGTGAACGGTAAAAAATATTTTGAAGGACTCAACCGATGCATGAATATGGCACGGGTTTATTTAGTGCGAAATGAACCAGTTTCACACGATACTGACCACATTTCCTCAGTCAAACTTCAATGCACTTTTTTTTTTTAAAATGCAAAACATTGCAGATGTTGGAAATGTGAACCAAATATAGGAGCAGGAGTAGATCATTCAGCCCCTCGAGCCTGTTCTGCCATTCAATGAGGACCTGGCTGAGATGTATCCTAACTCCATTTACCCGCCTTGGCTCCATATTCCCATATCTCTTCATATCCTTGAGTAGCAAAAATCTATCAATCTCAGATGTAAAATGATTAATTGAGCTAGAATCTACTGCTTTTTGCAGGAGAGTGTTCCACACTTCTACCATCCTTTGTGTGAAGAAGTGTTTCCTAACTTCTCTCCTCAGTGGCCTGGCTCTGATTTTAAGGTTATGTCCCCTTGTCCTAGACTCCCCCACCAGCAGAAAAAGTTTCTCTCTTTACCCTATCAATTCCTTTCAAAATCCTAAAAACCTCAAACCACCCCATTACCATCTAAATGCCAGGAAGTGCTGGAAAGACTCAGTGGGTCAGGCCTTGGTGGAGTGGAGCAGTTAATGCTTCACGTGTGAACCCTTGGTCAGAAGTGAAGAACTAGAGATGGATAAACCTGCCCGATGAAGGATCCACATGTCAAATAGCAACTGCCTTCTCGGCACAGATGCCCATTTTGAGTTGACCAATAAGGGTGACACTGGGTTGTCTCTGTGTCACCAACAGAAAGACAGCTTTACAAGTGCCCTCTTTGAGAAGGCACCACTAATATGATCATTTAAACAAATTCTAACTGACTAAAGAAAACTAGAAATCTAATTTAGATTATCTATGCCAACCAGACACCCTATACCCGGCAAAGCCCACTGGTTGCTGTGTGGGTCCAGTATTTTCTATTTCAATGTGGATCAAGTACAGAGGACATCTGAACCTGGGCACATTCCCCCACCATCAAAGCAGCAAAATAAACCACCTACAGACCTGCACAGTGAATTGGTGTAAAAAGTACAACTGCACAAGAGTGAACTGAGGCTGTAGCCTTGTCTCAGGGTTCCACTGATGGTTATGTTTAGGAAGCATTGGAGCTTCAAGTTGTTTAAACCCCTCGATTGAATGACGACTATAAAATCGCTCCCAATACCAACTATATCTGTACACTGGCAGATCTCCCATGGCGTTGCTCACAAGGCAGCAGATAGAACATGTGCTCCCAATAAGGGGCAGTATCAACAAAGTGCAACAGGAAGTGAACAAAGACAAACACACACAATTTATCCCTCAACCAAAACCTAAAAAAAAATTATCTGGTCATTATCACATTGCTGTTTGTGGGATCTTGCTGTGTGCAAATTGGCTGCTGCGTTTCCTACATTACAACAGTAACGACACTTCAAAACTACTTCATTGGCTGTAAAGCACTTTGAGACGTCCTGAGGTCGTGAAAGGCACTGTATAAATGCAAGTCTTTTCTTTTCACCCTGGCGAGGTCAGCTAAGAGACCAGATACAAACCTGTGACTTTTCTGGTCTGCATGGTTCTGCCTGTCATGTAGTGCATTACCCACTGAACCTATAATGCCCATTTTAAGCACTTGTCTCCCACAAGGAAGTATGGGGTGAAATTGAACATATCGACAACTTGTGTAGATATTATCCTAATTCACAAGCTGAAATCTTTGCCAAGGTAACAAGCCATCACCCATGTGCATTGACTGACTCATGGGTTAGGTGAAAATATCACCTCACCTACCCTCACAGGCGACCACCTCACCCACCCTTGGGCATGACTGGTCTCCTACAAAGATTGGTTTTAAGACTTTAAATATTATGAATAGGGCAAGTGGTTTGTTATCACTAAGAAACCAGAATTCTCACTGCCTCCAGGGCATTCTAATGCAGTACTCGGGAAATCCGGCTAGACCCATTAAGTGCGGAGCGGTATGCCCCATCGTACTAAATTATAAAGTGTACTTTATACTGGATACAGAAGTAATGATCGTTAATTCTCCGCGCGCGCACGCCCCGACCCCATCCCACGATTGGTTATAATTCAAGGTATCCATGCAGCTCTGGAATATCCCAAACGGGGGGGCTCCCTTTGACTAACGATCCGCCATCTCCCCTTAAAGGAGCCTCAAACCTCAGTCTGCACAACATTCCTAGCAGCGCCAGAGAGAGACTAGTCTGTTTTAAAAAAAACTGAAAAGCAGCTCTGGGTAATGCATCTACTGCTAGAAACCGCTACATCAAAAAAGGGAAACCTGACTTGAAATTAACTTTCAGCTAAGAAACCAACATGAAAATTAAACACGACAAAAATTGAGTGTAGATTTGAAAAATAAACTACATCCAAAAAAAAACTGTTTGGAATTGCAATACTGAGGGAAATAGCGAGGCGAGAATCACTCAGTAAACATTAAAAGGTGAACGAAACGTTGACAGTTGTTTACCTTAAGTGTCTGCAGTTCAAAAACGAAGCTCACGTGGAAACGATTTTCATTTTAATAAAACCCGGAACATTGGCCGGGTGAGGGGAATATGTGCGAGTCAGAGTGCAGCAAAAACCTTAATAGAAATGGGGTAGTTTCCCCATAAATTAGGAGAGAAACTAAAAAAAAGTTAAGGAAATGCGAACCAAACATCTGGACTGAATGCAGATGTTGCAAACAATGTTCGAAAAAACATCCCATCACTGTTTCTTAATTGAAAATTCACTTGTTTTTGCTGTAAATTTACTGCTCGCTCTCTGCTTCACTTAAAGGTTTGTTTTTTTAAAAAAAGAGAGCACGTAAATCTCTCTTTAAGAAGGGGAGGGGACAAGATACAAAGTTTGCCCCGGAGTTCCTTCCTTACCTGGATTCCATCGCAGAGGCGAGAGATGCTCCTCTTTGCGAGATACTTGTCTTATGATAGATGCTCTTTCCATCGGACAAAACCACCAAGATTTATTTTTTTTATGCCTGCCCCCCCGGCACAGTTCGATCCCAAATATCTTCGAGATTGCAGTTACTCTTCCCTCCTCCAGCACCCCCCAAACAGGGCAGAGAAGGGAAGCGAAAACAACTGGACAAATGGGACCGAGGCCGTTTCAAGGCGCCCGGGCTTCAAGTAAACAACCTCCCCCTTGGACCGGGCTCTGTCTCTACCTCGGTCCCACTAATGCGCAAGCTCCTCTCTCAGAGCTCAGACACACGCCGGTCTGCTTTGCTGCTCATTTGTCCAAAGCGATAGTTGTGAGAGGGTTTTTTTTATTGACAGATTTTAAGAGAAATTGACACTTGGGACACCTTGAAACTGCCTTGAACCTTCTGATTGGACAATTGGGAAAGCCGGAGTCTTAAAGGGGTAAGCAGGTTACTCTGCCGGCTTTTGTGAATAGCATTCCAACATATGATCGTCTCTCCAGGATTGTTTACATACCGTGTGCTATTCATTTCGAATATTTAATACTCTTTTGGAATGAAACCCGCTGAGTTCAGTCATATTTTACGTTATTTCCTCAATTGGGGTGGTAGTGGTGGGGATATATCTGTTTGTTCCCTTTTCCTGAACAATAAATAAGTATTTTTTTTAAACTTGCAACGAGCTGGGTTGGTGTATCATTTCACATTTATTCTGAAATGATCAGAGATTAACCCCATTCTGAGCACGTTACATGTGGATGGGGCAGGACGTTTTGCCATAAACTATCTGTAATTTAAACTGTTTCAATTCCTGTTCCATGTCCACAGTCAGAAAGCTTTGACTTTAATTGACTGATTTGATAAGGACGTGCTTCATGTTAAAAAACAAGGAAACTGACCTGAAATTAACTTTCAGCTGAGAGCCCAACATGTGCATCATTAATAAATAGTAACTTAGAAAGACTAGCAAAGTAAAAGTGAGGACCAGTCTAGCACTTTATAGACTAGTAGACCACCCCTGGCATTGCTCATGTGTGGTCTGGGGTCAGGAACACGGTTATGATGTTTACCTGGCCTGTCTGTTTACAGCCATTGCTCATATATTCTCTGTGGGAAATTAAGCAATTGTAGCGGCTTGTAAATTGCTGTGGTCAATTGGAGGTCAGTAAGTTACTTGTAGATTTCAGGATCCAGGTCTGAAAAATTCATGATGAATTACTTTGCATTTGTAACAAAGTGTGATTTTTGGAGTGTGATGGATGGACACATGTTAGATGCAAGATTTTATATTCCAGCAAATCAGTCGTGGTGTTGCTCACAGTGAGTTAGAAGTTATGCTTTTGCGAGAGGTTTTGGGGTGTGGAAGTTGAGGAGGAGAATTTAGAAAGAAGTTTGTAAGAATTTTGCCCATAAGAAGTAAAACAAGTGTTTTTGATTGGTTCCTGGAAAATAAATTGTTAGTGTTTCCTTACCCCCTGCAGCTACATAAATAAGTATAAACCACATCTGCAGAAATAAATCTTTGTGAATAATAATTGTTTCCAATTCACAATATAAACTAAAAGGCAGCTGCTGTCATTATCGAGACACCATGCTCGCGACATGCAGCGTTCCCAACCCAGTGTAACAGAAAGTTGATGGTCCCCAGGGTAGGAGAGTCCAGTCTGCGACCCTAAGGCCACTTGTAGCCACTGAGCTCTGCTAATCCAGCCCTTGAAGCCCAAGTAACTCAGTCCTATTATATTTTTTATTTGTCACATTGTCTGTCTTACTCCATTACAAGTACATCTTCATAGAATAGCACAAAGATCACTGTGGAAAACTATACTGCCCAGACTGCCCAACCCCTGCTCACCACTTCACAGACCCTAACTACTGTATACAAGTAAAGCCTGAGGTAACAACCATATTTCTTCTACAACCATATCACCTGTACAGTACATATGGGTGTAAAAACAGACTCATTATATCATATTTGCCTTGAGACAATTACTTTTTTTCATCCGAAAGACAGCACCTCGGACAGTGTAGCACTCTCTCAGTACTGCACTGGAGTATCAGCCTGGATTATGGGGCTCAAGTCCCTGGAGTTCGGCTTGAACCTACGACTGTCTGACTCAGAGGCGAGAGCGCTACCACTGAGCCATGGCTGACAAAAAGGATTGCAATAGAGAGAGTGAGGTTGCAGGTCGGAGGCTAGGGCTGGCAAAGTAGTCACCTATCAGACCCTATTGACCATTTTTTTCTTTAAATCGCAGGTATGCCACATCAGGAATGTTGACCCATGCATGGAAATTCCCAGTTATTGGTGGGATCATTCCAGATAAGTGGGTTAAATGTGGGAAATATGTTATTCTCTCAATGGGCCTGAATGGAATGGAAAATCCCAATTTCTCCAGGGAACTGCAAACATTTGAAAGCAAAAACAAGAAACCCGAATGAAGCAAAATGTTTGTGTCTCCCAGCACTGCCTGTCACAGGCCTCTTCTACTGGAGTGCTGACTATTTTCTATTGGTGTGACATTGGCCTTGCGTTCCTATGTGTTGAGCAACAGATCACCCTGATGTTATGTGTAGCCCTACTAGCGAAGCTGGGTATCACTGGATCTTAAAGCCTTTCAATTCAACCTCCCTGTTGCATCCAGACGGGCGGATTATCAGAATCAGCAAGCCTCGCTCCTGATGAACTGTTTGGATCTGACTGTAGCAGGAGACCTGGAAACCGATGAGAGTTCTTCAGTAAGCTGTGTGACCGAGATTCCCAGTTCCGCTATCATCAACCGCCAAGGAAGATAAAGAGGGGGAAGGGAGGAATGTCCCAAGACAGAGTCTTCGCCTAAAATGGTTGTTGCCTGCTTGGTTCCTTTTACAGGTGAAGTATTACTCACCCACATTGTAATGGGCTGAAGGGGAATTAGCAAATATCTTCCCTGCCCCAGAATGAAAATGTATCCAGTATATTTCCTGCTATTATGACACAATCCTGATTCTGAAGCAATACTAACCTTTGATCTCCCCTGCTTGGCTCCAATGAACAAAGGGCATCAGTGTCCATTTTTCATCAATGGGGGGAAGTCTAAGACTTGAAACCTCCACCATTAGAATGTTGGAGGTAGAAATTGGTCCAGGGCGGTGGTGCAAAACAGGCGATAGCGAATTGGTGGCCCGTTTTACACTCCGGCCGAATATATTTTCCATTGGAACTCTTTGCCGATTCGCTATTGCCTGGTTTGCACTGCCGCCTAAGGAATTTCTACCCCGTTGGTGTCTAAAGTCTCCACGGCCACCAAACGTGAGCCTTGTGTGCAGTGACTCCAGGTCTCAGTCTGAACGTGGCACTAAATAACCAGTCCCTTACAACAACGTCTCCTGATTTTCAAAAAAGTCAAGGTGAATTATGCGTGGTTACTTTATGTTTGAACTCCAGATTGTCTAGGCTCGTGCAGAGAGAAGAAAAGTATTAAATTAGGAGCATAACATAAAGGGATTTAAAGGTCAGTGGTAGCATGGATATGAAATTAGCTAAGGGACAGAAGGCAGAGAGTAGTGATGAATGGTTGTTTATCAGACTGGAGGGAAGTATACAGTGGTGTCCCCCAGGGGTCAGTATGAGCATCTCTGCTCTTTTTGATATATATTAATGACCTGGACTTATAGGAGGCATAATTTCAAAGTTTGCAGATGACACCAAGCTTGGAAATGTACTAAACAGTGAGGAGGATAGTAGCAGACTTCAGGAGGACAGAGACAATGATGAAATGGGCACAATATTTGCAGATTAGTCATTTTGTCTGAGCCAGATGTCTGAGGGGGGCAAGCCATTCATTCAAATACAAACATCTTAAGGGATTGGTTTACATATATGTTTGATTGGCAGCTCTTTTTGAGTTAAACATACAGATATTTAAATTTGCTTAGTCCTGATTATTTTCTTGAAAAGCATTTCTCAGCTGGTCTTGTTTAAATCAGAGAGTCTGTCTGAAGCTTTCAGAGAGAGACGGTCAGCCTAGAGAGATTCTGTGGATGATGAGAGCAATGAATCACCATGTAACAATATAAAGAAAGAAAGAACATGTATTTATACAGCACCTTTCACGACCTCAGGACGTCCCAAAGCGCTTCACAGCCAATGAAGTACTTTTGAAGCGTAGTCTCTGTTATAATGTAAGAAACACAGCAGCCAATCTGCATTCCTCAAAGTCCCACAAACAGCAACACGATAAATGACCAGATAATCTATTTTAGTGATGTTGGTTGAGGGATAATTTCCCAGGGCACTGGGGAGAACTCCCCAACTCTTCTTCATATAGTATCATGGGATCTTTTACATCCACCTGAGAGGGCAGACGGGGCCTCGATTTAACTTCTCATCCAAAAGATGGCACCTGCAACAGTGCAGCTTTCCCTCAGTACTGCACTGGAGTATCAGCCTAGATTATGTGCTCAAGTCTCTGGGATGGGACTTGAACTCACGACCTTCCGATTCAGAGGTGAGTGTGCCACCACTGAGCCAAGGCTTCAATATTATGTATAGTATGGTTTAGCACCGTAGTCATGATGATTTGTTATTTTCTTACTTACTTGAGGAGTTAGTTAAACTTAATAATTACTATAAAATCTACTGTGTGTCATTGCCACTGTTCACCTATCCATTTAATGTTTAATAAATCTGGCAGTTGTAGCCAACATCTCTTAAGTATCTACTTTGCTGCCTTCTGATATTGAAGATCATGTGATGGCGTCTGAGATAACCAGTAACAAATGAGGGCTGGTTGAAAATTACCTAAGTATTGGGATAGTAAAAGTAATCTCTGGGACTCTGTGATTGAGGAGGCACCTATGAGGGTGGTATGGAGACCTTGAACCCCCAAAAATATGTGGAGTATTTTTGGGGGTTCAAGGTCTCCATACCACAGGGCAATTAGGAGATGGTGTGGGACTGGAATCACACATAGGCCAGACTGGGTAGGTTTCTTTCCCTATAGGACATTAGTGAACCAGATGGGTTTTTATGACAATCCAACAGCTTCATGGTCACTTTTACTGACACCAGCTTTTTATTGCCAGATTTTTTAAAAACTGAATTCAAATTCTCAAACTGTTGCGGTGGGATTTGATCTCAGAATTACTACTCCAGTAACATAACCACTACACTACTGTACCTTCAAATTCAGTTAGAGGCAGAGAGTGAACACCCTGTGCCAGGAGGTTATCCTGTAATATAAAGGGGCCATGAGAGGACACCGCTGCAAATGAGAATTTGGCAGTGAGCAAACATTTTAAGCAGCTACTTAAAAGAGAGGGCACAAATTCCTCTCACTGTTTTTATTAGCTTGTATTTCCGAGCCCTGAAAAATCTCTTGGCACAACTTCACTGCTGTGCTGAGTGCGGAAATACATTGGCGCCGCCTTCAAAACAATTGAGCTCTGTGCCAGGAGGTGTTGGATTACTAGCCTAATGTCATTCTTTGTGGTTTGCTTTACTGGAGATAATGAGCCCCTGGGAGCAGGTACCCATCTGCCCCTCCTGGCCACAATCGGCATGCCCGCAGTCTGCAAAGACTCAGTGGGTGGTGGAGAGAGGAAAAGAGAGAGGCAAAAAAAGAGGAAACAAAGATGAGATATAAAGAGCTGTTACATTCGAGGGGTGCAGCTGGGAGCCGAGGCGAGACTCGCCCTCTGCAGGCTGTGCTACTGAGTTAAGAAGAACCAGATCTGCATCATAGACCCACGAAAATCAGGATCTATGAATCAGCTGTCGGATTAAGGCCTCTTGGTGCAGTGGACTAAATGTGGGGAGCCAGCTACAAACGTTTACGCTCCCCTAACAAATGGGAGGTTGACGGGAGAGCGATGTAGAAGGGGTCACTCCCCGAGATGGGAATGAGAAAACAAAGCTTGAGAGCACACAGCAGGGATTCAGCCACAGAGATCAACATGCTCCATAGGATCTTCCGTCCATTCATTTTGACGGGCAGACAATCCTGTGGGATCCACTGACCCCACGTGACTGAATTCCTGATCTGCACTGCCAGTGCACGGAGTTATGTCTCGGGAAATCTACTCTTGTAGCAGGCAACTCGTATTACTCCGCCTCCCCGTGCAGAGTCTCGCTAAATGACCCCACAGAGTTCTTACTGAGAACGTAGAGGTGTGAGATGTAAGGTGTGATACCAGGGAGTTCATGTCAGGAAATCACATACCTCAGCCCTGTTCTTTGCTCCCTATCTCTGTACCCTCAGGACATCTCAAAGTGCTTTACAGCCAATGAAGTGCTTTTTGAAGTGTAGTCACTGTTGTAATGTAGGAAACGCAGCAGCCAATTTGCGCACAGCAAGGTCCCACAAACAGCAATGTGATAATGACCAGATCATCTGTTTTTTAGTGATGTTGGTTGAGATAAATATTGGCCAGGACACCGGGGAGAACTCCCCTGTTCTTCTTCGAAATAGTGCCGTGGGATCTTTTACGTCCACCTGAGAGGGCAGACAGGGCCTCAGTTTAATGTCTCACCCGAAACACGGCACCTCTGACAATGCAGCACTCCCTCATTACTGATACTGGGAGTGTCAGCCTAGATTATGTGGTCAAGTCTCTGGAGTGGGACTTGAACCCATGACCTTCTGACTCAGAGGTGAGAATGCTACCCACTGAGTCAAGGCATCAAGAGCGGACTAGCTTCAAGAGAGGCATTTCAAATCTGTCATTCTTCACTCATCAATGGAAGATAGGAAAGCGTGTGTTTCTCAATTTTTTTTGGAAAGTCCCTGCCTTCACCTCTATTAAATGTGCACATCGGCCCCCCGATAGGGTTGCCAACCTTCCAGGATTGTCCTGGAGTCTCCAGGAATTGAAGATTAATCTCCTGGACACTGCTGCGAGAAAAATAATAGGAGCATAAAAAAGGTTTGATCTTTTTCATTTACTTTGAACGTTTTTATTAGTTATAGAAATATTGGAGTTGGGGAAAAAGGCTGTTTGACTGGGCGTGGGGTTGGAGGTGGGAGGTCATGTGATGAAACCTTCAGGAATACGACCAGCCAGAGTTGGCAACCCTGTACCCCCGAGGAGTTATGTCTGACTACGAAACACACTCATCTCTAGGCTTCATTTATATCTAAACTGAAAACCTGGATCTATTTTGAATTTGTAGTTGACTGTAGCTGTTTAAATTATTATCTTCTGGCATGCACAAAACATAGAATCAGAGATTTCAGCGCAGCAGGAGGCCACCCTCGCCTGCACTGGATTTAGGTCTTTCTCAGGGGCTGATTTTAAACAGGCCCATTTTCCCACTTCCTCCCCATTCCCTTTCCCATTCTCCTTCTATATGTAATTGTCTAGGACAGACTAAGGAACCTTCCTGACTGGTAGTCATCAGCGTTTTAATAAGGTTAGCGCAAATGTTAATAATTCTTTTACTGTTATTTGCAGGACAAATATGGAGATACAGATCATTGGAACTGCCTCAGTCAGTGCTGTGGGGGGCCACCTTAATGAATTGTCACAGGCCCAGTCTCGATTAGTGTCTCTGTGGCAATGTAAATATGGTCAGCGTGTAATGAAGTTTTAAAACTGGCACAGGATGGAAAGAATCGAAAGCAGAGAGTGCACCCAAGCCCCAGTGTTAATATGTTTTTGTACTTTCTTTCAATATTTACAATGCCAAGTCATTCAGATAGAAGTTTAAACTAATTTGATAACAGGTTATTGGAATGTAGCTGATGATTGATTTTTACTTCAATCCCAGCTAATGGGATTTTAGAATGTTGCAGAAAATAGTCTGGAGAGAGGTGAAAGGCACTTCCTTGTTAAAAGACTTTGTTCCATGGTTTCAGTTGGCGTGGCGATGGGAGGGGCTACAATTGACTTCTGCACCTCTGCACTATGGAGGACAAAGGTCAGCCAGCTTCCTGCTGCTGATCTCCATCCAGTGACTTCTACAGGAAAGTGTGTGTGGATGTGCGATGAGGACATGTTTGGACTCAGCTGTGACACCTCCCCCCATGAGAAGAAAGAAAGGATGGTGGAAGCAGATTCAATAGTAACTTTCAAAAGGGAATTGGATATACACAATGAAAAAATTGCAGGGCTATGGGGAAAGAGCAGGGGAGTGGGACTAGCTCTTTCAAAGAGCTGGCACAGGGACGATGGGCTGAATGGCTTCCTCCTGTGCTGTATGATTCTATGAAAGAAGGAAAGAATGTTGGTTGAGCGATAAATATTGGCCAGGATACTGGGGAGAACTCCCCTGCTCTTCTTCAAATACTGCCTGGGGATCTTTTACATCCACCTGAGAGGGCAGACAGGACCTCAGTTTAATGTCTTATTTGAAAGATGGCACCTCCAACAGTGCCGCATTCCCTCTGTACTGCACTGCAGTGTCAGCCTAGATTATGCTTCTCAAGTTTCTAGAGTGGGACTTAAACCCACAACCTTCTGATTCAGAGGTGAGAGTGCTACCCACTGAGCCAGAGTGATCTCCTGAACTAATTTTGAACGTGATGTGGAGATGCCGGTGATGGACTGGGGTTGACAATTGTAAACAATTTTACAACACCAAGTTATAGTCCAACAAACTGATCAAGACCTTCGATCCAGACCTTCAAAGCATCCTACGGGCTCTCATCCCACGTTCTCCCCACGTGGGAGACTTCTACTGCCTCCCAAAGATACACAAAGCCAACACACCCGGACGTCCTATCGTATCAGGCAACGGAACCCTGTGTGAGAACCTCTCTGGATACATCGAGGGCATCCTGAAACCCATCGTACAGGGAACCCCCAGCTTCTGTCGCGACACTACAGACTTCCTACAAAAACTCAGTACCCACGGACCAGTTGAACCAGGAACACTTCTCACCACAATGGATGTCTCGGCACTCGACACCAGTATCCCCCACGATGACGGCATCGCTGCGACAGCATCAATACTCAACACCAACAACAGCCAATCTCCAGACGCCATCCTACAACTCATCCGCTTCATCCTGGATCACAATGTCTTCACCTTCGATAACCAGTTCTTTACCCAAACACACGGAACAGCCATGGGGACCAAATTCGCACCCCAATACGCCAACATTTTCATGCACAAGTTCGAGCAAGACTTCTTCACTGCACAGGACCTCCAACCAACGCTATACACCAGATACATCGACGACATTTTCTTTCTATGGACCCACGGCGAAGAATCACTGAAGAGACTACACAATAACATTAACAAGTTCCATCCCACCATCAAGCTCACCATGGACTACTCCTCAGAATCAGTTTCTTTCTTGGACACACGAATCTCCATCAAAGACGGGCACCTCAGCACCTCACTCTACCGCAAGCCCATGGACAACCTCACGATGCTCCACTTTTCCAGCTTCCACCCTAACCACGTCAAAGAGGCCATCCCCTATGGACAAGCCCTGCGAATACACAGGGTCTGCTCAGACGAGGAGGAACGCGATGGACACCTACAGACGCTGAAAGACGCCCTCGTAAGAACGGGATATGACGCTCGACTCATTGATCGACAGTTCCGACGGGCCACAGCGAAAAATCGCATAGACCTCCTCAGAAGACTAACATGGGACGCAACCAACAGAGTACCCTTCGTCGTCCAGTACTTCCCTGGAGCGGAGAAACTACGCCATGTTCTCCGCAGCCTTCAACATGTCATCAATGACGACAACACCTCGCTATGGCCATCCCCACACCTCCACTACTCGCCTTTAAACAGCCACCCAACCTCAAACAGACCATCGTTCGCAGCAAATTACCCAGCTTTCAGGAGAACAGCGTCCACGACACCACACAACCCTGCCACGGTAACCTCTGCAAGACATGCCAGATTATCGACACAGATACCACCATCACACGAGAGGACACCACCCACCAGGTACATGGTTCATACTCCTGTGACTCGGCCAACGTTGTCTACCTCATACATTGCAGGAAAGGATGCCCCAGATAATGGTACATTGGCGAGACCATGCAAACGCTGCGACAACGGATGAACGGACACCGCGCAACAATCGCCAGACAAGAGGGTTCCCTCCCAGTCGGGGAACACTTCAGCAGTCAAGGACATTCAGCCACCGACCTTCGGGTAAGCGTTCTCCAAGGCGGCCTTCGAGACACACGACAACGCAAAATCGTCGAACAGAAATTGATAGCCAAGTTCTGCACCCATGAGGACGGCCTCAACCGGGATCTTGGGTTCATGTCACGCTACATGTTACCCCACCAGCGAACAAATGTTATCTGTTTTTAATATAACGGGTCAATTGCTGTCGATATGTTTCTGCCTCTCTCGCTCTTTTTTTAATTGGCATCTCCACATCATCTGTTTTTTTAGTTCTGGCCATTTGTATATTCGGTGGCCTTGTAGGTAACACCTATCTGTCTGAACACTTTGGTTGCCTTGGCAACGGGCAGTTGAAAAGACTCTCTGCAATCACCAGGCATTGTTCTGTGATTTATAAATGCGATAGGTTCGAGGATTTCATTTCCACATTCACTTGAGGAAGGAGGAAGCCTCCGAAAGCTTGTGGATTTTAAAATAAAATTGTTGGACTATAACTTGGTGTTGTAAAATTGTTTATAATTTTGAACGCATGGGGGTTGGGGAGTGGGGGTTGGAGAGAAATTTTCCAGATTTTTTCCGTAATTGACCTGGGTTTTATCTGGCTTTTCACCTCTCCCAGGAGATTACATGGCTCTGGTTGGGGTGGGGAGTGTATTTCTTGTGATGCACAAGTCAGGAGTGTGATGGAATACTCTCCACCTGCCTGGATGAGTGCAGCTTCAACAACACTCAAGAAGCTCGACACCATCCAGGACAAAGCAGCACACTTGATTAGCACCCCATCAATCATCTTAAACATTCACTCCCTTCACCACCGGTGCATCGTGGCTCCAGTGTGTACCATCCACAAGATGCACTGCAGCAACTCACCAAGGCTTCTTCGACAGCACCTCCCAAACCCGTGACCTCCACCACCTAGAAGGACAAGGGCAGCAGGCACATGGGAACAACACCACCTGTACGTTCCCCTCCAAGTCACACACCATCCCGACTTGGAAATATATCGGCCGTTCCTTCATCGTCGCTGGGTCAAAATCCTGGAACTCCCTCCCTAACAGCACTGTGGGAGAACCTTCACCACACGGACTGCAGCGGTTCAAGAAGGCGGCTCATCACCACCACCTTCTCAAGGGCAACTAGGGATGGGCAATAAATGCCCATCAGAATTATATGGGACAGGCTGGATGGACCAATTGGTCTTTTACTGTTCGTATGTTCGTACTGTGATGTGTCAGCAGGCAGGTGTGTCCGTATTTGTATGGTAACTAGGCTTCATTTAACTTATGTTATTGACAACTGGCCACCTTCCAGGTCTGAGTAGCCAACACAAGCAAAGTAGTCATGTTTTTATCGAGAACTGGATGCTAGTCTCATACACCCAGCACTCTCCTCAAATGCATAGGCATGGTGTCTGACAAAACAGGAGACTGTACCGGGAAAAAGAGAGCAGCAGGGGCCCGGATTGAGCCTAGCTGCGCTCTCACATTCTGCCTCTCTCTTCCTTCCTCTCTGTCCCTTCCTCCTTTTCTGTCCCTCCTGCCTCTCTCTCTCTTCTGCCGTTCCCAAATGGAGCATTACCCCTAGTGGGCCTCACAGCCTCTCACTGATGCCAGGACCTGGAGTTGTGCTGCTGCCCAGTATGCGGGGGTGGAGTCGCAGTGACTTGTCGTAAATCATATGACTGTCTAACTGAAGTAAATAACAACTGGCGGCTCTGAATTTTAAGACGCAGAAGGACTGCACCGTCCACCGCCCCCTCCCCCCCACCCCATGACTGGCCCTCCACAGTCACCTCAGGAAAAGCCCCGAGCCAAACTTTCCGCTAATTTTAGCACAAAAATCCAATGCGTGTAAACAGTGGTAGAAAATACTAACAGATTAGAGCTACTCTGGGGAATTCTACCCCTCCAAAAATGGATTAATGAATGTGAACAAGAAGTTGGGGAGGAAACCCATTTTTGCTTGTTGAAGTTATTGATGAGGAACTGGTGCAGACCAATCACCAAGTGAGCGTTTAGCTCCAGGTCAGACCTGGGTTTTGTGAACTTAACAAAAGGGGAAGGTTTGGACTTATTAGTACAGTAGTGTCAGAGTGAATGATACAGAGGGATTTGTGTCTGAGAGGATCAGTTTAATGGCCACTGTTGGATATATGGCAGTGAAGCAGTAGGAGGAGAAAGAGAGAGGGCATGTTAGGAACGCAGAGGGCATAGAAAGCACCCAGGGTCCAAGAATTCATAATCCAACTCTGACCAGAGACCTCCTTTGCGAAGGGTGCTGAGGGCTCATTGCTTTTAAAGCCAGGGCCTACTGTTGCTGTGCCTATGTAATTGTGCCTATGCCGGCTCTTTTTTAGAACAATCCAAGACTAATCCCATCGCCCTGCTCTCTCCCTATAGCTGTGTATCTTCCTCTGCTTCAAATGTTTATCCACTTGAGAGGACATGCTCCAATTCCTGATTTTTACTCCCAAAATGCATTACTCGCACTTCTTCAAATTAAACTGCATCTGCCACCTGTCTGTCCATCCCCCTAACCCGTCTACCCATTCCCCTAACCCGTCTGCCCAACCCCCCCAACCTATCTACCCATTCCCCTAACCCGTCTGCCCTTTCCCCCAACCCGTCTGCCCATTCCCCCAACCCGTCTGCCCATTCCCCCAACCCGTCTGCCCATTCCCCCTAACCCGTCTACCCATTCCCCTAACCCATCTGCCCATTCCCCTAACCTGTCTGCCCATCCCCTTAACCCGCCTATGTCCTCCTGAAGTCTCGTATAGTCCTCCCTGTCTGCCCATCCCTCTAATTTTGTGGTGTTAGCAAATTCCGATATCATGCTCTCTGTGCCCAAGTCTAAATCATACATCGAGAACAAAAGTGGGCCCAGTACTGACCCCTGGGGTACAACACTTCCAACCCTTCTCCAATCTGAGCAACGCCCATTGTTTCCTATCCATCAACCAACTTTCTATCCATGTTACTATATTTCCTCTTATCCCATACGCCTGAATATTTGTAAAAACCTCCTGTGAGACATCTTATTGAGCACCTTCTGAACACCCGTATACACTACATGTACTGCTATTCCTTTCTCCATACAAACACTGGGGTCGATTTTCACCGCCTTCGTCTGGTGTTAATGGGACGGTAACAGTCTCAAAATGGGCTCAGTAATCCTGGGACCCTCCCCCATAACTTACCTCACTGGTCCGATCTCAATCTGGCGAGCTGCATCGGGATGCCTATTTGGCATCCCACAGCTTGCCTGCCAAATTGAAATGAAGCCGGAGCCTCAAAATTTTGAGGCCCAGACTTCATTTAAGTTTGGCAAAACTAGCTATGTCCTCGCTGACTTCCTTCAGCACCCTGGGCTGCAACTGTCCAGCCCCGGTGATTTATCCATCGTGAGTTCTGCTAATTTTTTCAGCACCAATACTTTTTCTACAGTTCTCTCTAACAATGATTCCACATCCTCCTGTAGAACACCTACATTCTCACTTCCTCTGTCATTTGTAAAAACAGACTCTATCCTTTAAAGTGTCCCCTTTTAGCCTGATATGAATGCCTCCATTCTGTACATATTTGTAGATTCTCCATTGCTGATCCTGTTTGCTAACTTTCCTGCCCAGTTAGTTTGGCCCAGATCCTTTCTTGTCTCACTCAACATTGCCTTTTTTCCAGACCAGCTCCCTTATCTTTGACTCTTTATTAACCTTGTCTGTTGTTACATTGAACATAACTATGTTGTGACTTGCTATTTCCCAATTGTTCTCCATGCTCTCACATCATTTATTTGACCCACTTCATTTCCCAGAACAAAGTCCAGCAATGGTTCCTGTCCAGTTAAATTAGACTTGACCCTCACTCTAATTTTCCGCTCAGGGTCATGAGCCAGAGGTCACCCGGTGAATGGAAGAAAAATTAAAAAGGATCCAAGTTGGTTGAAAGCAAATTGACCTGGAGCATGGTGGGAAATAATTTTGACATATTATGGGCTGGACTTTCCTTTGGGGTGGGGCGGGACGGGATTTGAGCACGTAATCCAGGCTGACACGCCCAGTGCTGTATTGTCAGAGGTGCAATCTTTCGGATGAGACATTAAACCGAGGCCCTGTCTGCCCTCTAGGGCGGACGTAAAAGATCCCACGATCACTATTTTGAAGAAGAGCAGGGGCGTTTTTCCCGGTGTCCTGGGCCAATATTTATCCCTCACCCAACACTACTAAAACAGATTATCTAGTCATTATCACATTGCTGTTTGTGGGAGCTTGCTGTGTGCAATTTGGCTGCCCCGTTTCCTACATTACAACAGTGACTACACAAAAGTACTTCATTGGCTGTAAAGCGCTTTTGGACGTCCTGAGGTTGTGAAAGGCGCTATAGACATGCAAGTTCTTTCTTTTTCTTTTCTGCCTGCCAGACTGACCCCGCCATGACCCCGACACATTTTCCTGGGTCAAGGTCAATTATATACAGAGGGTGGGCTCCCAGGGGGATACCCACTCAGCTCAGCTCAGCCCACCCTGCAAATGAGGAAAATACTGTAATGTTGCAACGCCAAACAGGAGGGGCTACCGTTAAAGGGGCAGGCACCCGCTGAAGAGATTGCAGCCCATTTTTCCAACTGGCTCTGACTGAGCCCTTGAGAGTCCTGTCAGTGCTCGAAGGGCATAGGAGCGGGGGAGGTCGTCGAGACTCGGTCCTTTCCTGGATTTGGTGCTCCTTCTGCAGCGGCAGACTCAGTACCACCACCCGCACCCCTGTCTCCCCCACTCCCTGTACTGGCCTTGCTTTGGGTTGGCAGTACTGGGACGAGAAGCCAAGGCTGTCAGCTGGTTTCCCAAGCCTTGCCCTCTCACAGTCATTTAAACGCAGCGGGGCAGTCAAAGGCCGGCAGCTGGGGAGGGATGGGGAGGAAAATTTGTGAGGCCTGATTGAAGGGTGGGGATTTGGCGATAGGCCTCCTGCTGCATTTTCCCTGCTGCACCACTGTTACACCGTCCCAAATCATTGCCGAGGAAAGCCTAGGCTGAGAGATCCTATTTATTGGCAATGGTGCTGGGGAGTTTAGCAACTCCCTCTTGTGGGCAAACATGTCCTTGCTGCGTGTAAAAGGCAATTTTCGATGGATAAACTTTGCTTTTCTGTTGGGTGTTTTTAAAATACCCTGTGCAATTTCTTTTTAATATGATACATTTATCTGTGCATTTTTGAGCTGTTAATATAAAGAACGTTTATTTTTAAAAATTCTCGTTGCTATCCTCCAGAAAACAATTTCTTAAAGATTTATTTTTAATTCCCTTTGTCAGCCCCTGGGTCAGGAGGTGAGTTGATTCTCAGGCCTCTGCCCCTCCGTAACCAGACTGCTAAATTTTCTTTCCCTCTGTGAGTCCCAACCTCCTCTGCCACTGAGCAGCTTCTGTCTCCACGGGGGGCCCAGGTTAACTCTGCTTCACCTGTTTTTCTTTTTGAGATTTATTTTTGCTTTTATTTTCAAGTATTCAACTTTTTTTCTCCTCATCATTTAGTTCCAGCAGATTTTTGTTGCTTCAGTTTTCCTCTCTTATTTCTATCTTTGTAGATTTAATTTTCATTTTCTCCCACATGTTTTCTCAGGGTGGTTTGGGGCCTTGGACAGAGATTAGTCTGCAGATAGGCTCAAAGAGCTGGGTCTCTATTCTTTCGAGAAACGTAGACTATGGGGTGATTTGTACATGGTTTAGAAGATGATTAAGGGAATAGATTGTGTTTGTGTAGACAACTTGTTTCAACTGGGTAGGTTAGGGAGAATCTTGCTGTGCACAAATTGACTGCCGTGTTTCCTACATTACAACACTGCCTACACTTCGAAATCACTTCATTGGCTGTAAAGCACTTTGGGACGTCCTGAGGTTGTGAAAGGCGCTGTAGAAATGCAAGTTCTTTCTTTCTTCAATGATGAGTCTTGCTGATGAATCAATTTTTATACAGAACCCTAGGTTGCAAATTGTTGTGGAGAGGGACCGTGTGTATAGCCACAGGCTGAAAACCCCAGTGTTGTAAATCCTCTTTCCAGGGACAGCGCAGGTAAAGCTCTGAACTGCCCATATGAGGAAGTGAGGGTCTGTCATCCTACTCTGACTAATCTAATCAGAGAAAGAATTTTCCCTACGGGTCACAATGCGGTAGTGTGGATTTAACCTTAAAATGTCGGTGCTTATACCTGTCGAAGGAGGAAGGAACAGTCACATATATAACACTGAGTCATGTCTCTGAGCACTTTACAGCCAATGAGGTACCTTTTTGTAATGTAGCCACTGTTGTAATGTAGGAAACACGGCAGACAATTTGTGCACAGCAAGATCCCACAAACAACAGCTCAGTGAATGACCAGATCATCTGTTTTGGTGGTGTTGGTTGAGGGAGGAATGTTGACCCCAGGACACTGGGAAGAAGTCCTGGTAGCACTGTGGGACCTCAATTTGACACCTCGTCCAAAAGACGGCACCTCCGACAGTGCAGCACTCCCTGGAGTAGGGACTTGAACCCACGACCTTCTGACTCAGAGGCAAGTGTGTGACCCGCTGACACTTATGCCCCGATTTTAAGCTAACCCGCCTGGCGAGAAGTGGACAAGTTGGCGTCGGGTGCCCGTTTTGCACCCCTGTCCCATTATACATTCGGCTTCAGAGCATAAAGTGGGGCAGGGTGCACAACGGGCATCCTATCCCATCCTGTTCTGTTCTCGCGGGGCGGGTTAGCTTAAAATCATCGCTTTCATTCAGTTTGGAGATCTGCTTTATTTAGAAGTGAAGAACGGCAACTTGGATGAGGTGATGGAGGGCCTGTCAGACTCCAGTAATTGTACCCCACCCTGAGTCAGTGCTCAGAACGGGAGGGGAGAGAGTTGGTCACGTGACACGTTCGATCTCCTGATCTCGGCTGGGTTGTTCAGTGAGGTGAGTAATGGGGTCCAAGCTGTTCCACACCCAGAGGGTCAAAGGGTGGAGCCAGACTACCCACTGAGATGTTGGTGCAACTCCTCAAAGACCAGCACTGTTCGAGGCTCAGGAATAGCTTTCCATCCGCATATTTTTGTTGTTTAATTTTTTTCTTGTTCCTCTTTTGTTCAGTGTATACTTCTTTCTTTTCCCACCTCAGCTTTTTTTTGCTCTCCATTAGGTTTGATTGCTTTCTCTCGTGCTCTTTCTTCTCTATTTCTCTTGCTCTTTTCTGTCTCTCCTTTTCTCATTCTGTCTTTTCTTCCTCCACCACCTCCCCCTCACTTCCCCCTCCCCACTCTCGCTTTCAGACAGACAGAGGAAACCCTCATCCCACCAGTCTGGGCTGGAGTCAAACCCAGCTCCTGGAGGTGAGAGGATAAGTGTTGATCCACTGTACCACCCAGTCCCACTCTGCCCTTTCTCTACCCAGCAAAACCTACTCTTAGTACCAACTGCAGCGCAGCCTGTTTCTGTGAGCCTCCCAGTTCTTGAACAGACACTTGGCAGATGGTATGTTATGCAAGCTTTATTACAGTTTGTTCATTACAAACTTGTCTTTTACAAACTTTTAAAGTAATTTATAAATAACTTAAAATAATGTTAAACAATACAGTTATAGTCCCGAAAACGTCCCAATAGACTATAACAAGCAAGAGCAGGATAAAAGTTTGAATAGATATTAAATTGTGTAAATACCTAAATGTAAATAGAATATTGTGTATCTATATGTTAAATTGATCAGATGTTAAACTCACTAAATGAAGAAAGAACAAATGAACTTGGCTTGTGGCTGTGTGACTATGTAAACAAGGCATAGAGAAATGTCACATTCCCAGAGGTCAAAGCAGAATAGAATGGATAGCTTAACTTTCAGATTTCTTGTTTAAAAAGCTTTTTAATTAATTACAGGGGAGGTTGGAAAATAATGAGGATAACATTGGGGGGAAAATAATTTCCTGACAAGATCATCAAACTATTCCAGAATGCCCATATTATAGAAATAATGTTGATTTCGAAATATAAAATCTATCAAACTGTTGTGATGGTCACTGGTGTTGGTGTAATACCAGAAAGGGTATTTCATTTTGTTCAGCCAGGACTCAAACATACTTCAGAAAACAGACTCACAAAAATGTTCAGGTGGAGTAATTCTGGAATTGTGGGACCTTAAGGACAATTCCGGTCTACTCAGATCTGGATTTCCCTCATGCTATCTCCCCTTCTCCCCCCTTCCCCCCACCTGTACATTAAAGTACAGACCAATAAAAAGCTTTTATTAATAAAAAGGTTTTACACATGCATTTGAATTTTTTTGTTTCATTCTGGGGATGTGGGCATCGCTGGCAAGACTGGCATTTATTGCCCCTCCCCTAGTTGCCCTGAGAAGGTGGTGGTGGTTCTTTTACTGATACCAGCTTTTTAAAACTGAATTCAAATTTGCAAACTGCCATGGTGAGATTTAAACTCACGTTCTCTGGATTATTAGTCCAGTAACATCACCACTACACTACTGTACCCGTCCAACACAATGACCTATAAAGTTAAGTGGTGTTTGGGAGACCCAGATGGCAGCCATTTTAAAGCATCATTTTGTGAAGTGGGCCACAGTGTTCTACACAACTGGACATTGTCTCTTTTTAAATGGCGCTTCCAAATTAACATTGAGAAAATGTTTCCACTTGTGGGGGGAGTCCAAAACTAGGGGTCATAAATATAAAATAGTCGCTAATAAATCCAATAGGGGATTCAGGAGAAACTTCTTTACCCAGAGAGTGGTGAGAATCTGGAACTTGCTACCACGTGGAGTAGTTGAGGCGAATAACATAGATGCATTTAAGGAAAAACTAGATAAGCACATGAAGGAGAAAGGAACAGAAGGATATGTTGATAGGGTGAGATAAAGTAGGGAGGGGGCTCATGTGGAGCGTAAACACCGGCATAGACCAATTGGGCCAAATGGCCTGTTTCTGTGCTGTAGTTTCGAAGTAACCTGATGATGTAAAGATAACCGGGTACAACAGATAGTGGCTCTTGTCCACTAGATGGCACTTTGTTCCTTGCCCAGCAGACCCCTGAATTACACCCCACATCCCCCTGTGTTATGGTGCTCTGAAGGGTTTCCTGAAGGATGTCCAAAGACACGGGCCACCAGGGAGGAGAAGGATTGAAATCTCTGTAGAGTTATAAACAGTGTACAGTTCAGTTGCCAATCATCGATCTTGGGTGTGGCTGCGGCCCTGCCGTTTGCGACCCTGTCGTCTGCAACCTTGCCGTCTGTGCTGCTGTCTGAGCTCTGAAACGTAAAAGTACTGAGCGTTAACAAGACTGCAAAAACAGCCCATATAGTAGAGGCAACGTGACATCTTGCATAATTGGAATTATATCTCATAGTAAGTGTCACAAATGATTTAACCAGCTGGAACCTGGATGGTGCAGTGGGTTAGATACAGTCCTTTCATGTCTGGGACCTGGGTTTAAATCCAGTCCAGATTGAAGGGATGAAGTATCACCTCTCTGCCAGTTCATGGGGTTCTCAGTGTTTGGGCAGTGTGTGGAGGTCACAGTATAAAAATCGATACAAAAGCATTGACATTGTAAATGGTTCCCTCTCTTCAGGTACTGTTCCCCATCTCTTTCAAACCTGCTGCCATCACCCCCTCCTCAAAAAACCCACCCTCAACCCTTTTGTCCTTGCAAACCACCACCCCATCTCCAACCTCCCTTTCCTCTCCAAAGTTCTTGAACATATTGTTGCCTCCCAAATCCATGTCCATCTTTCCCACAACTCCATGTTTGAATCTCTCCAATCAGGTTTCCGCCCTTGCCACAGCACTGAAACGACCCTAATCAAAGTCACAAATGACATCCTCTGTGATTGTGACCGTGGTAAACTATCCCTCCTCATCCTTCTCCACCTGTCTGCAGCCTTTGACACGGTTGACCACACCATCCCCCTCCAACGCTTCTCCTCCGTTGTCCAGCTGAGTGGAACTGCCCTTATTGGTTCCATTCTTATCTATCAAACCATAGCCAGAGAATCTCCTGCAATGGCTTCTCTTCCCATCTCTACCCCACACCGTTTCCCGAGATTCTATTATTGGCCCCCTCCTATTTCTCATCTACATGCTGCCCCTTGGTGACACCATCTGCAGGCTTTGGGGTCAGTTTCCACATGTACACTGACAGCACCCAGCTCTATCTCTCCACCACTGCCTGTATTGTCAGACTGCTTGTCCAACATCCAGTCCTGAATGAGCCGCAATTTTCTCCAGTTAAACACTGGGAAGACCGAAGCCATTGTCTTTGGCCCCCGCCACAAACTCCATACCCTCGCCACCGACTCTATTTCGTTCCCTGGCCACTGTCTCGGGCTGAACCAGAGAGGAAGATATTTCTCTATCTAGCTATATATTCTATCTCTGGTGCTTGTCAAAAATATTTTTACAGAGAGAAGGAAAGCCAGTCATTTCCTGCTGGTTTTCCCAACCTTGATAACCAGGGTTCACAAGCAGCTGCTAATCTACAGATATCTCCCACAGCAATTAGCCTCTAACTGTCCTTCGGATGTGCTTATTTGGAGCACTACCCCACTAGGAATGCCTTAAAGGGACAGGCCAGGTTAAACACGGCTAAACATCACAGACCCCCAGGCTACCCATTAGCAATGTCATGGGACATCTGCTAGTTTGTAGAAATAAATATTACCTTGATTGACTTGAGGAGAGCCAAGATAATTGTTGAAAGATTATGTGAAAATTTTCGAATGTTGCTGTTGAGTTTTGACACGCTTCCCAGTTGGCTAAACTGATTGTGGTAATACGACAGGCCTTCCTTAATCTTCTTCAGGCATGTCTGAAAGAGACAAAGGGCAATGATACTATAAGTGATACTGTTGTTTGTGTTGTATGCCTGCGTCCGTGATAACATACATTCCCATTTAAGTCCACAGTGGTTTGGTCCATGGATCTTTCCATAACTGGCATCCATCATGCGCCTTCTGATAGATTGGAAGCACCAGGGTAATGTGATAGATGGAAAGTCTTTGCGCCAGGCCACATGGAGCTGTAAGGACCTTTTCTCCTTAAGGGTCTTACTCATGCTGGGGTTCAGTTTCACGGGCACCATGAACCATTCGGTAGCTCACCCAAGTGGCCATTTTTTGTGTGTGAGGCTAGGCAGTGAGTATTGGCAGGCTATTTGACTATAGATGGCATCAAAGCCCTGCCCAATCCTGTCTTCAACCAACATCCGTCCAAGCATGTTCCAGCAGGGTCACTGGACAGCAATGAGGAGTGGGAACCCCAGTTGAGTTTTCTCTGCCCAGCCCAAGTGCACTGAGGCAAATTGTAGCACCCCGCCTGAGATTTTTAAAATGTATTCTCGGGATGTGGGCATCGCTGGCAAGGCCGGCATTTATTGCCCATCCCTTGTCGCCCTGAGAAGGTGGTGGTGGGCCTGCTACTTGAACCGCTGGTAGTGGTTTGATACAACTGAGTGGCTTGTTAGGCCACTTCAGAGGACAGTTAATCAGCTAACTCAGTACAGACTGAAGATCGAAACTGGAAGTTTCTTGGTCTGTATGGTACAATACCATAGAGCCAACTGCAGAGTGGCAGTAGATGCATTTCTGCTGGGGCAGGGATGGTCTTGTCATTTTTTCCCCCTTGCACGTTAAAACTCAGCCTCTACATTGGGCTCCTCTAGAGGCCAGACCAAGAAATGGTGAAGGTCAACAACATCAAGGAATGTCACTCAAAGCCTGAGTTTAGTGGTGAGAGATTTACACAACAATCCAAGGAAAGGAAGGTGGTTTTGAGCACTGGAGGGAGGAGGGGAGGGGAGGGGGACTGAAATCTCACCGGGTTGGGGCAGATTCACTTCCTTCTGTTGTGTCAACCGAGAGACAGCATTAACCATCTCCACGAGCTCTGAGGGCCTGACCATGGCCAAACCTGGGAGGGTTCATTTGGGGAATGGAAATAAAGCACTGACAGAAAATAAATTGTTAATAAATATCTTGGGACAAAGTGCAGTTATACCAGAAAGTGAAACAATGGGATCAGCCATCAAGCGCGTTTTCTGAATGTCCCATCGCCACCCAGTGCACAGTGTTTTTAAAAATGTATTCTCAGGATGTGCCCACCCCCCAGTTGCCTTGTAAGACCACTTCAGAGGGCAGTCAGTCAAGTTGGTGTGGGACTGGAGTCACACATAGGCCAGACCAAGTAAGGACGGCAGGTTTCCTTCCCAAAAGGACATTAGTGAACCAGGTGGATTCTGATAACTTCACAGTCACTTTTACTAATACCAGCTTTTTTAAACTGAATTTAAATTCTCAAACTATCATAGTAGGATTTGATTTTTTTTTTCATGAAATTACTAGTGTAGTGACATAACCACTATACCACTGTACCCTGTCACCTAATGCTTACCTCAGGGACAGTCCTGAGTGTGTTGGGGTCACAGTTGTCACTGATCTCTATGCGTGGGATGTCCTCACTGTCATTCAGTTTAAGAGTTCTTAAGCAACCCTCCTGTTGAGAAAAGCATGGTCTGATTATCATATTAATGGCTCTTTAACATATCATTAATTGCTCATTATCATATTATTGTAACCTTTTGCCATTCATAGACATTTTATGCAGTGCTGCACAGTCCTTGTCTGATTATGTTCCTGTGAAGCGCCTTGGGAAGTTTTACTACGCTAAAGATGTTGTATAAATGCAAGTTGTTGTTGGTGCCCTCGTTCCTCGTTGCCCTTAAATGTACCCACAGCTCCAAGCCTGATCCTGTTCACACATAGGGGCCATGTTCCCCTTACTGATTTACCCTCCCTAGCCTGATTGTAACATCCCCCTAACACCGTCCCAGCAGAACTCAGCACAGAGCAGGAATTGAACCTGGGACCTTGTTGTGCAGGTCAATTCTATCCTCTGCCAACTGAGAGAAATCCAACGATGGATGTGGAAACCCAAGAAGGGATGCTGCCTGATCAAGCGTGGCACAGCAAGGGTTAAAATGTTAATCTGGTAATCTGCCAATCTGCCAGTCAGCTCCTGCCAGGGGCCAGGAGAATTATCAAGTGGAATTCCAAAACCTTTTGTGATATACAGATACACAATCATCGACTCATCTAATTTCCTGTTGTGTAAATATATTTTGATGCAACAACTTCTACCCTAAAAAGTCAGATTTACGTACACCTTCTGTACAAAGTCTGTAGTTTCTGTCATTTCTACATTCCCATTACGCAAACTTTGAACTTACGCTGCACGAGAGCATGTCTGTTAACGGACATACACCGTGGGGCACAGTTTATTCCTGCAGCAGTTGGAGTACTTGTGGGCAACGCAGCCGAACAGCTGTTTGTAGCTGTTTGGAATGCTGGGAGATCACATAGCTAGGGGGGACAGAATGGATCTGGGTCTTAGGGGGACCTTCAGTGTTAAACTGTGCACTTGTCATATTAGTTTGCACAGCCATTCAAACCTAGGTGGGAGAGACAGCTAGAGTATGCCAAAGCCCTGCATGAGAGTTGGTTTTCGTGCCAGTACAAGTCCAGGGGTGCCTATATGTCAGTAAAACCAGAAACATTCACCAGAACAGGCAGTGTCACCAGTCTCCTCTTCCTCAGCACCACTGCAAGTAAGTGACGAGGTCACTTTGAAGCCTGCGGACATCTATTCACTGAAGTCCATTTCTCATTCATTTCAACGGGACTCAAGGTGGCGGGAAAGAAATGTGTTTGCACAATAAATTCCCATAAACAGCTAAAATGCAGATTCTTTTTAATTCCATTTCCCCTCCCCGTACAGAAGACTTCCTTCTATGTGTTGGGAAAGTACTCATCCGTTGTTCCTGACAGATTTCAGGGTGATGGCACAAGGGGATACGTTGATTCTAAGCCATATGTTTTTAAAGGGACACAGTCTTTAATTAAAAATGTTCGGCTGGTGGTTCAGAGAGTTCATGCAAGGAGTACCTAAACTATACAGGTTCGATCCCTGCGCCCTCCCTGCTCTGTAAGGGGCTCAGCACCTCAACATCTGAAATAAGCTAACTCAACGCAGGCTGGCGATGGATCCTGGCCCCTTCCTGCTCTGTGTGGAGCTCAGTACCACACTATTGTCACATTTATCCATGAAACCCATCATTTAAAGATTTAAGAATTAAGAATTGAAATTGGTTACCCAGGTATATAATATTTATTTTTTAATCATTTAATCTTTAGTTTAGTATTAATCTGTAGGTTTCATACACAGTATTATATTACCCATTACTAAAAGTTACGGTTCTTCACATAATTACAGCTGAAACGGATACAAAGGCAGTCAGGATCTGTGCTTATTGGAGAATACTTCCCAAAATATAAATTATTTTAAATGGTACAATTATCACCCAAATAAGAAACAGCTCCATAACAATTATGTTTTTCCTAATCCTCCTATTAATAATCCTGTTTATTGTACATTTATTATTATTAATTAAGAATTTCCTTCGCTCTCCCGCCTCCTGAGTACGGGTATAGAGGAGAACCTCAGCCTCAGCCCCCCGGCTACGACTGAGCGGCGCTTATTAACATTTATCGACTCTCTCACATTTATATCAGTGTTTTAGAACTTTGCGAGCTTTTCTCTCTTTTTCTGATATTTATTGCTTTCTTCAAACCACAACCCCGTTCTGCTTTTATTTTAACTACTGATATTGGTTTTATATATTTTCGAAACATTTTAACCGAGAATCTCTCCTGTGCGTCCAACCTTTTCGTTAATATTCGCTCTGAAAAAAATTACTGGCACAAATATTAAAGACATAACGGAATCAGACAGCTTTAAAATTAATAATGATAAAATATTTGTACTAAAACCATTATTCCTAAGATTTAATCATTTTTATAGATTTAGTTCCTGTCCCAATTAAACGTTTTAAAATGCAGTGCAGACGTGTTTTATAACACTGAATTTTAAAATATTTAATTCTTAAAATGTAAATATTTTACTTGGAGTTACCCAATGTAAAAAAAAGTTTTTACTTAGTTAAATATTTTTTCTCTTGTTATAATCATTTGTTGATAAAACTTTAAATAAACTATTTAAATAATAATGAACTTTGCAATAACTCACGGGTCTGTGCGTGTAGTTAAAAGTCTTTGAAGTGAGGTTCCTGGAAAGGATTCGACAGGATAACCAGCTGGGCTGCTGATCCGGGACTGAGCCCATGATCCCACCTGCACTGAGTAACAGGCTGAGCACCAGCAACTCGCAGCATCTCCGCATCTTTCACTGAAAAAGTCACAGCTCGACTCAAAGCCACAACAGATGGTCAAACACTATCCGATACAAGGCATAATAAGCCATGTCCTTATATAGGGCTCGGAGATGGAGCGGGATTTCCCACTCAATGCAAAGCGTCAAGAGAGGAAGAGAGTGATTCTATGCAAATAAAACACCTCCACCGATTTACCTGTACTGCCCTACGAATGTTTATCTCCCACCGGGACACTGCACGCAGAGCAAAACTCGCTCTTTATCACCTATAAAACACACGTAGTTTCCACTGGGGAATTCTCGGTTCGAAACGGACCAGTTCTTTACTAGCTGGTAGTGTTCAGTTATTTAGCTCGGTAACGAATTCCTCCAGTCACCTAAAAATTGCACTGTGCGATATTTTCGTACGGATGCGTATTGCCCCGTCTGCTATTGAACAAAACGGTTCACCTGTTAAAGCGGCCAACACTGTTAACATAGCGGAGTGAGAAATTTGGTGCCAAAACGTTAAGCGTTGGTATGATAATATTGGCACAACATCGTTTTGCTCGACAAAATATTGCGGTGACATATTATGGTACAGACACGGTAAGTGTACACGCTCCCTCTGCTGTGTTTCCCGTGAAGTTGTGCGTATGGTTATTTTTAGAACATCTTTATGTTCTTTGAGAAGGTATTTTGTTACAACACTTTTTCTCTCGAAATAAAAGGCTGTGGATGCTGGGGGTCAAATGAAATTTTCAAGACTGAGATCGATAGATTTTTGTCAGGTGAGGGTATCAAGGGATATGGAACAAAGGCGGTAAATGAGTTTGAGGATACAGATCAGCCATGATCTAATTGAATGACAGAACATGCTCGAGGGGCCGAATGACCTACTCCTGTTCCTATGTCTTTATTTCTTTTCAAATGTCTTTATTTTCTCTTAGAAGATCTTTATGATCTTTCAAAAACAAATTTTCATTGTATTGTTGATATTTAATTTAGAATTTTTTTTTCTCTCGATGGGACCTTTGCCTTCCCAGTAATTCCGGGTTTCCCAGCCCCTGACACGTGCTTCTGCTCTCTCCCTGCCTCCCCGTAAATATCGGGGCCAATGATTCCGCCGATTAGTTTTGAATTTCAAGCACAGGCCGTGTCCTCTGGTTCTATTGTTCTGGACAATGTGAACCAGCTGGTCATGGTCGACATTATCTAGTCTGTTTAGAATCCTATGAACAGCAACTATATCATCTCTCAACCTTCTCTTTTCCAGTGAGAACATGGCCAATTTACATAATCACTCCTTATAATCCAATCTCTCCATCCCCTCAGTCACTTTGGTTGCTCTCCTGTATCATTTCAACAGCTGCATTATCCTTTTTGTACTGTTGACCAGAACTGTACACGGTATTCTAAGTGCGGTCGCACCTATGATTTATAAAGTGGCAGGATTACCTCACTATTTCAGCTCAATATTGACCTTTAATACTTCCCAACATCTGATTTACTTTACTCACTACCACCGAGCCTTGTTGCGATAGCTTCAATTTATTGTCGATCAGGACCCACCCCCCCCACCACCCCCACCCCCACCCTCCCCGATCTCTTTCATTTTCCATGCACATTATTTTCTTTCCATTTAAGTAATAGTCCCTTCCTGGAGCTTTTGTCCTCACGTGAAGCACTTTGTATTTCTCTACATTGAATTCCATCTGCCATCTGTCTGCCCATTTCCAAGTATATTCAAATTCTCCTGTAGCTTATCCTGTTCAGCTTTGGAGTCCACCACCTTCATTAGTCTTGTATCATCTGCAAATTTAACCACTGTGCTTGTGACTCCTAGCTCCAGATCATTTATGAAGATATTTAACAAAAGAGGTCCCAAGTTACTTGTCTCTTCCTTGGTAAAAACAGAGGCAAAAGACTTATTTAGCACATTTGCAGCCTGTGTAGCATCAGTTGTCATGGCCTCATTCAATCCCAGTTTCAGTGGCCCCACTCCATCCATCAATTTTCTTTTTCCTTTAATATAACTAAAAAAACTTTATTATTATTCCCAGCGTCCTGGTCAATATTTATCCCTCAACCAACATCACTAAAACAGATTATCTGGTCATTATCACATTGCTGTTTGTGGAACCTCGCTGTGTGCAAATTGGCTGCTGCGTTTCCTACATTACAACAGTGACTACACTTCAAAAAATGTACTTCATTGGCTGTAAAGCCCTTTGGGAGGTCCTGAGGTCGTGAAAGGCGCTATATAAATGCAAGTCTTTCTTTCTTTTCTAATCCTATGTAAAACATAAATCAACGAAATGTCACCCACAGGTAAACTAGGTAGTATAGTCATTCTATTTCCAAGTCAATGGTAACAGGATCAACTCAAATTATTGACTTCACACGAACAGGACTGGTGTGGATGGATTTTTCCAGTGAAACAGCCCTAAGTGGATACATTATTCAAAGTACTCCATTGAGACAGTATTCCAGAACCCAGTTCTCCGGATAATGTGTCCTACATAGGACGAGTTTTGTCGAGACATCTGTCCATGTAGAGGTAATTGGTTCAAAGGTCGGAGGCAAGAACATGTGCCATCTTAGAAAGCTAGCAAAAGGTGACCAACAGCTTCAAAAAAGCAGACAGCTCAAAAACAGCCTTGAATATGGACTTGGAGAGGACCACGGGCTTGGCTTAACTACACTGCAGGCTGTAAGTATGCTGGGGGTTGGTAACCAGATAAACTTTTTCCAGACAAATATATGTCAAAGAGCCAGACAAATCCTTAACCTTTTCACCTTAATTTCTCGCTAAGGAACCCTCTGGGGATTACCACCCAGCCTATGCCTCAGAGTGAACGATGCCGAGGTTTGGCTCCAAACCGTCTTACACCACTCAGCACGGATGGAATTAATATTTACCGTAGCAACCATATTCAATTAGGATACCCGCAAGCTACTGAGTGAATTCATTAACCCTTTCTTGCCAAATCAACAAAGGAGTAGACAGACAACAAGTCGTTGCACTAACAATTGTTTATTAACTTCAAAATCATGATTAGCAATACTTAACCTTAAACATTGAGTATGTAAACAGCTATTGATAGAAATAGTTGTAGACAGGTTTAACAAACAAAATGAACGAAAGAGGTTATAAAGGTAGTGCAGTGATTCAACATTAAATAGATCGTTGATTATCAAATTACTATCGAGATCAGTGTCTGAGATTGATATAATTTGGGAGATTAATTTAGGGTTTGGCTCCCTAGACAGCTAACAAGTTAGCAGTATAAGATAGCCAGCCTATTGGATAGATTGGAATCTATGTGCCGGTGATTAGCAATTTTCCAGAACTTATACGACCTTGTCCTTATGAGTTGAGTGGTTGAGTTGACTGCTAGCCTCCCTTTGGACGATGATGTCAACATCTGGGATGTCAAGTGATGAGCCTCCATCTGTAGAGAAATTGTTCGTTCCTCTTGGATCCTCGGCTCTGGCTGAATCCACTTTATGCACTAGTAACTGTATTTGAACTAGTTGGCTTAAACCTTTCCTTCTTTGAGCCCAGGAACACACGTCCATTTAAGAAACACATTTAACTCTGCCTAATATAGCTAATATAGCCGCACAATCTAACTTCTCTTCCTCATTGTCCTGGATACACTTTGGCCTTTGTGGCGACACCTTTTGACATATGTTAGATGAAAGCTACCATAGAAAAAAACTAAAGAGGATGGAAGAAACATAGAGAATCTTCTGAGAGATGTGCCAAGCACCCTCTTATATGCCTTAAACTTCAAATAAAAACACCTTTCTATTCAATTGACCAATCTGAGTGACACATGTGTCAGAAGAGTACAGTGACAAGAATTGTCAAATTGAGCTAATTAATGCATTCACACCAGGGAATATCTACCTTATCTGGAAAAACAGCTACAACCAGTACTGAAGAAAATAAACCTTCACATAAGACAACAGCTAGGTATGCCCCAGAAAGTTCCTTTAGAGGAAAAGAAAACATTTTTCAAAGCTGCATCTTACCAGCTTATTTGTTATATAAAATGTCTTTGGGAAGAAACATGAAATGAACATGCTTGTTATTGGGACTCTCAGGAACCAACCTCTCATTTTCAATTTTTCCGTCTCAAGTTTGTACGCAATACACAATGGGAAAAAGTAACACCTAATTGGTTCCAGTCCCACCTTCTAAGATATCTGCTTCTGACTGGCTCCAGCTCCACCTTCCAAATGATCTGATTGGTTGATATTGATAACTTCCAACTTCAGTGAAAAAAAGTTGATGTTTCTTGTGAAACGCTGACAACCTGACACATGGGTTGAAAAGTGGATGGTTGGGATGTATAGGGAAGGATTTAATGGGGCCTGCACTTTTCTTTGCCCTAATTTTATTATATACTAATAACACTTGTAACTTGTTTTTCTCTTTCTTTTTAAAAAATATTTATTTTTATCAATTTATATCAGTGATTTTCAAACTTTGTGTGTGGGGGACCACCTAGAAATATTGCCGCACTCTCAGTGGAAATGAAAATGGGGAGAGATGTATAACGGGCAGCTGATCTGATATTGCCCGTTTTACACTGTCGCCCAAAGTCACAATTAACCCCTGTGTGTGCACGATATCATTGGACAAAAATGGCACATGGCCGATCTGGTTCTAATCTCTCCACCAACAAATAGTTGAGGTAGAAAGAAGGGTTCATCTGGCACTAGTTGAAGATCAGGGAGTTTCCACAGTGTCCGGGGCTAAGATTCCTCCGTCAAGCAACACCACCAAAACAGATTAACTGGTCATTTGCTGTTTGTGTGATCTTGCTGTGTACAACTTGGCTGCTGCGTTTGCCTACATAACAACAGTGACCGCCCTTTAAAAGTAATTCATTGGCTGTGCAGCACTTTGGGACATCCTGAGGATGTGAAAGGTGCTATCTAAATGCAAGTTGGTTCTTTCTATCTTTCATCAAAGAGGTAAATCATATCAATACACAACTCTAACAGATGTGACAGAAGTGACGTGAGGATAAGTGCATTGATCTCCTGCTCCCTGGGGCAGGTTGGAGAATTGCGCTGCAGTGTAGTGGCCCCATCGCCAACCTACACTGCCTTTGAGCACAGCTCTCCGCTGGGAGCATAGGCTCAGTCAATTTACCCTACACCTCTTCTCAGTCCCCAATCAAAACAAAGTTTGCTGGTCACTTTTATCAGGAAGACAGTGCCCCTTTAAGAAGGCATGCCGGGCAGGAAGGTTGGTGAGAGAGTAGGAGGGGGCAGTTGGGGTTTCTGCTCGTAAGGAGGCATCGACGAGTGCCTCGATGGGCCTTTGGAGAATACCGTGAGAGGCACAGAGGGAAGCTTTGGGCTTACCTAAGGAGGAGTCAAGCCTGGGATGGCGCCAGGAAAGTACGAAGGCAGAGGAGTAGTGATGGGTTGGCGGCGGTGCAAAGTACCCGAGAGGGGAGAAATGAAAGGTGGCATGACTGGGCAAGAGGAAGGGAAGGAGACAGGAGAGAAGGGCCCAAGAGAAGCCAATAAAAAGAAAGAGAGATAGAAGTAATGGGCTTGGATAATGGGATATAGACAGATTAAGTGAGTGGACAAGAAGGTGGCAGACGGAGTATTATGTGGGGAAATGTGAGGTTATTCACTTTGGTAGGAAGAATAGAAAAACACAATATGTTTTAAATGGTGAGAAACTATTAACTGTTGGTGTTCAGAGAGATTTGGGTGTCCTCGTACAAGAAACACAAAAAGTTAGTATGCAGGTACAGCAGGCAATTAGGAAAGCAAATGGCATGTTGGCCTTTATTGCAAGGGGGTTGGAGTACAAGAGTAAGGAGGTCTTACTACAGTTGTACAGGGCTTTAGTGAGACCTCACCTGGAGTACTGCGTATAGTTTTGGACTCCTTTTCTAAGGAAGGATATTCTTGCCTTGGAGGCGGTGCAACAAAGGTTCACTAGATTAATTCCTGGAATGAGCGGGTTGTCCTATGAGGAGAGATTGAATAGAATGGGCCTATACTGTCTGGAGTTTAGAAGAATGAGAGGTGATCTCATTGAAACATATAAGACTATGAGGGGGCTTGACAGGGTAGAGGCTGAGAGGTTATTTCCCCTGGCTGGACAGTCTAGAACGAGAGGGCATAGTCGCAGGATGAAGGGTCAGCCTTTCAAGACTGAGATAAGGAGGAATTTCTTCACTCAGAGGGTTGTGAATCTTTGGAATTCTCTACCCCAGAGGGCTGTGGATGCTGAGTCATTGAGTATATTCAAAACTAAGATCAATAGATTTTTGGACTCTAAGGGAATCAAGGGATATGGGGATTGGGCAGGAAAGTGGAGTTGAGGTCGAAGATCAGCCATGATCTGATTGAATGGCGGAGCAGGCTCGAGGGGCTGTATGGCCTACTCCTGCTCCTTTTTTAATGTTTTCATGTTCTTACCCAGAACCAGTGTGCATGCGAATGGACACAGAGGCAATTCAATCATCAGTTTTGTGTGAGGTCTGTTTTTCTATTTTTCTATAAGACAGCACTCACTGAATGAGTAATTCAGTTGTTTGAGGTTCAGAGTTTGGCAACCTAGCTGCGTGTTTACCTACACTGTCACTGGGATAGAAATCAGCACCACAAGTGCCCCCTCAATCTGAGGAGGGCATCATCAATAAAAAGAGTCTGACACGAGGTCCAATCAAACTGAAAGAAGCCGAAAGTAAAGGTAAAGCAGGATCTCAGTGTCAGGGTTGATTATACAGTTTAAATCCTGTGGTGCCCACTAGTAGAGCAGTAATTAAGTGTTGTGGTATTTCCCTGAAGCTGAAGTGAATAAATGTGAAGTTATCCACTTCGAAAGGAAAAACAGAAAGGCAGAGTATTATTTAAATGGTGATAGATTGGGAAATGTTGATGTATAAAAGGACCTGGGTGTCCTTGTACACCAGTCACTGAAAGCAAACATTCAGGTGCAGCAAGCAGTTAGGAAAACAAATGGTATGTTGGCCTTCATTGCAAGAGGATTTGAGTACAGGAGCAAGGATGTCTTACTGCAGTTATACAGGGCCTTGGTGAGACCACACCTGGAGTATTGTGTGCAGTTTTGGTCTCCTTACCTAAGAAAGGATATACTTGCCATAGAGAGAGTGCAGCGAAGGCTCATCAGACTGATTCCTGGGATGGCAGGACTGTCGTATGAGGAGAGATTGGGTCGATTAGGTCTGTGTTCACGAGAGAGGGGATCTCATTGAAACGTATAAAATTCTGACAGGGCTAGACAGACTGGATGCAGGGAGGATGTTTCCCCTGGCTGGGGGTCACAGTCTCAGGATATGGGGTAGGACATTTAGGACTGAGATGAGGAGAAATTTCTTCACTCAGAGGGTGGTGAACCTGTGGAATTCTCAACCACAGAAGGCTGTGGAGGCCAAATCACTGAATATATTTAAGAAGGAGCCAGATAGATTTCTAGACACAGAAGGTATCAAGGGGTATGGGGAGAGAGCGGGAATATGGTATTGAGATAGAGGATCGGCCATGATCCTATTGAATGGTGGAGCAGGCTCGAAGGGCTGAATGGCCTACTCCTGCTCCTATTTTCTATGTTTCTATTAAGGCAGAAATGGCAAGGCCCACTGCCAGCATAGAGCTTCCCTAGACATGGACTTGGGGCACAGACTGGGCCTACAGTGTTGTAGCCCTATGCCTAACCCATACTCATGGCTGGTGAGGCTCCAGTTTATGCCCCATTGTGTTTTGCTGACAATTTGTTTTTAAGTGTTCTGGCACTGTTATACAGGTACTGATTTCAGACCAGTACCTGCTTATAGCAACAGGCAATAAGCAGACCTGCATTATACTATCAGCTCTATGTCGTTCGCTAGCCAGGCAAATAAGAACTCTGCGCATGCATGTTTAGAACACACTGGGGAGGGATTTTAGTTGAAGTGCTGGCTAGTGCTCACATCAGTATTTCTTTCACATTAATCTTCACTTTGCTCATGAGTCAAAATGAAAGACTTTCTAACAATTTCTCTCTCTCTTCCTTTCGTTTAGCCTTTTCACTTATTCTGTCTCTTTTTTTCCTCTGTCCTATCTTTTTCCCTTTCTCCGTTTTACTCTTTTTTTCATTCTCTCCCTCGTTGTAGCTCCTTTTTCTCCTTCTCCTTGCTTTCTCTCTCATTCCCTTTATTTTGCCTTTCTTAATTCTCTCTCTTTCTTATTTTCTCCCCCATTTCTCTCTTTTCTCTCTTATTCACCCTTTCATTTCTCCCTCCCTTCTGTTTACCTATGTTCAGTCTATGACAACACTGCTCCCATCAAGCTAAAATCTGACTGCTGTGCGATTGAGACAGTTTAGTAAGCCGATGAAAATGAAATACAGAGGATGGTGTTATGTCACTTTCTCTTTTGATATTCAATATCATTCCTGGCCAATCCACATAACAGTGATGCAAGTTACCATGTCAGCCCCTGACTTCTGAAAATGGTACTTGGTCTGACTGCTCTTAGTCAGAGCAGATCACTTCCTGTAAGGCTATGCATCTTATGTTCAAACTCCATTGTAAGGTTGCTTCTCTGATCGTCATGACTAAAGACCCCCTCATATGCGTTGGCCCATAGAGATGTAACACCTCTAGTTACATCTGGTAGTTTACAGAATGAGAGGCAAGAAAAAATACTATTATACACATATATATTATATATACAATCCTCCGAGAACTCTGCGCTCCTCCAATTCTGGGCTCTTTTGCATCCCCCACTTCCTTCGCTCCACCATTGGCGGCCGTGTCTTCAGCTGCCTAGGCCCCAAGACTTCCCTCCCGAAACCTCTCCACCTCTCTCTCCCCCTTTAAGACCTTCCTTAAAATCTACCTCTTTGACCAAGCTTTTGGTCACCTGTCCTAACATCTCCTTCTTTGGCTCAGAGTCAAATTTTGTCTGATTTACACTCCTGTGAAGCGCCTTGGGACGTTTTACCATGTTAAAGGCGTTGTGGTTGCTGTTGTTGTTGTAGTAGTAGTCAAAGAAAGAACTTGCATTTATATAGTGCCTTTCACAACCTCAGGACATCCCAAAGCGCTTTACAGCCAATGAAGTACTTTTGAAGTGTAATCTCTGTTGTAATGTAGAAAACGCGGCAGCCAATTTGTGCACAGCAAGATCCCACAAACAGCAATATGATAAATGACCAGATAATCTGTTTTTTTAGTGATGTTGGTTTAGGAATAAATGTTGGCCCCAGGACACCGGGGAGAACTCCCCTGCTCTTCTTCCAACTCCATGGGATCTTTTACATCCTCCTGAGAGGCAGACGGGGCCTCAGATTAACGTCTCATTCGAAAGACAGCACCTCCAACAGTGCAGCACTCCCTCAGTACTGCATTGGGAGTGTCAGCATAGATTATGTGCTCAAGTCTCTGAAGTGGGGCTTGAACCCATGACCTTCTGTAGTAGTAGTCACCCTAGACATTGGATAGTGATCAGGAGCAGGAACCCTGGCTGACTTTCCCCTCCCTAACACAGGGGTACTGAGGCCAATTGTAGAACTACAACTGCTGCCCTAGTGGAGATCAGCTAACTGAGCTCAGAGCTTCCTGCTCTGTATGACTCACTATCACACTGGGCAGTGCATTCATCTATTTAACCATTGCGAGGGGGGGGTGCGGGGAGTAATACAATTTTTTGTGATAAGCTGGAAATTCCTCCTGATTCTGCTCCCCCTCCTTTAATCACAAAAATTTTGAAATTTAAACTGCATGTGTTGGTTCCTGGTTCCCACACACTTAAGGACATAAGGAGGCAGACATGGGCTGCATTGGACCAAAGGTTCATGGCCAATTTTTGGGGAAGTGGTCACTGAGTCTGATTTAGCAGGAAATAATTTCAATAATGTGAAAAAAATCCATTCTGGTGAGTAAGCTCATTCCCCATTGCATTGACCTCTCAACAGGGAATCTGAAATTCTTTTCTCTGACGTAAAGACTAAATGTGCAATTTTCCAAATGACATAATTAAAATGATGTTCTGTCCCACATGATGGTTTAATGTCCATTACCAGCAGGTTATTCAACCAAGGGGGACATCAACAGCCAAGCATGAATCCTATCCTCAGGTGAGGACTGCACCCACGTACCCTTTTTGGCAGGGGTCACTGTGTGATCAGGAGCAGGAGCCTGACTACTCCTCCCTAATTGGTACTGAGGCCAATTCCAGTGTCCCCACCACCTCCTCCCCAACTGAAATGAGCTACTTTGGCACAGACCATGGATTGAGCTAGCACCTGGGGAACTGTAACTCTGTATGATGCACTGCCTTCAGGAAGTAAGGGAGTGGACACTTGATAAGGCAGGATAATCACAATGAAAGCAAAAGTAAAGTTTGGCTAATACTCTTTAGGGGGTCATTTTAAGCTAACCCATCTGGCGGGGGGGATCTGATCAGATTAGCCGCCTGATTTTACTTTCCATTGAAGTCAACTGAGACAAAATTGAGCAGGGTGTAAAACGGGTGTCTGATCTGATCGTGGTGTGGAGATGCCGGTGATGGACTGGGGTGAACAAATGTAAGGAATCTTACAACACCAGGTTATAGTCCAACAGGTTTATTTGAAAATCACAAGCTTTCGGAGCTTACCTCCTTCGTCAGGTGAGTGAGTCACTCACCTGACGACGGAGGTAAGCTCCGAAAGCTTGTGATTTTCAAATAAAACTGTTGGACTATAACCTGGTGTTGTAAGATTCCTTACATCGATCTGATCATGTCAGTTCCCCGCCTTCGTCCCTGCTGATCTGCAGCACCGGGACCTGCTCTGCTTGCTTGCGGAGTAGATTACTCAGAGCGGGTGACTGCTGACACACTAAGCATATAAAAAACCACAAGCACTTGTGTAACAGTGATTGCCTGCTCTTTGAGTAAAAGTAAAAGAAACAAGCTGGCAGATCTGGTTAACCCTTGTACAGCTCTGTCTTTCTGGGAAACACTTGAAGGGTCTGACATTTTATACCAGAAAGAGATTTTACAAAGCATGTATGACGGACACGATGGGCCGAATGGCCTCCTTCTGTGCTGTAACTTTCTATGATTCTATGACAAATTCATTCAATAGATATTATTCAATCTTGTTAACACGGGCTGTATTTGTAAAGAAGTTGTGTGGGGATCTCATTATACTAGATCGAACAGTTAATTCCCATCTTGAGACAATTCTGCTGTCAGAATAAGGGAGCAGGTATTAACACTCCAAACTACATAAACAGTAAATATACAAGCACCTAAATAACTTTCAAAAGGGAACTGGATATATACTTGAAAAAGAAAGATTTGCAGGGCTCTGGGGAAAGAACAGGGGGGAGTGGGACTAATTAAATAGCTCTTTCAAAGAGCCGGCACAAGGTTGATGGGCCGAATGGCCTCCTTCTTTGCTGTACGATTCTATGATTCTAAGAGACCAGTGATGATCACTGAAGGAATGGAGTGGGAAGAGTTACTGAGCCGAGCAGCGCAGGGAAGTTAAACTAACATATGTCTGAAATGAGGCAACTGCTAAAGTGCCCCCGGGTTAAATGATTTCATCAGCAGTGATGCTGATTGTCATAACTTGTCCAACTGGTTCTCGGGGTCACAACTTCTGTACTCATGATTTCCACAAAAATATTCAAAACGTGGGTGAATTATAACAATTCTTCAAATCTGACCAATTTTTTGGAAGTTGGCCTGAAGGCTCTCTAATTCTGCCAAAATAAGAAATAGCTCAGTTACTATGACAACTTAGTGTCCAGCTTCATGTCCTTATGACGTGATTTGTCACAATGTGACAGCCCAGGACAAATCCCACAAATCTCTACACTTGTCGTGTGTAGTCCAGTTTGCTGCTCATGTGCCGCGATTTTGCATCAGGAACCCCAAAGACAATGAAAGCACTGGTGTCTGAGGGGATCCAAACAGTAATGAGTCATTTGCCCCACTCACGATCTAAAAGGAAAAGCTGGAACTGGTTGGTTGTGCCGGTGTATGAAGAAATGTACATTTATGATTTTGCTTTGCGGAGAAACTATTAAGCTGGAGAAAGATAGCTGGGGCCTGAAATCATAGAGATTACATGAAGGAGGTCATTGGGTCAATCGGGCCTGTGCCGACGCTAGTTCATCAACTGGAGCTGTCTACTCTAATCCCATTTCCCCGCCCTGTCCACATATCCTTTTATATTCTTTTCAAATACGTATCCAATTCCCTTTTAAATGATATCAGCATCTCTGCCTCAAGGGTACAGTGGTGTAGTGGTTATGTTACTGGGCTAGTAATCCAGAGGCTTGGACTAATAAATCCAGCAGAACATTAGTTCACAATCCCACCACAGCAGTTTGAGAATTTGAATTCAATTTAAAAAAGATAGAATAAAAAGTTGGTCTCAGTAAAAGTGACCATGAAGCTGTTGGATTGTCATAAAAACCCAACTAATTCACTACTGTCCTTCAGGGAAGGAAACCTGCCGTCCTTACCCAGCCTGGCCTATATGTGACTCCAGTCCCACACCAACATGGTTGACTCTTAACTGCCCTCTGAAGTGGCCTAGCAAGACACTCAGTTGCATCACTGCCATCTCAGTGCAATTAGGGATGGGCAATAAATCAGGAAGCACTTTATCACCCAAAGGGCAGTGGAAATCTGGAACTTTCCCTGGATGTTGGGTCAATTGAAATTTCCAAGACTGAGAGCAATAGATTTTTGTTGGGTAAGGGTATCAAGGATCAAGGGCGGGTAAATGGGGTTGAGGTACAGGTCAGCCAGGATCGAACTGAATGGTGGAACAGGCGCTGAATGGTCTACTCCTGTTCCTATGTTCCTAAAATAAAGAACGTGCAACGTATTCCACTTCAGTTGGGTTCTCTTACTTAACTTAACAGAATAATCTCTCTGCAGCCTGTCCCACAGCCCATGGCTGGACCTCTCTCTGTGCAATGTTTTCCCCCCTCTCTCCTGAAGGCACTGGTGCGTGCAGCCAGACATGAGAAGCCAAATTTTGGAATTGCGCTCAGGTATCTTAAGAGATAGAATCAGAGAGTAATAGAATTTTACAGCACACAATGAGGCCACTCGGCCCATCGTGCATGTGCTAGCTCTCTGAAAGAGCTATCCAATTGGTCTCATTCCCCTGTCTTCTCCCCATCTATGATTTTTTAAAATTTGTTCATGGGATGTGGGCGTCGCTGACGAGGCCGGCATTTATTGCCCATTCCTAATTGCCCTTGAGAAGGTGGTGGTGAGCTGCCTTCTTGAACCGCTGCAGTCCGTGTGGTGACGGTTCTCCCACAGTGCTGTTAGGAAGGGAGTTCCAGGATTTTGACCCAGTGACGATGAAAGAACGGCGATATATTTCCAAGTCGGGATGGTGTGTGACTTGGAGGGGAATGTGCAGGTGGTGTTGTTCCCATGTGCCTGCTGCTCTTGTCCTTCTAGGTGGTAGAGGTCGCGGGTTTGGGAGGTGCTGTCGAAGAAGCCTTGGCGAGTTGCTGCAATGCATCCTGTGGATGGTACACACTGCAGTCACAATGCGCCAGTGGTGAAGGGAGTGAATGTTTAGGGTGGTGGATGGGGTGCCAATCAAGCGGGCTGCTTTGTCCTGGATAGTGTCGAGCTTCTTGAGTGTGGTTGGAGCTGTACTCATCCAGGCAAGTGGAGAGTATTCCATCACACTCCTGACTTGTGCCTTGTAGATGGTGGAAAGGCTTTGGGGAGTCAGGAGGTGAGTCACTCGCCGCAGAATACCCAGCCTCTGACCTACTCTTGTAGCCACAGTATTTATGTGGCTGGTCCAGTTAAGTTTCTAGTCAATGGTGACCCCCAGGATGCTGATGGTGGGGGATTCGGTGATGGTAATGCCGTTGAATGTCAAGGGGAGGTGGTTAGACTCTCTCTTGTTGGAGATGGTCATTGCCTGGCACTTGTCTGGCGCGAATGTTACTTGCCACTTATCAGCCCAAGCCTGGATGTTGTCCAGGTCTTGCTGCATGTGGGCACGGACTGCTTCATCTGAGGGGTTGCGAATGCAACTGAACACTGTGCAATCATCAGCGAACATCCCCATTTCTGACCTTATAATGGAGGGAAGGTCATTGATGAAGCAGCTGAAGATGGTTGGGCCTAGGACACTGCCCTGAGGAACTCCTGCAGCAATGTCCTGGGGCTGAGATGATTGGCCTCCAACAACCACTACCATCTTCTTTTGTGCTGGGTATGACTCCAGCCACTGGAGAGTGTTCCCCCTGATTCCCATTGACTTCAATTTTACTAGGGCTCCTTGGTGCTACACTCAGTCGAATGCTGCCTTGATGTCAAGGGCAGTCACTCTCACCTCACCTCTGGAATTCAGCTCTTTTGTCCATGTTTGGACCAAGGCTGTAATGAGGTCTGGAGCCGAGTGGTACTGGCGGAACCCAAACTGAGCATCGGTGAGCAGGTTATTGGTGAGTAAGTGCCGCTTGATAGCACTGTCGACAACACCTTCCATCACTTTGCTGATGATTGAGAATAGGCTGATGGGGTGGTAATTGGCTGGATTGGATTTGTCCTGCTTTTTGTGGACAGGACATACCTGGGCAATTTTCCACATTGTTGGGTAGATGCCAGTGTTGTAGCTGTACTGGAACAGTTTGGCTAGAGGCGCGGCTAGTTCTGGAGCAGAAGTCTTCAGCACTATAGCTGGGATGTTGTCGGGGCCCATATCCTTTGCTGTATCCAGTGCACTCAGCCGTTTCTTGATATCACGTGGAGTGAATTGAATTGGCTGAAGACTGGCGTCTGTGATGGTGGGGATATCGGGAGGAGGCCGAGATCGATCATCCACTCGGCACTTCTGGCTGAAGATGGTTGCAAACGCTTCACTTTGCAGCCTTGTCTTTTGCACTTATGTGCTGGACTCCGCTTAGCTTTGTCTATAGCATGTTGCTTCCGCTGTTTAGCATGCATATAGTCCTGAGTTGTAGCTTCACCAGGTTGGCACCTCATTTTTAGGTACGCCTGGTGTTGCTCCTGGCATGCTCTTCTACACTCCTCATTGAACCAGGGTTGATCCCCTGGCTTGTTGGTAATGGTAGAGTGAGGAATATGCCGGGCCATGAGGTTACAGATTGTGCTGGAATACAATTCTGCTGCTGATGGCCCACAGCGCCTCATGGATGCCCAGTTTTGAGCTGCTAGATCTATCCCATTTAGCACGGTGATAGTGCCACACAACACGTTGGATAGTGTCCTCAGTGTGAAGACAGGACTTCATCTCCATGAGGACGGTGCGGTGGTCACTCCTACCAATACTGTCATGGACAGATGCATCTGCGACAGGTAGATTGGCGAGGACGAGGTCAAGTAGGTTTTTCCCTCGTGTTGGTTTGCTCACCACCTGCCGCAGGCCCAGTCTGGTCGCTATGTCCTTCAGGACTCGGCCAGTAGTGGTGCTACTGAGCCACTCTTGGTGATGGACATTGAAGTCCCCCACCCAGAGTACATTCTGTGCCCTTGCTACCCTCAGTGCTTGGTTTGCCTTTGGTCGTGTCCGGTGCTTAGTGGTCTGATGCCGGGTGGTCCGTCCGGTTTTATTCTTATTATGACTTTTTTTAGCGAGATTTTACAACTGAATGGCTTGCTAGGCCATTTCAGAGGGCAATTAAGAATCAACCACATTGCTGTGGGTCTGGAGTCACATATAGGCCAGACTGGGTAAGGACGGCAGGTTTCCTTCCCTAAAGGACATTAGTGAACCAGATGGGTTTTTACGACAATCCGGTAGTTTCATGGCCACCATTACTGATACTAGTTTTTTAAATTCCAGATTTTATTTAATTAATTGAATTTAAACTCCCCAGCTGCCGTGGCGGGATTTGAACTCACGACTCTGGATTATTAGTCCAGGCCTCTGGATTACTAGTCCAGTAACATAACCACTATGCTACAGTACCCTAATATTATAAATTCCTATGTCCACATTTATAATGGAAACTGCCTATGTAAACCTATTACGCTGTAATTACACCTTCTCACCAGTGGAGCCTCGGTTTTGCAACTTCCAGTTCCTCGGCCTGTTCTACAGAGAAACTTTGACGCTCCAACCAACTCTACTTCTGTTTCCCAAATTGTGGTAAAAATTATGTAAAACTAAATAAGGACAGAATATCTGACTTTAAAATGGGGATTGAATTATACCTGCAGGTCCTGGTCCCATTATCCCTCCCTGTTGCCTAACCCTGCTTCACTGAACACTACTTCTGGTCTTCACTCCCTGTGTGTAACACCATGGGAGCACGATTAGTAGCCTTTAAAATTTTTCTTTTTTAAAATATTTATCCACTTCCCTTTAAAAAGCTACGATGGATTCTGCTTCTCCCCCTGTTTCTGGAAGGGCATTCCATACCCTAAAAACTTGCAGCATAAAAAAATTCCCCATAACTCTCCCTTTGTTCTTTTGGTGATGATCTTAAGCTTATGCGGAAATTGTTTTTTTCCCCAATTTATCTTATTAAAACCCCTTATATATTTTATTACATATTACCCAAGTCTGATGTGATAATTGTGCGGCACCAAAGCAACAATAGTCAAAACACAGCCTTGGGTCATGAGCCCCTGGGTGATCCCAGAAGGAATATTCCTGCACACAAGGCTCAGTTATTGACTGATACAGGTATATCGCCAGGGAACTCCATGTCCCAGAAATTCTCCACAATATTTGAGACAATTAATTAAGGTTCCTGCTCCTGATCACTATCCAGCAACCCTGGATGTGTGGACTTGATCGGAAGGATTGGGCTCGGCTATGATGCTTATCCCAGCCATGCCCTGCTGATAGAAAGAAAGAACTTGCATTTATATAGCGCCTTTCACAACCTTAGGACATCCCAAAATTGCTTTACAACCGGTGAAGAACTTTTGAAGTGTAGTCACTGTTGTAATGTAGGAAACACAGCAGCCAATTTGCGCACAGCAAGATCCCACAAACAGCAATTAAATAAATGACCAGATAATCTGTTTTTAAGTGTTGGTTGAGGGATAAATATCGGCCAGCACACTGGAGGGAACTCCCCTGCTCTTCTTCGAATAATGACATGGGTTTAGTTCCACCTGAAAGGGCAGACGGGGCCTCAGTTTACTGTCTCATCCAATGGCGGCACCTCTGACAGTGCAGTACTCCCTCAGTACTGCACTGGGAGTGTTGGCCTAGATTATGTGCTCAAGTCTTTGGAGTGGGGTTTGAACCTAAGACCTCTGACTCAGAGGCGACAGTCAGAGAGGTACTCATCATCAAAGCTCAAATAGCAACGGAGGGAGGGGGGTGGGGGGCGGGGGTGGGAAGGATGGGGGGAGGAGTGGGGCGGGGGTGGGAGGGATGGGGGGAGGAGTGGGGGGGAGGTGGGAGGGATGGGGGGAGGAGTGGGGGGGAGGAGGGAGGGATGGGGAGAGGAGTGGGGGGTAGTAGAGACCAGCCGGTGCCTGTAAACCTAAACTGCAGAAAATGGTCAGCACCTTCGGGAGAGAATGGGAGAAAATCGGGCAGCGGGGAAGGAAAGAATTACAAAAAGAAAAATCAAAATTAAAAGTATACAAAACAATAAGAAAGTCTTGTCTCCTGACATTCCTTCAAAGTGAAAGAACTTACCTCACACCTCCACAGGGCAATTCCACAGTTCACTCTCCGACACACATCCCTCAATTATTTATGTGTCTTTCCCAATTGTTACAGGTGGCATAATTTTATTTTCTGGTCATTTCTTCTGAAAGTGCTTATCCATAGGACCAGCACCCTTCATTACCTCACCAAATAGTTTATTCTTCACTTGACCTCAGTTGGCATCACTCTCACCTCCAGGTCAGAATGTTGTAGATTTCATCCCCAGGTTTTGCTTATAATATGGGGTTGACACTCGAGGTCAGTGCTGAGGGAGTGCTGCATTGCCAACAGTGCTATCCTTGAGATGAGATGTTAAATTGAAGGCCCCAGGCAGATGACAGTTGTTGAAGAAGATCAGAGAGTTGTCCTGGCCAACATTCCTCCCTCAACCAAAAAAGATTTGACACCATAGGACCCTGATTTGCATGTATTAATGAGGCTCCTGCCAGTTTATCATTGCTGCTTGTAGGATATTTCAGGTGCAGAGTGGCTGTTGCATGTGCTCACGTAATAATCACTGATCTTCAAGTGAACTCATTGTGAGGTGCTTTGAGATATTTTGATGTATGCTGCTGTATAAATGCAAGCATTATTTATTATCACTTCACCAGTGACTCTCCCCGATATTCTCCCTCTTCCCGTGCAATCATGCCTGTTCTCGACTCAGTGCTTCCATCTCATGACCAGGCTGAGATCAGGAATTCACCATACCTGGGAATATCTTTGGCACAAATATGCACCCTACCATTCCGTAGCTCAGTTCACCAGAGTTCTATCACATTGTTCTACATCATCATATGAGCATGTTAATTAAAATGGTATAAAATTTTAACCCTTGCCCCCCCCCCGGTGAGAATGGGGTGCAAATAAAATCACCTCTGAAAACTTACTGCTCCATTCCCATCTTCTGTCACCTTTAACTAGGCCCTTTTTTTTAGGTGGCCAAGGTGCCTGCCTGACTCAGGCAGGACCCTAATTAATAAATGCAAGTCTGAGTCCTTAGGACCCCGATGGCATTTTAACCGCTGGCTGACCGGGGTGCCCAGTGAGACCTGGTCTGCAGGAAGTCAAAGCCCTGTAGGTAAGAGTTAAACAGGTGAGGGTCAGAAGGAGTAGGAGCACTTCCCCAGGCCCCACAAGGAAAGTCTGGGCCTCTGCTGCCCTGGGCTCCCCCCCTTTAAGAATGGGAGGGAAATAAAGGTTGAGTTATATGTTAGTGATCAGGTGACAGTTTTCATGGACGCTGGTTTGTGAGATCAGCATCTGCCTGCGTGCATGTGCTTTTAGAGGAAGCACTTATCAAGTCACAAGCTGCTTCTCTGTTTTGCTTTCACCTTTTTCAGTACTTGTCAGGGGCTGACATCATGCCACACTCTGCTCTGAAATATGATGTCATTCCTCCATTGGAATGTATTCTCGTCCCCAGTGAAACTCTAACCTGTTACGGTGAGATTCCAAGACCATTTACATTTCTGCCTCCCCAGCCCTGTCTTTATGTCATTTTTGACCCATTACTCAGCCTGACTCAGTGGACTTCCTTCACTAAAAATTTCTGAAGTTCCTCTCCAGCTCCCATTGAATCATAAAAAACCACTCGAGGCTTTATTGACTGACTTCAGCATCCTGGAACTCCTAGGTTATCACACACTTGTAGCTATGGTGCTGAGCAGGACAATCTGGAACAGGTTCACTTTTTCTAATGAAAAGTAAATGAATGAGGAGGAAATTTAGCCTTCTCTGTAGTATTATTATTGTAATAATAGATTCAAGTTGTATTTATAAATAAATGCTACAAAAGCCATTTCAAAATCTCCCCTCCCTCCCCGATTTCCTTCCTTTTCCTGAGATGCTGAGCCGTGCTGGAATATAGTTACACAGCTGCCGACAGCCCTCCACTACCTCGTCCAAATGGCCATTCTTCATGTGTCAGCAGGTTACTCCACTGTGGGGGGCATCATAGCTAAACTCAATCCTGTCTTTTCTCGATGTCCACATGTGTGCACTTTCCAACAGGGGTCACTGGATAATGATCAGGAGTGGGACCACTGGCTGATACCCACCCCCTGCCCACCACCACCACCAGCCCAGGGCACTGATGATAATTGTACCAACATTACTTTACCCCTCCTGGTCTGTATGGCTCAGGGCATGGGCATTGCCTCACTGTTAGTAAAGCAGGATAGGATCCAGCAAGAGGATACCTCAGCCCCCAACACTAATATTCCTTTAGGTACACAAGTAGAAATGTGTATGTTATATTACAGAAGTGTGTCTAACCAGAGAGGGGACATACCTGGAGTAAACTGGCATTCTTGTTTCTTTTATTTCATAATTCTCAATGGAAAGCCCACTAATTCTAGTCAACGATACTTTATTATGTTTTACACATCCACATTGGGTGGGGAAGTTTACCTTCTTTTGGGACTGTTTCTCTTTTTTCCCCCACTGGTGAGGCTTCACTAATGGAATCTTTTCTTCTGCCAAACTGGATTTCTGGAGGAGGTATGACACCTAACATATGTAATGTATTCCACAGATTACCTAATGTCTACAAAAACAATACTGTTAATAAGAATAATCAGTTCACTCCACAGCAATAATGATTATTGGTATGTTCATGGGATGTGGGTAATACTGGCAAGGCCAAATTTATTGCCTCTCCCTAGTTGCCACATTGACAGTGAACCATGTAGTGTGGGACTGGAGTCATATGTAGCCCAGACCAGTTAAGGACGGCAGGTTCCCTTCCCTGAAGGATATTAGGGTTTTTCCTGGCAACTTCATGGTCATGCCAACCCTCAAATTACCAGATTTATTGAATTCAACTTCATAACCTGCCATGATATGACCTTTGTGTTGCTAGACCAATATCATAACCACTACACTGCCATACCCCAATAATGTCTAATATTGTTTCTACGGGTGGTGGATATAATATAATGACAGCAAAGTACTTCAGCTACAACAAAAGTTCACACGAGTTTGGCCCTCTGATGCCTCGGTTGGTAAATCCAGAATCCGCTGTGGAACCGACCAGGAAGGCTCTAGGTTTGTCCCCTTATCATTTTAAGAATCCATGGTGATTACACCTTCTAGCCTTAAAGGGACACACCTACAATTGGCCTCAATGCCCCTGGGCTAAAGAGTGAAGAATCAGACAGGGTACTCAGTCCCGATCATTATCCAGCAGGTGCAAGGGAACGCCATCCAACTTCCTTCCAAGTCACACACTATCCTGACTTGTGTAAACAATTTTACAACACCAAGTTATAGTCCAGCAATTTTATTTTAAATTCACAAGCTTTCGGAGACTTCCTCCTTCCTCAGGTAAATGTTCAGGAGCTCCTTGAAGCCTACGCATTTATACATATAGAACAATACATGGTGTTTACAGACTGCCCCTGCAACTGCCCGTTGCCAGGTGGAAAATTGGGGACTCCCGGGGCGGGTCCGGAGCCCGGCTCCATACGCCCACTTCCGGGTTCCCCAATGACGCGCTTAGATGCGCGCGCAGCCCCCGCATGCGGGACTCCCACCGGCAATTAAAGCCGGCGGGATCCCACTTACGGCAATTAATGTGATAGTTCAGGTCGTTAGGAGACCTGATTTGGAGGATATTTTAGGAGGGGTGGGATTTTCAGGTCAACTGAGCGTGTTTCCCGTACTGGGGAAAACACTCCCAGTTGAAATGGATGTGTTGCAGCCACCAGCCTGTGGCAGCTGCAAACGTCCATTTGACAGGTTGGGGGTGGGGGGGACGGGGGAGACCCTCACTCATTGCAGGAGGCCACTCTGTCACTTTGGACAAAGTTTGGCCTGCACTACCCTCCTCCTAACACAAAAGATCACAAACTTGCAAGCTCAACCCCAGTGTGCAGACACATTTACCTACCTTGCAGACCCCCTCAAAAGTACATCTTCCGGATGGGGGCCGCCATAGCTCCAGTCATGACCTCCTCGGAGGACGAACAGCATCACCAGCCTCGCCGGCCATGCCGTCCACCTCTGACACGTGGAGCTCCACAACACAGTGTTGTGACACATCCACTTGCACAGCAGGAGGGAGGGCAACCGCAGAGAGAGATGCGTTGCAGAAGGCACTACCCCTGCCACAGGGTCTACAGACCGAGGCTCAGCTTCCTGGACCTCTCTGAGGAGCAGTGCACACGGAGGCTCAGAGTCACTCGACATGTAGTCGTAGACATCTGCAGCCTCCTTGATGCCGAGCTGCTCCCAGCTGGCCCAAGCACCATCTTCTTACATGTCGCTGTCAAAGTCACCACTGTCCTCAAAACTTCTCCTCCGCATCCTTCCAGGGTGCCACCGGGGACATCGCCGGTGTTTTTCAATCGTCTGCACAAAAGAGCCTTGCAAATACACCTACACCCACTCTGCAGTGACACAATGGGTGGCATCAGGTGTGGGTCTTCATGGTGATCCTCAGGAAAGGGCATTATTGCACAAACCAGACAAGATTTGCAAAGACGTGGCAGTAGTGATGATAACAAATTTTTATGTTTTTTTTCAAAACAAACAAAAGTAAATCAAAAACATGACATTTTGTCTTACACCCTTGTGCATCCCCTTTATGCTCACAAAACCTTCGCCTTATGTTTACGGGAACCCCTACGTGGTGCTACCCCTGTGGCTTCAGCAGAGGTAGTGGCAGGTTGCTCTTGTCCATGCCCTGACCGACGAGATGCTTTGCGCGGACGCCCTCTGGGTTTCAGTGCCCGTGAGGACCCCTCCAAAGACTGCTCCACCTGCACCTGTGCAGGGCCAGACTCGAGCACCTGGAGAGGAGGCAGCATTGCGGGTACTGGTTGAGAGGGGGAACAACGGGTGAGACGTTGAAGTGCTTTGAGTGGTGTCCCCACTTCCATGTCCCCTTTCGCCATCACCCCTCTCCTGGGCCTTCTGGCATCTCTTCTCCTATCAAGGCAAAACACAGAGAGGCATGATTGAGTGATGGTTGCATAGTGACCCGCTGCATGCATTGGTGTGGGTGGAGGTGACCGTGAGGGAGATGCATGGGAAGGTGCGTGTGAGACATAGCCATGAGATTGTATGAGGATTGGGTTGCGTGGTAGTGTTCGAATGGGAACTCGGGCAGTAAGTGCAGGCAAGGTGAGGATGATGGTTGAGTGGATGTGAGGAGTGATGCAAGAGCGTTGTGGTGGCAGTGCAGAAGGAGTTGTGTGGTGGTGGAGGTGATGTGGAAGACGGAGTGTGGGAGAATGCATAAGTATACTCATTTTGGCTGACCTGGTTAGGTCATTAAAGTGCTTCCTGCACTGGACCCAGGTTCGGGAGATGTTACTGCTGCTGGTGACCTCCTCTGCCACCTCCAGCCATACCTTCTTGGTGGCAAAGGCAGACCACTTCCTCCCGTCCACTGAGAAAAAAGTTTCCCTCCTCCTCCTCCTGACCCCATCGAGCAGCACCTGGAGTGAGGAGTCTGAGAACCTTGGAGCAGCCTTGCCTCTGGGCTGCTCCATGCTGCCAATTTGGTTGTTTGCTGCAGGAGGAGCATTGGAGGACTGCCCCTTTAAATAGGGCTCCTCCTGCTGACAGCCTGTGATGCGAGTGCACAGTGCACCCGCTGCGCCGGTCTAGAACGGGAAACCCGGAAACATGCGTAAGTGCCTTCAATTAGGCTGTGATCGCATGCGGAGCATCCCGATTTCACTGGGCGTGTTACCCACGCGACCAGTCGACCTCCCGCTGCCAACCCACCTCCCTCCTAATATCGGGCCCAACGTTTCAGGTCGATGACCTCTTGTCAGAACGGGAAGAAGTTAAAACAGTTTTTAAGCAAGTACAGAGCCAAGCAAAGGGGGGGGGGGGGTGGAGGAAGGGGAGGAAAGAACAAAAGGAAGGTCTGTAATAGGGTGGAGGTCAGGAGTGATTAAATAACAAAAGGGATGATGGTGTAAGGCAAGGAGGGTGGTAATGGGACAAGTAAAGAGCAAACACAAGAAGGGAAACAGAAAGCAATGAAGGTGAACAAGGTAAAAGAGACCAACAGAAATCTTGTCGGAGAGAAGAGCAGAACTTCTTCAAGGTGGGTATTCCTGGAAGAGAAGATTGCCAACTCTGGTTGGACATATTGCTGGAGGTTTCATCACATGAGCCCTGCCTCCAACTGCCCCACCCAGTCAAAGAGCCTTTTGTCCCACCTCCAACATTTTTACAACTAATAAGTGAAAGTGTTCAAAGGAAATGACAAAAGCCACATTTTTTAATGCTCCTATGATTTTTCACCTAAAAGCAGTGACTAGGAAATTAATCTTTAATTCCTTGAGACTCCAGGCCAATCCTGGAGAGTGCCTACAATAATACCCCAGCGTGAACCACTGCCTTCAGGAAAGGAGAGAAAAGGGACAATACTGAGTGGGGGGATTGAAATAAATAAAATAACTCTGCTATCATTGCACCTCAAAACTTGAGTTTAACCAAAAAAAGAAAGTTGCATGCTAATTCTAAAAATTTGAATCAAGATTCGCATCTCCCCTTCCCCATTCCCCCATTCCCTCCCTCCCTCTTCTTCTTCCTCCTCCCCCTATCTATCGATCTTCCTTTCCCCCTCGAGCTGATTTCGACTTTTATTTGGATTCTCCAAGCGGCATCCGTACAGGTCTCTGGCCAACCCGACGTGCCAATATAAAACCCCCGCCTCCACACGCAACTGTGATTGGCTAAAATATACAAACAATAATAATTTTCAAACCTTTGATTGGATCGAATGCCTGTCAGTCAGACTAATGGCCTCTGTGGCGGTGGGTTGTGGGTAGTAGGGCTGGTTGTGAAGCCGCTGTGAGCTGCGCGATAGCGGTGGTTGTTTGTTTATGTTTTTAATTTGTGTTCAGTACGATGTGATAAATGTTAAAGAGGAAGCGCTGGTAGGTTTAATACGAATGTGCAATGAGCGGGCCGCGAAACTAGAATTGAATAAGAAGTAACCGCAAAGAGCGCTTCAGAGATGCTGGCTGGGCCTGGCTGACATTTTACCTCGAATCCCCACTTCACCTAGAGTCTGACGGCTGCTGGATATTATTGAAAGGACAGCCTGACATGGGTGGTTTGAGATTAGAAGTTTTAAACAAAAAAAATCAATGGAAAATGCCAGATAAATTACAACAAACTAATTAAATGAACGATCGCGGATGGGACTTTCCTCCACCTGCACAAGTTCTGTGTGATGTGCCAGAATGGCTGGAAGATTTAATAAAAAGAACATTGGGAATCAGTGAAACGTCTCCATATGCTTGTCGTCCCATGTGAGCTGCACTAAGTTATCGTTTGTTTTTTTTTGTTGGTTCCCCATTCCTTTCCCCTGGACATTTGCCACTCACTAGCTTGCTCTTGACAAATGCACAAACCAGCTTGGTTGTCCACTTTTGCCAGTGGTGAGTAGGTGGTTGTTGCACTTCTCTCATGCACACGCCTCTTGATGGCATCATTGATATTCCATGGTACCAATATGCACAACCAATACCCAGCCTTGTCGCTATTGTGCCACATTGTACAATTTTATTTTGAGTTTTCTACCACATACACCTTTGGTATAAGTAATATAGCTAACCAGCTGAGGAATGCTGGAAAATGATTTGTTATACCATGTGAAACTTGATCTGTGGGCTTATATGTTCCATCATCTGTTTCATTCTACATAAATACATTGCAACATCAAGAAGTCATAATTGCTTTGGATTCAAAGATAAGGAATGTTAAGGGGGCCCGGATAAGTAGATATCTCACTCAATTCATGACCTCCCTCATTTCCCCTTAGAAACGGTTTGTCTTTGACTTGAAAGGCCTTTTTGATTTCCTGTTGTAAAGTTTTGTGTAACATTTGAAAATTTCAAGTGGTGAAGATTTCAGCTTCAGGGGTTTCATATTTGCTCCCTTTTTGATTGCCATAATGCAGGGAATTGGGCCATTGGTGAAAATGTCAGTAATCTCATTTAAAACTGAGGATATTGACAAGTGCATTGGGCTGGCAGTGAGTTCGTAAGTGTTTTTTTCGTCGTGAGCAAGATCTTGGTCATAGGCATTTTGTGAAAGAATGGAATGTGATTGTGTATTTTTACTTTCACAGCAACTTCATCCTGTATTTACCTGCTACTTTCGAGTGTTGACCTCTTTCTACCTGACCAGCTCCAACACTTCCATTTCCTCTGTGTTGGGACTGTTTAAAACTATTGATTATGCTTCAGTGTAAGATAATACATAAATAAAAGGTGATTGTGTTTTGTTACTTTATATTACCCTATCCCTGCTTTTTGCTGTTTTACCTCCCCTTCCTACCTTTATGATTCCCCAACTGAATGAGCAGACTTGGTGTAAATGTTTATACTTGGCTGCCAGGAAGTGCAAGAGAGCAACCTGCACTTATTTGTTTGAAAACGTTTTTTTTTATACCCTGCTCGGTACGCTGCACAGTTCAATCATAGAACTCATCATCTGGGACGACTACTTGTCTGCACCACTAGACTGCCAATATTTTTATTTAAAATGAGCACTTTCAGAATAAAACCTGTTTTCCTCAAGTTGAGAGACGTTGCTGCTGGGAGATAAAATGTTTCTCAACTTTAAGCACCCGTTTCCACCTTGCTGCGTATAGCACAGATTAGATGCAGTGTAAAATTCCCTTTACTCTGAAGTGTTCCTCAACCCCACTCTCAGGAGGACAGCCCCTCCTGCATCAGTGTAATGTTTCCACCCTAGCTGTCTTCGTATCCTGTCGTGAGACTTGAATTACAGGCAGCTTTAAGTTGTGGATCTCCCATCTGCTGCATTGAAGCAGACCAGAGACACTTGACTTTGGACCCTGTGCAACTCAATTCCCAGAACTTGTCTTTTTATGGAGTTACTTACTTCAGTGATATGTCTTGGCTTTAAAATAAAGTATAAATTTAGCTCTCTTGATAACCTAGTTTATCCAATGATTAGCAAAACCATACAGACCAGGGAAGTCGGCATTGATTAGCTGATCTCAGACAGTGCAGCAGAAGGGGGTGCAATGTTTCAGTACCACTGGGTTAAAAAGGGGGAAATTAGTCAGAGTTCCCACTCCTGCCCACTATCCAGTAACGGCTGCTGGAACTCTCTGAATGTCGGGTGAAGACAGTAGGCTGTGATGCCCCCTAGGGTTGAATTGGTTGCCAGCATTTCCATCACAAATGCATCGTGGTCACTTGGATCAGGAACTATCGGATGTCCAGCAAGGGATCAATGCCTTTAGGAAGGGAAATAATAGAATTTCTGTTGTCCTGTAGTATTGGAGAAACATCCCCATTAACCAGGGTATAAAATTGTTTTTTCCAAAATGATTTAGAAATGATTATTGTAATTAGAAAAGGGCGATAATTTGGAGCGATTTTTATCCAAAAGCAATTTGGATTTTTATTCCCCTCCCAACTTTTTTGGAATAGCGTACCCTTCAGTGTGTATAACGCTGTAACAGAATCTCAGCTATGGAATTTGGGGGACAGGGTATTCTCAGTTGAAATAACTAGAAGTGATTTTTTTTTGCTCTTGCATACGTATCCTGGTTAATACAAGTTTAAATGACTCTGCTAGCTGGATTGGAATTTTTTTTTCATAATCATAGTATGATACAGCACAGAGGCCATTCAGCCCATCGTGCCTGTGCCAGCTCTTTGAAAGAGCTGTCCAATTACTCCTAGTCCCCTGCCCTTTTCCCATAGCCCTGCACATTTTTTACCTTCAAGTATTTATCCAATTCCCTTTTGAAAGTTATTATTGAATCTGCTTCCACTGCCCTTTCAGGCAGTGCATTCCAGATCATAACAACTTGCTGCATAAAAAAAATTCTCCTCATCTCCCCTCTGGTACTTTTGCCAATTACTGTAAATCTGTGTTCTTTGTTAAATCTATTAAATCCTATGTGCCTCTTTTTTTCATCCCTAGAGTAAACAATGAATTTTGATGGTCTTGACTCTGGCCTTGGGGAATACTCATCATCCCTGCACCCTGGCATTGACCCTTCCCTGGACAGTTCAATTGAGCATTCGCTGGACCCCAGGCTTGACCCGACCTTGCTGCAAAATGTGGAACTGGACGCAGATGGTGTCCAGCTGGATGGCATGTCGGTCTCAGTACCTGAATCTGTACATCTCATGGAGGGAATGTATTCAGAGCTGCACACGGTTGTTGCAGAAGTTGGAGTCCCTGTAACTGCATCACATTTTGACCTTCAAGATGAATTACTGTGGGTGGGAAATCATGGGGTAAGTACAGTATATTAACCTGCTCCTCCAACCAAGTAGATTATTGGGTCTCCACACTAATTTGGAGGCCTTGGTGTGTACTGCTGGATGAGGGATTGACATGTCATACTTGTATACCTTACAAGTGTCTCGATTTATCTGGGACGATCCTGGATCACTTGATCATTCCCAATCCTCCCATGTTGCAAGTTTACCAACTGGCATTGCTTTATTGCTCTGTCTGGAGCAACATAGTTGGGTGGTTTGGGAATTGGGAACAGATGAAGAATGATTGGATGACTTGTAAAGTGTTTGTATATAACTAAAAGATAGAATTTAAAATTAAGCTGTTAAGCATTTCTGTTTTATACACACACAATATGCTCAGACATGGATATTGAAGGAGTGCTGTATGATTTAATTATGAGCTGTTTGGAGCCTGGAATTTCCCTTTTAAGTAAATGATTTATACAGTTGAATATAAACCAGCAGCATTGACCACTTCCCAAATATCAGAAAGAATTGTCTGCCTGTGTCACTAAAAATTTGTTTGAATGTGCATAAATTCTCCTTAGAGCAGAGAAGGTTGAGAGGAGATTTGATAGATGTGTTCAAAATCATGAAGGGTTTAGATAAAGTAAATAAAGAGAAACTGTTCCCATTGGCGGAAGGGTCGAGGACCAGAGGACATAGATTTAAGGTGATTGACAAAAGAATCAAAGGCGACATGAGGAAAAACGTTTTTACACAGCGAGTAGTTACAATCTGGAATGCGCTGCCTGAAAGGGTGGTGGAAGCAGATTCAATCGTGCCTTTCAAAAAGGAATTGGATAAATACTTGAAAGGAAAAAATTTGCAGGGCTACAGGGAAAGAGCGGGGGAATGGGACTAATTAGATTGCCCTTACAAAGAGCCGGCACGGGCTCGCTGGGCTGAATGACCTCCTTCA